>NC_062222.1:43920291-44556791 GCF_902686445.1 Sciurus carolinensis
AAATAAAATAAAATAAAACAACAAAACAGATACTCTAAAGTTAAGGTGCTTTTCCCAAAATTATGTAAGAATTTTTTAAAACCAAAATTTGGTCATTTTTAAGATAAAGCTAAAATCTTTGGCTATTGAATTTATTGCAACGTACATAAAATTAGAAATCGACTTTTAAATTTAAGAGCAAAAATGAATGGGCTGGGGAGATAGCTCAGTTGGTTGAGTGTTTGCCTCGAAAACACAAGATCCTAGATTTAATCCCCAGCACCACAAAAAAAAAAAAAAGGAGAAAAAATGATCACTAAATTTTTAAAGTAAGAAATATTTGAAAGAGTTAAAAAACTAAATTGTCATCATTTCTACTATGCCTGCATAGCCACTGCTCCCAACAATCGTTTTCTTTTGTGGTAAAAACTTCTAGATTTTCATATTTATAATCACTGATTATATAGAAATTAATCTCTTAAAAATCATTTTTTAAAGATGAAATACAGCATGCTGTGGGGAGGGGCAGGGGGGTTAGGTAGTTACCTAACGCTTTGTTCTAGGGAAAAAAAAAAAAATACACAGAGATAAGAATAAATCATGACATGAAAAAGGGTTTAATAGATTCCATGTACTTTATTTCATCATTAAGTATACACAAGGTGATATTTTATGTATAAGAACTGTATCTTTGGGAGCTAGGGTTGTGGCTCAGTGGTAGAGTTCTTGCCTGGCATGTGTGAGGCACTGGGCTTGATTCTCAGCCCCACATATAAATAATAAAATCAAGGTCCAACAACATTTAGAGAAAAAAACTAAAAAAAAAAAAAAAAAAAAAACAAAACTGTATTTTTAAGAAAATTCATACTGTGGTGTTCTCTGAATCCCCTAGAGTAAATGTCTTTCATTTAATTTTTTTTTTTTTATTCACAGGAGAAATATTTATCTCAGACCTTAAAAATGTTCTCTAAATCAAACATACAAGGTAATTCCAAAGAAAAACTAGTTATCTAACAATGCAATTATAAGCCATAAAACCTACATGAGTATTTGACTAATTTTATGGCCATCTAAATTAAAGAGAAATAACTCTGCTCAAAGGATTTAGACTCAAATCAAATCAAAGTCCATAAACATTTTTCCCACTAGTTTTTTTTTTTTTTTTTTTTTTTTTTGTGAATCCCATAAAAACAACTAGAATTCTGTAATACAGCTGCCCTTGTTAGCATTCCAAAAATCAAAGCTCTGATGTGCCTTGGCTAAGGACTCTCCAGCAATAACGAAACCCAGCTTTCCCATGGAAGATGAACATGTTTAAAAGTACAACTCCGAACTGTTCTCAATGGACAAGCCATGACTATGTCTTTACCAAATCAAAAGAGTAATAAATAAATTTAGTATGAAAAAAAATTAATTTACTTTAAGGAAAGGCATATTCCTTAAATCTGTCAAATACTACTGCTCTAAATCTCTTTGATTCTATTTTTTAAAGTTGAATGCCCAGAAATTTAAAGACAGTGGTGGAGATAATAATGATCCCTGACTTTTACTAGGCACAGAGCTCATGCCTGGATATTTTCTTTAACATTCTTATTTCTTTCCCTTCAACTTCACAACCACCTGGAGTACTATTATCTGCATCATTTTAAATGGGGAAACTGAAACTTACCCCATCATTCAGTAAGTGACAAGCTCCAGATGTGAGACCATGAGCCAAGATTTGAACTTAGTGCTGGTTCCTTTTCTTTCTTTTTTATTTTTCTTCTATTGTTTATTCTTTTAGTCCGTACCAGTTCTTGACACTCTCAGAGAAAATTTTTCTTAGTCTTGTAACTGAACCCTCTGCCGTCATCACCCTGTCTCAACACATTTTTGTTTTTGTTTGTTTAACAAAGAAGTAGCTCAATTCATGTTTATGATAAAATACTGCCACACTGAAAGAACCACATTTTAAAACATTATAATGTGGTAGGGTTAGGAGTCCTTTCAGGTGCCTTGTGACACTAACAATGTCAGTAAATTTAATTTAATCCTCTCAATATTCCTGTGCATATCCCATTTTATACACAAGCTCAAGTAACTTGCCTCAAAACAAATAGTCATTTAGTGTATGGCTAAGTTTTCATACCGCTGAGTCTGAAACCCACATATTATTTACTTCAGAGTCTATTTTCCATAATAGGTTAAAACATACTTGTACTAACAAGACTGTTGCAGAGAAGACATTTAAGACAACCCTTAGTAAATTAAAGTGATTGCATATTTAGTTTAAGTCTCAATCTAAATCCTAATTAGACAGATACATCCAGTTTGGGGGACAATTCTGTCTTCCTTGGAAATGCCAAATTCCTTGGAATTCCAACCCAAAAAGTAGGCCATAGGCAATTTCCCCCTGTCCTTTACATAATAAGATACAAACCCAAGAGCTTGAGAGTAGCCCGGCTAATTAGGTCTTTGTCAAACAATAGCCCTTTTCTTTAAATCTGTGGCTTCTCACCCAGAAGATAAAAAGCAATTTCAGTTCAAGACTTCTACTTAATTGGTTTGCACCCTCACAGGGACCTCCTGGGCTCCTCCTGCATATCCCCACATCAGAGTGTAGCCACAATTCTTTGCCTCCCAGCATAGCATAGTTCTTCTAAGATTTATACATGGCTTTCATGTTCACCCATTGAATTAAATCTAAAAGCTTTGCTCCTTTTAGCTTCAACTACCTTCCCTGAGGAAAGCACAGCTTTGGAAACTTGAGCATGTCAAAGGAAGTTTGTTTACCCTTAGAAAAGTCCAGCAAAATTAACAGTGAAGCAATTCTTTTGTACCCTTTGGCAGCCCATATGGCTAAGGGCCTCAAATCACAATAGCCCCAGTCACCCAACCTTGAAAAGCAAGACTTACAGTCCCCAAAAATAGTAATATTAAAATCCTTCCACTGTAAAATGTGAACTTTTTATATAGGTTACTAGTATTCTTCAGCCCACCTAATTAAGCAGGCCCTCAATTTAGCAAGTGTTGTCTTGTTCTGTAAAATAAATGGTGATAAGATTTTAGACCTGAAGATATTAGTGATCATTTTTTCCATCTGCTTCATTTTTCCAGATACTTAAACTAAGGCCCAGAGGGTTCAAGTGTCTTTTCCAGTTAGTGACAGGGTGGGTCCAGCTAAATAATATTTCCAATTATTTTCAGCATTCAAATAAAAACTATTTTAAACAAAAAGGATAAAAAAAGAAAAAAGAAGAACCTCTGTTGAAAACTTGGATTGCACTAAATGACAATTTGAGCTCCAAACAACTGCGTGGATAAGAAAGCCAGTAGAAAAGGAAGCACAGTCAATGGCACTTAATCCAATAAATGTTTTATTCTCCGAGTGACAGAACACTGCACTCATGACACATGGACATGAATCCTCCTTTCACTAGAGCTATTTTCTCCATAGGATGAATCAGATTTACTGGTATGTACCATCCAACCCATGAAACAACACCCTTATTTTGTAGAGAATGGTCACTGTGTTACTGGCAAAGCAGCAATCAGCAATGTGCATCTGCGGGTACAAAAAAACACCATGGAAACCAAATTTGTCAGCCACTAAAATTTTACCTTTCTATTTTTCTTTTTTCTTAACCCCCCTCCCCCCCAGGTAATTAAGGTCACCAATTCAGGAAACAAATCCCTAGTTCTCTTAACAATCTAACTTAAAATCAGCTGCAGGAAAAGGAGCCTTAGAAAGAGGCTGAGGCCTAGACAGGGTGGTCACAGACACACAGTGATGCAGCTGCTGGCATACCAGTGGCACCCAAACTTGCTTCCAGAGCAGAGACTTAGTCAAAGAGATTTCAGGCAACAGAATGCAAATTTGTTGCCTTATACCCTGGCAAGACTATGGAAGGGTAAAAGCTGAGGTTCAGATAATTCTCCAGAGTTCCGTAAGGGACAAAGGCTTCTAGGAAGCTAGGAGGAGCCCATGGAGGCCAGTTACTGGGTCTAACTGGGCTCTACTCCACTCATCCTTCCCAGATTCCAAAAGGAGGTGTTGGAACAAGGTCCTAGGTAAGAATACCAGTAGTTTAAAATTACTAAGTGTAATTACATTACATTTTAATGTAAATATTGTAATCTCATGTAAATTCTATAATTCTTTGAGAAAGTACAACCAAGAATAAAGCAAGTTCTCCCTTTCGATTTACCCAGAAACTATTTCATCAAGTGACTGTAAAACATAGACATTGTCATTTATTTGAAAAGACTTCAGCACCATTAACGATCAGGATGACATGGTTGTGCACAGGTCTGACTCTACACCCTGAGGTTAGTTCAACCACCTATGGATGTGTTTTGGGGGGGTTTTGTTTGTTTGTTTGTTTTTTGTTTTTCGGGTACCAGGGACTAAACCAGGGCACTTAATCACTGAACTACATCCTCTGCCCTTTTTATTTTTTATTTTGAGACAGGGTCTCAGTAAGTTGCTTAGGGCCTCACTAAGTTGCTGAGGCTGGCTTCGAACTTGCCATCCTCCTGCCCCAGCCTCCTGACTTGCTGAGATTACAGGTGTGTCACCACATTCAGCAAATGTGATCTTTTTTTGTGCCGGTCTCAGAGTGAGTATGAAAACCTTACTCATCCCATGAAAAGGGACGTTCTAATAAGAGGATGGAGATTGAGGTAAACCCCAGGAACAAGTTGTAGAATGCTTCTGAACTTCTTGCTAATAAATATTTGAAGATAAGGCAGAATGCAATCTGAGACTTGATTTCATAGTCACATAAAGAGTTTGTGGGAAAAGACCCATGGGCCCCAGGGCATTAGCCATCAGAAGCTACCAAGTATACTTTTCCAACAGAATCTGATACTTGTTGAATAACCAAATAGCTCTGGGGTATGTGCATCACAAAAGGGGAAATGAGAAAAAAAAAAAAAAAGTTTCTACCTACAACTTGGAGAGGAGGTCAAGAAAGGAGAAACTTTCAAAGGGAAAAATAAAAGAGCCAAATAGTCTCTAAATGATCTTTGTCTTAGAAGATGTTACAGCTCTAGGCCTGGACAGAATCATTTTGCCAAGTTGGTCTTCTCTTCTAACTTTCTCTTTGTTTTCTTTCAATCAATCCATGATTCTGTGAAGAACAGAATCCTGCTGGGACCTTGATACTAATCCATTACTCCTACCCAGTGCACCCATTGTTATTCACCATCTGCTGTTTAGTTGACAAGATAAGAGACACAGTGATTAAGCTCATGGACTCTGGGACCAGACTGGCTGATTCTGAAGCTGGCTCTGTCACGCCCCAAATGTGGAATTTTGAATGTTGTTTAACCTTCCTGTGCCTCTATTTTCTCACCTATAATAGTACTTACCTCGTAGGGTTTTGAAGTTAACGTGTGTAATGCGCTTGAGACAATGTCTGGGATGTAATGAGTATTAGATAAATAACAGTTATCATGACAGTTATTTCTGCCATAACTTGACATATATATTCTGGAAAAAAAAAAAAAAAAAACTTTTATTTTACGAAACTGTGCTCTGAAAATATAGGGCAAAGGGGAAAAGAGGAATTGGGTCACCTCTCAATACCTATGCAGCCTGTGGTCAGTGCACTACCAAAAACTAGAGCCAGCATAGCTTGGACAATCCAAGCAGTCAACTTACTACAGCTAAAAGTTATCTAGCAGATGTATAAATATGCATAGGCAATAGAAAGGAAATTAGCAATAGTTTGAAATGAGCACACTGGTGGGTGGTGAAAAAATGCAGGTGGACACAGCTCTGAGCCAAAGGTGCTGCTGTTGAGGCGATCCCAGGAGGTAATGCAACTCCCCTGGAATCCTGTGCCAGGCAAGGCCAGGGCAGTCCTCTGGGAAGGAGGCCCCATGTCCAGGCACATGCACTAAATATTCACAAAACACAGCAAAAAAGAGCTTCTGCTAACAATTTATCTTCTACAAGATCTACACTGAGTGAAAGAACATTAGGAAATTTACCACTTTACCACATTCTTTCACCCAACTTTTTTCAGTACTGTGCAAAAGTTAGTATTTTGCTATCCCTCAGCCTGAACTCTTTGTCAGTCTCAGTTCATTTATAATTCACGGGGGAAAGAGAAATATGACATATTACTCTCATCTTAAATAAATTGTCACATTTTAAAATGAGGAAAATGAGGAAAGAAAAATGAATTTACCCAACATTATACAGTCCTGTATAGTCTAAGTTCATGGCCCACAAGCAGAGAGTAGACAGTCTTTCAATCAATGTATTTGTAGAGTTAAGAAACTAAACAAAGTCAGGACTGGAGATGTAGCTCTACAGAGCATTTGTTTTGCATGCACAAGTCCTTGGGCTCAATCCCCCATACCACAAGAAAAAAGAAATTAAACAAAATTAATACTTGTATCATTGAGAGCTTAATGTTTAAAAATATTGAACTAAATTGTATGTGGGGTGTGTGCGTGTGTGTGTGTGTGTGTGTGTACTGACTCTATGTCTTCAACCTGATTCTCTAACACAGACAAAAATAATGCAAAACTACAAATACGAATAACAAAAATTCAAAATTTAATCACACCGTTCTGCCTCCAATTCTGCCCCATTCCTTCTCCATCTCTGGCTCAGTGGTCCTTCCATTCTCTTTTCTCAACCTGGTTCCCACTTCTGCACTATTAGTCCTCAGTCAAACCCTCAAGGTCCACTAAGAACACCTTACAGTGTTTTGCTCTCAACACCAATCTCCCTTCTGTAGCTCCAATATCATTCAATCACCTATCACTCTCTTAAACCAGAACTCTTTATGCCTTCTTATACAACTTCTTTCTTATTTAGACAGTCATTCAGTCACTGAATCACGTGAATTTAAGGCTCTCTCATTCCCACATTAGTGACCTTCATTTCTCTCCTGGAGACTACTAGCCTCCCTTCCTGCCACCACTTACAAATACCAAAGTGACCTCTCTAAAACAAGCCATCAGCCGGGTGCAGTGGTGTACGCCTATAATCCTAGCAGTTTAGGAGGCGGAGGCAGGAGAACCATGAGTTCAAAGCCAACCTCAGCAGCAGCGAGGCACTAAGCAACTCAGTAAGACCCTGTCTCTAAATAAAACACAAAATAGGGTTGGGAATGTGGTTTAGTGGTTGAATGCCCCTGAGTTCAATCCCTGGTACCCAAAAATAAAATAAAATAAAATAAAATAAAATAAGCCATCATGTCATCCTGCACACATATTAGTTTGTTCATTATCTAACCTGCATTATCATTATCATTAGTCTCCTCTCCTACCTTATGCCTTAATGATATCAAACTACCTGAAGTTCCTTAAAAATGCCATATTGTTTCTTTTTTTTTTTTTTGCGGTGCTGGGGATTGAACCCAGGGCCTTGTGCTGGCAAGGCGAGCACTCTACCAACTGAGCTATCTCCCCAGCCCGCCATATTGTTTCTTAAGTTTTGAGTCTTTGACTCATAAATCTCCCTCTGCCTGAAAGAAGTCTCCTATACTCCTTACTTGAATGCTAACATGGATTCAATCTCTGTCCTAGTAAACACCAAAGTGTGCAAGATTCTGTTTGAAAGGCATTTCCTCCATGGTGCCTTTACATTTACAAACCCACACTGCATCCCTTTTCTACAGAAGCACCATACCTTCCTTTGAGTCCTCATTCTTCACCATATGTGGTTCTGACATGGCCCCTATCCATTCTATTACCCTTACTTTCTTAAGGGTACAAATACCTCTACTAGACTCTAACTTCTTAAAGACAAGAATTCTATCTAACTCATTTCAGTGCCTAACATTATTCCTGGCATGTGGGAGATTATTAAATGCTTATTTGCTGAATGAATGAATGACATGTATGTATGTTTAAGGCATTTTATTTCTACACCATCTTGTGGCCATTCCTAGAAATGGCACTTTTCCAAAAACCCTCAAATCCTATGAAATAAGGAATAGTTCCAGTTTCTTCTAGATTTTGCCTTGTTCTAAACTGTCCAAAAAACTCATAAAGAAGGATGATACATCTTCCTGATTAAACAACTTGGAATAGCTAAATTTTAAATACTGAAATTCAAGAACAATGAAAGTTTAGGGAATCAACTTTTCTAAAGTTGTCCTGTATTTATTAAACAATCATGTCTCTTATAGGTAAGATAGAAGCATCCTCGTTTAAGAGTTTCTTTTAGAAATTCTAGTAGATAC
This sequence comes from Sciurus carolinensis, assembly GCF_902686445.1. Classification (NCBI taxonomy): domain Eukaryota; kingdom Metazoa; phylum Chordata; class Mammalia; order Rodentia; family Sciuridae; genus Sciurus; species Sciurus carolinensis. The sequence goes on from NC_062222.1 coordinate 43,928,457, forward strand.
TTCCAGAGTATTAATTGGACTTTTCATCATACATTTCATACTGTTGTACAAAATCAGTTCAAATGTTCCTTTCTATGTATCAGAGACAAATTAGAGTCATTTTAAACAAATAACTTGTTTTATTTCCAAGAAGTAGGTCCACAAAATGCCTTTAAACATTACAAATGTTTTCTTTTGAAAATCAATGAGCCCAGTCAACAATCTGTCTTTTATCCAAATTCCTGCCTAATTTCTTCCGATGCTTTCTTGATTAAGGCCATGTGTTATCATGAGAGCACTTTTTTTTTCTGTCAACATTCCATTCTAATTCTCTTATTTGCAATTCACAAAGAAAAGGGTCTTATTATCCAATGAAAACATATAGGAAGAATTTTAAATAGAATTTTATAAACTATTCATTTACAGAAATTCTAAACTAGGAAATATAGAAAACACTTTTTGTTGTTGTCTTTTCTTACATCTTAGAGGGCTGGGGATATGCCTCAGTAAGTAGAGCACTTGCCTAGCATGCTCAAGAACCTGGGTTCAATCCCAGCAGCACCAGAAAAATAAGACTCACATCTTAGCCTAGAAATTTAACTTTACACATGTTAAATAGCTCATGCTCTTCTAATGTTTCTTATTGATCCATTGATAAACTTACTGATAAATTGCTATGAGAGCCTATACTAATTATGTAGAGAGAAGATGGGTAGACATAAGAAGTATAGAATTTCTCCTGAATTCAATAAAATTAGTTGGGAAGATTTTTTTAAAACAAGAACAGGCCCAGCACCGCAAAAATAAATAAATTAATTAATTAATTAATTAAAAAAAAAAACAAGAACAGTTTGAGAACAATGATTTTAAGGTACAATCATAGAGATATGGACTAGAACATACAGAGCCATCTGGGAGAGGAAGATGGAGGTTGACAGAAGGTCAAGGATTTGCTTTTCAGGTGAAATGCCCCTTCAGCAAAGGTGCAAATAAGCAGGGTGTGCTTCAGAAGCATTACTTTTTCTAAAAGCTGTTGCTATGCAGGAAAATGTTGCAAACGAATATTGCATATTAGGGCAACACAGGGAGACTTAAGTGCAGGTTTGAATCTAATCCAGATTCCACAGATTTATAAAAACCTTCTTCAAGAAGCAAATCAAAAGCCAAGAACACTTACAGATTTGACAAATCTAAAGTTGCTAAGGGTCCATCAAAAATTAGTGGTAGTGGGGAAGGGAGAATGAAGGAACTTTGGATTGGGCAGAGGAAAGTGAGGCGAAGGGACAGGATGAGGGGATGGAAAGGAAAGTGAAAGGAGATGGACATTATTACAATCTATACACTACCAGTGTGACTCTGCACCATGTTCAGCCAGAGGAAGGAGAAGTGCTCCAATTGTATACAATGTGTCAAAATACATTTTGCTGTCATGTATAACTAATTAGAACAATTTTTTTTAATGTACTAGTTTAAAAAAAAAAGAAAATTAGTGGTAGTGGAGTGGGGATGTAGCTAAGTGGTAGAGCATTTGCCTAGCATGCCAAGGCCATGGGTTTAATCCCCAGTAAAATAGTGGTAGTAATAGGTAAAATAGTAATAGGGAAAATAGTGGTAGTAATATTGGGAAAATAACAAGTAAAAGAAACATGTCAAAGAACAACAATTATATTTTAATATTCAACTTGGTGTCCTATAAGGAAAGTTGAAACAACTGACACAAAGTTCTAGTGTAGTAGAGCATCTGGAAAGGAAAGAGCTTTGAAAGAAGATGGTGACTGTATTGGGTCATCTGGATGGAGATACTCATAGGAGGCATGGGAGGTGTCCTCCCATCCACCATTCTTCTTCCATAGGGGTGGAGGTCCAGTAATGGAATTCCTTGGTCTCATTCCCATCTCCTCACTCCTTCCCATGGGAGGTAAATTGGGGAATTAGGAAACAAAAGCTGGACGTGGAAAACATGGCTCCTTCCCCTTATCATCATCTCTGATGGAAACACCTAGCAATTAGTTCTTTCTGCTCTACCCATCTTTCATAAGTTTCAAAGTGGCCTAATTTTAGACTCAGCACTAATAAGCCCATTTTCCACAACTAACAGTCACATTTTCCATTTCCAGCTTTACTAATACTAAAGATGGCATTTTGGTCTTCATCTGTCCTACTCCTAGGGTCTCCCTGTTCAGATTTCAGGTATGGAGGATAGCACTATTCATCAGTTCCCTAAAACCTAAGTAATGTCCTTCAGGTCATGAAATCACACAGAGATGCTTATTGGAGAACTAGTAACATGCAAGTCAGAACTGAAACTACGTTCCCTAGGAGGGAGTATAAAGAAGTAAGAGCAGACAATGGTGGAGAGATAGATGAATGGCAGAAGAAGAGTCATTAAAGGATACTAATGCATCCCAAGCTAAAAGTCCAGCATAAGCAAAGTCAGGAAATTGGGGGCTCTGTGGAGAAAAAAAACAATTAACCTCATACTAGTTAAGAAACAGAAGTAAGAGGATAGAGAGATGGACAGACAGACAGATAAAAAACAGATATTTCCATCATAAATGGAGATTTATTATGAGAATTGGCTCATATAATTATGTCATGTACAAGTTGGAGACTGGTCAGTTTAAGTCCAAAGGCAACTATTAATTATAGGAGATGAGAGAGAAGAGAGATAATTTCAAGATTTCAGACTTGCATAAGACAGAGTCTGAAAATGTCATTAAAAGAAGTAGAGAAGAAAAGGAATTTGTTGAGAGTGGAAGGGAGTTGATGTTGAGCTTGGTTTTGTCACATATATACACACTTTACACTTAGTGCCAAAATGTCCTCCATAAAAATAGCAGATTATGTTGTCAACTCCAAACGCCTGAATACATCAATTTGTCTTACATGTCACTTTTTGGGACAGTGCCCCACTTTAACTTTGGCTTCCATACAGATGCTCCTGTAAATCCTTTACATGGTTCAATAAACATGGACTATGAAACAACATTCTATCCCACTGATGCCAAAACAAAACACCCCAGGATAAATGCAGTTTTGCAGATTGTTTTACAGTCCAGCAGTTGCTATTTCATGTTCAAAATCAGAAGACTGATCCTTTTCATTACAAAATAGCATATGCACATCCATCAGACTTATTTCATTCCTTATATGGAAGGTGAATCAGAACCAAGAAATAAGTTGACCTTCATTTTTCTACTCTAGATCCATTTCAATTCAATTCAATGCAACTCAATTTAACAGAAATTTATTTGATGTCTATTACTGCCAGACACCAAGGACCAATGGTGAATAAGACAAAATGCCTACCTTCAAGAAGCTCAAAGTCAAGCAGGTGAGACAACCACATTCATACATAAGGATAATAACAAAAGTTGTATAATGTAAACATTATAAAATGCTGTTAAAAAAAAAAAGAGTGGAAAGCATTACTTCTTCCTTTGGTACTCACAGAAATAAAATTACAGAATAGAAGTAACATTTGAGAAGGAAAGAACTGATACTTCATGCAGATTTTCTTACTCAATTCACTTTTTTGGATGAGTAAACTAAGCTTCAGGTGAGCTCTTAATCCAGGTCTTCCTAGCTCCAAAGCTCATGCTCTTTCAGATGAGTAATAGTGAGCCCAATGGACAATGGGGAGACATGGTTTGTGCCTAAAGGAAAAGAAGCAAACACAGACCCACACTGCCTACTGCATGAGAGAAGCAATTAATACAATGGTGACCAGTGCAGGGACAATGATGAGAACACTGGCCAAAGGTAAGTTTGGGAAAGTCTTCTGGGACTAGGTTGGGAAGGACCTTCTAACTACTGCAAGTGATCTGAATTAAAATGTAGTATGACAGTGATTTTCAAACTTCACTAGAAAGACACAACCATTCAAGAAGTTCCATGATTATTTACATATATATTGGAGGAACTTTGGTAGGATTACTTCAAGAATGAAAGGGGGGGGCCTCAGTTGGTAGAGTGCTTGCCTCACAAGCACAAGGCCCTGCGTTCAATCCCCAGCACCAAAAAACAACAAAAAAAAAAGAATAAAAAAGGGTTCCATTTGTAAATATAATGTTTAGGAAAAGACAACAGGAGCAAATGGAAAGTCATCACCGACTGAAGAATAAAAATGAAAGCATCCCATACGTACTTTTCAAAATGGCGGATGAGTAGAAGACATGATATCTAAAGAAACAACTCTTGAGCTAAAGACTAGTCCTGAAAGATTACAAGATAGAGCCTTTGGGGGTCTAGATAGATGCAGACAATGATAGTAGGATGGATTCAAGAATTAAGGTAAAATAGAATTTCAAGATAAATGTGCTCTGAGGAGTAAATTATGTAAAAGATTCATAAATGAATGGGCTAGGGTTGTAGCTCAGTGGTAGAGCACTTGCCTAGCATATGTGAGGCACTGGGTTTGATTCTCAGCACCTCATGTGAATAAATGAATAAAATAAAGGTCCATCAACATCTAAAAAATTTTAAAAATGAATGAGTTCAAGCAACTGAGTACTGACACCCCTGAACTAGAGAAAGTGGTAGGAGAAGTAAACTCCAGAGAGAACAATTGGTTCAACTTTTTGTTGTTGTTGTTGTTGTTGTTGTTGTTATTGTTTTGGTTTTTTTTTTGGTTTTTTTTACACATGAAGTTTGAGGTAACTGCAGGGCACACAGAAGGAAATATGACAAAACAGCTAGATCTGTAAATCTGGCACATCGGAAAGTGGTGCTGAAGGTATTTTAGCAGAGACAAATAATATTACCCCATACACCTTTTTTCCTTCTTCCTTGCAGTTATTAAGTTAGTTTTTGCAGAGGATGTGGCCACTCTTATCCCAGTCTCTCTTGAAGTTACACCTGACTATATGCTATCAATGCAATATGGGCAGAACCATTGTGTACAACTTCTTTAGAACTTCCTTAGAAGGGAAATCTTGACCTTCACTTTCTGGATATTGGAACACTATCTTGATGCTGTTAAAGACCCATCTACCTCTGGTTGCAGCAGCTTAGTCTCACTTTGACCAATGCAGGAGTCATCAACCTACTAGTTTAAACATGAAGATGAATGAGCTCACCCAGAAAAAGAAGGAAAGAGAACTTAGGAGAAGGCTGTTGATGGAGCTAGCATGCACAAGACCCTGGACTCAATTCTCAGCATGAAAGAAAAAGATTGAGAAAGAGAGAGAAAAGAAAAGATAAGATAAGCAAAGAAAAGGAAGGAAGGAAAGAAGGAAGAAAGAAAGAAAGAAAATTCAGGAGAGCTGGGCATGGTGGCACATACCTGTAATCCCAGTAACCTGAGAGGTTGAGACCAAAATATCAGCCTAGGCCTTCTATCAAAATGAAAAAATAAAAGAGGGATGTAGCTCAGTGGTAAGGTACCTTTGATTTAATCCCCAGTACCAAAAAAAAAAAAAAAAAACGCACACAATTTAGGGTAGTGTATTAATCAGTTTTAATCAGCTTGACATCACTGTGATCAAAATATCCTACAAGAACAACTTAGAGGAGGGAAAACTTATTTCGGCTCACAGTTTCAGAAGTTCAGTCCAATCGGCTTTGCCAATTGCACTTTGGGCCTGAGGTGAGGTTGAGCATCATGGCAGAAGGAAGCAGCTCCACTTAGGCAGCCAGGAAGCAAGAGTTAGCGTCACTACAGGGAAGATGAACGTTTCCAGGGCATGGCCTCAGTGACCCACCTCCACCACCTTTATCCTACCTGCTCACAGTTACCACCCAGTCAGTCCATTCAAACTAGGATGGCCTGATCAGGTTACAACTCCCACAATCCAGTCATTTCACCTCTGAATATTCCTGCACCAATACAGAAGCTTTGAGGGGGGACACTGCATAGCCAAACCATGACGGGGAGCAAGATAAAGACAGCAACCTCTAAAAGGAGAATGGAGATCTTTTTATGAGACTAAAAAGAAGCAGCCGCAGGGAGGGTAGGAGATCACGAAAGGTTAGAGGGCCTCAGAAAGGAAGGTCCATTTAGAAACACAAAATGGGGCAGAAGGAAATGAAGATGGAGATTAAAAAGAAACGAATGAACTCTGTGACTTTCACCAGAACAATGTCAGTGAAGCAGAAGGGTGGCCGGACAGTTTATTAAAATTTAAAGGGAAGGAAAGGAGCAGATGCAATTGGGAAAAGCTACTGTTTCAAGAAGTAAAAAGAGGAGAGCTGGGAAAAGCATCTTGAGGATCAAGCTTAGGATTTTTGACAGAGGCTTAACAAACCCTAACTATAATGCCAAGTAACAACCTGATGACCCTAAGGAATTAGAAACCAAGTAAGAGCTGGGCACGGTGGCACACACCTATAATCCCAGTGACTCAGGAGCTTGACATGGTTTGAAACTGGCCCCAGCAACTTAGAGAGACCCTGGTTTAAAAAAAAAAAGAAAAAGAAGAAGAAAGAAAGAAAGAAAGAAATGCCGAGCATAGTGGCACACGCCTGGAATCCCAGCAGCTCAGGAGGCTGAGACAGGAGGATTGGGAATTCAAAGCCAGCCTCAGTAAAAGTGAGGTGCTAAGCAACTCAGTGAGACCCTATCTCTAAATAAAATACAAAATAGGGCTGGGGATGGGGTTCAGTTGTTCAGTGCCCCTGAGTTCAATCCCTGTACCACAAAATAAAAAAATAAAAAAGAGGAGGGGGCGCTGCTGGGAATGCAACTCAGTGGTTAAGCATCTCTGGGCTCAATTTCCCCATACTCAGGAATTTGAGGGGTGGGGAGGGTGCAGGGGGGTAGGAAGGAAGGAAGAAAAGGGAAGGAAGGGAAGGAAGGATGGTACCAAATAAGATTTATTTACCATCTGATTGTAGCTGGACACCACTTCCTGCAACAACACCAGATTTAAGGTAGGTCAAGGTAAGGTTGGATCCTAACCATAGAACTTCAAATATTAAGAAAACACTCCCCCCCCCCAAAAAAAAATCCCCAAGATATAAAAATAACTTGGAAATCCAAATTTTTATATTTTTATACTATTTTCAGTAAATTTTTATGTCAATAGATATTTCCAAAGTGATATTTGTGGTGACTCCATTACATATTGACAATACAAAACCCACAAAGGCACAAATGAAGGGACATGAGGGGTAGTTGATTTCCCAGAGGACATGCTATTTCCAGCCACCACATCCCTGCAGTCATAACGCTCCCACCCAACATTCCCACCCAACCTTCCCATCCCCAAGACAGGGCTCCAGGTGTGTGCCCTCCTCTAATTGGTTTCTATTCTCTCACCTCCTTCTTAAGTCATCGTTTTCCAAGATAATTGGTATCCATATAGTCTACTAGGGTCAGTACCTTCTACTGAAAAGGAACTTAAATTGCAACCTAAGGAAGAAATATATTTTATGTTTAATTAGCTTTGTCACCGTTTTCAATATCTAGTCCTATTTTCTGAATTCTGTAGTGATATATCAAAGACAAAGACACTTAAGTAAATGATGTTCATCCATTTTTGAACCACATCTTCAAATATTTGTTTATACTAAACGATTATAATTTATTTATTCTACTAATTAGGTAACATTGCATTTTTCAATTTTTTAACCTAATGAAACTTTAAACCCATCTTAAAGATTTTTGCAAAAAGTATTTGATAACTGTTTCACAATTTTGTTAGCATAATGGGATTTCATTAATCACTGTTTATCCCTCTCTATAACAGTATTTCTTATATATATGGCATGATGGTATTAGCATAAACTAGGTGATATAAGAAATTTCCTTCTGACATACATTGCTGTGGTTAGGGTAAAGATGAGTTGAAGGCATTATTCCTCTTATTACACAGTAAATTCCTCTCCTGCAGATGAACTGCTTGTTGATCCAGGTTCCAGGAGTAGCTATGTTTTTTGTAAGGAACCAATGTTGTCATTTTATGGATACTGAAAATCAAATAACAATGGTTTCCTTCATTGACTCCTAGTAAGTTTAGCACCAAATCAATGTCCTTCCCCTGAAAATAAATGAAATTTTGTGGAATATATTTTTCATAACTAGACTCACTCCTAAATCCATTTTACTTTCTAATCTTTATTTTTCCTTTGCCTTAGTTATCTTAACCTATTTTTATTTAAACTTTTCCTTGCTCTATGTTTCTTCATGAGTTTCCTCAATTTTAAGCAGGGAAGAATACAAAAGGATGGATTAACTGATAGATGACTGAAGTACACATCTGATACTGTGAGGATTTCCATTCTAGACATTCATTTGCAAACACTGGTATAGCTCCTATTCATCCTGTTCATGGATGTAGAGAGGGGGCTCTTGTCCTCAAGAACTTTTGGGTAGATAGTCCATAGCATAACTAATAATACATGGTAAGATGTGATTGATGCCATAATAAAGGAATAAAAGGATTGCAATGAAAATCTTATCTGGCAAAGATCATAGCACCATCCTATGCTAACAACCACGAACCCAATGGAGAAGGCTAAGCCCCACTTCACTTCATGGTTGGGAGCCATTAGGTAACTTAGTATACATTATTATTTACCATTCTGGCTCACTTCAGAGGCAGTGCTGTCCCAAAATAGGGAAAAGATATATGCAACATTTTTTATATTTTATATACTTTTTTGTACTGTATTTTTATTTATTTGAATTGGTGCATTATAATTATACATAATAGTGGAATTTGTTGTTACATAGGCATACATGGACACAACATAATTTGGTCAATTCAAATACAACTTTTAAAGATATATTCCAGTCTTGTGATTCTGAGATAGTAGTCATAAAGAAAATTTTTCCAAACCTCTTGAAAAGTATTCAAGATACTTTATTTTCAGAACAATTTTGTGTTATCTTAGTAAATATATGTTTGTGTGTGTGTGTGTGTGTGTGTGTGTGTGTGTGTATAGGACAGTATTCTAAATATTTACAGAAACATAACTTTTTCTTACTATCCAGGGTTTGGAAAGATGATTGCTCTAAAGTCTAAAGAAACTAAGTTCCACTAGATATTAGAGAAAGAATACAAAGGAAAATTGTGATTTAGGAGGCATTTAGCATCAGCTCTAAGGGAGGGTATGTGGCTTAGTGGTAGAGCATTTGACTAGCATGTTCAAGGCCCTGAGTACAATACCCAGTACTGAAGGAAAAAAAGAAAAAGGAAGGAAGGAAGGAAGGAAGGAAGGAAGGAAGGAAGGAAGGAAGGAAGGAAGGAAGGAAGGAAGAAATTGATTTGGCATCATAGACTATATAAAGAGAATTCTCAGTACCTTTCCCATATGCTAATGTGTATTGAAGATAAGGATGGGTAGGATGGATTATGAAATGACTATCATATTTAACACTTTCTAACACAGAATATCTCTTAACATTTCATGGGGCACTAGAGTCTTAGTTTGGAAACCTTGCTTTTGGGGCCTCTTTACACCCCTATTGGGAGTTCTCAGATAAATAAAATGTAAGACCTTAACAGAGCTTCTTAATTATTTGGATGAAAATAGAAAAGAGAGTTGAGGAAGACGTGTGGATTTAATATGAATTTTGCTCACACAAAATCCATTAGCAAATCTGAGCCGAACATCTGAATAATATTGTCCAAAGATGCCCACCTCCTAATCCCTGGAATAATACCTTGAATGAATACCATGAATTATACCTTACAAGGCAAAAGGGATTTTGCAGATGTGATTAAATTGAAGTTTTCTAGAAGGGAGATTATCCTGCATTATCCAGGTAGGAAAATAAGGGTCCTTATGTGAGTGAGGCAGGAAGGTCAAAGACGTGGTGACAACCGAGGCTGAGTGATGTGCTTTGAAGATGGAGGAAGAGCCAGGCACCAAGGTAGGGAAGCAACTCTGGAATTTGGAAAAAGCAAGGAAACAGATTCTGTGCTAGAACCTTCAGAGAAACCACAGTTCTGTGGACATCTTGATTTCAGCTCAGTGAAACTAATTTCGAGCTTCAATCTCCAGGCTGTCAGATAACACATTTGTGTTGTTTTAAGCCACTGAATTTGTTTTTGCAGTCTTTCAATAGTTAAAGGTAAAAAAAAAAAAATTTTTTTTTGTACTGGGAATTGAAACCAGGAGTGCTTTACACTGAACTACATTCCCAGCTTTTTTTTTTTTTTTTTTTTGAGACAGGATCTCCCTAAATTGCCCAGTCTGGCTTCGAACTTGAAAACCTCCTGCCTCAGCCTCCAGAGTTTCTGGGATTACAATCACCACTGTACCTGGTTGTTAAGAAATAATTCTTATGAACCATTAATCTATCTTTCAGAGGTAAAGGCTATTACTTTCTTCAGTTTGAACAGTATTTTAAGAGATGCAACATGCATCTGTTGATATTGAAAATTTTGAGAGCTGGGGGTATAGCCCAGTAGTACAGCACTTGCCTAGTATATTCTGGGTTTGATATCCATAAATGCACAATAATAATTTGGAGTGACGGTCACTCACCTCTTACTCAAACATGTCTTCTTCTATTGACATTTTTATACAAAGTACCTACTATTTTAATGGAAAAAATAATTAGTCTAAATTAATAATAATCCAAAATAAATTATTTTGGATTTTCAGTGGGGTCTATCATCATTCCCAACCTGTGAAACATTCATGCATCTTCCCACAGCTCAAAATAACCAGTCCTTCAGTAAAGCTACAGATGGCTAGGCAAGGGTATTCACTGAGTGGGATAATACACCTAAAAATGATTTGATTGGAAATAGAGTGTTTTGTGGGTGTAGTTCTTCAAAGGAGCCAGAAAAAAAATTTTGAGGACACTAAGCATATTTCCAAGAAACAGCAGGCCTCTCTTTCTCCTCATTCCACCAAATAAGAGTAATCTCATAGTTCACTAATTTCCTTCTGATTGAAGACTGTCTCAAGTCTGGCATCCTTCATCTGAGACACTATGTAAAGACATTACATTGTTTCCCACAAAGTTCTCAAGTCAAATAATTCTTCATGGCAGAAGCTTAGCTTCAGCTCAAATGTAAATTACCTTGTTAACATTTTCTCATTTGTTATTAATTACACACATTTACTGACACACAACATGAATACCTTTAAAGCCTCGATCTGAAAGTAAAATTTTTAAAATAATCTGAGGCCGGGGCCCCGCCCCTCCCCGGGGCTGACCGCGAGCTCGGCAAACTCTGCTCAGAGCCCAACTGGGGGTGACGGGGTTCCCTCTTCGGTCGGATCCCGGGTCATGGCGGTCCCGGGGACAGCGCTCGGAGCTGGCGCCAGAGGGGAGCCTTGCTAAGTTACTGAGGGTCTCTCTCAGTTGCTGAGACCGACCTGGAACTTTTGATCCTACTGCCTCAGCCTCCCAAGTCACAGGGATTACAGGCCCAAGTTAGATCTACACTTTCTCCATCGGTTCATAAGGATACAGAAGGTTTTGTTTCCTTCTTGGTCGTCACAGAATGTCTTAATGTTCCTGACTCTTTTATGTGTGACCTTAATGGAACAATTGGTGATCTACCAGGTCGGCTTGATCCCCAGCCAATACTTTGGGGTCCTGGGAAACAAAGACTTGGATGGGTTTAAGGCGTTGACATTTCTGGCTATTGTACTCATCGTTCTGAACTCCACACTGAAGAGCTTTGACCAGTTCACCTGCAATCTGCTCTATGGGAGCTGGAGGAAGGACCTCACTGAGCACCTACACCGCCTCTACTTCCAGGCCCTCGTGTACTACACCCTCAACGTGCTGCGGGATGACATCGATAACCCGGACCAGCGCATCAGCCAGGATGTGGAGCGATTCTGCCGGCAGCTCAGCAGCATGGCCAGCAAGCTCATCATCTCCCCCTTCACCCTCGCCTACTACACTTACCAGTGCTTCCAAAGCACAGGGTGGCTTGGGCCTGTGAGCATATTCGGATATTTCATCCTGGGAACCTTGGTGAACAAATCTTTGATGGGGCCCATTGTGGCCAAGCTGGTGCAGCAGGAGAAGCTGGAAGGGGATTTTAGGTTCAAGCACATGCAGATTCGGGTGAATGCTGAGCCTGCTGCTTTCTACAGGGCATGTGGAGCACATGAGAACAGACCGCAGGCTGCAGAGACTCCTTCAGATCCAGAGGGAGCTGATGTCCAAGGAGCTCTGGCTGTACATTGGCATCAACACCTTTGACTATCTGGGCAGCATCCTGAGTTATGTTGTCATCACAATCCCCATTTTCAGTGGGGTCTATGGAGACCTGAGCCCCACAGAGCTGAGCACCCTGGTCAGCAAGAATGCCTTTGTGTGCATGTACCTCATCAACTGCTTCACCCGACTCATCGACCTCTCCACCACGCTCTCAGACATGGCCAGTTACACGCACAGGATTGGGGAGCTTCAGGAGGCCCTGATGGAGATGTCCCTGAAGTTGCAGGACTGTGAGATCCTGGACGATAGTGAGTGGGACTTGGACAAGGCCTCAGGACGGCCAGCACCAGAGCCAGCAGACACAGCTTTTCTGCTTGAGCGGGTCTCCATCTCTGCTCCCTCCTCTGACATACCCCTGGTCAAGGACCTGAACCTGAAGATCTGCGAGGGGCAGAGCCTGCTCATCACGGGCAATACGGGCACGGGCAAGACCTCCCTGCTGCGGGTTCTGGGCGGCCTCTGGGCAAGCATACGGGGTGATATATCCCCTGAAGGAGATCTACCCAGACTCAGGCTCCGCTGATGATGAGAGTATCGTGAGGTTCTTGGAATTGGCAGGCCTGTCCAGCCTGGTGGCAAGAACAGAGGGTCTAGACCAGCAGGTGGATTGGAACTGGTATGATGTCCTGTCCCCAGGGGAGATGCAAAGGCTGTCCTTTGCCCGACTCTTCTACCTACAGCCTAAGTATGCAGGTGAGGTCCACCCTGCAGTGCCAGACACTGTGTGCCCATAGGAGCTGCAGCTTGTGTTCACGTACACCTAGCACACCTGTGCATGACTGGGCATCTCTCTGACCCCAAGAGAAGCAGTGGCTGGCACCTTGGCTGGCACCTCAGGGCAGCCCTGGGATGCTACAATACCTGCTTATAAGATGCTTGCCTTGGCAGCAGCTGAAGCCCCAAATCCCAGCCTTGAGAGGGATTGTGATATAACTTCTCTGGCTCTGCCACCAAATGAGTGGGCATCCCCCCAGTTGTGCCTGTGACAGGTGTGGACTTTTCTAAAGAAACAACCTTGGGGAACTGGCTATCCCTGGATTAAGCAGTCTTAGGGAGCACTGTGCTCAGTTCTCAGATGGAGCCTGGGCCCCAGCTCCCTTGGCCCACCTTCTCCCTGAGGTGGGGCCTATAAGCCAACCCAGTTTTCAGCCTCCCCCAGGGCCCAGCTGGGGGTGAGTTTGGGTAAGAGGAGGCAGAGGATTGCAGTCCTGTCCTGCTGTATGGGCCCTCAGTGCTTGATGAAGCCACCAGCGCCCTGACAGAGGAGGTGGAGAGTGACCTCTACAGAATTGGTCAGCAGCTGGGGATGACATTCATCAGCGTAGGACATCAGCCCAGCCTCGAGAAGTTTCACTCCTGGGTTCTGAAACTGTGTGGAGGAGGAAGATGGGAACTGTCTAGAGTCAAAGTGGAATAAAACCAAGGATGTGGACAGCCGCCAGGAGAGCCAAGCAGCCTCCAGGAAACCAGGAGGACCAAGGGGGCAAGAAGGAGCCCCAGGTGTGCCTCCCGCAGGAAACCTCACAACAGTGGGCCCAGCCCAGGGTGGCCCAGCAGGGAACATCAAGGTCCACTCATGGCTGCTCCTGTGACCTCGGCCATAGACTCTGTATTCTGGAAGTGCTGACAACTAAACATTACTAAAGATCATCTTTGTTGAAGAAAGGTTTGAAAGTACGCACGCTGTAAGAAATGAAGGGTCAGGGTGTGGACCTGGAATCAAGAACCAATTAAATTTTGTAATGATAGATTTTGAACTTTAATTAACTGACTTTTTACCTTTTTTTTTTTTAAAGGAAAAGTTAAACATTAAAAAGTGTTTTTGCAAAAAAAAAAAAAAAAAATCTGAAAAGTTGTTCAGTTTTGTAAATATGCATTGTGAGTTTTTTCTTTTTATCACACACTTGCTTAAAGACTAAGATGTGGTGGCTGTGTCTCTAAAAATAGGGCATAGAAAAAAAAAAAAAATAGGGCATAGAGTCTTCACTTCAGGCAGTGAAGGACCAGATCTGCAATAAAGGGGGTTTTCATATGCATCTAGATTATAAGGTTAAGAGCAAACAGGAATATGTAATTTCTTCTCTGAAAGAGAAGAAACCAGCCTTGAAGGCATTTACGAGGCCAGTTGTCAGTACTTTCAGGAGTGTCCTTTATGCAGCTCTTTGGGGAGAGAAAATATTATTTTGGTGAAAAGCTAAAAGAAATCAGTGCTCAAATAGAACTGTAGAAAAGGATTGAGTTTAAAATTCCACTAAACTTCCACTTGGACCATTTTAAACGATGATACTTCTAAGAGGCAGCGGAATGAGTAGTGAGTGAACTTACATTCTGCCCCACACTACCTGGTTTGGACTCCTAACCCTGCAGGGTGACTTAGAGCAAATTACTTAACTTCTCTGATTCCTCATTTATAACATGAGGATGATAGTACTAGCACACACCTCTTAGGACTGTTGTTAAGTCTGAATACATGGATATATGTAAAGTGCTTGGCACAGCACCTAGGCATAGCAAGAAAATGCCTACGTGTTTGTTAGCTCTTAGTGTTTTATCTTTGCATTTTTCTCTTCCTAAATGAATCCTAACAATATTAGTTGTCAGTTATACTCTCCCCTTTGGACACCCCTGGGCTATATTTATGGACATTCTAGGAACTTAAACCTTGGCTCTAATTCCTCCACCCACCGCTTCCCTACCTAATCCAGAATCTTCCCCTCCATCCAGGACTATGACTTTCTAGAGAACAGAATTAATAACTTTCCCAGAATTTACACAGGCACTTCAGTACTGAAACTCCCCACCCACTCTTCACAAGTTAAGTTTTAAGTCAGGCAAAGTGTACCCCTCCTAAGGAGTACCCCATACATATTAAGGCTGGGTGGGGAGCTGCCTCTGAGGGTTGCATGGCCTCCACCCAGCTGCCACTCTTTCCATCATCCACCTCGTTTCTGCCATGCTCTAGGTCAATGCACAGGAGTCACCGGGGGAAAATGCAGATTCCTAAGCCTACCCAGATTTTGTCTCAGTAGCAGAAATAGGACTCCAGAAGAATCTCTGCAGGTGGTCTACAAACCACATGCCAGTAACCCTGCTCATCCAAGCAGAGGTGCTGAACTTAGTACCAGCTGCTGGAGGAAGGACAGGGACCAGGACCATGTCCTACTCATCTCTGTACCTCCAGCCCAAGGCACCAGAGCTAGTAATTGTAGTTGCTTAATACTTTATTTATTTGTTTGTTCTTTTCAGATATACATGACAGTAGAGTGTATTTTGACATATTACACTTACATGGAATATCACATATTCTAATCAGGATCCCATTCTTGTGGTTGTACATGATGTGGAATTTCACTGGTTGTGTTTTCATATATGAACACAGGAAAGTTATGTCCAATTCATTCCACTGTCTTTCCTATTCCCATCCCCCCTACCTTCCCTTCATTCCCCTTTGTCTGATCCCATGAACTTCTGTTCTTACCCCAATCCCTTACGGCGTGTTAGCATTCGCATATCAGAGAGAACATTGGACCTTTGGTTTGGGGGGGATTAGCTTATTTCACTTACCTGATAGTTTCCAGTTCTTAATACATTATTGTTGAATGAATGACAGCAGGAGGGAAAACGCTCGCCCTTCTAAGGTGGGACCAACAGCCCATTGCTCCACGTACAGAGAAGTACAATGTTGGCAGGGAAAGATCACAAATAGGCATTTTAAAGAGGTGTCCCCTGAAAAAGTCCCAGGCGTAAAAGATGTAGAAGGTAAAATTTCAACTGCTACATCTAATTCTTTTAAAAGTCATTCTTCAATCAAAACAAACAAAAAATCTATACATCTAGGGTGACAAGTACATGTGGGTCTTTCTGGTCTTAACACTGAGTCCCTGAACTCTGAGTTAGCTTGTCATGGATTAATTGTAAAATAATTGAAAAAATAAACTGTGTCCTTGTTCTTAGATCTTTCTCCTTTAATTAATTAATTTATGGGTGTTGTTTTTGTTTTGTTTTTTGCAGAGCTGGGGATAGAACCCAGGGTCTTGTGCATGCTGGGCAAGCAATCTACCACTGAGCTACACCCCCAGCCCTCTCCTTTAATTTATATGTTACTTGTTCTTTAAGAAAGAGTGCCATTCTGTGAGAATGTCTAATATTCCAGTTTCAATTAATACTGAATGGCATTCATCTTAACCAAGACACACTTCAATACTTTAGGACAACCATTCAAATTTGTCAAAATATTTAACATCTCTTCAAAGAGTCAGCACACACTAAAGATAACCTTATGTCAAAATAGACAGAAGGGATACACTCGAATGACCAAAAGTAGCTCCTGTTTTCCAGGCTGTTCCTGAAATATGTGCACACTCCTTCAGCAGACTTTATTGAAAAGCAGCCTGATCCTAAGCATCAGGAAGCCAATTTTCCTTTTCCAGTCTGCTGTGCCAACTCTAGGTTAACTTCAACATGTCTTTTCCAATCACCTCACCTTTCTGAATTTGGTATATCTAAAAACTTGGGATCCATGAATGCAAGTAGAGTGCTTGTCAGATGTTACCTAGGAACACAGAGAAAAGCAATGATGTAATGCTGTAAAGCATGGCTTTATCAATCACAGGGACAAAGTGCTATCCGGGGAAGGTGCAAAACATCTCCCCACTTCATGGACAGATGGTGCTTCTGAGAAGTGAAAGATGATAGGATGAAAGCAGAAAGCAAGAAGAGAAGATACCAGAAGCCTAATAATGTCCATAGGGGAAGGAAGAAAATCAGCCACTGTTAGAGAAGAGGGAATAGAGGTAAGGCCAAAGATGTTACAAAGATGAAGAACCTATAGGAGCAAGAAATATCAAGACATAAAAAACACAAATTCTCAAGAATTGTTAGAAAAAATAAAGCATATCCACTTTAAAGAAAATGCCGTATATTCTATAGTAATAATCCTATTTCGTTTTAGTGCTCACAATGAGTTTAGACAGAACCCTAGGAGTAATTCAGGAGCGTTCCATCAGAAATGCTGGGTCCTAACTTGACTGAGCGCTAGCTCTGTTCTAGGCACTTAAGCAAACATTTAGACAGGCTATTTTATTTAAACCTTAAAATAATCCAGTATATGTTCCTAGTATATGATTAAAGAAAATGGAAGGATAATTTAAAAAAAGAAAAAAAAAAAAAAAAAAAGAATGAATAATTTGCCTATGGTCACATGGTTAAAATAGGTAATTAATTCAGAGTTAAAGTACACTCTGTCTGACTAATACTTATATTTATACTATATTAACATGCACAGAGTAAAAAGTAGCCCAATAATTATTTTACTATTAATTCCATAGTTTAGTTGGGCATGATGGTGTACACCTGTAATTCCAGTGACTTAGGAGGCTGAGGCAGGAGGATCTCAAGTTCAAAGCCAGCCTCATCAATTTAGCAAGACCCTGTCTCAAAATAAAAAACAATGGCTGGAGATGTAACTCAGTGATAATATGCTCTGATATGGGGTTCAATCCCCAGTACCACAAAATAAATTACTAAATAAATAAAATTCCATAGTGTACTGTTTATATGTAAATACAGTAGGGAAAATATTTAAATAAACCAAGAAAATATATAGCAAAAGAGACACTCTACATATCCTTAAATAAGGGACCTGTTTAATTACAGTACTATAGAATACTATGTGGCCTTTAAAAAGAATAAGTCAACTCAACTGTACCCAGGTTTATCAACTAGTTGATATGAAGAGAACTTCCTTTTTTTTTTTTTTTTTTTTTTTTTTTTTTTTTTTTTGCGGTGCTGGGGATTGAACCCAGGGCCTTGTGCTTTCAAGGCAAGCACTCTACCAACTGAGCTATATCCCCAGCCTGAGAACTTCCTTTTGCAACAATTTCAAGTAATAAATGCAGAAAGAATGGAAGAATTAGAAAATTATTTTGCAGCTCTTAATGAGTATAATGGACTTAGGCCATAATAATTGTTGGATGCCAGAAATATCAGGTGAACTATTGCTGAGGAACTTTATAATGATCAGCTCAGACTAACACCACCAAACTCCTCTCCTAAATCTTAGAATCACCCAAGGAGCCCCTGTGGTGATACAGCAGGAAGAAAGCACAGCTACCACCTGCAGGAAGACTCCTGCCAGAAGTGCTGAACCTGAGTCTAGTTAAACTGGGAATACAAGGGACAGAGGAAAAGTTAACAGCGCTCAGAGGAAACAATCAGACCAGTCCAGGAAGTGGGCATTCCACAAATGACCGGACTTGTCCAACTGATAAATTGTTTACTAAAGGAAGAGAATTACTAAAGATATAAAGAAGCTGGGCTTGGTGGCACACATCTGTAACCCTGCAATTCGGGAGACTGAGGCAGGAGGATCACAAGTTCAAAGCCAGCCTCAGCAACTTAGTGAGACCCTTAGCAACTCAGTGAGACCCTGTCTCTAAATAAAATATAAAAAAGGGCTGGGGATGTGGCTCAGCAGTTAAGCACCCCTGGAATCAATCCCTAATACAAAAAATATATATATATATAAAATAGATGCCCCATGCAAACTGAATTCAACTTTCAAGTTAAATAAAACAACTGCAAGAAGACATTTCTTAAAAAATAAGGGGAACTGAAAGATAATGGAATATTGAATTGTATTAAAAATTTTTGTTAATTTTCTGAGACATGATAATGGGACTATAGTGATATTTCTTCAGAACTGAGATTGAACCCAAGGGTGTTCTACTACTGTGCTACCCCTCTTCATTGTCACAACAGCATAAGCCTCTCTGTTTATTTCTCTGGTTGGTTCAAACTGAAACCCAGACCACCTTTCAACAAAATGACCTATGTCCAAAGGAAACTTCCCTTACCATACAGCCACTAAAGATCATTCTCTGTCCTTTCAACCTGCTTGTCCCACCTAGGTGTTGAGAACTAACATATACTGAGATAGCTGCCAGCTGTCCTTAAAGGGATTTTACTTTTTTCCAACTTAAGCTTCAAACAATTTTAAACAGATGAGTGCCTGAACACATGTATAATAGTTGGTTCTTTAACCCAATGACTTAAAATCAACTGAAGCAACATACTGGAGCTTGTAAGCAATAATACATATCGTTTTAAAATATTTTTTCTGAATTTCTTCTTTTCATTCCCAAATGGAAAATGAAGCAAGAGTGCATAACAAGTAGAAGCACATGGAATGTTATTCTCTGTGTGAAATCTTAGAGCAACAATTATTTTTAGTAACATCTGGGCCAAATGTTCTCACAGGACTTAGTTTATTCTGAAATTGAATATCATACAATATCAGGAAGAAGCCTTTCTGTTAGAATTAGTAACTTCAAATTAATCTATTTTACTTATATCAACTAGGTTTTAGTAAGCCTAGAATATACAATATGGAGAAACCATAGTCTTTTCTGGACAAAATGTTTTTTGAGACAATAAAAAGAGGCAACCTTCTTTTCAATTCAGCTTCCAACTCTGTTAGAGTTGGCTTAATGTGTTTTGTTTGTTTGTTTGTTTTTTATTAAAGAACCCAATAATATTAATCTCCAAGGGAAAGTTACAGAGCTGGTGCTCAAATTCAAGCTGCCACTATTTAACTGTGGATCATAGTAGTACACTAAATTGTGCTGTAGCACAAACATTAGGATGTTCTGAGGGTGTACTGTATACCTTTCAGTTTTCTTCATTTCTGAATTGAATTTTCTTTTCTTGATGTTGGTCTCCTTCAGATCACCTCAAGGTTTAGAGTTGTAAACAAGTGTGACTGGGAATAGCAGTCTTAAAAGAAGACACATTGTGCCTAATCAGAAGGAGGAAGAAAAAAGGACTTAGCCATTTTGATATTTTGCTGTAGATGGCAAGTTGTGTTTCTCATCAGGAGATTGAAACCACCTGTCTCTCATGTTGTCTTCTAAGGAACTGCTGTTGTAAGTGTCTCATCAAGAGTTGAACTTGTGGAACCAACCTAGATGCCCTTCAGTTGATGAATGGATAAAGGAACTGTGGCATATATATACAATGGAATATTACTCCGCCATGAAGAATGATAAAATTATGGCATTTGCAGGCAAATGGATGAAATTGGAGAATATCATGCTAAGTGAGATAAGCCAATCTCAAAAAACTAAAGGACGAATGATCTCGCTGATAAGCGGATGAGGACATATAATGGGGGGTGGGAGGGGTTAGTGTTAGGGTTAGAGTTTGGTTTAGGGTTTGGAAGAAGGAAGGACTGTATAGAGGGAAAAGAGGGGTGGGAGGGGTGGGGGGGAAGGGAAAAAATAATAACAGAATGAATCAAACAACATTACCCTATGTAAATTTATGATTACACAAATGGTATGCCTTGACTCCATGTACAAATAGAGAAACAACATGTAACCCATTTGTTTACAATAAAAAAAAAAAAAAAAAAGAGTTGAACTTCAGAGGGGGGACGTGTTGAGGAGTGACACTGGCCAAATTATATTGTTATGTTGTGTGCATGTACGAATATGCATAAACGAATCCCACCATTATGTATAATGCACCAATGAAAAAATGTGAAGGGAAAAAAGAGCTGAACTTTACAGAGATTTTTTTGGGAATATGGAAAAGGAACAAAGTCATAGTACTGCCCATTCAGTCTTAGGAAGATCTGGATGATTCTGCGCAAGTAAAAGTGACTTGAAATTTATATACAGACAAATGTCTACCAATCCATCTTCAGCTGACTGAATGCTGTATGATAGCCCTTCTTCAAAGCAGTGGTGGTTCTAGTAACCACAGATTTTTATGAACTCTTTGCATTTTTGGAATTAGCTTATAGATTCCTGGTCCCTTTTGTATATAACCTTTATTCATTTTTTTTTTTAATAATTTTGTGGGCTGGGGATATAACTCAGTTGTTAGAGTGCTTGCCTTGCAAGCACAAGGCCCTGGGTTCAAAAAAAAAAAAAAAAACTGCAAAAAAATAATAATAATAATTTTTAAAGGTCTTTAAAGGTCTGTATTAGTCAATGATTTGCATTCAGCATTATTTGAACCATTTGCCATTACAAAAAGAAAACTACTTCTTTGTGTTTTAAATATAATTGATGTAGGAAAGTCTAAAAAAAAGAAGAAGGTCCTCAGGCTGAGGATATAGCTCACATGGGATACCCTGTTGACCCCAGCACTATGAAGAGGAAAAAATAAATAAATAAGATCCTATAATTTTGGAAAAATCCGATATTTGCATTAAGAACGTGCTGTGGGGCTGGGGAGATAGCTCAGTTGGTAAAGTGCTTGCCTTGCAAGCACAGGGCCCTGGGTTCAATCCCCAGCACCGCAAAAAAAATAAAAAGAATTTGCTGTGTGTGGGGGGGGGGGTAAAAGGAAAAAAAAAAACTTGCTGCAAGGACCGTCTTCTAGATACCTACAGGAGAAGTGACAAGTATATATTATTTTTAAGCATTTCCCATAATTTTAACCATCTTACACCACAACTGATGAACATAATTAAATCTAATCCAAAATTTAAAATAAATAAATCTAATCCAAAAGGGCTCAAGTCAAATGCACAGGGTGAAGGAATAAAGGAATAAAGGATCTAACAATGTCAAGAAACCCAACACTAGGTCTTTTTTTCTTTTTGTTGCCATGCTAGGGATTGAGTCCAGGGCCTGGCACATGGGAAGCCAGTGCTCTACCACTGAGCTACATCCCCAGCCCTCAGTTCCGGGTCCTAAATAGTGGAATTTTCTTTCCCACTGAGGACAGCAAGATAGTCTTTCTCTAAGTCAATAGACACAGAACTGGTTTTCTAGCAAATCATCTCCAAGGCATGTGGTATCTACATATTCAAATGTGGTTGTTATGCAGATAGATTTTCATAGTTTCTTTTCTATGCTCAAGACAAAGGACAAAAATATATTAAAGACATACATCTCACCCAAGGTCCAAAAGACAATAAGCACACAGTTTTACAAGGAAGCTCTCCATCTCAGTAGTTTAGACAGTAGTAGGGTGTATATTAGGTTTAAGAAATTGTTGCAAAAAAAATTTTTTAAATAGCACTAATCAATACATATTGAACTATAGGAAATATATGGAAAATTTTTTTTCATGTATAACTTTCATTGACCCCAAATAGTAAGCTCAGATTTCACATTGACTCTGGCTAAGTTACTAGCACAGTAAACAGTAGCATCTGGCTCTCATGTGGAATGGTGTATACAATGGGCTGATCCATAACTTTAGTCTACTTTAGACATTTAGATGGATGGGCTAGGAGCCCAGTGTGTTATAATAACCCTGAAAAGCTTTTGGCTCTGGCTGTGAACACATTAGCATTAACTTAAATCTGTTTCTTTGTTTACAACAAGAGATATTTGCTTGTGCTTTCTGCCCAAATGCAATCAGTTAAAGGACCCAAGACCTTAAAAGTAAAATTTACAATGGGTACAGCAGCTATTCACTGTATTGAGCCTCTACTGAACGTTTTTGCCTAAGTTTTTGCATTTCCTCTCAGTTAGATCTTTTAAAACTAAATGATATCTTTATTGGGAGCTTCTATCTGTCCCAATTAAAAACATTAACACCTTATTTCTTTTTCTTTGATTTTTCCCCCTCCATAACTGAAGCTTAATATAAATAGGTAATTGGAGGCTTCCTTGAAGATCTTCACCATTCAGAAAGGTCACATATGCAGCCATTTGTTTCTGAGTTACAGAGTGAAGGTTGTTTAGATCATTGTTATAATTATTCCTTTTGCAACCTCTCAAAGCTACTAGAACTAATTTCTCTCAATATATCACTATAGTTTAATGTCTAGAATGAAAAGATGCCCTCACTGGACCAGAAGAAACTGATTACTACACTTCAAGGATATATCAGAGGGTTTCTATATTGTAGTTAAGGTTTTTAAAAAAATGTAATTAAACAACACCCAATATAATTTTGTGTTTATTGCTTTTACTAACTGCATTAACATAGATGCATTGCATATGACATTTATTTGTATTTATATTGATTACAAGCAAATATGTGAATTTCACCCTGACAAAAATTAGACTGAATAATTAACAAATGGACATTCTAATAACATTATGGAATAGACTTCACATTGAATTACCTTTTAAATATCATTAGAGGGTAGGGGTGTAGCTCTGTGGTAGATGTCTAGTTATCATGCACAAAGTCCTGAGATCAATCTCCAGCATCAAAAACAAACAAACCAACAAATAAATATCCACAGGTATTGTTTTAATGTTTTATATTTTGGATATATTCAATGAACAAATAAATATTTAAAATCTCTTATGGGCCTAGCATTAATTTTAAGAGAAACACATTATCTGAAACTTTATTTTAAATTAAATATCTTTTAAATAATTTTAAATATATCAGCATGAATAGATCTGCATTAAAAAAAATTAAGAGCTAAGGATGTGGCTTAGTGATAGATCACTTGCCTCCCATGCATGAGATTCTGAATTCAATTATCAGCATTCAAGGAGAGTGAGGGCTAGTGGAGAACACAACTCAAAGAAATGTATCAATAGGATAATTCTGAATGCTCTCATGGTATGTGATTTGCCATGCCAAATAATAATTCTCCTCATTAATTAGGGTGGTCATATTCCCATTAAGCCAAGATTGGAAAACTCTGATCACATGACCCACAAAGAATATATTCTTGCAACTCTCTCCTCAAGAAACAGAACTTGTTTTTCATCTTAATGGACTTCCAATATAGTCCTAGACATTTTGGGGGAAGGGATATGAAATTACAGTGATTTTCCTATCTTAGTAATACCACAGAATTTTAAATAAGTTGCAAAATGATCTGAAATTGAAAAAAAATGCCAATTTTTATAGGACAAGTTGCCCCCTTGGGGTGTATTATGCAGAAGTAGTACCGGCCAGAGTCAGGTGATCTGAGTGCTAGTCCTGATTTGTCACTCAGTAGACAGATAGCTCTGGCCAGTTCTCCTGCCTATGAAGTATATGGATTAATTGTTTGTCAGTTCTTAAATCTACGTCAGCTCTAAGTCCCTAACTGCAATGCCCTCCCTGAAAAATAGAAATGTGAGTACAGGCAGCCCATGTGTATTGAATGTAGCCTGCTTAGCTCGAGGAGTAAGACAGACATGTTAACCAGCTTGTGTGAGACAGCAAAATGGATGACTTGCTTCCATTTCTACTCATATTAATTTGTGGGGGGTGAGGGGTGGTACTGGAGATTGAGCCCAGGGACACTCTACCACTGAGCTACATCCCAAGTCCCATTCTTGTTTGTTTGTTTGTTCGTTTGTTTTAGAGACAGAGTCTAAGTTGCTGAGGCTGGCCTAGAACTTATTATCCTCCTGCCTCAGCTTCCTGAACAGCTGGAAATATATTAAATTTTAATAAAAGAATATCTAAAACCCCCATAAATGAGAATTTCCCCCTGAGAAGCAGATGGCATATGTCTACTGACAAACAAGAGCTCCTGGGTTTTATGACCAAGGAATCAGTGTGTCCAAGTATGGGCAGCATTTTATAAGACTCCCCCCCTCAGAGAGTCTTTGGCATGTAGCCAAAAAAGGGGGTGTGGTCTTGGGCTGGTCAGAAAAGGCAGAGAGAGAACTGGGTCAGAAAACATTCCTCATACCACGCTCACCTAAATGCAATGATTAACAAGGCATGCAGCAGTAGAGGCCCTTTCCAGGACACATCTAGCTTCACTCAACGCTATGGAAGGAGAACAAGGTGGATGGAGGGATTCTTCATGTTCTTTGACTCATACCTGTAACACACAGGGCTCAGAGAGCTATTATGCACTAGCACTTACACAGTTCAGTGAAATATAATAGCAAGTGAATGATCATGTTCACCACACTATGGGTGGGGCAAGCTCTTGTCTGTTGTGCAGTATTCTGTGACTTAAACCATTGATTGCAAAAGGCTATAAGAAAGAAGGAACCTCATCTGAGCTAACTTCTTTTTTCTATCCCATCACCTTTCCCACCCAAAAGTTTCTTCAATACATAAATAATTCTAGAATCAGTCTTTAGCTCCAAAGTGTACAGTTTGTGCAGTGATTCAGGAAAAGGGATTATCCCTTTAAAAAGAAAAGAAAAAAGAAGATGAAGCAAAAGAAAGATTTTCCAATGCTTAAAGACATAGCCAAACTATTTGCCTATTGTCTTTCTAGGGGACACCATATGCCTTGACCTAAAACTCTATCAGGTGTGTTCATAGAAAAGTGCCAGGGCAAATAAACAATCTGTTCTTCTAAATTCCCCTTCTATCTTCTATCCACTCACATTTATTTTCATTCTAAAAGTAGATTTAGTGTTATATGCCCAGAAGGAAGAGTAATATGTTTTTGGACTTACTCTCATGCTCTCCAAAAAGGCCACACCTAAAACACCATAGAGATGAGAATCATTCCTGATGCATGAATATGGGCATATACTTGATACCAGCAAAAAATGCAAAAAACCAAAACCAAAAAACAGTGCATAGAAAGCTGTACATCTCACACTTCTCACCACTCCTGAATTGAGCTTTTAAGGCAGGCAAGATAATGTGTTTTCTGAGAAAAGGAGTAAGAACCCCATCATTCTTCTACTGCCAGCACCTGTTCTGCCAACTGACACTACCTAATAGAAATTTTAACCATGAAAAAAGGTAATTTACTAATAGGACTGTTATTTACCAAAAAGGAGTCATATCTCTTTACCACTGATCATCCTGCTTTCTCTCTCATCACCTACTCACCCAAAGCACAGAAAGAGTGGTTATCACTAAATATTTGCCTGGCACAAACACAGCAGATGTCTTAATACAAAAGCGGTGTTTCTAACTGAGAGACACCACCCTCTATCCCTTCTCCCTGCTTACCATACAGAGAACACCACGTCCACTCGGGGTGTGGGAATCTGAAATCACTTCACTCTAACCAGACCTAAAAAATCTTCCCTACAATTACAAAAATAGAAATCGCAAAGCAGAAAAACACATCACGTGGAGAACAAACCAAAATCAGCGCTGTGGGTATTTGCACATCAGGCATTGCCTTTGAACTCCAGGATGGCATGTAAAGCAATGCTGCCCAGCCCAGCTCCTACGAGGGAGATTTACAAAGGACTTCCAACATCCCTCATCAACACCAACACTTCCTCCCCGCTTCCAAAAACGCTCTGAACAAAGACGGTCTTTAAGCACTTACTGGGAGCAGCAAGCAGCTTCTCTCTGCAATTGCCTGTGAGTCACGCCGCAGGAGGGGCCCCAGAGCAGGGCAAGTCGGAGAGCCCCCAGCTTCCTTGCAGGCTGACGTCTATGAGACAGCAGCCCAGGAACCGACTTTCCCATTACAGCCTCAGACTGTAATCCATGTGCTTTCCACGGGCCAGTCCCAGCTGCCCACAGAGCACCACATGATCTACTCTGACATCAGATCAGCCAGACGTGACAGCCCATCCGCCAGCCTCTTCCACACTCGCGGGTTGCATCATCGGGTGCCTGGGCTTGCATCTAAGCAAGTGGTACAGAGTAAGGACTGTTGTTTTCTCACAAAATATTTTTTTGGTTTGGTTCCTTCTGTTAGGAACAGAAGGAAAAAATAAGCACAAAAAGCACTTGGATTTGTTTGCAGCCTGAATTTATCCTATGTATGGGAAGTAATTAGAGTTCCAAGCTTGGTTCAAGGAAGCTGAGGAACAAGCTACAGCCAGGATGCCAGTGCCATGGGAGCGATTTCATCTGCCAATCACTGCCACCACTACCCCACCACCTTTCAATAAGTCACCTTTTATATTTAAGTTTGTTGATAAATACACACATATAATATATATATTTATATATGTATATATGTTTAAGTCATAAAATACTGGCAGATGGGTGGGTGTGTGTTAAGCTAGTCATCATTAAGTTTGGTTCATGGACAATCTTAACCACTAGACACAATACAACATACAATGATTCCACTGTGAGGGGACTCACATACACTCAATCAGAAATAGACTTACAGGGACCACCAGGGTTATGGCTCAGTGGTAGAGCACTCACCTAGCATGTGTGAGGCACTGGGTTCAATTCTTAGCACCACATATAAATAAATAAAAATAAAGGTCCGGGCCGGGGTTGTGGCTCAGAGGTAGAGCACTTGCCAAGCATCATGAGGCCCTGGGTTCGATCCTCAGCACCACATAAAAATAAAATAAAGGTGTTGTGTCTGCCTACAACTAAAACAAAATGTTTAAAAAAAATAAATAAATAAATAAAGGTCCATCAACAGCTAAATAAATAAATAAATAAAAGACATAGACTTATAGACCTAGACAGACAGATAGATAAGCAGGAAGAAAGAATCAGCTAATCACACTCAAATTCAGTAATGGTGCAAATTCAAATGATTCATTCAGTAACCATTTATTGATCACCTACTGTTTACCCAGTACCAAAAAAGAATATAAGAGTATGGAAGTGGGGGGTGGGGGAAAGAGAGGTCGAATATTTGTCACAGGGTTTCTAATTCTACTACTGTGATAGGAAAAGAAAGCATTATCTTTATCAAGTCTTTTACAAAATGTTCTATGCTTAATGCTGAATTTGAAAGATATTAACAAAACCATGTTTATCTTGATTTCTTTATGGTAAATGGAAATAAATGTAAACTTTAAAAGAATAACCAAACTATCAAAACTGTGTGAAGCAAAATCATAAGAAAGTTAGACAGCCGTGGCCAAAAACATCATTCGTTCCTAGTGGAGAGAATTCACTTTCTTTGTCTTAACTGCATTACTTCTGTGCATTTGATTTATTAACCATATTTCAGATAATTGTGTAAAAACAGAATATCTCTAACCAACCTATAAACTCATTTAATATTTTGTACTTTGGTATCATTTTTAGTGACTTAAATACAATAGGTGTTAAATACATAATGAAACTAAGGGAATTGACTCTGATATTGTGATATAAGAAATAAGGGGGTGCTGGGGTTGTGGCTCAGTGGTAGAGTGCTTGCCTAGCATGTGTGAGGCACTGAGTTCGATCCTTAGCACCACATAAAAATAAACAAATAAAATAAAGACATGCTGTCCATCTACAACTACAAAAATTTTTTAGAAAGAAAAAGAAAAGAAAAGAAATAAGGGAACTGGGGATATAGCTCAGTGATAAAGCTTTTGCATAGCATGCTTGAGGCCCTGGATTCAATTCCCAGTCCCAAGGGGAAAAAAAAAAAAAGGAAATAATACAGTGTTGGCAGTGTACACTGTTTTCCCAGCTACTGCTGAGGCTGAAGAAAAAGGATCATTTGAGTCCAGAGGTTTGAAGCCAGCCTGGGCAGCACAGTGAGACCCCATCTCAAAAAAAAAAAAAAAAGAAAAGAAAAGAAAAAAAACTTTTCTTTGATCTTCAATTCTGGTTTCTGTCATAGATCTCCTAAACCCTTTCTAATTTCCTGGGTGATGAAATGAGTATATTTTGCTATTCGTAAAAACCCCTTTCAAGCATAACTGAGTTTATGCTAATGAGGCAATTCTCGGTTGGGGGAGACAGGCCAGCTCTGGATGCCTTTAGCATGGGTGCTCATTGTGATATGATAGAGGTCTGGAATTTTCTCACCTCCAGGAAGGGAAGAGGGGCCGGAGATTGAGTTAATCATTAATAACCAATAATATGCCAGACTAGGCAGAGTTGCCTGAAATTCCAGCAACTCAAGAAACTGAATCAGGAGGATTACAAGTTCAAGGCCAGCCTGAGCAACTTAGTGAGACCAAGTATCAAAATGAAGTAAAAAGGGCTGGGAATGTAGCACCCCTGAGTTCAATCCCCAGTACTGCCCACGGTGGGGGGCAGGGAAGACCAATGATATAATTAATCATGCTGTGTAATAGAACCTCCATAAAAACAGGGTGCAGAGAGCTTCCAAATTGGTGAATGCATTCACATTCTAGGAGGGCAGCAGACTCCAAATTCCATGAAGACAGAAGTTCCTGCATGAGGCGCCTTCCAGACCCCTTCATCTGATTTCTGTGAACTCTGAGAGCAAATTATCAAACCTAGGGCAGAGGCTCAATTTGCAGCTAAATTGCACAGAAGTACAGGTAGTCTGGGGACCCATTACTTGCAACTGGAATTTGAAGTTGGAGCCAGTCTTATGGGAATGACCTCTTAACCTATGGCATCTGGATTAACTCTGGGTAGTTAGTGTCAGAACTGTATTAAACTTTAGGGTACTTGGTGTCTACAGAGAATTGGAGAATATCTTTGTGTGAAAAACCCACACATTTGGTGTCACAGGTTCTTTGTGGGTAGAAATAGATCATAGTACTAAGAGGCTTGAAGAGTTTTATTCTTCATGTGGTTTATTTCCATTAGGAATCAGAAGAAAATTAGGTGCCCCATGGAACCTCATTTTGAATTCCACAGTTCAAAGTATCCTGATCTTCCTCTCAGGGGAAAATATCACATGCTTGATGAGAAATATTACATGTAAAATGACAAATCAAATATTAGATTAATAATTACATAAATTATTAGATTATCTCCACAACAAAGAGGTTAGGTAAGTACTATTTAAATACTTATAACCTTACTAAACACATAAGAAAATAACACAATTCACTCTGTTTTTTTTGTTTTTGTGGTTCTGGGAATTAAACCCAGGACCATGAGCATGCCAGGCAAATACTCTACAACTGAGCTACACCCTTGCCCCAAATTCACTTTTTTGTGCGTGTATATGGTACTAGGGATTGAACCCATGGGAGTTTCACCACTGAACTACATACAGTCCTTTTTATTTTGAGACAAGGTCACACTAACTTGTCCAGGTTGGCCTCAAACTTGTGATCTTCATGCCTCAGCCTCCCAGATTGCTGGTATTACAGGTGTAAGTCACTATGCTCAGCCCCAGTTCACTTTAAATGTAAGAAACAAAGACAACATAATAACTAACAATCTGGATGTTTTATGATTATATTTCAGAAAGAACTAATCATGAAGCTAAAATTACAAAATTAAAATAACATTTTTCTACTTAAAAGGTGTCATTTTAGCCAGGTGAATGCCTGTAGTCCCAGCCACCTGGAATACTGAGGCAGGAGGATCACTTGAGCCCAGGAGTTCAAGAACAGGCTGGGCAACATAATAAGACCCCCAACTCAAAAAAAAAAAAAAAAAAAAAGGTATCTTTTTGCTTTAAAAAAAAGCAAAAAGTATCTTTTTGCTTTAAATATCTTAAGATCTCACTGAAGTTTGACTTTATAGATATAATTAACTTGGACTATTTTAAAATAACACTTTTCCAACTTGTGCACCAACAATGCACACCATGATCTTTTGATACTATCCCTTATTTTATGAGCTAAGCAGTGGGAAATTAGGCCTCACAGATTAAATGCTCCTCCAAAATCAATACAGCTAACAAAAATTTAACATTCAAAGACCATAACTGCTGCTGCTGCTGCTGCTGCTGCTGCTGCTGCTGCTGCTGCTGCTGCCAAAGCCACCACTGCTCCTGCTGGTTCATTCCACCACCATCATGCATTGCCTGGTCGATGGCCACTGCTTGCCCTTGTCCTCCACAGGAAGTAGAAGGTCCTTAATCAAATTCAATTTCTCTTTTTCCTAAAACCCTCCCATGGTTTCCCACTCATTAATTCCTTAACATGGCTCTTAAAACCCTTCAATAATACTGTCTGGATGTTTTTCAAGTACCTCTCTTGCAGTAAGCAAGGTGTTAACATTACTCTCCTTGGCTGAATTATCATTCGTTGAGTAATTTTTTTTTTTTTTTTTGGTACCCAGGATTGAACCCAGGAGTACTTAACCACTGAGCCACATCCCCATCCCGCCCCCAGCCTTTTTTTATTTTTTTAATTTGATTAGGGTCTCACTAATTTGCTTAGGGCCTTGCTAACTTACTGAGACTGGCTTTGAACTTGCAATTCTCCTTCCTTAGCTTCCCAAGATGCTAAGATTACAGGTGTGCACCACCAGGCCTGGCTCATTGAGTAATTAATGCTGCCGCTCCCAACCTGCCTTAAACATAGGTGTGTCCTTGAGTACAGAATTCTGTCTTTTGCTGAATGGAAAATTATACTCAACTTCTTTCTTTTTCTTCATGACAGCTGGAACACAGACTTATCTGAAACCTAGCTTTATCCACAGTTTTAACACTTAGGGAATGGTAGAGCTAATGAATGGAAGAAAACTGGGCCACTCAATGACAACAGAAAGTAGAGTTGCCCTTCTGGCTTAAACCACTCACGCCTATCTGTTGCATAAGAAAAATATAAAAATGTTTTAAGGCACTTCATTTTGGTACCTCTTTATTATTTTTGTATCTTATGCTCTATCCCATCTATTACAAATGCCTTGAACTTTTTGACTCCTAATTTATACTGCCAAATAACTAGGAGTAGAGCCAATAATCAGGTGACATTTCTACCAGTGCATATGAGATTAGTTTTACTGCTTTCTTTTCAGCACCGAAGCTTATTCCTTTCAAAGAAAATTTACTAATTTGGCAAAGGAAAATAGTTACTTTCTCTTTTTTATCATGATGAAGTTGAACGTAATTCAGTAATTACCATGCATTGGATGCTGCTTCTGGGGCTGCGGGGGAGCAGCATTGCTGGGGATGGAACTGAGGGCCGCATGCATCCCAAGCACACTACTGCTGAGTGACAGCCCAGCCCTGGTATACCGCTTTTTGATAACTGTTTATGTTTTTATTTTTATGGATTTTAATGTTTTCTTGATCCTTCTGTTGAGCTTCATTGTTTGCCCTTTCAATTCTACTCTTAGAAACGTGCTTTAGGTCTGGGGAGATAGCTCATTGGTAAAGTGCTTGCCTTACAAGCACAGGGCCCTGGGTTCGATCCCCAGCACCACAAAAAAAAAAAAAAAAAAAAAAAAAAAAAAATCAGCAAGAAACGTGCTTTACTATCATCATTGTAACATTTCATTGTAATTTGTTACACTAAGAGATTCCATTGCCAGGCCCATTGGCACACACCTGTATCCCAGAGACTCAGGAAGCTGAAACTGGAGGTTCACAAATTTAAGACCAGCCTAGGCATCTAGCAAGACACTGTCTCAAAATAAAAAGGGCTGGAGATTTAGCTAAGTGATAGAATGCCCTTGGGTTTAATCCAGAAGCAGAAGAAGAAAGGAGGAGGAGAAGAGGGGTGGGGTGAGTAAAAAGAAAGAAAGAACTCATAATGCCCAGACTTTGAACTGAAGTATCAGTCTCCACTAAAAAGAATAAGGGTTCTTTAGAGAAAGGCAGATTTCAGATCTAAGACAAAAAATATATAAGGTGAGCTTAGGACATTGATGCCAAAAAGTAAGGAAATTATCTAGGAGCACTGGGTTTATGGTCAAAACACACAAGATCTATGTGGGACTGGGATTGTAGTCCAGCAGTACAGCATTTACCTAGCCTATGCCAGTCCCTGGTTTCAGTCCCAAGCAACAAAACATGCACACACACACACACACACACACACACACACACTCCCAAGAACCAATGAGGAGAGGTTCCCAAAGGCCAATTACATCCATATCTGTTGTAGTTACTAGGAAAAGTCACATGAATCTTAAAAAAACATTTTTCTCACAATCTATAGTCTTGGCAAGACTCAGTAGATGAGCTGGCTCCTAATCTGCTCAGCATCAATTAGGTACCTCAAAACCCAGTCCCTTAAATTTTTTGAATGTTCATTCCTTCATGCATCTGGTGTCTAGACTGTATGGATCTATAGCCATCTCTCTATATCTCTATATCTCTATATTGTCCTTCCACATCCTCTCTCCAACAGGATAGATTCAGGGTGGGTGAATTTCACTAAAAGCATGTGTCCCTAGTGTGCCACGCAGAAGTAATCAAGAAGTGTCAACGTCACATTTTAAGAAGAACATATGGGTCCATATATATTGGTGTAGCCTACTTTGGTAAATACAATCTGTCACAGCATCATAAAGAATACTACGATTGATTGACATACTTAAATAAATAAAAAATTTAAAGACACTTAACACGGAAAAGGAAAACAACACATTTTCCACTAATTGACATGACTATTATACCAAGTCCTTACTTAAAAACTGGTAAACAGGGCTGAGGAGATAGCTCAGTAGGTAAAGTGCTTGCCTTGCAAGCATAAGGTCCTGGATTCGATCCCCAGGACGGCAAAAAAAAAAAAAAAAAAAAAAAAAAAAAAAAATCTGGTAAGGAGGCATACTGGCATATACCAGTAATCCCAGCTACTCAAGGGGCTGAGAAAGGATGATTACAAATTCAGGCCAGCCTGGGCAACATAGCAAGACCTTGTATCAAAATTAAATTTTAAAAAGGGCTAGGAATATAGCTCAGTGCTTGCCTAAAGTGTGAAAGGTCCTGGGTTTAATCCCCAGTATCATCCAAAAAACATTTAGTAGAAATGACTATGAATTCTTTCTTCTCCACACAGAACTGTTTCAAAGTAACAAATAACTCCAGTTAATGATGGGAACGCCACTAGAGAATTTTAGTTAATAAAAGCAACAGGACTGGCAGAATTGGAAACAATCACCATTTTGCAACTTGTAATAGAATAATTGGTTCAGTCAAGGATCAGCAAGAGATGCTAAAAACAGAGCATAGGGTTGACAAGGAACCAGATGTTAATCCTCTGCTGAATTAACATGCAGAATGTTTACTTTATAACTTTGTAGTAGGGCTGGGGAGATAACTCAGTAGGTAGAGTGCTTGCCTTGCAAGCACAAGGCCCTGGGTTCGATCCCCAGCACGGCAAAAAAAAAAAAAAAAAAAAAAAAAAAACTTTGTAGTAGATCTGGTAATTCTCCCATTTACTGATTGTTATGATTGGATCTAGAATGTCCCCAAAGGCTCATATCCTTCAAGGCTTGTTCCCCAGTGTGGCAATACCCAGAGGTGAAGCTTTAAGGAAGTGATTGGACCAGGAGAGCTCTGACCTTACCAATGGATTAATCCACTTGATAGATTAATATTTTTATGGATTATTGGGAGGTAAGACCTAGTTGGAGAAAGTAGGTCATTGGGGAACTGCACTGAAAGGGTTTATCTTGTCCCTGGCCCCTTTCCCTTGCATAATCTCATTCAAATTGTGACCCCCTAGTTTTTATTTCTTCCTTATATTGAGTTATAATTTGCTTTCTTCTAATTCTCCAGCCCCACTGGTTTTATTTCTGCTCCCTGGGGTGACATAAAGTTTGTGTGCTAGTTCTTCTGCATAATTGAAGAGAGCAATTATGCTCCAGTTTCTTCAGTCATTTCCTATTTGACTTGATTTTCACTGTCTTCATTGTAGGGCTCACTACTTCCGGAAGAGCCCCACCGTGACAGTGCTTTCTCTCGAAATGGAGAACCCGGATCTAAGGACTTAGGACTGCAAATGTGTGTGGTCTGAGAATCACAAAGAAGTGGAATTATTGTTTCCCTGACTCTGGACACTCAGCTGTTACTAATACAGTCTAGATTTGTAGCCACTTATCTTGGCAGTCCTCTAGCTGTTGGCTCGTAATGAACTTGCAGTCAACTAAAATCACTAGAACTTTTTCACTGACTTGTTCTTAAATAGACCTTCATTTTCCTGAACATAAGCACATGAATGCTGAATCTATTTGTATGTATATCTGGTAATATGTATCCCTGTGAAATCTTTTCTTTTCAATATTGGTCTATCATTTCAGCCTAACTATAAATCCTCATTCTACTTTCCAAGGCATTAAAACTTAGTCATCTGCAATTTAATAAACATGTCTTTTCTTTTCTTTTTTTTTGGACTCATCCACAAAGTTGTACAAAGAGCGAAGGAACAAACCCTGTGACAAAGCAACCAAAATGTGGTCTTCTGGGGCACTGCTCAAGACCAGTTTGAAATTCTGGATCTGAAGATCCAGATGATGAATCATTGCTGACCAAATAGGAGTCTTCTGAAAAAAAAAGGTTAATCTGATCTCACTTGCTCTTTGTACACTCAAACTGATTCCGATTCCTAATGAATCCCCAAACTGAGTGCTCACAAACCACCTTTTTTTTTTTTGTACCAGGAATTGAACCCAGGGGCCTTAACCATTGAGCCGCATCCCCAGCACTTTTTATTTTCTTATTTTGAGATAGGGTCTCCCTAGATTGCTTACAGTCTCTCTAAATTGTTGAGGCTGGCTTTGAACCTGCGATCCTCATGCCTCAGTCTCCTGAGCCTTAAGCCACCTCTTTTTAAATTCATTCCAAATATGGTTGAAGACCAATGTCAGGCACAATTATAAATAAAAATACAAAGTTTACCTTCTTTCTAAAAACAGGGCTAAAACTCATGATCATGCAAAACCTCTGCCATTCTCCCATCTCCTCAGAGAGGAATGGCTGTGACTTGCATATGTGTATTTTCATTGCTCTTGTTTATCATTCCTAATAGCCTAGAACCATGAGCTCACTGTGGAACCTAAATGCACTCTGTGAAGGGGTTTGTGGAAATGCTTGTCTCCTCAACTGAATTTTAGGTTCTTGAAGGACAGTAGTGCATCATATTCTGTTCAATTCAACCAACACATACTGAATGTCAGGTGATAGGAGACAGGAAAGCTGCTAGAGAACACAGGAGCAGAGGGGCAACACAGCACAGAGTATGCAGTTCAACACTGCTGGGCAGGAAATGAAAATGGAGAGGTCGTGAAAAGAGCTTCATCAATGAGGCCCTGGAAGTCGTGCCAACAAAATTCACCTTTATCTCTTAGGTGAGAGTTGCAAACGGGCCACTTCAGAGCCAGATTTCATGCAGACTCATTTCGTTTGCCCAGGACACACACACACAGAAAGATATAAAAATCTAGGTTCAATGCAATTCCAATGAATAATGTCACTCTTCAAATACGGGTTGGTGGGGAAAACCACTTCTACAATTTATATGAAACCACAAAATATTATAAATGGACAAAGCAATGTTGAGCAAAAAGATCTAAGTTGGAGACACCACAATCCCTGACTTCAAAACAGTATAAAGCAATAAACACCAAAACAGCATGGTACTAGCATAAAAACTGACAGAAAACAGAACAAAAAACCCAGAAAGAATTCCATGTATTTAGAGCTAACTGATTTTCAACAAAAGCAGCAAGAACACACATTGGAGACAGGAAAGTCCCTCCAAGAAATGGTGTTGAGCCATCAGTGAATGAATGCATAAAGAAAATGTGGTATGTATACACAATGGAATTTTATTCAGTCATAAAGAAGAATGAAATTACGTTATTTGCAGAAAAATGAATAGAACATTGGAACATTATGTTAAGTGAAATAAGCCAGACTCAGCAGAAACAGTTTCTCTGGAAGCTAGAGAAGAAAAAGGAAAAGAAAGTGGAGGGGATTTTATAAAAATCAAAGGGAACTGGGCGCAGCGGTGCACACCTGTGATCCCAGTGGCTCAGGATGCTGAGGCAGGAGGATCACAAGTTCAAAACCAGCCTTATCAATTTAGTAAGGCCCTAAGTAACTTAGTGAGACCCCATCTCTAAATAAAATATAAAAAGGGCTGGGGATGTGGCTCAGTGGTTAAGCGCCTCTGGGTTCAATAAAAAAGTATATATATATATATATATATACTATATATATATATATATATAGAGAGAGAGAGAGAGAGAGAGAGGAATGGGGTCAGGGGAAGGGAGGAGGGAAGTAAAAAGGGAAATACTGTAGAATGATATTGATCAAATTATATTGTTACATTGTATACATACATGAATATATACAAACAAATTCCACCATTATGTACAACTAAAATGCACCAATAAAAAATGCAGGAAAAAAATGGTACTGAGAAAACTGGACACCCAAATGCCGAAGAAAGAAATTAGACCCTATCTCTCAGCACTTACAAAAATCAACTTAAAATGGATCAAAGAGTTAAACACATGACCCAAAACTTTATTAGGGGGGTGGAGGCTGCTATAACTCCAAAAGTAAAGGCAACAAAAGCAAAAATTGACAAATGAGATTGTCTCAAACTAAAAACCTTCTGCACAGCAAAAATTACAATCAATAGAGTGAAAAGACAACAGAATGTGAGAAAATGTTTGCAAACTATTCATCTAACAAGAGGTTAATATCCAGACTATACAAGGTACTTAAAGAGCTCAAAAGCAAGAAAGCAAATGACCCGGTTTTTTAAATGGACAAATGACTCAGCCATTTGTCAAAAGAGGAAATATATATGACCAATAAGTATATTTAAAAAAACTCAATATTAATAATTATCAGGGAAATGGTAATCACGACCACAGTGAAATATAGTCTCACTCCAGTTAAAATTACCAAAAAGATAAATAAATAAATAAATAATGCTTGCAAGGATGTGGATAAAGGGGAACTTTTTTGTTTTGGGGGGTTTTGTTTTTTTGTTTTTTTGTTTTGTTTTGTTTTGTTTTTGGCACTGAGGATTGAACCTAGGGTCACTTAACTATTAAGCCACATCTTCAGCCCTTTTTATGTTTTATTTTGACACAGAGCCTGGCTAAATTGCTTGGGCTGGCTTTGAATTTGTGATCCTCTTGCCTCAGTCTACTGAGCTGCTGGGATTACAGAAGTGTGCCACCATGCCAGGCTAAAGGGAATTCTTAATACATTGTTGGTGAGAAGGCAAATTAGCACAGTCATAATTGAAAACAGTATGGAACTTCCTTAAAAAACTAAAAACAAACTACCATATGATCCAGCAATCTCACTGCTACTTAAATATTCAAAGGAATTGAAGTCAGTAAGTATAAGTCTATTTGCAGCACTATTCACAATAGCAAATGCATGGAATCAGCCTACATGTCCATCAACAGATAAAAAGATAAAGAAAATACAGTATATATACACAACAAAATATCATCCTGCCAAAAAAAAACAATTCTATCATTTGTAGTATCATGGATGAAATTTGAGGTCATTATATTAAATGAAATAATTTAGACATGGAAGGACAAATACCTATACTTACATGTGGAAACTAAAGTTTATTTTATCGAATTAGATAATAGAATAATGGTCACCAGAGCCTGGGAAGGGTATGGTATAGGCTGCAGTTGGATAGGAGGAGTCTTGTCAAATATTCTGTAGCACAGCAGACAACTATGATTGGCAACAGTTGAATATTTCAAAATAACTAGCAAATGTCGAATATTCTCAACACAGAGGAATGATGTATATCTCAGGTGACAGGTCAATTATCCTGATCTGATCATTGTGCACTATATGTAGATATGAAAATGTTACACTGTACCCCATAGATATGTACAATTCCCAAGTGTCAATTAAAAATTAAAACACACCCAAAAAATAAAAATACATATTTAAAAAATATAAAAATCTGTTTTGTTACAATCCCATTATCTTGCCAGAATATTAGCTCCTGAAGCACTGAGCCTTTGTCAGGTTCTTTTATAATAGTCTTACAAAGGTCTTTCCAGTCTTAGGTCAGTGCCTGGTGCATCAAAAAGAATCTGTAGACCAACTAGTTGATCTGTCCCATTTCATTGGATCATGTTACCTGTTACAAAGATAAACAACCAATTACAGCTGCTACAGAGGCCTTCTAGCTTTTTCCTTCCCTATAAAAATATAGGAAGCTTAATTGTAAAATTCAACGTATTAAAGAATTTCCTGAACTGGGACTACCAATCATGGCAAAGCATGCATTTACTATACACAGGGTCTCGAGTTCAATCCTCAAGACCAAAAACATGAAAAAAGAATTTCCTGTTTCTCTGGCACCTGTCATTCAACATCCTCATAATACAATTATACCCATCTTTTTCTTTGAATTTTGGAAGGCTATTTGTCTTACAAATTGTCATCTGAATAGGCCCAACACCTCTTCGTTGATCACTTCACATTCAGAAATGTTACAGTCACATAACCCTCTTCAGTGACAGTCACTTTCACTTCTCCAAACTGTTCCTCCTTGGTGCTCAAAGAAACCTTTGCAACAACCACTCTCTTTATTACTGCTTCATCATTCCCACAGGTGACACTGGCATCCTACCTAGTAAAAGTTCATCAAATCTTTTTGCTTTGCACGTAACAAGACTGCCATAGGTTACATTTACCAATCTCTGTGTCTTTGTTGCAATTTATATTGAAAAACTACAAATTTGAAAAGTGTTCTCTATCACACTGGGCACTCTAGAGCAAGTTCTCTCAATGTTAAACATTTTGTTTTGCTCTCCTGTTACCTATATATAAATGCTCATCACTCTCCAATTCCTCCATTCTTATAGAAGGATGTAGCAACTTCAAATGCAATGCTATTGACCACCATGCACTCATATATGCACTCATAGTACCACAGAGCTGCTTCTTTGAACCACGTACTATGTTTTTGTTTGCTTGTTTGTACTTTGGTAAAAGGGAATGAATCTAGGATGCTTAACCACTGAACCACATCCCCAGCCCTTTTTAAAATTATTACTATTTATTTTGATACAAGGTCTCCCTGAGTTGCTTAGGGCCTAAGTTACTCAAGCTAGCTTTGAACTTGAGATCCTCCTGCTTCAGCTTCCTGAGCCAGGGATTATAGGTGTTTGC
Organism: Sciurus carolinensis; assembly: GCF_902686445.1. NCBI lineage: Eukaryota > Metazoa > Chordata > Mammalia > Rodentia > Sciuridae > Sciurus > Sciurus carolinensis. The sequence goes on from NC_062222.1 coordinate 43,968,122, forward strand.
CACTGCGCCTGGGCAAAGTACTGTTTAAAAACTGTGAGAGCCAGGCATAGAGTCACATACTTTTAATCACAGTTACTTGGGAGGCTAAGGCAGGAGGATCACAAGCTTAAGGTCAGCCTGAGCAACTTAGTGAGATCCTGTCTCAAAATAAAAATTTTAAGAAAGATATGTAACTCATTGGTGGAGTGCTTGTCTAACATGTTGGAGGACCTGGGATCAATCCCAACAATGAAAAAAAAATATTTGAAATTTGTCATGTGTTGACAATTGTAGAAACTATATGATGAATATAAGGGGCTTTGTTATACTCTTCTCTCTATTGTGGATACATTTGGAAATTTCAGTATTTAGTCATCAAATAAATTGAATAAAGATGCATTATGCTATACAATTCAGAGATGATTAAGACATGATGTCTGTCTATGGTTACCAAATAAAATACAGGAGGCCGCCCATTAGATTTGAATTTCAGAGAAACAACAAATAATATGTTTTTAGTGTAAGTATATTCCATGCAATATTCAAGATTTTTATTCTCTCACATTCCTGCAAGTCAAAAGTCCAAAATCAGTCTCAGTGGGTTGAAATCAAAGTGTCAATGTGGCTGCGTTCCTTCCAGAGACTCTAGGGAGAATCTGTTCCTCACCTCCTCCAGCTTCTGGTCATAGCCAGCATTCCTTGACTTGTAGCCATATCTCTCCAGTCTTCAAGACCAGCATCTTCCAATCTCCATCTGTTCCTCATTTACATTGCCACTCTTCTGTACCTGGGTCATTTCTCTCTGCCTTTTCTTATAAGGACACTTGTCTGTCTCTTGTAAGGTGAACTTTGTAATACAAACATAATCTCCCTATCTCAAGATCTTCTACAGTATTACCCTATATATATGTATGTTACATGAATGGTGTGAATATACATTGTGTACACCATAGAAATGAAAAGTTGTACCCCAATTGTGTACAATGAATCAAAATGTGTCTGTAAAAATAAAAAATATTTTAAAAAAGAAAGATCTCCGATCATATCGGTAAAGACTGTTTTACCAACAGGTAACATTTAAGATTTCCAGAAACTAGGGCTTGTTATCTTTAGCGGCCATTATTAAGCCCACTCCAGTGCTACTATGATAGACACCTACTAGGGAATATTGGAGAAACAGAGAAAGAGGCTGATTGTTCAACTTGATAAGAGATGCAGGAAGAGACAGATGGTAATAAAGGACACCCAAATCAGTGGTGTGGGGGAACTTAAATTGTCAAAGCAGTAGTGACAGCAACAACCAGTAAACAGACCAATCTGAACAAACACCAGCTAAAAATAAACATTTCTGCCTACCAAACAGATCCAGCTGAGCACTGGTCTTTATAACAAATGTAAAGTTAGAGACAAGCTACAGGAGGGTAAGAGAAACCAACTGGATAACAAAAAATATTTACAGATAATTCCTAATATACCACCTGGGGAGGCAAGAAGGGGGTTTGGAAAATATCCCTTCTTTTTTTCTGTGTTATCTACATTTCCTGAAAATTTTCCCTAGTGCTTTAATTATTTATCAGCCCAATTTAATCAAATTTTTTACTGAATTACTTACATAATAATTGTGGTGTAATTATTTTTCATAAAAATAAAATACTTTGTGCAAAAAAAGAATTTTTATAAGATTATATAAAGTAATATTTCCTTTCTCCTCTAACTAATCCCAATTCCCAAAGATAATTGTATCAGCAGACATATCTAAGGCCTTTTCAATGTATATATAAATACGAAGTTTATTTATTTATTTTTTTTGGGGTGCTGGGGATCGAAACCAGGGCCTTGTGCTTACAAAGCAAGCACTCTACCGACTGAGCTATCTCCCCAGCCCCACGAAGTTTAAATAAATGGGAAGGAGCATTTGTTTAGCTATCAGTAGAAAGGCTCTTGGCCTGTTATCAGCAAGTTATACGTCCTTTCCTGTTATACTCTTTGGATCCAATCCCACAGGAAATATCTCTAATCCATAAATTATTAATTCCATAGTGGCATCCTAAAAGAGAATTGAAAATAAGAGCAATAATTAAAACATCAACAACTTCCTCCAATCTTTCCATAAACTTTCACCCCCCAAAGTCTCCTTGGTTGTCACACAGGTACTTCAATCTGAAATTATCCAAAACTGATCTCATCATCTTCCTCTTTTTTCATCTTACCCAATAGTCCAAGCCAGAAACAAAAGTCACCCTTTACCCCCACACCATATTTTTTTAAAAGTAACCAAATCCTCAAAAAGAGCACTCAAATTTATAAACTTATGTCCATTCCTGGATTGCAGGAAAAAAAAATGTGAATAGTCTCCCAGATTCCCCTTAGCCACTCTCCAGGCGGCAACTAGAGTTATCTTGCCAGAACGCAGATTTCATTATGATACACCCTGTCTTCACTCTCTTTAGTGGGTCCCATTGTTCTCACCATAGAATCCTGAAGGGGTTAAGAGAGCTCCTGCTCTTTCCCTCTCTCTCACGCTCCCACCCTTACAATCTGGCTTCAGACTACACCGGCCTTTTTCGTTTTCCTAAATACCCATGCCAGGATTGGCATGTGCTATTTCTTCCAAGAAAGGGTTTTCCCTTTGCTTAGTTAACTCCTCTTTGATTCATAGGTCTTTACTTAGATATCAGTTCCTTCAGGCAGTTTCCCTCTAATCCTCTAAGTCCAAAGAAAGAGTTTCTTTTCTGTACTATCACAGCATACTGTCCTTTCTCTGTCATTAATTAGTATTTAGCAATTATAATTACCTCTTCACAATTACTAGACCATAAGATCAGTTAGTTCTACTATTTGAACCCAGGAGAGTACTGGGAACACAATAAGATGTCGATAAATAATTGTTACATAAGTATGACTTAATGCAGATAGATCCCCAGCAGCATGATACTATACATTTATGTTCAGGGAGGCAGTTCAATATATGCCTTAGGGGTAATGAACAACATGGTAGGATGAATATTTCCTGCATTTTGTTGACTATTCAGGAGTAACTTTCATTTAAGACACATCAACCCTTAAAAAAATAAAATAAATAAATAAATAGTCCATTAGTTCTGCAAGAAGGAAATCAGGTAAGTTCTCGTTCCAAATTTACACAGAAAACAAGCAATAATGTTACTATGAAGATCCAGTAGAATTCTTTTGACATCCTGCATGCTTCTGTCATTATCAAGGTCTAATGAATAGCCTCAGTTTTGCAGGATCAAAAACTCTTTTTATTTACTCAAAAGTGAAAAGGTAGGGCTGGAGTTATAGCTCAGTGGCAGAGTGTTTGCCTGGCATGTACAAAACCCTGGGTTCAATCCCCAGCACCCACACAAATAAACAAAACAAAAATAAAAAGTCCTCAGAACTGACTTTCTTAATGAAAGAGTTCGTCATATGAACACAAGAGTAAAAAAAAATATTAGAGTAACTATTTCTCAATTCCCCCAAGAATAATAAATAACTAATGCCATTCTAGAAGCAAAGAGTAACTAATTCACTACATACAATGGATGCCTTATAGTTGGCCATTAGGGCTTATTTCACTCTGAGAAACCCAGAGGGACTAACTCATATGAAATAAACTCCTATAAGACACACACACTACATATAGCATTTTGAAAAAGAAAATACATGGCATCAAAATTATAGTAAAGCCAGTGCAGTGGTGCACATCTGTAATCCTAGAAGTTCAGAAGGATAAGGCAGGAAGGTCACGAGTTCAAAGCCAGCCTCAGCAACTTAGTGAGGCCCTAAGCAATTTGGCAAAACCTGTCTCTAAAAAAATATAGGGCTGGGGAGATAGCCCAGCTGGTAGAGTGCTTGCCTTGCAAACACAAGGCCCTGAGTTTTATCCCCAGTACCGCAAAAATAAATAAATAAATAAAATAAAATAAAAAAATAATAAATAAAAAATGATAAAAAGGGCTGGGGAGATGGCTCAGTGGTTAAGCACTCCTAGGTTCCATCCCTGACACAAAAAAAAACTACAGTAAAGCATTATTACTCACCATGATGTGGCTTGAAAAATAGGAGCTTTGGATAAGCCAAAAGGATTGAATAGATATGTATACTAAAATATACTCAATCTTTAAAAGAAAAGAAATTCTGACACATGCTCTAACATGAATGAACCTTAAGAACATATGCTAAACAAAAGAAGCTAGTCACTGAAGGACAATACTATATGGTTCCACTTATGTGAAGTAACTAGAGCAGCGAAATTCACAGAGCTGCAAATTAGAACAGCAGGGCTGAGGGTGTCGCTCAGTGGTACAGCATTTGCCTGGACTTCCTTTAGGTCCTGGGTTCATCCCCAACACCAAGGAAGGAAAAAGGAAAAAGGTAGAGAGGGATGGAGGGAGGAGAAGGATGGTTTCCAAGGACTGGGAGATAGAGATTCATTGTTTAATGAGAAAAATGTCAGTCTTGGAAGATGAAAAGCTTTTGGTGATGGAGAGTGATGATGGTTGCACAGCAATGTGAATGTCACCACTGAATGGTATATTCAAAAATGGCTAAAAGGGTAAATTTTATGTTATGCATATTTTACCACAATTTTAAAATTCAATCTAGTTATTCTTTCTGATCCTGTCCCTGAATGTTAAAATCTAACGTTAGGGTCTGTAGGTCTTGCTCGACATTTGCAGAGAAAAAGATTTACCCACTCTCCCAGAGAACCAGGACTCTAGGAGCAGCTGAGGCCACTCTTGAGTTGCCTTGCCTGAATGCAGAGCTGGTTGTCATCACGCCAGGGCTCTGAGTGATATGCCCAAAGATGAGGCTCCTAGGGATTGAATTCACACTGTTTGCAATGCTGGGGCAGATAGGTGTGATACCTTTCCTCACCCATCATAAGGTCCCTTTATCAAAAGACAGGTTAACAAGAGAAGCCTAACAAATTCATTTAACCAAAGTTTACATGACACAGGAAATGAAGACCCAGGAGGGCATGGTTGGTACACATCTGTAATCCTAGTGGCTCAACAGGGCTGAGTCAGGATAGCGAGTTCAAAGCCAGCCTCAGCAACTTAACGAGGCCTTGAGCAACTTAACGAGACCCTGTCTCAAAATAAAATGCAAAAAAAGAGATGGGGTTATGGCTCAGTAGTTAACTCCTGAGTTCAATCCCTGGTACCAAAAATAAATAAAAGAAAGAAATGAAGATCCAAAGACCCAGACAGTTTTCTCTACATTTATGCTTAGGTTTGATGGAGAATGAACAACTATGGAAAAATGTGATTGGACAAATTAGACTTTTTAAAAATCTAATGATAATAGACTGAGGAGGAACCCAACAAGTTCTCTCTGTTCAGATTCCTCTTGGCCTCTCTATGAAGTGCTCCTTCCTCCTAGATATGGGGTAGGACCCTCCTGAAAGAGGGTCTTCAAGAAAGAAGAGAAAAGAGAGAGTAACCTTTCAATCTTTTATGACTTGGTTTGAGGAAAGAGATTCTAGTTTCTACAACTTGCTTTGTATGAGAAAACGGGGTAGATGAGAGGATGGCAGGGAGACAAGCAGGCAGGAAGAGATCAGAGAAGCCTTGCACTGAGTCTCTCAATGCCCTTTAAAGTACTCAGCACTCCAAAACAACATACCTTGGGGTATCATGTTCTGAGCCCCAACAGCAATTACAGCTGAGGGGAGGAAAGGGACACAGTAGAGAATGTGATCTCAATTCTTCTCTTTCATTCATTGGAAACTAATGTCCACACATCAGATGGCTTCAGAGCCGCCCAAGGCTCTCTGCCCTACCTCTGTTATTATGCAATTTAGTTCCCGAAAAAAATATTTTGATCTGTAGGGGGCAGAGGGAATTAGGAACTATACAGAATGTACCTGTTACTGCCATGGGTGCTTGACATTCATGACCTCATTTGATTCTCATAATAAACATGTTATTATCTTCATTTCATAGATGGCCAAACTAAGGCTCAGAGCAATTAGTGTTTGCCAAGTTCATATTGCTTGCAAGTGCTAGCACGAGGATTCAAATCTACTTATTTTCTGACTTGATAGCCCAGACTCAAACTGTTGTTCCATTATGTCTCACAGTTGCCTGTAGAGTGGATTTCTCTCTCTCCCTCCTCCTTAGAAAGAGTTGTATTACCCTAAAATCAAAAATCTATAGCCAAACTCTCTCGTTGGCAGACAAATGGTACTACTGGCAAGAAGTTTGTTCTTTGATGAAAGCACTTAAGAATCCCAGCTAGAATGTGGATGGGGAGTGGGAAAAGAAAGTGCTTCTTACCTCTCATTCAGCACTTCCCTTGGCTTAGAGAGGAAAAGAGCTACCAATGTGTATAAATTAAAGAAATAAAACTTGATGCCTGAAAATCACAAAGTATAAATTCAGACTTGGATACCATACTTCCCTACAAGCAGACTTAATTATAGTGCTTTTCCAGGAGTACTTGTTATGGAATTGATTTTACTTTATTGGCTACAAATAGATAGCAAAAAACAAGATAACCATATACTTTGCCTCTATTAAGCATGTAATCAATGAAATATCTTCCAGCCAATGACCTAATTCTTTTTCCAGACAACAAGGAGAATTATCTACCAAACTAGTGTATTAAATATACCAAAATCTTTTTTTTTTTTTTGGGGGGGGGGGGCGGTTTAGTCAGCTTTTTCACTGCTGTGACTGAAAGACCTGACCAGATCAACTGTAGAGGAGGAAAGGAAAGGTTTATTTAAGGGTTCATGGTTTCAGAGGTTGCAATCCATAGACAGAGGCTCCATTCCTCAGGACTTGAGGTGTGGCAGGACATCATGGCAGAAGAGTGTGACAGAGGGAAACAGTTCACATGATCATCAGAAAGCAGAGAGAGACTCCGCTTTCCAGATACAAAATATATACCCCATAGCCACACCCCCAATTAACCACTTCCTCCAGACACACTCCACCTGCCTCCAGTTACCACTAAGTTAACCCCATCAGGGATTAATTCATTGACTTGGTTAATTGACTTGGTTATATCATTTCTCCTCCAAACTTTGCATTGTCTCACATGTGAGCTTTTGGGGGGCACCACATCTAAACCATAACAAGGGTTACAGGAGACTAAACCTAGGGGTACTTTACCCCTGGGCTACATCCTAGTCATATTTTTTAATTATTATTATTTATTTATTTTGAGACAGGGTCTCACTAAGTTGCCCAGGTTGGCCTCAAACTTGAGAACCTCCTGCCTCAGCCTCCAAGAGCAGTTGGATTACAGATGTGTACCACACGAGACCCTTAACACATCCAAGTTCTTAACAGCATAAATTGAAGTTATCCTTAAAGTGAACCACATTCTTATGCCTTTATTCTAAAATTTTGGATCAAAAGAAATTGTGAGTTCCTATTATTCCAAAAAGAAAAAAGAAATCTAGTTAAGGGGTAACAGATGCAAGGCTTAAAAATAATGTACTTCTTTTCAAAACATTCTATAATAAGCATGTATCAGTTTTACAATAGAACAACAATAAAAGAAATAGAAAACTATGCAAATGAAATTCACATCCTTTATATCAGGGCAAAACTTTTCTATTTTTCTACTTCATTCGGTTCCACATTTTTCCATGTTTCTAATAGTTGCAAATCAACTAAGCAGGAAAGTGGAAAGTTATATAAAGTGTATCATCTCTGTTTCTTATACATATCAGACCAAATTAGTTTCAACTTAGTTACACATATTAGACCAAATTAGTGTCTGATACATACCTTGTATCAGACAAACATTTTTTTTTCTGCTGTTGTTAGCATAAAGTATTAATTTATTGTTGTGTGTGTGATGTGGGGCATTGAACCCAGAGCTCTCTACCACTGAGCTACACATCCAGTCTCATTTTTGTGAGACTCAGAATTAAATACCAAACACCTAAAATGACAATTGCCTCTGCTAGTAGCCATTTTATAGTTATCAACAATGCTGATCATTGTAGGTTGTGGATCCTTTTTGTTTTGTTTTTTTGCAGTGCTGGGATTGGATCCAAGGGCGTTCTACTACTGACTCACATTTCCAGACCTTTCTGTTTTTTTTTATTTTGAGGTCGGATTTAGCTAAATTGCTAAGGTTCACCTCAAACTTGATATTCTCCTACCTCTGTCTCCTGAGTTGCTGGGATTACTATGCAACACCACACCCAGCTGGATCCTTACTGATGTTAACAAACTCAAATTCCATAGCAACACTGCCTGTTTATTGAGGATGAGGATACTTTCACATTCTTCAAATGTTTTATTGCTGTTATGCCCAATTCTGATACCGTGCCTGATACAAAATTTATAGTATTGCCCACTGAAAACAGTGCTATATGTTAAGATGTTTTGAAAAACAAAATAAAATGTGTTTTATGTTCTCTAAAATTACACAACATATTTTAACATTATTAAAGAAATAACCATATGACAAACATAAGTATGCCCTTTATTTCTGTTACTTATGAAGATAAATGTATTTGGAAACCCACCTAAGTAGTTGTTTTTTGTTTGTTGTTTGTTTTTGTTGGTACCGGGGATTTAACTCAGGGGCACTCAACCACTGAGCCACATCCCCAGCCCTATTTTTCATTTTCTTTAGAGACAGGGTCTCACTGAATTGCTTAGTGCCTCACTTTTGCTGAGGCTGGCTTTGACCTCTCCATCCTCCTGCCTCAGACTCCCGAACTGCTAGGATTATAGGCATGAACCACCCCCCTGCCCAGCTTAAGTAGATATTTTTAATTCTCATATTTAAACAAGTATAGGCAGCTCTAGGGGGTTTCTGTACTTGACCTTGATTTTCCAACACTTATGTTCTTGTTTCCTAAGAAGCTCCCAGAATAATGCCAAACCATTTTTATGAATATATACCCTCATAGATGTCAATCTTCAGAAATCCAGTCTCACCTGTTCCTTCAGATTCAAGGGAAAGCCTTGCTAGAGTGAGGATGCCTTCTACAACATCCCTGACAAATGGCACCCAGCCTCCGTTTGAAAGCTCCAAGCACAGGGTCCTCCTGCCTCACAGGTTGTCTAATACCACTCTCAAACACCTCCACCTGTTAGAACACTCTCATTTTAAGCAGAAATCTGTTTCTTGTAGTCTCCACCTAATAATGTACCTTCCAAAGCCACAGGGAATAAATTTAACCCCACTTCTCAAATATTCTTCAAATAAAGAGTTGTATGGCCAGGCATGATGGTGCATGCCTGTGATCCCAGCTTTTCAGGAGGCCAGCCTGGGCAACTTAACAAGACCCTGTCTCAAAATAAATAAAAATAAAAAGGACTGAAGATGTAGCTCAGTGGTTGAATATCCGCTGGGTTCAATCCCCAGTGTCAAACAAACAAACAAACAAATAGACATTAAATAAATAAATAAACAATGCAAGTAAATGTTAAATAAATATACAATTGCAGGTACCTTAACTATTCCTCCCATATCCTTCAAGCCCTCCCTTAGAAATGTTCCAATTTGTCAAAACCCTTTTTAAAATGTGGGAGCTTAGAAAGAATATTCAGATACTATATAAGTCTACATAGTACAGAGTAACCCAAAGGCAGTGCCTCCTCAGCATGGGCCTTGACCAATGGAGTGGTCAAAATTAGTCCACTCAGACTGTCTGTCCCCTTCCAGAACTTACCGTAGAGAACATACAGATGATTGAATGGAAGGGAAGAGGAAGAGAGCAGCCACCCAAAAAGATACCAGAAGACAAAGTCTAGGTCCTGGGTTAATACAATAAACTCCTCCATGTAAAGATTATAGGAGTAGATCTCTGAGGGCTGGGGATATAACTCAGTTGGTAAAAAAAAAAAAAAAAAAAAAAAAAAAATAGGAGTAGATCTCTTGACTTGTGATCCGAAAATTCAAAAGTGAGCTATCTTCAGGAACAGGTCATATACAAGTCTATCCTGAATAGAGAGTTTATTTTGGGGAGGAGCAGAAGGTCATTTACATACTTTTACTTCTTTTTTATCTACTTGGCTTTAATTTTGACATTGCATTTTTAAAAAAACTCAGAAGAGCACTTATAGACCAAAATAAATTAAACTGATTTGCAAGAGATTTAAGAGATACATGTGACTTGAATAACATGAATAAAAATGTTTGCTTTTACACTTAATTGTCACAGATGACCAAAAGCATTACAAATTCTAGTGGCAAACTGACACAAACAGAAGCCTCCTAAATCTTTTCTTTTTTCACACAATCCCTGGGTAATAACCAATCATTTCCAAAAAGATGGAAATTAGAGCTGTGGGTATAGTTCAGTGTAGTTCAGTGATAGAGCATGCACTTGCCTAGCATGGGATCAGTCTCCAGTGTCACACACACACACAAACACACAGAAAGGGGGGCGGATCTACACCTGCATATCATATTGCCATTATTTTTATACACACAAAGAATAATTTTGTAAGCCATAATGGTTTGATCAACATTATAAAAAGTTTATAGAATATCCCAAAATAAAATTGGCTTTCTTTCTTTCTTTTTTTTTTTCTTCCTTTCTTTCTTTCTTCTTTCTTTCTTTCTTTCTTTCTTTCTTTCTTTCTTTCTTTCTTTGTGGTGCTGGGGATCAAACTCAGGGACTTGTGCTTGCAAAGCAAGCACTCTACCGGCTGAGCTATCTCCCCAGCCCCTAAAATTGGCTTTCTTATAGCAGAATTTAAATATTAAAGACTCTATGGTTCCAATTGGTAACATAGAATAAGTGGGTCAGCTTTATAAGGATTTGCAAAGAAATAAGTAGCAAGAAGATTTAAAGAAATCAGATACTAAAATATGATTTGCTGTGTCTAGTAGAATATCTTTTTAAAGTTCTAAACCAAAAGTCTTTATCTGAAATATATTCCTAGACTTTCCCTGAAGAGAGAGCTATGATAAAGTTGAAACCTTTTGCAAAACAAGTTCAAATTCAGCAAGAAAAAAAAAAAAGAAAGAAAGAAACGAACATTCGGTTTTCCAAGAAAGTCTCAATTAACAATCTACCTATCATTTAGGTAGATTTACCTATCACTGGGGGAAAAAAAATTACTAATTGGTATGATTTCTTTCCCAAAGAAAGCACCCAGTGTCTAGTTCTACAATCGTGTATACCAATAGCACCGGAGCCACTGTGGCTTGGCAGGGGACATTTGTGATATGGGTGGTTTCTAGGTTTATTCACCCCAGATATCAGGCTTTATTTTACCTTTTTGGAGTTTATATAAGAAAAAGTCACTACTCTCGGGAGGTTGAGGCAGGAGGGTGGCAAATTCAAAGCCAGCTTCAGGAACAGTGAGGCGCTAAGCAACTCAGTCTCTAAATAAAATAGAAAATAGGGCTGGAGATGTGGCTCAGTGGCTCAGTGCCCCTGAGTTCAATCCCTGGTACAACCACACACACACACACACACACAAAGTCACTACTGCCTCAACAACCAAGGATCACAGGAAAAAAGGTGTTCGTAATCCAAACTGAATAAAAACAGGCTAAGAATTTTTAAAAATCAGGCATGATATTGCAGTATCTACAGTCCAGGTAGTCGGGAGGCTGAGGCAGGAAGATCAGTCTCCGCAACATAGCAAGACCCCATCTCAAAAAAGAAAAAAATCCAAAAGAGAGAGCTGAAGAAGCACAGGAGAGTGTGCAGTAAGAAAGGATAAACTTGCTACAAACCATCCATATGTACAAACTCTTGCATCATTCACATCCAAAACCTACAGAACTTTCCAGATTTATTTCTCCCTAGAGCAAGCAGCTCTTTCACCAAAGATACTTAGAAGTCATTTGCTATACGACAATTTATTATAAATTTAAGACTCACTCTCTTTCCATACTCTTCTGGTTATTCTCCTCTTGTTTTATTTTATTAGTCTCATAGTCAAACTCAGTAAACATTTTTCAATTCAACCACATTATCTGCATTGTCTACTCTATCTATGTGCCGTTCCAATTGCCCTTCAGGGGTGCTATACTTTTCCGTATAACCACATAAAATGTGGTCTGTCATAAGAATTAGTTTCTGGAATATTTTCAGGGAGAATCAAATAAAATCCAATCAAATATGTCCTAGAAGGAAAATAAGATATTAATTTCACATTTTTTATCCACTAATTTCATCATCCTGATAGGAGTTCATGTTTTTACTTATGAGTATGCTTTATGTGTTCATAGGAGAATTGCTTGTCATAACAAAAGACTGGAAATAGCCCAAGTGTCCATCAGTAAGAAGCTGGTTAATATATTACTTTATTTATATAATGAGCGGATACTATACAGATAGTTTAACTGAATTAAGTTCATGTATTTTCACTATTATATAGTATGTGGTGTGATTATACCACAATATGTTTTAAAAACATATTAACATGGGGCTGGGGATATAGCTCAGTTGGTAGAGTGCCTGCCTCTCAAGCACAAAGCCCCGGATTCAATCCCCAGCACCGCAAAAAAAAAAAAAAAAAAAAAATATTAACATAACTAGATCTCATAAATAAGTTGAAGACAAAAATCAAATTGCCAAAATGCTAAGAGAATTCTACTATGAAAGTTAAAAATACAAGAATCAACTCTGTCTACTGTTAAGTACACACCATATGAAGTAAAAGTACAAAGTGATGCATAGGAATGATATGGTTATTACCCAGGGATAGGAAGGAGAATGTAATTGAGAATACTAGGTTAGACCACATGACATTACCAATGTCCAAACATTTTTATCATTTTTGACCCACAAAACAATAATCTCATATGATTCAACATACCATATAAACCATCTGCAATTATGTTAACAAGTTTTATTCTTTTTTTTTTTGTTTTTTGGTAGAGCGGAAGATAGGGTTATACTAGGATTTAACCCAAGGATGCTTTATCACTGAGCCACATCCCAGCCCCTTTTATTTTTTATTTTGAGTCAGGATTTCACTAAGCTACCTAGGGCCTCACTAACTTGCTGAGGCTGGCTTTCAACTAGCAATCCTCCTACCTCAGCCTCCAGAGTCACTAGGATTACAGGCCTGTGCCACTATACCCAGCTACTAGGTTTTATTCTTAAACCGAGAGATTTGTATACATGTATTCACATGAACGCATGAGGATTCATCAACTATTTAGCTCTTTGACCCTAGACAAGTTATTCGACCTAGTTTTTTTACCTGAAAAAATGGGAGCAATAATATATATCCCACACAGGCACAGTGACGATTTTAAAAGTTAATATGAACCCAGGGCCACTTTACCACTGGGCTACATCACTAATCTTTTTTTTTTTTTTTTTTTTGGTGATGCTGGGGATTGAACCCAGGGCCTTGTGCTTGCAAGGATTAATCTTTTTAATTTCTTTTTTTTTTTTTTTGAGACAAGATCTTGCTAAATTGCTGAGATTGGCCTTGAATTTGTGATTCTTCTGCCTTACCTGCTCTAGTCACTGGGAATATAGGCCTGGCATTTTTTTCTTTTTTGCATTTTTTTTTTTTTTTTTTTTTTTTTTTGGCAATTTTTTTACATCGGGATCCAAGGCTGGGGGTGTAGCTCAGTGGTACAGTACTTGCCTAGCATATGTGAAGTACTGAGTATTTATTCCCAGCACTACCAAAAAAAAAAGAAAAAAAACAGAATCCAGATAGAATCATGCTTTATTTTACAATTGCTCAACAACCATTTTCCTAGTAATCATTAAAACAACTTTTACAATTAACATTAAAATGATAAAGAATCGGTCCATTTTTTGGTTTTTGGACAGTTTGGGCTTTGTTTGAGTTTTGTGGGGGAGGGGTGGGTTTTTTTTTTTTAATGAAACAAGACATAAACACTATTGGTGGAACTGGGTGTGGTGGCACACACTTGTAATCCCAGTGTCTCAGGAGACTGATTAGAGGATTCCAAGTTCAAAGATATCCTCAGCAAGTATTTTAGTCAGTTATTTCACTGCTATGACTAAAGGATCTGACCAGAACAATTGTAGAAAAGGAAGTTTATTTGAGGGCTCATGTTTTCAGAGGTCTTAGTCCATACAAGACTGGCTCCACTCCTCAGGGCTGGAAGTGAGGCAGAACATCATGGCTGAAGAGTATGGCAGAGGGAAGCAGCTCACATGATGATCAGCAAAGCAGAGAGAGCCTCCACTGTCCAGATACAAAATATATACCCCATAGCCATGACCCTAATGAAGCACTTCCTCCAGCCACACCCCACCTACCTCCAGTTACCACTCAGTTAATCCCATCAAGGATTAATTCACTGATTAGGATAATGCTATGACCCAATCATTTCTCCTCCAAACCTTCTTGCATTGTCTCACATGTGACCTTTTGGAGGATATCTGATGTCCAAACCATAACAGCAAGTTAATGAGATCCTACTTCAAAATTTTAAAATAAGATAAATATAGAGTGACTGGTGATATAGCTCATTGGTAAAATTTCCCTAGAACCCAAAAGGAAAAAGAAAAAAATTAATAAATTAATTAAATAAAACACTCTTAGTGGCCTGGAGATGTAGGTCAGTGGTAGAGAAATTGCCTAACATGCACAATCCCCAACACTGAAGGAGAATTTTTGAAAAAACACTATTAGTTACCACTATAGGCATAAGGGGAAGTCAGGATGGCAAGATTTTTACTTTTCAATTTTTACTCTTTGGTGTTTACCTTATTACCATTTGCACATATTACATATGCTAATATAGAAATAAACAGATTAATATAAAAATAAAGGAACAAACCAAATTTACCAATGCAATCTTTTGTGGCATTACTATCAAATGGCATTTTTAAAAAAAGAAATACTATCGAAAACTAAAAAATTAAACTCACGTCCACTAAATTATAGCAGTTTTACAATTACATATTATTATTTCTTATGAATTATTACTCTGTGAACTATATTTTAATACAATGATTGCGCTACATACAGTTAGCTATAGTACAGCTACCTCAATATGTAGATTCCTTTGGAATTCACTTGTTTCTTTCATAATTATAATTCTTTTCTTCCTAAACTATTGTGCCTCTGTGAATTAGACTCCCAGCCTTGGGTCTAAATTGAAATGAGTCTCCTTGGTGCACCAGCAAGAGAATTTTGAAATCTTTAGTCTGGAATATTGTAGTTTAGCAAAACTTAATGGCATTGTCCTTGACGGGATGCACAAGCAAATTCATTTCCTGTCAGCCTCACGGAAACTAATGAGCTTTCCAACTGCAGTTTTCACTGAGGGCCATGCAGAGGGGGCTCTGAGAGCACGATGCCATCTTCTGGCAGAGTTCCTGGGAGAAAAAACCCGTGAAAGATGCCTTGCAATAAACCCCTGGCTCTGGGAAAACAGAATGTCAGACTCTACCATATTTTTTTAATTTTCCTCCTACTTGAGGAATATGTTCAGGTGAAGGTCAGAGGAAGTATAAGTGTTTTTTGTTTGTTTGTTTTCTTTTCTTTTCTTTTTTGGGTGCTGGGGATCGAACCCAGGGCCTTGTGCTTGCAAGGCAAGCACTCTACCGACTGAGCTATCTCCCCAGCCCCGGAAGTATAAGATTGATAAAATAACAGTGAAAAGGTCTGAAATTAAAATATAAATGTCTAACATAAGGCAGTTAGAATATTCCATACTCCAAGAATTTGGAGAAAATGCTAAATCCAATAGTAATAACCTGAGGATTGCTCTCAGACAGTGATACAATTGAGATGATTATGTAAGAAAATGAAAGAAAATGAAAACTCTCCAGACTATTATACTTGGCTGTCAATAAGAATAGGTCTCTGATTTTTTAAAAAGCAGAATTATCCCCAAAATTATTTATTCCACATTTATGTCAAAAGCTGTACATATCTATAGAGAATATACCAGGATCTTTCCAAGAGTGTAGCTCCACGGGCCTTGAAAACAGTTTTGCTAAGTGAGGACTGCAGATCACCCACGCTGAATGATGATATAGTGAACTTGCACAGGGGCTGACTTCAATTTCTAACCACTTTGGTACAAATTAGATTTCCCTAGAGGTTCAAATTGCTGTAAAGAACAGGTAATTTAAGCCTACTTGGCAGGTCAGAAATCAGTGGTAACTACTGGGGCTGCCAGTAGTGGTGGTGTTGAGAAGCAAGAAGTTATTATACATTCAATTTCCTCCATGCCAAAAATTAACTGAACAAACGCCGTTCCAGGCAATGTTGTGCTGCGTGGTTATCTGACTGCCACTCCAGCATCAAGTCACTCCCCTTCCCCACCAGACAAAACCAAGAATAATCTAGCTAAAGATGCTCTTGCAGGCTGGTGTCCTTTCTCAAAAACTGGTTCCACAAAGTTATTCCAAGAGACAAGTGAGGCACCCATAAATACCTACCTACTCCAGAGGAAATCGACATGACAAACCCTGGAAGAAGAGGGACAGTTTGTTCTATTTCAGTCTCCCAATACCTTAGCATACATGAATCTTGTGTCCTCTGCAAACATCTGTTCACATTACAGTTAACTGGATGGCATATTTCAGGATTTGGATTTAGCCAGTCCCTGCAGTAGCTGGGTGCTAACAAAATTTAAATAATGTATATTCGTAGTGCACTTAATGTATATTGATAGGATAATGTATATTTGTGCTTTCCTTTTGAAAGCACTTTCATTATATGCTTTGCTGATTTCTTTCTTTCCACAAGCTTGAGAGGGATCTAGAAGAGTTATCCTGACTTACAAAAGTTATCCTGACTGGCCAAAATTATTGGGAACTTTCCTGAAGATACCAAGATGGCAGCAAATATGAGCCTCAAGCTGTGGAATATCACATCTCGTGAGTTTTTCCCCATTCCATGTGTGTATTATCAAATTCCAGCAATGTGGACTGGAGATGTAGCTCAGCCATCAAGTACTTATCTTATTCCCAGCACCTTAACAAATAAACAAACAAACAATTCAACCAATAGAAAAGAGAAGAGTTACTTAGTCCTTCAATAACACAAGCTAGGTACTGCTGACTCTCTCCATGTGTAAATAATGTGGGACAGCTAACAGATAATGGAAATCATAATAAATGTTTTGTTATCACTCTGGTAAGTGATATGTCAAAACTAAAAAAAAAAAAAAAAAAAAAAAAAAAAAAAGAAAAGAGAAGAGTCAGTAATAGCCAATCTGAATTGCTCTTCGAGGTCTCAGTGCCATCAACAGGACTTTTCTCCTGTTTGTGACTAATGACATTGAGGACAAACTATGGCACGTGGCATATTGAATATTATAAGACGAAGAAATCTGAGACGTGACATGCAGAAAGGACATTCTGACCTTCCCCTGAAGCAGGTTCATAAAGTTCTCCTATAAGAGATGCAGCCTTTTTTTTTCTCTTTTTGGGTACTGGAGATTGAACCCAGGGGTGCTTAACCACTAAGTCACATCCCCAACCCTCTATTGATTTTGAGACAGGGTCTTTCTAAATTGGGCCTTGCCTAATTGCTGAGGCTGGGATTATAGGCATGCACCACTGCACCCAGCATGAGATGCTTCTTTATGCCCAAGGATCTTCCTTATCTCTGAAGACACCGTCCTTCCCCCAGTTTATGGCCATTATCTTATACTACTTTTGTTCTATCATACTTCTTCATGACTTTCCACTCTTCATCAAACCTAGCATAAAAACACTCAGGTTTAATCACTTCTTCAGGACTTCATTCCATTAGGAAGGTTCCCATGTTGTGCAAAACCTATGTTAAATAAATTTGTATATTTTTCTCTTGCTAATCTGTCTTTTGTTACAAGGGTCCTGGCCAAGAAATCAGAAGGTGAAGGGAAAAGGATATTTGCATTCCCTTCTGAGCTGCCTGCACTGCCACTTCTTCCTGGCAGAATCTCCTGTTTTTCCTACCCAAGGTCAAATTTTGGAGGTCTTTGTCTACTGTGCTAAAGTGGTTAGACTGTATTTTGTAAAAAAGGAGCTTTCAAAATGCAGTCACCAGACCATCAGCATCAGCATCATGCTTGGAAAAAAAAATTTTTTTTTTTGGTAGTGGGGTTTGAACCCAGGAGTGCTCTACCACTGAGCTACATCATTCCCTACATCCCTGTCAGTTTTTATTTTTATTTTATTTTTTTTATTTTGACAAAGGGTCCCACTAATTTGCCTAGGGTCAAACCAAGTTGCCAAGGCTGGCCTGAAATTTATGATCCCCGTGCCTCAGTCCTCCCAAGTCACTGAGATTATAGGCATGTGCCACTGTTGCCTGGCTTGGTCCCACTCTTAACCCACTAAATCAGAAAATTGTTTTAACAGGGTGATTCTAGTGCATAATTTTGATAACTATGACTAAAAGGTAGTAGTAGTGGTTTAAATTAAAGAAATGATGTATCAGATCTGTGTTTCAGAGATAGTTCAAATGATATAAACTGAATCCAGGAGAACAAAAGGAAATCAACATTTTTGCTGTATCTATTTAATATTGAGTACCAGGCACATTGTGGCTATTTATGTCCTGCTTTGACAGAAAACCAATAAGTTAGTCTCTGCCCAGACCCCAAAGAGCCTTCAGTACAGTTCCCTCCAATAAGTTCCTCTCATATATGAATATACAACCAGTGAAACTCCCCATCATGTACAACTGCAAGAATGGGATCCTAATTGGAATGAGTTACACTCCATTATGTATAACATGTCCAAATACACTCTACTGTCATGTATACCTGAAAAGAACAATTAAAAAATAAGTTCCCCTCAAATCACCCAACCTCACCCTCTTCTAGGCCAGAATCCTGATGATTCTGTCCTGTCCTCTCTCGGAGACCACAATGACATTCATTTCCTGTGACCAAGGCCATAGACAAAATACTCTGGTGCTGAATGAGGACTTGTTCATTCCCACTCTGATGGTCCGAAAGCCTGTCTCACAACATCAAGATGGAAATATGCCAATATCCCACCCAGCATCTTGTTCAAAAGAGGCCTCCTGTAGATTTTCTTTTAGAAATTTATGTAGGTGTTAGAAGCTGCTGTTCTTACAGGAAATGTGAAGATATAAGGCTCTCCCAGGCATCAACGGAGGTTTTCACAAGAGAAGATACTACAGAGAATGCCATCCCAACCAAGGTCAGTTTCAATGACCTCCAGTGGCCCCAGTGTTTCGGCCCTCCACATTCGCTCCCGATGCTGGTGACTCCACATCTCTGTTCCAAGAGAAACTGGAACCCTCCCCAGCACTGGCTACAGTGAAAACTGCTCCCCTCCCACCTAACTAGAGTTATGGAAAATGGAGCGTGGGTCATGGGATGCTTTCGGATGCCCTGCCTACTGCTGGCTGAACAAACAGAAAACCTACAGAAGGTTCAGTCACACTACATCCACACTCGCTGGACTCCTGACAGGGGCACAGGACTGGGAGGGCTGAAACATCTCTGAAGGTGAAGGTCAGGATCACCAGAGAAGGGAGAAATCAACAGATGAGAATCTGCAGGCACCTAGAGAAACTGGTTTTGTTGTTATTTGATGTAGAATTTGATGGGAAAAGAAAAGAACATACTAGTGCAAAGACTATTGTCTAATCCAGGAAAACTGTAGCATGCAGGGCTATCCAGAGGAACAGAACCGGTAGTATATACATCCACCTATCCAGCCACACGCATGCGCACGCGCATACACAGGTTAGGAGAAATCGGTTCGAGTGATTAAGTCCCAAAATTTGCAATCGGTAAGGTAGAGACCCAGCAGAGGCAGTGGTGTAAATTCTAGTCTAAATTCAAAGACATGGGATACCAGTACTGTTCCCAGTCACTATGGCGGTTGAAAGGGTCACATATTTCAGCAAGTTCCCCTAGGGGGCAATATTACTCCTGCTTGGGAATCACTTAGTTGGGGTCTTAGACGGTGACATTCAAAACTAAGGTTTTAAAACTGTCACTTTAAAAGACAACGGTAGGGGCAGAAAAATGTGACACCTTTCCTCACACATCGACCCCTATAGTTAAAAAAAAAAAAAAAAAAAAAAAAAACGGTTACAAGAGAAAAGCAGAACACAGGTTCACCTCCACTGGCATGAAAATTGTTTGCACATCTCGGGACTCTGTTTTTTTCTCAGCAACCCCTTTATATTTTTGGCTAAAATGTTGGTTCATGCACTTGCCTAGCATGCAAGAGGCCTAAGGTTCAACCCCTAGTACTGAAAAAACAAAAGTTGGTCCATGAGGTAAAAATTGAGTGAGGAGGCCAGACACTGTAATCCCAGTCACTTGGGAGGCGGAGCCAGGAGGATCACAAATTTGAGGCCAGCCTCAGCAACTGCAAGGCCCTAAGCACCTTAGTAAGACCCTGTCTCAAAATAAAAAATGAAATTAAAAAATAAAAAAGAACTGGGAATATAGTTTAATGGTAAAGTGCCTCTAGGTTCAATTCCCAGTACAAAAAAAAAAAAAAAAAAATTTTTTTTTTTTTGAGGGAAGAACCTTAGTGGCATTGGGAATTTTGTGAATATTTTCCAAGAGAGAACTTCACCAGTAAGTCCAATGACAGGTAAAAAAGTTCCATGATGAAGCCCCAGCAACAGCAGTGGCATTTCAGATGGGGACCAGCAAGACCCAGCTGCTACAGAGCCTGAAGAACAAAAAAGAAAAACGTCTGACACCCGCAGAAGAAAAACAACAAACTCTGAAGCAAAACCACTGCCAAGTCATCCACTAGTGCTCAAAGAATTCAGAAGGAACCAGCCAAAATAACCCTTGCCCCTCCTAACTGCGGGGCCTAAAGGAGAAAACATTTGTGAATGGAAATCCACGGCACTTGGTGCACCAGGTTCCGTCTGTGACGGTGGTGTGTTTTTTCTAGAAATTTTTATCAGATAATTTGTTCAAACCACCAAGGTTTCAAATGCCAGAATCTTTCACTGCAAACATCAACAGTCGGGAGTTATCTGTGTAGACATCTTTAAAGATAACTGGAGTCCTGCTCTGACTGTTTCAAAGGATTTGCTAGCTATTCGTTGCCTTTGGACAGACTGCAGTCCTGTGGATCCTCTAGTTGGAAGCACAGTCACTCAGTATTTGACCAACAGAGCAGAACATGACAGGATAGCCAGACAGTGGACCAAGAAATGCACAACATAATTCACATGATTTGTATGCAGTGTGAGAGAGCAGAAGGCGTCATCCTTCCCCTGTGTGACAAATCTTTACAGGCTTTACAATACAAACTTCTGTGCATATGTAATACTGATTCTACTCTCTGCTTTGTTCACTGGAAACTGGGAGACTTCGCAAAAAGGGTAAATGCCATCAAGAGCAGAACTTCATAACTGTAGATTAGTTAGGTTTAAAATACTTGGGTCAGGTGGTGCACACCTGTGATCCCAGCATTTTGGGAGATTGAAACGGGAAGATTGCAAACTCAAGACCAGCCTCAGCAACTTAGCAAAACCCTTTCTCAAAATAAAAAGGGCTGGATATGTAGCCCAGTGGTAAAGTGCCCCTGAGTTCGATCCTCAGTACCATAAATAATTAATTATTAAATGCCTACTTACAAGTCTTGCTTCTTTGAGATATCAAAATGTATTTTGTCATGTACTAAGGATACTGGGCCTTAAGTCTATCAGGTATTATAGGGCATTTTCACCTAATTCACTATCTCTATGAGGTTATAAAAGCAACTGCAAATGACTAAGAATTATGTCATTTGTATTAAACCCAGATCTATTTCTGAATGTGTGGTTCACACTGTTGTGAAAATGCTTTACCTTTTACCTTTGTCAGTTTGTGATGAAAGAACTTCCTTTTATTCTTTTTTTTGTAACTCAAAGGGCACTGATGTATCATCTCGAACATAATAAACATGCTTCTGCAGGTATAAATAAAAACGTTTTATGTGACATGGGCCTTCATAAATAAAGACCCAGGGACCCAGGGAAAACTACTTCTTTATGCTTAGGTTTGATGAAGAATAGACAGCCATATAGAGATGTGATTGGACAAATGGGTGCTATCTAATGGTAAAAGACTGAAGAGCTGGGAGGCTCAGCAAGGCCTGTGTGCTCAGATTCTTCTTGAACCCTGCTCAGAATCCTTCCTTCTCAGTATAGAGCAGGACCCCTTTTGCAGCCAGGTCTTATGATTGACTTACTGTCAGACAAATTAGGTCAGAGGATCTTTTTATGGCCAGCTCTTACACAGAAGATGAGGAAAGGTTAGAGTAATATTTCTAGGTTTTATAATTGGCTTAGGGGAGTGGGGTTCTAGTTCCTATGGTCTTGCTTGGAAAGAGGAATTCTAGTTTCTATGGCCCTCCTTGGGGGGCAAGGGGAAGCAGGAGAAAGAAGAACAGGAGGAGAACAGAAAGATCTTGCTTTGGAGACCCTTTCCTTCAGGTCAAAGTGTTCAGCATGCCAAGGCATCATATTCTAAGCCCCAACTCATGTCAGAAGTCCTGATAGGAGTGGGAAGAACAGGCAAGAAAATGGTTCCTGAAGGTAAAACAGTGGCGCCTAATATTAAAACAGTAAAGTAAATGTGGGTTTCAGTGAACTTAAAAGAGCAGACTGAGTGAGTAGAAAAAATGTTACAAGATAGCAAATGATTAAAGACTAACAGAAAAAAAAAAAAAAAAAGTCTAAAGTCACTGGTAGTCAGGAGCAACTTAAACCAAGATAATGGTAAAATACAGCTTCAATCCTTCAAATTCAAAATGGAGACAGTGTACTTCAGAGTGGTGGTGCCCAGCTGTAATCCCAGCCAACTCTAATTCCAGCAATTCCAGAGGCAGGAGGATCACAAACTCAAAGCCAGCCTGGGCAATTTAGCAAGATCCTGTCTCAAGAAATAAAAATGGCTGGGGGTGTAGCTCAGTAGTAGAGCACCCCCAGGTTCAATCTCTACTACTGGAAAAGGAAGGAGGAGGAGGAGGAAGAGGAAAATGAAACTATCAGAGGATAGCAGTGATGTGTCGACAAAATAAAGAAAAGAGCTTCAAAAAAAGAAGGAACCCTCAAAGGCTGACAAAGGGTATAGGAAGGTTTTAAAAAAGGGAGAGAGCTGAGGGTCTATCAGTTGCCAAGCACGTGAAAGTTCCTGAGTTCAACCCCAAGCACCTCAAAAAAAAATTTTAAAGGCAGAAAGGGAAGGAGAACTTGCATTAGACAACTAGTGGTTGCTGAACTTCAAAAGAAGCTTCTCCATAGAAAACCAGAATGCAGGGGATGGAAGAGTGAGTAGTCAGTAAGGGAGTAGAATACAGTGAGTGTGTGCTGGTGATGAAAGGTGAAGTGCAAGTTGACAGGACCAAAAGAAGCTTCTATGGCACTGCAGGTAACAGCAAGAACTGAGAGGTGCACCTCTCAGGTTGAAATCTGCACACTGCCAAATACCAGGTGTGTGTCTTTGAACAAATTCTTTCTTTCTCTGTGTTTCATTCAGTTCCTTCTCTGCAACAAAGCTCATAAAGTTCATAGTGATACCTCCTCCTCCTTTTTTTTTTTTTTTTTTTTTTTTTTTTTTGCGGTGCTGGGGATTGAACCCAGGGCCTTGTGCTTGCAAGGCAAGCACACTACCAACTGAGCCATCTCCCCAGCCCCCTCCTCCTTCTTAAGGCTTTTTTTTTTTTGCCCTTGATGACAGGGTGTCACTATGCTGCCCAGGCTGACCTTCCATTCCAGGACTTTCCACCTGGGACCACAAGCACATGCCACAATGGCTGCTGCGCTCCTCGTAAAGTTGTGAGGATTAAGTAGGGGACTACATATAAAATATAAACACTAAACACTTTTTCCTTGAAAAATCTCTGTAGGCAAATAGGAATATGGAAGAGTGAAGAGACACAGAAGATAAAAGAAACACAGTAATTACACAGTAATTATGTGGAGAGAATACTGGAGGAAGATCACAGAGGTGGAGTCTTGTCTGGTTCTCCCATTGGCCAGTAAATTAAGTGTTTCTGGACTGTGGCTGTAAAATGGGATCACCATATCCTATCCCATAAGGATGTTGTCTGATAAAATGGGACGATGTATGGTTAAGAATACAGATAAATGAGCTGGGTGTGGTGGTGCATGCCTGTAATCACAGTGATTTTGGAGACTGAGGCAATAAGATAGCAAGTTCAAGACCAGCGTGGGCCATTTAGCAAGACTCTGTCTCAAAAATAAATAAATAAATAATAATACAAAAAAAGAATAGGTAAATGCAGAGCAAGAGGGCCCACACCTGTAATCCCAGCTACTCAGAAGGCTGAAGCAGGAGGACCCAGAAGGTTCAAGGCCAGACTGGGAAATTTGGTGATATCCTATCTTAAAAATAAAACTTTAGAAAGGATGGATGTTGCTCAAAAGTAGAGCCAAAAAATAAAAAAAGTAGAGTGTCCTAGATTCAATTCCTAGTACTGCGGTAGAGCGGGGTGGAGCGTGGGGGTGAGGTGGCACGCTTACACCAGGACCAGGTAGAAATGGCTCAGTATTGACACTAGAGGGAGACTGTCTATCACTGACAAGAGCCTCAGCGACCAAGGCTTGTACCGCAATTCAAGAGATGCAGTCCTGGGAGTATTGCCTGTTCACCATGTTTCCGGTTTAGAGTTGAAATGGGGATCCTGGCCCAGAGAGGAAGAATCCAGTGCAAAGGGGGCAGAAGAAAGGTAATTTCCAGTGAAAGAAAACGCAACAAAGTATTTAAGGAGAGCTCTGCCTAGAAATGTTTGCAGTTGCTGTTGTTTTAAGTAGATGAGACAAGTCATTTTAATAATATAACACAAGTGCTGGGGTGGTAGCACCCAGCTACTAGTCCCAGCTACTAGGGAGACTGAGACAGGAGAATCACTTGAGCCTGTGAGTCTGAGACCAAGCTGGGCAACTATAGATGCTTTCTCAAAAATAAATCAATAAATAAAAATAATATAACACAAGTAAAGTTTCCATGACTGACAGAACTCCGGAAATTAACTTCCACAGTTGTGTATGGGTTTTTCCATTAGTGGAAACGGGAATTGCTAAATTAGAGGAAATTGAGAGTAGAGTCAAACTACTTAGAAGATTCCAGGAAAACCTTTCAAGAAAAGCTGAATGGTCCAGGCCTGCAGGTACAGGAAGGAGGATCACAAGTTCTAGGCAAGCCTGGGTGACTTAGCAAGACCCTGTCTCAGAATAAAAAACAAAAAGGCTGAAAATGTCACTCAGAGACAGAGCACCCCTGGGTTCAATCCCTAGTACCACAAGGAAAAAATATGCATACACAAAAAATTAAAGGAAGACAAGTTTCTGAGTTAAGGGAATAATTTATTTGAGAAAAATCTAATCAAAGCTTAACTCTTAGGTTAGAAGCTGCCTCGGGATCTGAGTCCTAACTCCCATAACTCCACAGGCAGACCCATGTAAGCAAAACCTGAATCTCCATGGCTAGACCCTATCTAAAATGATATAAAGTGAAAATTCATACAAAATGTGTTTGGCAAAGTTTCATGAACAATTTGCAAAGGTGAATAAAAATATCCTGTGGTCCCCCAATAAAGACCCAAATGAAGGCCTAATAGTGAAAAGAGAAGAGTATAAAATAACCACTGTTCACAGACAGGTCAGCCCCCTTTTCTTTAGCATAGGAATACTACATGCCTACCCTGTTAGGCCTACCCTCTTTTTTGCATTACAGACTTGCACTGTCATGGATTGGCAAAACCTGTGAAATTTCTTAGCAATTGCCAAAAGCAATTTCAAATGGCTCTCAGCCTCTCTATCTCCTCTCACTGTGTAAGCAACATAATAACCCAATTTTGGGGATTGAACTCAGGGCCTCATGCATGCTAGGCAAGTGCTCTAGTGCTAAGTTATATTCTTCAGTCCCCAAAATAACCTAATTTGAAGGATGTATTAAAGTTAACAAGTGAACTGGGATTGTGTCTCAGTGGTAACTACTCACCCAGCATGAGTGAGGCCCTGGGTTCAATCCTCAGCAACACATAAAATAAAATCCTTAAGCACCACTTAATATATAAAATAAAAGTAATAAATGGCAAAGAATTAGCGTCCCCAGTTTAGAGATGAGAAGACTGAAGTTCAGAAAGGACATACAACAAACAGCCTCCTTCCTGGAGTGTTAACAAGGACATTTCAAATATTTGTAGGTACCTCCCTCCCACTAGTGACTGCTGGACACACTGACCTTGAATTGGGTCCCTTAACATGTTCAACTTGATGATTCTGCTGAAAGTTTTCCAAAAGAAAACAAAAAAGTTTTCCATTTATCTTATACTTTATACCTCTATAATCTGATTTCT
Source organism: Sciurus carolinensis (assembly GCF_902686445.1). Taxonomy (NCBI): domain Eukaryota; kingdom Metazoa; phylum Chordata; class Mammalia; order Rodentia; family Sciuridae; genus Sciurus; species Sciurus carolinensis. The sequence goes on from NC_062222.1 coordinate 43,994,301, forward strand.
AGGTCAGGGCAAATTCCACTGTACTTATCTTTTGAATATTGTTATCTAAAATCTATAGACGAAGCAAGGCATGGTGGCACATGCTTGTAATCTCAGCAACTCTGGAGGCTAAGGAGGAAATTTTAAGGCCAGGTTAGGGAACTTAGCAAGACCCTCAGCAATTTAGCAAGAACCATGTCTCAAAAAAAGGGGAGTGGGGACTGGGGATGTAGCTAAGTGGTAAAGCATCCCTGGCTTCAATCGCCAGTGCCAAAATAATAAAAATAAAATAAAATCTATAGGTGAAAAAACTTTGTTATTATCACTCCAGTTTTATATTTTCTGTTTGATACTCAGCTTCCTAGATAAAATTTTCAAGGAATTCAGCTCCAAAGTATATTCCTTAATGTCTTCTATACCTTCTGAGATCTATAGCCCAATTCTTACTTTTATTTTTATTTTTTGTGCTGGAAATACAATTCTAGGCCTGGTACATCCTAAAGTGTACTCTACCATTGAGCCTAGCAACACTTTTCTGTTTAAATGAACTGACCAGTCTGACTCGTCATCAAGTTTTCCAAAATTGCTTGCAGGAGTTATTACTTTAATCCAATGAGCACTTCCCTCCTGTCGTCTGAAAAATTTAATTTTCTCCTAAAGAGATATTGAATATATATAGAATTAAATTATGTCAAGTAACTGGATTTTAAAAACTTTACTGGAACAGTAAGTTCCTGCCACAAGAGGGCACTAGAAATTTGGAAGCATAAACCCCCCAAAACAACTACTTTTCACAAAACCTTTTCACAAAGCAATTTTAAAGTTTTTTTTAAATATACAAGTTACAGTGTCAAAAATATTTAGAATAACATTCATGTTGCTTAATTTGATTTTTCCACCACACGTTTTCAAACTGGTTTTTAAACATTGCAACTAAATGTTTTAAATTCTTAAGAAAGTATGCAAAATATTTCTTAGCATGCATTTTATGTTTCAATTATTTATTTAAACATAAAGAAAATATTTTTTACTCTGGGGGTGTATCTCAGTGGTACTCTGCATACATGTAGAACTGGGTTCAATACGCACCAACAAAGAAAAGAAAGAAAGTCAAATTTTTTTTTACTTAAGCAACTAATTGAATGCCAAAGAAAAAGGCTAGAGGTCTATGTTTTTAATCTTAAAAGCACTAATTGACTGGGGCACCTTGGGTAGATTCACACCCTACTGTGGTTATTTACCTGAAATGTCTTTCCCTCAAGTCCAGCAAATTCAAGAACCAAACCAAATGTTGGTCCAGTTCTCTCTAATACCACATCACCTATGCAGAAAAATTAATCATTTTTTCCCCTGGGTTTCTCTATAATTCACCACTTGGTGTACCCAATGTAGATAAATAAAGGAAATATTTCTTAAAAACCTATGTGCCTAAAAACCTACCAGTCTGAGTTCCCTCCCTTAAAGAGTTGATAAGATAATAGAGTAACATTTTTTAATGCATTGTGTGCAAAAACTGGAGAATAATAAAGGAGGAAGATCAGGAATAATATATGACATTTATTATTAAAAGAAATATTTCCAAGCACTTGTTTTTCACTCAATTTTGAAGAGAATTTCATTTTTTACTTATTGAGAACCAACTTACAACACTGTATAAGACACCATGAGGTATGGGGAAGCTATAGAAAATAAAGGGGAAAAAGCTTGTTGCAGGGGAGGGAGACTCATGGAAACTGATGAGAGACCAGTAGAGTAGAGGAAAAGGACCAGGGGGAGGGAACAAGGGAGGGAAAGGGGGAAAACTGGGAATGAGATTGAGCGAATTATATTATTATATCATGTGCATGTACAAATATGTAACAACAAATTCCACTAATATGTATGATTATAATACACCAGTAACTATATGAAAAAAAAAAAAAAAAAGACACCATGAGGAGGTGTACAAAAAGAATAAATGGCATGGTTTTGGACTCAGAGTTGAGCATTCTGGGTAAGTAAAATGTATACATAGTCACTACTTTGGAACATTTCAAAAGCAACATTACATTCAAGTGTAATTAACTTACTATTAAAAATTCATATGCATGTAGTTTATAAAGAAGGTACACATAGGACAAGGGATGTGGCTCAGTGTAGTACAGTACTTGCCTACCATGCACAAAGGTCTAGATTTGATCCCCAGTGCTACAAAAAAGGGAGAAAAAAGAACACATGATAAACCCACCTAAAGCATTTTTTTTTCTAAAGCATTTTTTATTTCATATGTAAGAAAATAATAAGTCCCATTAGGTCTAGAGGAGAGAACCCGGCTTTAAGAAAATAGAATATGAAAAGCTTCTTCCTCTCAACTCTGCACAGAATAGAATAGGGGTGAGGAGGTGAGGAACTAAGCTCTCACACATTGATACATAACCTTAAAAGCAGCAGTCACAGGACTTGGGGGAAATCTATAATCTTCCAAGTTATTAACCTCATCAAATCTCAGTTTCTTCATTTATAAAATGAGATTCTCATGTTAAGTGGTCTCTAAGGATCTCTCCAGCTCCACTATGCTGTCCCCACCCCCACCCACTCCCACCCCGGAACTCTACCACTGAGTCCCATCCCCAGCCCTTTTTATTTTTCATTTTGAGATAGTGTGTCACTAAATTGCCCAGGCAGTCCTCAAACTTGAAATCCTCCTGCCTGATCCTCCAGAGTAGCTTGATTTTATAGGTGTGCACCAACACATCTGGTTTATGCTGTGATTTTTATGGTGCCAGCTACTGAAATGGAGTGGTTGAATCTAACAGACATTATCATCAGGGAATCATAGGAGCTTGGTAGCAAACTGGATATGCAGAAGATGAAGGGAAGAGAGGGAAAAAATAATTCATGTATGTTGAAGCTCTATGAAAAGCACAAACTCCTCTACAATGTATGGAATGGAAGAGTCATGAAAATCATTATCCATCAAATCTAGTTACAAAAATCTGAATAACAGAAGAGTTCCCAATGATGTTACTGAAATAAACCAAAACCAGAAAAACTGCGAGTTGGACAGAAAGTGGACTTTCCTTTCACATGCTAATTCACTACCCCCCACCTCTACAGATTATTGAGATGCAGTTTACCACCAAGGAAGGAACCAGAGAGAATTCTCTTATTTTCATGCAATTTCCATCTTCATTCTTTTAGTCTGAAAACATTTCCTAGGAAGCTAAATTAGCTATTCAAAGGCTGGGGTAGAGCACTTGCCTAGCAAGCTGAAGGCCCAGTTCCTTACCCAAAAAAACAAAAACAAAAAAAGAGCTATTCAAATTTGGCAATTACAAAGATTTACTATCTTGTAAAGGCTATTCTCCATAATATTGTTTTCTGAAAATTAAAAACAGAAAGATTAATTAGGAAGAAATTACATTAAAATATGATCAGAGAGTGAAATATATTTAGACTTGTACTTCAAATCCAAAATAAATTGTAAGAAGCTGGTCAACTTTAAGGGGATTGGGAGTTTATAGCTTAGGCCCCTATACCATCATGTGGTTAGAGATTCCTGGATTTACCCTCATGGGTGCCTGCTTGTTCAACCCTAGAATGGCCACTGCACAAATCCACAGATTCATCAACTGGAGCAAAGAGGAAAGGGTTGACCATTTTCATAAATGCCCATCAAGCAGGGTTTGCCGAAAAGAGACAGGCACACTTCTGAAGTTGTTATTAAGTATCAAAGGATTTTAAGAACACTGATTAAGGAAGCGTTTTCCTGATGGATGAAAAAAATGACTCAATTATGCTCATGAACTCTGCAGGAAGGTTATGCAATATATTATGTAGCTTGAAGTATATTATGTAGTGCTTAATGAAAGTAAAATGAAAAAGAAAATTTTAAAATAGACAAGTAAAAACTAAAATCTTGTTTTTCGAACTTAATGTTAACACTTGTAACTCAGAACCACACACTTGATAAAGCTTTGGAAGGATTACAACAGAAAATATAAAGCCTTTTACATTTGTCATTTTTCCTTTATTTATGCCACTTTTCAGTCCACAGACTTTACCGCTGTTTTATGATGAGAGAGTTATAAACACAAAAACAAGATTCAGGGCTGGGGAGATAGCTCAGTTGGTAGAGTGCTTGCCTTGCAAGCACAAAGCAGCCCTGGGTTCAATCCCCAACACCAAAAAAAAAAATATATATATATATATATATATATATGATTCATCCTTAAATCTAGCAGGCGCAGTATAGAAAAGTGTAAGATATTCAAGAACACTTCCTAAGAATCCATAAGCCAAGGGTTACTTATTAATTGATTAACTGCCCAGGAGTAATCTACCCTAACCCACTGTTTATGCCCTCATCTACAAAACCAGAGATGATACTTCTACCTCGCAGTAACTCCGTGAGGATTAAATAAATTAAAATATGTAAACTGGTGCCTGGAACATGGTGCTCCATCAATGTAGATGTCATTAATGCTGTTAGTTACTGATAAGAAATGTCACTGCTGTCATTAAAAGATCCCAGGAAAGCACCGATGTAAACTGTCAGCAATGGAATGATAATTTGAGGACTATAAGATGATGTAAGCACAAATGGAAGAAAAAAGAAAAACACAGTGACATGCTTGAATCCTAGAAAAATTGCTCAGATTCTAACTTTTCAGAATTTTTTCAGCCTACCTCAAAGAATCTCTTACTAGAATGTTAATAATAAGGAAGCACTCATAGTTCCTCAGACTTCATCACAGACATAATCCGTTCTCCCAAGTAATATTTGAGTGACTAAATTATTTTCCAAACAAAACTGATACCAGATAAATATCATTATTCTAGGCACTGGGAAGACACAATCCATACCATAAACAGATTGTGTTTTGGTTTACTGATCAATTTCTTAGAAATTTTAAAGATTTTTTTTTTTCAAAGCCTGATTAATTCTTTGTGAAATGAGGACCAAATCAATACTGAATTAGGCAGCAAGACTCTATACCCTGTAATGTGCATCCTGAGACAGCCAGGTGTCCCATCCTTCACATTCTGTCAAGCAGAAACAAGGAAAGGATAAATCTCCAAAGCTTATCTGGTGACAGACAATCCCATAGGAGTATTCTGAGGCTGACCCCCACACGAAGGCTTCACTACACTCTTTTTCATTGCAAGAAAATACAAAAATTAAGTTTAATGTATTTCACTACAGTTGTTAAATAAAAGAGAAAGTTTAATTCTTACTCTTTTAATGTGTACAAAGGGCACCTAGAAAATTCAGCCTGGGATAGAAAAAAATAAAGAACAGTGGGCTTTACAACTGGGAAGGGCTGGTGTGACTTCTACAGCAGTAATGACTAGTGCTGACAGTGAATAAATCAGTTCTCATCCTAAGCCTCAGTGTCTCCTCTCAAAAAGTGGGTTAACAGGTTAAAAGGACAGGCTTCGGAATCAGACTGCTCAGATACACATCACTAAATCTTTTTAACTATATGGCTCTCATCAAATTATTTAACCTCCTTACGCCTCAGTTTTCCTATATGTGAAATGGGGATAATTCTATCTCTTACATAGGGTTGTATTGAGGATTAAATGAAAAAAAAAATTGGCTAGGGATATGTAGATCAGTAGTAGAACATTTAACTACCATGCACAAGGTCCTTGGTGCCACCCCAGCACCAAAAAAAAAAAAAAAAAAAAAAAAAAAAAAAGCCCAGGAAATCTACCTAAACTATGTGCACAATATCTTGTAGTTATTTAGAACAATAAATGTTGGCTATTTTTGCTAACTTGTAATGGAGTACAGGAAGTATTATCCCAAAATGCAGCAGTTGGCATTCTGAGTTTTCAGGCCGAAGAAACACTCCTGTTTATCCCAGCTTCCCAGAAGGTTAAGGAAGGAACATCACCAAGTTTGAGGCCAGCTTGTGCAACTTAGTGAGATCCTGCCTCAAAATAAAATTTAGGGGAAAAAATGGGGAGGTTGGCGGTGTAGCTAAGTAGTACTTGCCTAGCATATGCAAGACCCTAAGTTCCACCCTCAGTACAAGAAAGAAAGAGTAGGCAAGAAAGATAGCTAAAGGAAATTGAGAAAGCCACAGAACGGAAAGGTCTTTCTGATCTTCTTTAGCCCTTACTCTTTCAAAAACTCATGTGACAGGTATCCTGCCCTATAGGTAAGGAATATCACCCAGGGAAGGCCAAGAAAATGTGGACAGGTCTTGTTAATTTGCATTAAGTCATATCCCTTTTGTTCAATCATATTTCTACAGGACTGTCCGTTCTTTTTTTTTGGGGGGGGGGGCGGTGCTGGGGATCGAACTCAGGGCCTTGTGCTTACAAGGCAAGCACTCTACTGACTGAGCTATCTCCCCAGCCCCTGTCCATTCTTTATTGAACCTAAGCATGAAAATCTTTTCTCCTGAGTCAAGCATGGTGGTGCTTGCCTGTAATCCCAGCAACTAAGGAGGCTGCAGCAGGAGTATAGTAAGTTTGAGGTCACCTTGGGCAATTTAGCAAGACCCAGTCTTGAAATAAAAAATAAAAAGGGCTGGGGATGGAGCTCAGTGGTAGAGTGTCCCTAGGTTCAATTCCTAATAAAAATAGTTTTCTCTGGGTTTTGAGCTGTCATTGCTGAAGTCTCCCACATCATGCAAAACTTTGGTTAAATAAATTTGTAATATTTCTCTGTTGTCAATCTGGTTTTTAGTTATAGGAGTGTCAGCCACTGGATTGAAGAAAAGATGTTCCTTTTTCTTCCCTACACTTACAAAATTGTTATGGAGATTAAAAGTCACATATATACAGAAATATAAAATATAAAAGTAATCATAAATGGTAGTAGTTAGCAGTTACTTTATTCGCATTATTTCCCCAATAATAGGAATGAACTAACTATTCATGGTGATGACACCCAAATCCTCCCACAAAAATCCACCTCTATTCTACCCCGAGTCAAGAGCTTCAGTCTGAAAAACTGTGAGAAGAGGAGCACAGAAATCACGTTTTTCCTTTTTGTAACTCCAACATTCACACAGTGCCTGGCATGCAATATTGCTAAATTATATATTTGTCAAGGGACTTAATAAAGAATAAATGCTATTTTGTGCATGTCAATAGCAGATAGCAAGCCATCAATATCCACTTGTTGAATTACAAAGCAATTAGACCTAATTACAAGGCTGAGGATATAGCTCAGTCGGTAGAGTGCTTGCCTTACAAGCACAAGGCCCTGGGTTCGATCCCCAGCACCATTAAAAAAAAAAAGAAAGAAAGAAAAAAAGAAGAACTAATTACGGCACATGGAGTTAATATAAGAATTCTACACATTCAACAGCAAGTCAGTACTATGCTAAACTTTTCCACCTACATCACAGACAAGAAATCAAACAAATTATGGGAGTATACAGTGCATAGTAGATAGAATCCAGTAACATACTAGAGTGGAAGATAGAGCCATTGAGATCGTTTGACATTGCATTATCCCCAAGAGCCAGGCAATATCACATCCAATTTGATATCCTCTAAATTTGACCTAAATTTGATATCCATATCACATCCTCTTTGATATCCTGAGAGTTGTATGAGACGAGGGGAGTAATTCAGCTTAAAAACTGGTGTAATGGAATAGTGAACCAAATGAAACAACTAACAGAGCCACTGGACACATTGAACTCTCTACAAGACAATTCATTTCATTTTCCTAAGAAATCAATGATGCGCATGAAGTAGGAATGAGATGGGAGATCCAGGACAGGAAGTTGTTGTGCCCCGAGTCCAGGCATGTACATTGGTCTACATATTAGCTAATTTCAAGTTATTTGCATCTTGGGTTTTCTCCACATGCGGATTGTCAGAACACAAGAGTTTAAGGTAAAAAAGCAAAAGTCTTCTTCTTCCTTCCTCCTTCCTTGTCTCTTTTTCGATGAGTATCCACATTTGGTCATGTTAGAATCTGTCATTCCAGGGTTCATCCTCCCAATAACCACTCCTGGATTTTCTTCACCTACCATTTCACCCTTATTTCTACGTTTTCCCTTTCTAGCAAGTGTTCTTGGGTAGCTTTAGGGCAGGAATTACAAACTCAGAACACAGTGGCTAGGTGACACAGGCCTGGAGACCAGGGATCTGGTAAACTCAACAGTTCGCTGGGGCAGAAAACAGAGTCCTCCAGGCAATGATTGCCTGAGGGAAAGCAGGCTCACAGTGCCTTGGAGAGTTTTGTTTCTTTGTTTAGTTTTATTTTTAACAGAAGCTGGAAATTCATACTTTTATATAAAATGAAAGCAGACCCTCCAAAATCCACCCCCCAAAGACCATAATGTGGACCCAAGTCAGCCCACAGAGTAGAAATTAGTTGCCTCTGCTTTTGAATTACAAGAAGCTTTAGATTGACTGTAGAAAGTTACAACCAGAAAGGACTTTAGAAATCATCATGTGCCATTACTTTATTTTATAAAGGAAAATTGGGACCTAAAGAGGGGCTTTGGCTTTGTGCAGCTGAACTAATGCTAACAGAGAACAAAATACTGTGGTCAGCAGAGGTCATGCATGGCCCTGTCCTCAAGTTGCTCACCCTCCAGTGGAGGAGATAACTTGAGAACAGTTGGAAGGCAGTTTATTCATACTATCCGATAATAGAGGATTGGATAGGTGCAGAAAAAGAACAAGGAAGGAAGTAGTTGACTCTGATAGCCATTTAATGCCTCTCATACGAACCCAGGCCTCCTTCTTCTCCAGTCCAAATTTCCACTGCTATACTATACTGGTTCCTGGTCCCTAAAACCTCAGCCCTTCCCTTCAAAGAAACGTGGCCATGTAAAACATGGCAGTGCTGCAATTAAGAAGAAAACAGCCAGTATTTAAAATGCCATATCCCAATTTCATGAAAGGGAAGGACACTTGGCCCTTGATTGTTAAATCAAGAGGCAAAGCTAACAGCACTGGGAGCAAAAAAGCTGAGACATAGTCCTGGTTCAGCCATTAACCAATTAAAGGAGTAAGTAAATATGTAATCAGACGAGATTAGACTGGAAGGAGACATAAGGCTCTGCCAGTTTGGTGATTCTAGGATATTTTATGACAGATCTTACTTAAGTTCAAAGAAGGAAGATATCATTGTGTGCAGGAAATGTCAGGAAAAAACTTTGTGGAGGAGCTAGGGATTAGATTAGGCCCTAAAAGATGAGAGGGATTAAGGAATGGGGGAAGGGTTGGAGTCGAGGGGAAAGGCAAGAGGAAACAGCTTAAGCAAAATATTTATAGTAAACAATGCACCCAAGGAGATATGCTAAGGTATGGAGGGAGTTCACACCGGATGGCAGGATCTTATCCCTAAGGTGGGAAGTGAGGCCATCTGCATATGGACTCCCAAAGGAGGTGCTAAGGACTGAGGAGTGGGGGAAGTTTGGGGACCTTGCCTTAGCAGGGTTGTGGAGAATATGCTGGAGTCTCAACTGGAGTTATAGCAGTTGGACTGAGAGGCCTGCCTGGGGTAGACAATGAGTTTTTAGTGAATCGTTTTGAATGTCAGTCCAAAGAGTAGGAGAAAGTAGTTTACAAGGCGCTCTGGTTGTTTTTGCTACATTCTTAGTACTTGTTGCCTGAAGGTAAATGACCCCCATAGCCAGGACTCCCCTACACACCGCCATGGTCGACTTTGAACTCAGGACCTGATGATACACACAAGGCACAATATGATCCCCATTCCCAAAGAACTAGAGATTTTGGTTGTTGTCATTTTTTGTTGTTGTTAGAAGACAAAATACAAAGGGAAAGTTAACCTTTATTCAGTCAACAGCCCTTCAGATTTTTTTTTCTATGCGCGACACTGTCAGGAATTTCCATTGGCGTTTTCTGTCCTCTTAAGTTTACTAACATCACTCTCCTTTCACCACGGCATCCAACCTACCAATCCTCCTTGAGAGATGTAGGTGGATGCTGGCCTGCACATGCTGATCACTCCACTCACCCAGGATGGGACAAGATGAGAACTCTTGCTTAAATACTGAGAACACGGCCTCTTGATTGGAGTCCCTGCCCTGGGGTACACATGGGACCTTTCTCTCCCTGTCCCACTGTGGCTAGCTCTTCTCCCTCGCTGCCCTTCATGTAACACCAGTGTTACTCTACCCAGTCTTACAGTAAGCATGGCCCCTCAACATCCTTAGGTCTCACCTCAGGCTCTCTCCTATCAGACCACCTCCTCAGTCCCTCCCAAAGTTTCATCAAGGTGTTCTCCCAGGCACAGAGTGAGCCTTGCTTCATTTGCTGACATTTGAAGGACTGTGCAGACACAGCTTTGGAGAAAACCCCAAGCGCATAGATAGAGTTGGGCAGATGACATAGTTAGTTACATAGATGTATACTTAAAAGTCATACATACAGAAGTAAGCAATAAATCTGGTTAAAGGGCAGTGCGTGCTAGAATTCTGGTCCACAGCTATGTTAATTCATCCAGATATGGGCAAATAATGGCCTGGAGGGTGGTTTTCCTAAACAAAGCAGTGGGCATTTCCTACTTAAGAGAGCTTTTGTCCATGGTTTCCCAATTTTCTTTGTCTTTCCTTAATGTGCTCAATCACAAAAACAATAGAGTGAGGCAGGGTTTCCTGGGGCCTTTGGACAAAGACCAGCTCTGGTAATTACTCTCCAGTTTACCTGAGATTTACCCCCTCAACATCTGCTTCCTTTAACAGAAAGAAAATATTCTTATAGATAAAATAAATCCAAGTAACATCCAAGCTCTACTTCAAGAAAACAAATAGCTGCTTTTTTAACTACTGATCTGGTTGAATCTTTCTCTAAGGGTCATTAAGAAAGTTGGGTTTTAAAACTGTAGTCCCAGCATTCCGGAGGAGCAGGAGAATCACTGAAGTTCAATACCAGCCTGGACTACATGGCGTGACCTCAACTCAAAAATTAAAATACGTAAATAGAGCTGAATTTGAAGACATCTGTCCTGAATTTCTAAGTTTAAAAATATGTAGGTTAGGGCTGGGGAGATAGCTCAGTCGGTAGAGTGTTTTCCTTGCAAGCACAAGGCCCTGGATTTGATCCCCAGCACCGCAAAAAAAAAAAAAAAAAAAAAAAAATGTAAGTTAGAATACTGTGGGGACGTGGTTGAGTGGTAGAGCACTTGTCTAGCATGCAGAAGGCCCTGGTTCATCCCCAGCACCTCAAAAAATGAATAAATAAAATAAAATAAGTCCTATTAGAAATTACCTAGAGTAAGATTTTCTTTAAGTTTTTTTTTTTTTTTCTGACTGTGCTGGAATTGAATCAAGGACCTACCTTCATATTAGGCAACTGCCCTGCCACTGAGCCAACTAACTTCCTACCGCCAGTGACTTTTTAAAAGACCATCTCTACCTTTAACTACTATTGACTAAATCAATTATGTGCAATTCTTATAAAGCATTTAAAAAGCAAGTATGTGCTTCAAAATGTCTTCCAAGGAAAAAGTTTTCAGTGACCTTGCTTCAGGAGACCACAAAACTTTTTTAGGTGGAGGAGGCTGCTAGGAATCAAATGCTGTGTCCTCTGGCTTGCTAGGCAAGAACTCTACTACTGATCTACATTCCCAACCCTAGTTGAACTTAATTAAAATAACAAATTAAAATTAATTTGATTTTCTAGTGACTAAAACTATGACATGCCTTTGGTTTTTTTTTCTGCAAATGCTTCAAATATATTCAAATATCTAATTTTAAGCAGTCCAAAGGGCTATAATAAAAGTGTTGTCATACTTTTACAAATTCCCCAAAACAAATTTCAATTTGTATTACATTATTTCAAGTATGGAGAACAATTAACAATAGTATCAAACTCACAGCAGCAGATATGACTTTTCATTGCCTAAAAACCAGGGAGCAACACCAATCTTTTATGGTTGAGGAATTCCTAACAGGCTCAGTTATAGTGAGGAATATCAACATCCCGAGGTGATCCATTCTTCACCAAAACTCTCTGGGGATTTGCAAAGTGAGAAATTCTTTTGTATCTTTGAAAATAGGCAAATGAAAGGAATTTCTTTTAATCTGGCTTAGGTCCGGACTAGTGAGTGGCACTAATAAGGAACAAACACATTAGCACCAAAAGGAAATGATAATTAGAACAGAAATCTTAATCCATACCCCACTGACTGGGATCTGTAAAGCCAAGCCACTGGACTTTAAATGTAAAAATCACATTCAAATGTGCAAAAGGACAATGTGGGGATGAGGATGTAGCTCAGTGGCAGAGTACTTGCCTAGCGTGTGGGAGGCCCTGAGTTGGATCCCCAGCATTGCAAAAACAAAAGGATAACCGGCAAGGCATTTGCATGTGAAAATGAGTGGTTTAGGTACATAATTGGTTAGCTGAATACCTTATTCTTGGGTAGAATGGGGTTTTCCTAGGAAATATTTCAGGTTTGGGGGAGGAAGCAACGTTTTACACAAAGGATTAAATTTAAGAGAGGATTTATTTTAAAATTGAAGTTAAAGACTAAGTGCTGTCAATTAAGCAAATTGATTCTGATCTGAGGTGATTGATTTTAATGGTGGTTCTCTAATTTCTAGTTCTGCTTACTGGAATCCAGCAGTCTTCTTACTGGAGAGAATTTGAAGGTGGTGTGAAGGGACAAAAAACAGAAGAGGTTGAATCATAGGCTTTAACCCTCCAGAATCCCAGGGTTAGAAAGGAGAAATATGGTGAAATAAAAGACAGAGACCGATGAGAATTTCTGAATACCTGATACCTGCTGCTGTTATCAAAATAATCCTGGCCCAAGGGGTAAATAGTTCTATATCTTAGGGCATTCCCTGAAATGCCATCTTATGGATACTTACTCATTTTTTATTGATAAGATGTCTCCAGTTTTCATTAGTTGTTGAGATGTTGGAAAAACTATTTTCATACATATATTTTTTGTAAGGCATCCATTAATTGATTCAATATCTACAGTACATAGGGAAAATGTGATTAAAATTGTATGATGTAGGACAAGGACTCTTCTTCATTTTTTTTAAGCTCCTTTTATTTTTTCAAGCCCTCATGTCAAGGGCTGACTTTCAATTAAAAAAAATTTTGTGGGATGGAGCTGTGGTAGAGCACTTACCTGGCATATGAGAGGCCTGGGTTCGATCCTCAGCACCACATATAAATACATAAATGAAATAAAAGATCCACTGACAATTAAAATGTATGTGTATATATACATATATATATATATATATATATATATATATATATATATATACACTTTTTTTAAAAAAAGACTTTGGGGCTGGGGAGATAGCTCACTTGGTAGAGTGCTTGCCTCAGAAGCACAAGGCCCTGAGTTCGATCCCCAGTACCGCAAAAAAAAAAAAAAAAAAAAAAAGACTTTGTGTGTTGAGGGGTGCTGTGTTGGGGTTCAAATCGGAGGCCTTGTGATGGTAACCAAATACTCTGCCACTAAGCAATATCCCCAGTATCCCTAAGAGATCTTGAAGTCTGTTCTTTTCCTGAGTTTCTATTCCAACTTACAAGACACGCTAGGTAAAACCCAGTTTTCCTGTGAAATGGAACAATGCCATATTTGCCTATGTAGACAAACATGCTTATAATTGTGACAGTTGTTACACAGCAAATTCAAATAATCATTGTGATTTTTTTTCGTAGAGTAAATGTGGCAAGACTCAGAAATCAAATTCAAGGCTGCCAAGAAGTGGTGGATCTAATTCAGACTTGCTAGACTTGAGCCTGTCAAGAAATGTAGAGAAAACCTTAATATCAAGCTGAAATACAAAGTATTTCTTTCAGGAATAATATCTGTGACCTGGCATCCTTAATTCCTGAAGAGGATAAATTCCTCTCTACTAAAATCTTTTCTTCTTGTTGTTGTTGCTTTATCTTTATCTTATGGTTAACCTAGAGGATTACGTTATTATGCACAGATAACACATTCCTGTTTGACCTTATTCCCCTTCCTGGGCAGATGAGGCTTAGCCTAATGTTTTTCACAACTTAAATTTAATTTTGTCCTGGATGTGTTTTGAGAATAGATGATCCATGATGCTCAAAATGCACGTTTCATAGAGCATGGGGTATAGCTCAGCAGTACCAAAAAAAGATAAAATAAAAGGCAACTTTTTGTTTATTTTTTCCCAGTGCTAGGAGTCAAATCTAGTGGCTTAGGTACATGCTAGGTTAAGTGCTCTCTCAACCACTGAACACCCCAGCACCCCACTCAAAGAAAAAAAAAAAAAAAAGTATTCATTGAAGTAAACAGCACCCCCCTCCAAAAAAAAAAAAAAAAAGTATTCATTGAAGTAAACAGCACCCCCCTCAAAAAAAAACAAAAACAGTATTCATTGAAGTAAACATAAATAGTGGTCTCTTTAAATATATTTTGAAATTTAATTCTCTTTCTCTATATTGGGCATTGACTCAAGAGTGCTTTATCACTGACTGAACTACACCCTCAGTCCTTTATATTTATTTTGAGACAGGTCCTGCTATATTGCAGAAGCTGGCTTTAAACTCGCGATGCTCCTGCCTCAGCCTCCAGGATCACGAGCATTATAGGTGCATGCCACTGCCAATTCTTGTTCATTTTAATGATCAGTAAAAGTCGGCCTCAGATGCTAACCCGTCATTGCAAGAATGTATAATTCTACAAATTCCGAAATCATTTTTAGGGCCACTATCTAGTGAATTTCTTTAAGGTAGATATGAAGGGTAGATACGAAGATGGATGAGAGGACAGGATTAATAATCGTGTTCCCAAAAAATTAGAACTTCTAAGTATGAATTTATATTTGATTTATGTATGCTGTGACCTGTACAATAAGTGAATGTATAGTATACATTTCTAAAGAATCAGGAAAGAAGTAAATAGTAAAGAAAAGGACTAATGAATTAGTTACCTACATACAAATATACAAAAGAAAAAAATATGATAAATGGAACCCAAGGATTTCAGTTGGGAAAAAAGTACTTGATCACATATGACACAGAAAGGAAAAAAAAAAAAAAAGAAACCATACAAGTCATTAAGAGAGCAAAACACAAGGTGGTTGCAGTGGTTCACACTGGTTATCCCAGCCAGGAGGCTGAGGCAGAAGAATCACAAGTTCAAGTCCAGTCTGGGCAATTTCGGGAGAACTTATCTCAAATTTTAAAAATAAATAAATAAATAAAATTTAAAGGGCTGAGGATATAGCTCAGCAGTACAGCTTGCCTGGGTTCAAACTCTGGTACTGTAAGACAAAAAAAAAAGTTAAAAAAAAGATGTTCAGTGAGAGGTATAAGATAAGAGTTTCATACATACAAAGATAGAATACTATCCATACATCTACTTCTGTTAGTTTATTAAGCAATAGACATTTTTTTCCTCCATTACTAGGAACTGACCCTAAGGGTGCTCTACCACTGAACTATACTTCCAAATACTTTCTAAATTTTATTTTGAGACAAGGTCTCACCAAAAGTTGCCCAGGCAGGCCTCAAACTTATATCCTCCTGCAATGGCCTCCTGAGTATCTGGGATCACTAAGCCGGGCTAATAAAAGATCTTTTAAAAAAGGAAGGGGCTGGGGAGATAGCTCAGTTGGTAGGGTGATTTCCTTGTAAGCACAAGGCCTGGGGTTCAATCACCAGCACCACAAAAAAAAAAAAAAAAAAAAAATCTGGAAGACTATGCTAAGGAAGTTAGCTGTGGAGGGTTCAGAAAATACTTTTTTTTTTTTTTTTAGTGGCACTGGCAGTGAAGATTAAACCCAAGAATTCACATATGAAGAAATGCATATTTTTAAATAAAAAATCAATATATAAGGGTTGGTGAGGGGTTACTCAGAAGTAGAGCCCCCCACCCCAAAAAAAGAAGTAGAGGCCCTGGGTTTGAACCCCAACACCACACACAAATAAAAATAACAATACGCAGAACTGAAAGAAAATATATAAATAGTAATTTAATGAATAAAAGTTCATACAGGATTCCACCATAAGGAATTTGTCAACTATCAGCCAAAGGGAACTGCCCACATTTTTATATTTCTGTCTCAAATGAAAATTAAAGGTTATAAAGCACCATTAAAATGGTGAGACTGGGGAAGAGGCTGATTCTCAAACAACAGTATGTGTCAGCAACCAAGGGATGTGGTGAGCTGATAATGGTAAAGATTTGCTTTCACAGCCTGAGGAAGATTTAAATTCCACATTCTTTTCATGCAAAGTTATGAGAGTCAACATTGGGCGTGGACCTGACTCAGTAGCCCTGGTAGATTTCGGGAGGAGACATGGAATGAGGAAAGTAACTCTCCAAAGTCCATTTCTGGATTGATATAATGAAAGTTCTTTTTTCTTTTACTACTGGGGATTGAACCCAGGGTGCTTAAACACTGGGCTACATTCCCAGCCGTTCTTATATTTTACTTTGAGACAGGGTCTCACTAAATTGCTTAGGGCCTCCCTAAGTTGCCAAGACTGGTTTTGAACTTGTGATCCTGCTGCCTCAGCCTCCTGAGCTGCTGGGATTATAGCGTGCACCATCACTCCTGACTGATGTAATGGAATTTTGAATCACCTGACATTCCATTTTGGGAGACTTTACTTTTTTCCATGGTTATAAGAAGAAACAACATGGATCTGATAATGTTACCTTTCTACTTGGAAACTGCTGTGGTAACCATTGTCAAAGAATAATGCTCAGCTCCTCCTTATCAAGGCAAACACTGGGTCTTAACGTTCTGGCCTCAACAGACTTAAACAGCCTTATCTAGGGGCTTCATTCACCCACCTCCATACCCCACCCAAACACACACACAAAGTTCAGAGAGACCAGTCTGATGAGGATGTCATGCCAACAGACTGAATTTCATCTCCACGGTGAAGCTTTCCCCAAGTGTATAAACCATTTATCACATCTCATTTTATTTCAAGTGCTTATTTTCTCCACTAAACAGCAACCTATTTGAATAAAATGTCTAAGTATTTAATATTTACTAACTGGAACGTTATTATATATCATAATGGTTTATATTGATAACACAGGAAAATGTCCTGAGAAGTGTTTTGAATCCAATGCCAATTTTAAAGATTGACAACCCTATTTCAAAAGAAGTACAAAAAATCCAAGTGAAATTGAAAATAAAAATAAGTTATAGTGCTGGGCATGGTGATGATAGCCAGCCTCCTCAATTTATCAAGGCCCCTAAGCAATTTACAAGACCCTGTCTCAAAATAAAAAATAAAATAGGCTGGGGATGTGTTTTAGAGGTTAACAGCCCCTGGGTTCAATCCCCAATACGAATAATAATTATTATTGTTGTTGTTATTATTATTATTATTATTATTACTTATATTTATTAGGTTATAAAACAACACCTCACTGAATGCTTACACTAGTTGTCCAGACCTAACAGAACCAGCCGTGGTGTGTGACAGACTGACAGCTCTGTCATCACCCTAGGGCTAAAGTGGGCCCTGTATATCCTGGTCACACTGCCCAGTTCCAGCCCTGAGAGACAGTGTGAAGGGCATGCTTTGCTTGGTCAAGACAACCATGTGAGGAAAAGGAAGTTCTCTGACTGCCACCAAGTGAGTGGACACTGGAATTATGGGAAAGAAGAAAGCCTCTTGATTAGAGAGAAGCCTAGTGGGAAAATTTAGCTCACTGAATAAGAGTACAGTTAATCTCTTTCTCCTGAGTGTTTGTGCCTGCACGAGAAAGCAAAGCTGGATCGTTGGATACAGAAGCACAGGATAAATGGTTGTTGCTAGGGAGTAAATGGTTGTCATATGTGATAATAACCCTTAAGAGAATAATGCTTTCTCTTCTTTGATAATAGCTGTTTGTCTCTGCTTTGATTCCCCACCCCCTTTCCATCAGAACAGAGCCTTGACTACAAATACTGACAGCTAACCACATTTACAAAAAGAGGCTGGTGGGGAGAACTTGGAGAATGAAATAAGAAGAGCCAGCCTGCAACCAAGATTGCTATTTGTTAAGAAGGGTTCCCCTATCCACCAAAAAAATTACTCATTTAGTAATTCAGAATACGCATGCCTTCTATGCATCATTCACCATACTAGACACAATGGGTAAGAGGAATAAGACACTGACCATGCCTCCAAACCTGGCACAGATGTTAAAGCACTGAAGTGAGTTAAATTGTCATCAGTGGCAGCAATGAAATTCTGCACAGGTAGAGACAGCACAAAAGACTTATCAATGCAGCCTGGGAGACTCAGGAAAGGCTCCACAGAAGTGTGACTCTTGAGCCTCAAGAGAAGTAGATGCTCCCAAGTTGACAGGGATGGGGAAGGCTTGGAATCTAAACAAAGGGAACAGGGTAAGGGAAACTTGCTTTGGAGAGACCAGCTAGATAGAAGAGAGTCTTAGAAACCTTGTTAAGAGTGGGAATTTTGGGCTGGGGAGATAGCTCAGTCGGTAGAGTGCTTGCCTTACAAGCACAAGTCCCTGGGTTCGATCCCCAGCACCGCAAAAAAAAAAAAAAAAAAAAAAAAAAAAAAAGAGTGGGAATTTTGAACTCGGCATGGTGGCACCCACACCTATAATCCCAGAGGCTCAGGAGGTTAAGGCAGGAAGATTGTGAGTCAAAATCAGCCTCAGTAATTTAGCAAGGCCCTGAGCAACTCAGCAAGACCCTGTCTCTAAATAAAATATTTAAAAAGGGCAGGAGATGTGGCTCAGTATTTAAATGACCCTGGGTTCAATCTCCAGTACCAAAAAAAGAATAGGGATTTCGCCCAGTCTGCTGGCGTATGCTTATAATCCTAGCAACTCAGGAGGCTGGGGCAGGAGGATCTCAGGATGGAGGCCAACCTCAGCAATTTAGCAAGACCCTAACTCAAAAGAAAAAGAAAAAGAAATGGGGTGCCAGGCACGATGGTGCACCCCTGCAATCCTAGCAGCTCAGGAGCCTGAGGCAGAAAGATCACAAATTCAAAACCAGCTTCAGCAACTTAGCAAGGCTCTAAGAAACGTAGAAAGACCCTGTCTCAACATAAAAAATTAAAAAGGGCTGGGGATGTGGCTCAGTGGTGGAGGGCCCCTGGGTTCAATTTCCATTACCCAAAACAGAATGGACGTTATCTTTAAGATATTGAAGAATCATTGATAGTCTCAGGCAACAAAACAACAGGATCAAACCTGTGCCTGAAGATCTATCTCTCTGTCAGCAGGAGACAAGAGGAGGAAAAGATCTCTCAGCCAGCAAGAGACAAGAGGGGGAAAATCCAAAAGGAGAGGCTACGGAAAAAAGATAGTGCATGATGATTTTCACTGAGGAGGAAAAAAAAATAATAATATTGCAAGGCTTAAACTTTAATCTGTTACTTTGGTGTAAAAATGATATATTTTATGGCTCTACCAAACTCCATTCATACTTCCCTGATAAATTCATGAGAAAGCATATTAATGTTTCCCAGCCTTGCATGTGCGCTCATGCTAACAACGTACCTTAATCTAAAGTGGACCATTTTTCTAACTCAGGGCAAACTGTTAACTTTGGGGAAAGAAGTCAATAAGGAAGCCATTAATTATGAAAATTAACCTGGCATTCACCTGGGCTTCTAAGAGCTAGAAAGAATCCCCTAGGATTAACAGTGATATAATCCATTCAGAGCATGCCTAATTCCCACATCCTTCTGAAGGAAGAAAATGTAGTAACACAGCTCATGTCAAAGGGACTGAAGACTGTCCTCGTAGAGAAGATACTATTCAGCAAATCTGTCAAAACTGTTCATTGTAAATAAAATATTTTAGATGTGAACCTTAAAATGTATGTAAAAATAAGTATATTTGCTAATATTTATTTATTTGCAATCAGCAACCGGAGAAAATAAGCAGTAAAAAATGAAACAATTCCTGCCCTCATGAAATTTATGATTGGACCATAAAAGTTTAAGTACATTCTCTTATTTTCAGAATATAAAATATCATGTCATAGGATTCTAAAAGGCAAATGTATTATTTTCCTTTTTATTTTTAAATCACACAATGGACACTTGTGGCTTTTTAAAAATTTGTACACAATTATTGTATGTATTTTGGGTTATGGCGTGATAATTTGATAGATGTATACAATGTGTAATGAGAAATTATGAAAAGATTTTCCAAAAATATGTAAATCTTTATCATTTCTATGTGTTGGCAACCTTCAAACTCATCTCTTCTAGTTTTTTCTTGTTTTCTTTTTTTTTTTTTAAACACAAGCTAGGCAAGCTTTCTACCATTAAAGTATATCCCTAGCACTTCTTTTCTTTTGTAAACAATTTAGAGCAGTATTACTTCGGTGACATTCTAAATGACACTGGTTACTTATATTTTTTTTTTTTTTTTTTTGTGGTGCTGGGGATTGAACCCAGGACCTTGTGCTTGCAAGGCAAGCACTCTGCTGACTGAGCTATCTCCCCAGTCCCTTCTATTTCATTATTAAGGCAACATAACCTTTGGGAAATGCAGAAAGCATAAAGAGGAAAATAAAATATTCATCCAAACTCTTATTAATGACAAAACTTGTAACTTCTAGTTTCCTTCCTTCCTCACCCACCAAGGCATGAGGAAATCTGTCCACCCAATCTCCTAAACTTACTGTGTAACTCCCACTTTTTTTCTGCTTCCTTTGGTAGGACACTAATCCAAGTCACCACTATCTCTACAGAATACTGTGCTATCTTACCTAGTCTCACTTACCTTGTTCTCATTCCATCTAATCTCCACACAGTAGCCAAAGTGAATTTTTGAATTATTTGTTTATTTATTGTTGGGTATTAGAGATCGAACTCAGGAGCACTCTACCACTGAACTACATCCCCAGTTCTTTTTCATTTTTATTTTGAAACAGGATCTCCCTAAATTGCTGAGGGTCTCAGCAAGTTGCTGAGACCGGCCTTGAACTTGTGATCCTCCTGCCTCAGTCTCCTGAGTTGCCGAGATCACAGTTATGTGTCACCAAACCCAGCTTCGCTTATCACTTCTTTACAGCAAAAACACTCCATTAACGAAAATTTCTACTTTGAATAAGAATTGAGATAATGGGTATATTCAACAACAATAAGATGTTACTAAGAAATATTTTTCTGGGCTGGGGATATATCTCAGTTGGTAGAGTGCTTGCCTCGCAAGCACAAGGCCCTGGGTTCAAATCCCCAGCACCACAAAAAAAAAAAAAAAAAAGAAATATTTTTCTGAGAACTTCTTCACATATTTGAATGAAATCACTGGTTCTTTTACTATTTTCTTCCCCTAACAAAATATCCACTTACTTAGTTAAAAGATACTTAAAGTTAGCTCTTCACTATCAAAGCTGGGAGCACAACACAGATTTATCAGACAGAGTGACTGGAGTGGAAGAGGGAGGAAATTGCTCCCCAGCCCACCAAGGGTCCTCAGGAATTTGGGAATTCGGCCCAATAGGGGTAAGCAAAGATAGGTTTGAGAAGTATCCCTGCAGGGCTCATTTGCCTCTCCCTCTCTGGAATCTCTTGCATATTTTGCTGATAACCTCAGGAGTGAAGGTCAATCCCTAGCTTCTCGGTATCAAGTGCATGCCGCCTCCTTTGCTACCTACAGCTCTGGCCAGTGGCCCTGTTGGAAAGCAGGAAAGAAGCAGCAGAGGCCCAGCACCTCACTCTCACCCACACGCGCTTCTACACTCAATACCAGGCTCTTTCACCTCAGGGCTTCCTCCGCTACAATTTACCATTTTGAGTACTTCATATCATTTCATAGCCAGACAAAACAGATTTTTCCTTGGCTACTTTCACTCCACTTTTCTCCCTTCATTAATCTCCTATAGAATGCACTTTTGGGGCAGGTGCTAGGGATTGAACCCAGGGACACTCTACCACTGAACTACATCCCCAGTTCTTTTCCCTTTTTATTTCGAGACAGGGTCTTACTGGGCTGCTTAGGTCCTCTCTAAATTATTGAGGCTGACCTCGAAATTCCAATTCTCCTGCCTCAGGCTCCCTGGAGTCACTGGGATTACAGGCATGCATTGTGTCTAGTTCCCTAAGTCCTTTTTTTATTTTTTATTTTGAAACAAATCCTCACTAAATTGCCAGCCTGGCCTAGAACTTGCAATCCTCATGCTTCAGTCTCCCTAGGTCCCTGGGATCACAGGTGTGTGTCACTGTGCCTGGCTAGAATGTACTGTTTTTATCCCACAATCCCTTTCTTGAATACCCTGCTAAGTACTGCCCCATATAGCCCTCACCCTTCTCATAACACCCATCAAGTCACACATTACTGAAATCACTAAAGTGCCCTGTGTATACTCCATTTGGGCAAGGATCTTGTATCTTTTCGTGTCTTCCTAGTGCCTACTACAGGCCATGGCACAAGACAGATGCTTGGTAACTAACTGTGGAATTAGTAAGTGAATATTCTCTTACATAGCAACAGTAGCTAAATATTTATATGAAATGAATGGTGTAGCAGTCAGTTTTATTTGTGGACACCAAGGAAGCACACCTTATGCTATTTACACCCTTTCTTGAATGTGACATATTTAACCAATAGAATGCAGCAGAAGCTCCAGGGTTAAGCCTCAAGAAAGCTCTGCAGATTCCTCTTTTTTCACATTTGGAAGCT
The DNA here is from genome assembly GCF_902686445.1 of Sciurus carolinensis. Taxonomy (NCBI): domain Eukaryota; kingdom Metazoa; phylum Chordata; class Mammalia; order Rodentia; family Sciuridae; genus Sciurus; species Sciurus carolinensis. The sequence continues at coordinate 44,016,838 of NC_062222.1, forward strand.
AATCCTCATGTACATTATCCAACTACTCTGAGACCACAAGGTTAAAAAGAAGCCCAAGTTATCTAGGGAGGCCACATGGAAGGTAACTGAGAATCCACATACTAGCAAAAACTAGGGAAATCAGTTGAGCAAGGACTGAATCCCTTCCTCAAACTCTCAGGTAGCAACTAGCATGAACTTGTCAGTCATGTGAATGGGTCATTTTGGAAATAAATACCCAACCTCCAGTCAAACTGCCCCAGCAAATGCCATGTGGAACAGAGACCAAGTTTTGTATGCATAGCAGAATCATGGACCAATACATGATTGATATTTTTTTTTTATTAAAATCTTTTTTAGTTTTACAGACTGCATTTTGATTCATTGTACACAAATGGTGTACATTTCATTTCTATGGTTGTACACAATGTAGATTCACACCATTCATGTAATACATATACATAGGGTAATACGTCTGTTTCAATCTACTATCTTTCTGTCCCCCACCCTCCCACTCCATTTTCCTCTACACAATCCAAAGTTCCTTCATTCTTCTCTCCACCCACTCCGCCCCTCTTTATATATAGTCATCCACTTATCAGAGAAAACATTTGGCCTTTGGTTTTTTGGGCTTGGCCTATTTCACTTAGCATGATATTTTCCAACTTCATCCATTTACCAGCAAATGCCATAATTTTATTCTTCTTTATGGCTGAGTAATATTCCATCATGTATATATACAACAGTTTCTTTATCCATTCATCAATTGAAGGGCACATGATTGATATTTTAAGCCACTAAATATTAGAATGGTTTGTTATGCAACAATTGATAACTGTGACAGATAACTAGTAAATAGATATTTAAATTTTATAAATCTGCTGTCTTCACTGCCTCACCACTTTGAATATACAGTTGTCCTTTGGTATCCCTGGGAAATTAGTTCCAGTATCTCCCCCCATCACACCAAAACTGAGGATGCTTATTTAAGTGATAGTATCACCAGGTATAGTGGCTCATGTCTGTAATACCAGTGACTTGGGAGATTGAAGCAGGAGGATCACAAGTTTGAAGTTAGCCTCAACAATATATATTGCAAGGCCCTCAGCAACTTAGTGAGATTCTGTCTCAAAATAAAAAACTAAAAGGAGCTGAGGATGTGGCTCAGTGGTAAGTGCCCCTGGGTTCAATCCCCAGTACAAGGGTGAAAAAAAAATGGCATAATATTTTGCATAGAACATACACATATTCTCCCATATTCTTCAAATCCTCTATAAATTAATTAATTATACTATATAGTAGAATGAGGAATATTATTTAGGAACAAAAAAGCAGTTTGTATGTATTTAATACACTTTTTTTTTTGGTACTGGAGATTAAACTCAGGGGTGCTCAATCACTGAGCCACATTCTTGGCCCAATTTTTTTTTTTTTTTTTTGAAACAGGATCTTGCTAATTTGCTTAGGGTCTTGCTAAATTGCCAAGGCTGACCTCAAACTTGCAATCCTCCTCCCTCAGCCTCTCCTATTGCTGGAATTGCAGGCATGTGCCACCACACGCGTCTCGTTTGTGGGGCAGTGGGAGGGGGGACGGTATCAGGGATTGAATTCAGGGGCACTCAACCACTGAGCCATATCCTTAGTCCTATTTTATATTTTATTTAGAGACAGGGTCTCACTGATTGTTTAGCACCTCACTTTTGCTGAGGCTGGCTCTGAACTTGCGATCCTCCTGCCTCAGCCTCCTGAGTTGCTGGGATTACAGTCATACGCCACCATACCAAGCTCATTTTAAAGATATTTTTCTTTTTCTTTTTTCTCCTCTCTCTCCCTCTCTCTCTCTCTCTCTCTCTCTCTCTGTGCGGGTGTATGTGCACACTACTAGGAATGGAAGCCAGTCCATACTAGACAAGCACTACACCAGTGAAGTGTACCCTCAACCAATTTAATCATAAATAAATTAAATAAATAAGTAACTTCTCCTTTTTGGTGCTGGGAATTGAACCTAGGGCCTTAAAGGTGCAGACACATGCCCTATCACTGAGCTATACCTTCAGTCCTAAAGTTTTGTTGTGTTTTGTTTTGTTTTGAGGTAATGGGGATAGAACCCATGGATACTTTCCCACTAAGCTACAACTCTATCCCTTTTTATTTTTTTATTCTCAGACAGTGTCTTGACAAATTGCCCACGCTGACCTGGAATCTGTGATCTTCCTCTTCCTTCAGAGTAGCTGGCAGTACAGACATGCACCATCACGCCAGGCTCCAAAAATATTTTTGATCCTTGGCTGATTGAGTTCAGAACCCATGGACACAGAGGGCCAATTGTATTCTGGAAAATTTGCCACAAGAAGAAGCAGCAAATTTACAGCGAAAACTCCTATGTTTTATGAACATCCACTAATGTGTTATTAAAACAAGCATCAAGAAGTGTTAGTACTCTTTTCTTAGTCATGAAGATCACTTGTGTTGGCTGGGAATGTAGCCCAGTGGTAGGGCATGTACTTATCATTAGTAAAGCCCTTGGTTCAATTCCAGCACCTCCAAAAAAACAATAAAATAAAAACAATTCATATTAATATGTACCTACTATGTGAAGGTACTCTGTATACATCATTAAATTCTCATGACAGCTCGGTGCAATACACATTTTCATCAATTTACAGATACAGAGACTGAGGGCTAGCTAGAGGGACAAAGTAACCCATCCAAGGTCACATTGATTAAAATTCAGAGCTAGGATTTAAATTCATACCATGCATCTTAAGAGCCCCATTTTTTTTTTTTTTTTTTTAATAGCCATTGACCCCAGGGGAATTTTACCACTGTGCCACATCCCCAGGCCTTTTTATTTTTATGTTGAGACAGGTATTGCCAAATTACTGGGGCTGACCCTGAACTAGGGATCCTCCTTTCTCAGCCTCCCCAGTTGCTGGGATTACATGCATGTACTACCATGACCAGCTTCAGGGCCTGAGATCTTATTAACACCAGTCTTTCTACCACCACCACTAGTGTAATCATCAGAACCATTTAATTGTGCTTCTTAAAAGAATAGCTGCCTGCAAAGTGAGTAGCACATGCCTGTAATCCCAGCAGCTCTGGAGGCTGAGACAGGAAGATCACAAATTCAAAGCCAGCCTCAGCAACAGCAAGGCGCTAAGCAACTCAGTAAGATCCTGTCCCTAAATAAAATATAAAATAGGGTTGGGGATGGGGCTCAGTGGTTGAGTGCCCCTGAGTTCAATCCCTGGTACTCCCCCCACCCTACCCCCCCCAAAAAAAAAAAAAAAAAAAGATAGCTGTCACTGTTCTCTATTTTGTTTTCTATTCAGTTTCAGCAGACTTGGTGGTCTACTGCAGTCAGCAATCTCACTACAGGACAGTTCCCAAACAATACCTAGCAATAGGATAATTCGATAACCTCTGAAAAGATTCAGAGTGTTAACCTTACCTACTTGCAACACCTACTAAGATGGTATGATTATAAGGAAATTCCTCTCTAATCAGAAATCTCTTCCCCAACTGATGGATGCCTAAAATTTGCCATCAAGCAAAGGGTGGGGGAATGACAAGTGATCTGTCATATTCTTATGTATACCTAATTTTCTGGTCCAACTTCCTTATCTGTGAAAGTAGAGAACTGATCTTTTTTAAACTCTCTATAATTTTATAGTTCCAGCTTTTATTTAAGTTTAAGATAAATTTAGCAGCTATTAAGTCATTAAATCAGGTAAAGGTTCATTAAATATCCTGAAAGGTACTGGTAATATGTGAGTTTTGTTTCTTTTCTGAAACCTAAAAGAAAAGATAGGATTCTGGGAACATTTAGTAGAAATAACATCCAGACAAATTACCCACATTAAATCTGCCAACAAAGTTAAAAGTAGCTGTGGGGGGATAAAACACAGAATAAGAAATATTACATAAAAAACCCCCCTGGCTTCCTCAAGGAGGGTTTGCATGTAGACAAAGTAATTCAGTGTATAGGTCCTATTTCAAAATCTGGCATTACTCAGTCAACTCGAATTTATATATCATGATTATTGAAATAATTTTCTGTAGTAAGCAGTATGAACGATCAGAAAATGAACATGATGAGTTTCTAGTAGCTTAAAATCTAGTAAGAAAGTATAAGAGACCAGAATGTCATTCCAAAAAAATTGATTATTCTGAGCTGAAGGTAATTGGGAAAAAAAGGTAGATGAATAATTATAATAAAGGAAATTAGTATATAAAATAAGCCAGTCATAATAAGATAAATGGTATATGATTACACATCTGAGGAATCTAAATTGTCAAATTCACAGAAACAGAAAGAATATGCTACCATGAGCTAGGAGATGGGGGAAAATAGAGCATTGTTAATGAGTATTGAGTTTCAGTTTTACAAGATAAAAAAGTTCAGGAAAAGGATGCTCAACAACATGATTATACTTAACACTACCAAACGACACACTTAGAAATTAATGGAGTTGGGCCAGGCATGGTGGTGCACGCCTGTAATCCCAGTGATTTGGGAGACTTAGGCAGGAGGTTGGAGACTTCAAAACCAGACTGAGCAATTTAGCAAGGCCTTAAGAGAGTCACTAAGACTTCATCTCAAAATAAAAAGTAAAACAGGCTGGAGGATGACTCAGTGTTTAAGTGCCCCTAGGTTCAATCCCCAGTACCAAAAAAAAAATTAAGTTGGCAAATTTTATCATATGTGTTGTGTTGTGTAACATATTAAAAAAAAAAAAGAGAGAGAGAGAGAGAGAAAGAAATAGAACATAAATACCATATACATGGTGTTGACAGTAAGACTTCAGTGGTTCAGTTCTCTTTGGAGTGAATGAGGTCTGTGTGACAAGGAAAGTCTGTAGGAAGTAAGATTGGTGGCAGACTTTCAAGATGACTTGAGTTTCGATAGGAAGGGATGGGAAGTTGAAAAAAATCAGCTAACTGGAAGCAGAAAAGGTCCACCGTGGAAAAGGTGACAGCGTGCTGGGAGATAGGAAGAAACCCAACCCAATTTTTACACTTAAGTGACATGCAAGGACAAGAAATGCTTAAAGAACCACAATCCAGGGGATTTTAAATTCACTATAGTTAGTGTTATATTTCCACTGTGCATCATTTCTTCATAATTGAGGCAACATATGAGATGGTCCTGGGGAATGAGTTCTTCATTGCTTCTGTTTTGGACTCATAAGAAAACATTACAGCATTAGTAACAGCTAATAACAGTAATAATCTAATAAGGGTAATGCAATCTAAGGCACTTCACAAATAAACAAAAATTAAACCAAACTGGGCAAAATGCCCAGATTACTTCCTGCACATACCAACAAAGTACTGTAAAAGTAAAAATGGAAACCAGTGTCTAATGGTGAGGCATTTGGGAATAGTAAAACCAAGACAGACCTTTTGTTTTTCTTCTCTATTACTTTTTATTTCTGTTTTTTAAAGTGGGGGTTCCAGCTTCGCAGTGGCAGTGAGCTTGTGTTTAATTGATTTTACATGCCCCTCACTGTGTTCTTCACAGTATATCTTCTCAGTAAGTAACTCTTGACTATTAATGACTCTGAAATGGAAGAAGGAATGGCTCCTAGCCATCCTGGGGATGCGTTTTGGTCTTGAACATTACTAGAAGTAAAAATTCAAGAATGCTTCTACTACTCACTTTGCTAAAGAGGCTGTTCTATCTAACTGCTCAAGCCAAGCAGTGAGCCAATTAGGGTTGCTTAGAAACTTCCCCCAAAGATTAAAGACATAGCATCTTCTCTTAGGAGAGATGTGAGTAGACTTAAAATTGAATTCATACTCTTCATCCATAAAGGAAAGCAACGTTACCAGTTTCTTCTGTTTAATATTCTGTGCTACACATGCAGGTATGTATGTTACGTCACCTCCTATCACACCACTGTAAACGCGCCACACCCCCAGCCCTGCTACATTGATTTGAAATGTTGATGAATTGTTGAATTGACAAAAATTTGTTTGTTTATTTAAAAATGCTTAATTTGAGCTGGATCCTTGATCTGTATCAGTGGAAAATAACAAAAGGCTTCCTGACAGTTAAAAGTCTAATTGCAAAAATCATAACAATTTATTAGTCTGCCTAATTTCTGTAAAAATATGTACACACAGGAAGTAACTAGAGGAAAATTACTGATAAACTATTATTATTTTTGTTATTATTACTATATATATTTTTTGGTACCAGAGATTGAACCCAGGGGGTACCTCTGAGCCACATCACCAGTCCTTTTACTTTCTATTTTGAGACAGGGTCTCACCAAGTTGCGTAGGACTTCCCTAAGTTGCTGAGGTTGGTCTTGAACTCAAGATCCTTCTGCCTCACTCTCTGGAGTTGCTGGGATTACAGGCATGTGCCACTGTGCCTGGTTATTTTACCCTTCTCAATTCCATTGTAATTTCTTAATTTCTTTTTCAAATACTTCACTGTTAGCGTATAGAAATACTAATGCTACAGGTGAGCAGGGGCTTGGGATTGACCCCAGGACCTTACTCATGTTAAGCATCTGCTCTACTATTAAATTACACCCCCAGCCCTGCTACTGATTTTCATATGTTGATTTTGTATCTTGCAGTGTATTTATTAGTTCGATCTGGTTTTTTGTGTGCATCACGTGTGTGTGTGTGTGTGTGTGTGTGTGTGTGTGAAGTATCTAGAGTTCTACATATAGGATCATATTGTCTGCAAATAGATAGTTTAACGTCTTCCTTTTCAATTTGGAGTCTTTTATTTCTTTCTCTTATCTAATTGCTCTGGCTCGGACTTCCAGTGCTCTATTAAATGAAGTGGTGAGAGTGGGCATCCTTCTTTTGTCCCTGATCTTAGCTGTTGGCTAATCATGTATGTCCTTTACATACATGTGTACATACATGTCCTTTACATACATGTGTGGAGGTACATTCCTTCTATATCTATTTTGTAGACAGTTTTTATTATGAAAGGATACTAAATTTTATCAAATGCTTTTTCTGCATCCATTGAAGTCATCATATGGTTTTTGTCCTTTATTTTGTTACTGTGGTGTGTCACATTTATTGATTTGCATATGTTGATCCATCCTTATATCCCAGGGATAAATCCCACTTGATCACAGTGAATGTCCCTTTTAATGTTCTGTCGAATTCAGTTTGCTAATATTTACATCTATATCCAATAGGGATATTAACCTGTAATTTTTTTTCTTGGCATGTCTTTGTTTGGCTTTGAATATTGGAGTAATACTGACCTCATGAGTTTGAAGTATTCCCTCTCCTTCATTTTTTTAGAAGAGTTAGAGAAAAATTACTGTTAGTTCTTTTTCAAAATGTTTACTAGTTGGGAAATCCCAGCAACACAGGAGCCTGAGGCAAGAGTATTTTGAGTTCAAAGTCAGTCTCAGCAACTTAGTGAGCCCTACATAACTTAGCAAGACCCTGTCTCAAAATAAAAAAGAAAAAGTGCTGGGGAAGTGGTTCAGTGGTTAAGCACCCCTGGGTTCAATCCATAATAATAATAATAATAATAATAATAACAACAACAACAATAGTAATAAATTAAACATTTAGTAAAATTTGGCAGTGAAGCCATCATATCCTATGCTTTTTTTCAGTGGGAGATTTGTTACTCAATCTCCTTACTTGTTAACCTTTTCAGATTTTCTATTTCTTCATGATTTGTCTTAGTAGGTTATATGTGTCTTGGACTTTTTTCATTTCTTTTAGGCTTTCCAATTAGTTGGTATAAAACTGCTCATAATAGCACTCTTTGGTACGGGGGGGATTGAACCACAGGTGCTCTACCACTGAACTACATTCACAGCCTTTTGTTTATTTTCTATTTTGAGACAGAGTTTCACTAAGTTGCTGAGGCTGTTCTCAAACTTTTTTTTTTTTTTTTTTTTTTTGGTACCAGGGATTGAACTCAGGGGCATTTAACCACTGAGCCACATTCTCAGCCTTTTTTTTTGTATTTTATTTAGAGATAGGGTCTTGCTAAATTGCTGAGGCTGGGTTTGACCAAATGATCATGCTGCCTCAGTCTCCCAAGCTGCTGGGATTATAGGACTGCAACACCGTGCCTAGCTCATAATAGTTTCTTAATGATCCTTTGGATTTCTTTGTTATCAGTTGTGATATCTTCTCTTTCATTTGAGTCTTCTATTTTTTTCCTAATCTTCTAAAAAAAAACTGTAAGCTTCATGGATCTTTTCAATTGCTTTTGTAGTCTCATTGAGTTCTCTCATTATATTTATGTCCTTCTACTTACTTTGGGCTGAATTTGTTCTTTTGCTAGTTGCTGAGGTGTAACATTAGGTTATTTATCCGTTTAATGACTTCATGACAATTAATTGAATGTATACTATGTGCTATATTTACAAGAACTTAGTCATTACAGCAACCATAGTATGTGATATGATTTTCAAGTGATGAAACCAGGGTTCAGAAGGATTTATAACTTCCCAAAGGTTATACATCTAGTAAATAACATAAAATGTGGTCTCTTCGCACTAAACGTTTTCTTTTTTTAACTTTTTGCATTGTCCATCTATATTCTTTGCCCATTTTCATTCATTCATTCTTTTCCTTGTTCTTCCCTCTTCTTTTTTTTTTTTTCTTTTTTTAATGTTTTTAGTAGTGTGGTCCCATACAAACATTCACCCATTAATTACTTAGAGCTGTAGAGACTGAAAATATAGGTGACTTGAGTGACTATAAGCACCTGCTTTCAAACAAAGAGACAGGATGTCCACAATTACAGAGAAATACAATATCCATATTTTGTTCCTACCAGGATGCACACACACATACTGTCATAACCTGGAACATGATCTGTCCACCCCCAACTGCTATGAACTTCATTCTGTCACTCTCCTACTTGCTTACTCTGCTTGAGCCTGTGTGTCTGCCTGTGTTTCAGGTGAAATTAACAAAGTACTATTGGTGGTCTTAATTCATTTGCTTTGGGGGATGGAAGTATGGACGAATTAAAAGAGAATTGAAAGCACAAACATAAGAAAAATTGAGCTATATTAAAATCTTGCTGGAGCTGTCCCTGCAGCCATGAAGCAGTTTAAGTTTTTTATGTTTTTGGTATCAGGAATTTAACCCGGGGGGGTTATTAACCACTGAGCCACATCCCTAGTCCCTTTTATATTTTATTTAGAAACAGAGTCTCACTAAGTTGCTGAAGGCCTCACTAAGTTCAATTTGTAATCCTCTTGCCTCAGCCTCCTGAGCTGCTGGGATTACAAGCAAACACCACTGTACCTAGCCCTATGAAGCAGTTTAGAATATACCAAGTGCTATAGCTCTTTAGAAATGGCTCAAACAATGTGCTGCAGAGCCAAGAAACTTAACAAAATAAAATTTTTTATCAGATTACTTTTTCTTGTATTAAAATTGAAAAAGATAACAGATGAAGTTCAATAATAATGCATGAGCCGGGCGTGGTGGCACACACCTGTAATCCCAGCAGCTCAGGGGCTGAAGCAGGAGGATCACAAGTTCAAGCCCCGCCTCAGCAAACAGGAGGCTCTAAGAAACTCAGGGAGACCCCACCTCCAAATAAAATACAAAATAGGGCCGGGGATGTGGCTCAGTGGTTGAGTGCCCCTGAGTTCAGTCCCTGGTAGCCCCCCAAATAATAATAATGATAATAAAAATAAAAGCAAGATATGTAAATTGCCTTTCTGATACTTTAATTTCTCTTCCAGGAGAAGCTCACTTTCAGAGTTCATGCTAGATGAGTTTGGATTAGCATGCTCCCAGGTGACTCATTTGCTCAAACAATGACTTACTTTTGGTATCTTTTCTATTAATTCTCACCACACACCTGCCTATGAGTTGCTAGCTAGACACAATAAACCCTGACACTTTCATTTCAAAGATTCACAAATTGAAAAAGAAATGCAGCTTTAGAATCCTTTCCCCTGCTTTCCACTTCTCCCACACTCCAATTTGGAAGCTGACAGCCTTTTTTTCATGTTTATGAGGACACTACCCTAGATAGCTCCCGGATAATAAGAGAATTGATTATCTTCATCACAATGGCAGCCGCCACCCCCTGTAGAAGTAGGAAGGAATTCTCCATCCTCTGATCCTCTGTCCCACTTTTCCTCAGCATCCTCCCTCCCTCTTACTTTTCCTGTACACAACCCTGAGAGGGGCCTGAAGTAGGCTCTATGAGATTCAGGAATTCTATTTGTTTTGCAGCAAGAAGAGAATAAAGGGAGCCAATGGATACTGGTGGAGTGGAGTGGTAGATTTTCCCAAACAGGAGAAACACTTTTAGGACTTACAAAACATACAAAACAAAAGGAAAAAAAAAAAAAAAAGCAGGGCATGGTGGCTCATATCCATAATCCCAGCAGCTCCAGAGGCTGAGGCAGGATAGCAGGCTCGAAGCCAGCCTTAGCAACTTCGTAAGATGTAAGCAACCTAGTGAGACCCTGTCTCAAAAAAAATAATAATAAAAAGGACTGGGGATGTGGCTCAGTGGTTAAGTGCTCATGAGTTCAATTCCTGGTACCAAAAAACAAACAAACAAACAAAAAAGCAATCCAGCTAGGCAAAACTTCCAATTGATTCATGGTACCATGATATCCTTGCTCCTCCTCTAATAGTCTTAGCCAAAGGTAAGTTCTTCAGTGCAGAATGGCTTTTCTATTTGCCAACTCAATCTTGAGGCATCAAATGCTTGAGTTATGCATTATAGTAAAGTGCTCTGAAATATATTCATTATTAAAAATGCAGGACTGTGGCCGTGGTTCAGTGGTAGCGTGCTTGCCTAGCATGTGTATGGCACTGGTTTCCATCCTCAGCACCACATAAAAAGAAATAAAATAAAGGTATCATGTTCATCTACAAGAAAAAATATTTTTTAAAAATTCATTATAAAACCAAACTCTATTGTTTCCTTCTTTCTGATCTGCATACGTGAAACTCTAATTTTAGTTTTAAAAGATTAAACTTCTGGGCTGGGAACATAGTTCAGCAGTTTTTTGTTTGTTCAGTTTGTTTGTTTTTGTGGAGTTGGGGATTGAACCCAAGGTCTTTTGCATGCAAGGAAAGCACTCTGCCAACTGAGCTACATTCCCCAGCCCCCGGCCCCACCTCCTTTTAAAATATATTTTATTTAGAGACAATGTCTCACTAAATTGCTTAGGGTCTCACTAAGTTGCTGAGGCTAACTTTGAACTTGCAATCCTCCTGCTTCAGCTTCCCTAGGCACTGGGATTACAGGCATGTGCCACTGTGCCCAGCTGCAATGCTCTTTGAGAACCAGTTATTAAGTAACATATTAGGTACTGTGTGTGCAAGATGTTTTCTATTTGACACAACTAATTCATTATGTCATGATCTTATATGTTGGTTGTACAAAAGAAAGTCTGTAAGACTGAGAGATTACAAAGAGTGAATTCAATTAGAAAAATATCATAACAGTCTGGATAAGACACAAGGTAATTCTGAACTTGGACAGTGAAAGTTAGAGGAAAGAACAAGACAGGAAATAGAGCCAAAAACTGTTCAAGTTTTCCTGATCCAGTGACAGACCAGTGGTGAGGGTATCAGCCAAGACAGGGAACAAAGAGGACAGCATTTAGGGAGGAGACCAGTGAGATCCTTCTAGACATGTTAAGTCTGAAGGAGTTCATGGATACAAAACAGGAGGTTAACAGAAGTCAAATCAAAGTATTAAGTGAAGAGAAAGGCTGGCTCTGGGTACAGTGTCACACACCTATAATCCCAGCCACTCGGGAGACTGTGGCAATAGGATCATAAACTCAAGTCCAGGCTGGGGAACTTAGCAAAACCTTGTCTCAAAACAATACAAAAAAGCTGGGGCTGTAGCTCAATAGGAGGGCAGTAGCCTACCTTGTGCAAGGCCCTGGGTTCAATTTCCAATACTTCAAAAAAAGAAAAAGAGGAGGGAGTCAGTCCTAAAGATACTGAGGACACACCAATTTATAGTGATAATGGAAGCTATAGGAATGGATGATTGAACTGGGAAGAAATAAATATACGGGATGAAATACAACCCTGAAAGATACTTACATCTAACTAAAAACTGAAGGATGAGGAAATGGTCGGGGAGAATGATAAAGAACACCAGTATGAAACACTGGAGGAAAAACCATGAATTAATCATGATAGTGAATACAGATTTTAGCTGGGCACAGTGGTGCACGCCTGTAATCCCAGCAGCTCAGGAAGCAAAGGCAGAAGGATCCTGAGTTCAAAGCCAGCCTCAGCAATTTAGTGAGGCCCTAAGCAATTCAGCGAGACCCTGTCTCTAAATAAAATACAAAAAAGCGGTGGGGGGGGGTGGTGGTGGGGATGTGGCTGAGTGGTTAAGTGTCACTGAGTTCAATCTCTCATACCAAAAAAAAAAAAAAAATCATCACATTCTATCTGTTTACTCTGGTTTTCCACTATGTTTCATGTCTACTGAGTGTTTTCACCTCTGGATTTCCAGGTCCCAACATGACACCTGGCATAGATGGTAGTTTTTTTTTTTTTTTTTTGGGGGGGGGTGCTGGGGATTGAACCCAGGACCTTGTGCTTACAAGGCAAGCACTCTACCAACTGAGCTATCTCCCCAGCCCCCAGATGGTAGTTTTATATGCACTTTAAGGATACAGACAATTGTGTCTAACACAATTGGGTATGAATTTCTTACCCTGCCATTCACTTGCCTGTGAGACCTTGATTTTTTTTCTTTTCTTTCTTCTTCTTCTTTTCTTTTCTTTTCTTTTTTTTTTTTTTTTTTTTTTTTTGGAACTGGGAATTGAGTTCAGGGACACTCAACCACTGAGCCTCAGCCCCAGCCCTATTTTGTATTTTATTTAGAGACAGGGTCTCACTGAGTTGCTTAGCACCTCACCATTGCTGAGGTTGGCTTTGAACTTGTGATCATCCTGTCTCAGGCTCCAAAGCCGCTCAGATTACAGGCATGTGTCACTGTACCTGGCTTAATTTTTTTGGGGGGTGGGGGCGGGGAGTGTAAGCACAAAAGGATGGGAAGCAGACCTGGAAGGATTCAGAGAAGCCTTTATTCATTGACGGACTCGCTGCCATTGAGGCCCATTTTCCAGATGGGAAAAATGGCCATCTGGCAATTACAGAGGGGATTTTGGTTTTTATAGGGTACAATGAGGATGATGTAATCATTGGAGACCGTGCACATGCAGTTTTGACCGGCAGGGGCTAGTTGTACAGGTTAAAACCAGACCCCAGGGATGAGTACTCAAATCTTGCCCAATGTCATTCAGGACTAATTTGAGAAGGGGGAAGGTCAAGATTTAGGACGTAGTATTCTGCATCTGCCCCTTTCCTTTAGGGCCCATTGTTATCAGGAATGCACTGGGAGAGGTTTAATGTTTGACCAGTTTCCCCTCCCACCTTCTGAGCCACACCGTCTCTCCATTTTCTCCGGGAGCTATCTTATTGGAATATTATTTTCCATAACCCTTCATGGAGGAGGTGGGGATTGAACACAGGGTGCTTAACACTGAGCCACATTCACAGCGCTTTTTATTTTTTTTATTTTGCAACTGGGTTTCACTAAGTTGCTTAAAGACCTCACTAAATTGCTGAGGCAGGCCTCAAACTTGCAATCCCCCTTGCTTCGGCCTCTCAAGTCTCTGGGATTACTGGGGTGTGCCACCATGCCCCACTTTTGTCTGTGTGATCTTAAGCAAACTATTAAGTCCATTTCTTTATCTTTAAATTGGGATACTACTGTGCCTATCTCACAGAATGGGTGGAGAATCAAATGAGATAATGCACATAAAGAACTTAGAGTTTGACACACTCCAGTCTAGCATATTAATTTCAGAAGGAGTGCAGTATAATTGCTGAATGTCTGAATGGTGCTCTCTCATCCCAGCGTGAAGAACTTCAGGAAGAAAAGAATGATCCACAGAATCAAAAACTGCTGAGAAGGCCAGAAGGATAAGGGCTGTCCGTTGGCAAAGTTCTCATCCTAAGCATCCTTCTTTCCCAACAATTAAGCTGCTTTAACCTCATGGTCAGGTTCAGCCTTGCTCTATAACCAAAGAAGACAAAAGAATTAGGGAAAAAAAGAAAACAACTTCCAGGCAGAGCAAAGTCCTAGAATAGGCAGGAGGAGGTGGGATCAATATCAGGATAATTATTTTTCTGGAACAGAAAGAAAGAAGGCAGGAATATGTAAAACTAGGGATATTTAGAAGTGGATCTATGTTCCTGGTTTTCTTTCATAACCAAAGAAGGTGGTGATAAGAAAGGCATTCATGAATAAAATATTTTGTACTCTCAGATGAAAGAATTAAGTTTGCTGCACAACAATCCAAGGTTTTATCAGAAAGATAAGATTTTTCTAAGTTGGCATATGAGGTCTCTTATCCAATTAGAAGTGCTATTTAGTCAACAGCTTTGGTTTGATATTTTTGTACATTTTAGTTTTTTAAGTTAAATTTGTTGTGGATATTGCTCAGTTGGTAGAGTGCTTGCCTTGCCTTTCCAAGTACCGCAAAAAATAAATAAATAAATAAATTTGTTTTCCCAAAGTAAATATTCATTGGTATCTAAATCCTTTTTTTCTTTTTTTCAGTGCTTGGGATGAAACCCAGAGTTTTGCACATGCTAGGCAAGTACTCTACTACTGAGTCACATCCCCTGCCCCATAAGGAATCTGTGCAAATACTTGTTAATGATCTTGGATAGGTAAAAACATTAAATATATTGATTTCTTGGATATTAATTTTACCTCAATGGTGCAAATCCACAAGATATTTTTCTTTATAAAGCAGAATTATTAATGTGACTAGTTCACGTGGTTGATGTTAAATATATATATTATTATAAAATTTACAAGCTCACACAATTTGAGTGATATTATAATACACTGCATCTAACATTGTTCATGTTTGTGATTACAGCCATGACATGGGGCAGCAAATTTGTTCAGCCAGACAACCAACACCCAGTTCCATAAGGGTGTAACTTGCTCAATCCCAAAATGAAATAGGGTGAAATAACGTTATCATCATCATCATCATCATTATTATTATTGTTATTAGGTACCAGGAATTGAACCTAGGGACATTTAATCACTGAGCCACATCCTAGCCCTTTTTATGTTTTATTTAGAGACAGAGTTTCCCTAAGTTGCTTAGGGCCACGCTAAATTGCTGAAGCTGACTTTGAACTTTTGATCCTCCTGCCTCAGCTTCCTGAGCTGCTAGAATTACAGGCAAGCACCACCACGACCAACTGAAATAACATTATATTAAAGCAAAAACAGACAAGCAGAAGAGAATCTCAGTATTCATAAACCTGTAGAAATATTTCAGTTTTACAAGCCCATCCTTTAAAGATAATTATGAAACAATAGTCACACAAACCCAATTCATATTAAGTCATATGCTACAGAAAAATGACGTGATTCTTCTACATTTATTGCCATAGGAGTTGAATAAAGGTTAATGAACTTGAAAAGCTGCATCTCCAAGAGTCTGGCCTTAATACCAGGTGCCTGGCAAGAGAGCATCCGTTACAAAGGAAAACTGTTGTAATAAATAACTTGTATATAAGACAATTGGAAGATCCAAGGAGATGCATCACTACTTCAGTCTGGTGAAATAAATAATTTAAAAGAATCAACTGCTTTCAGTCCTACTCAAATAAAACATAAGAATGCTTAATTCTGTTTAAATTAAAATAATTTCTAGGTAAAAAAAAAAATTGACAATAACCCAGATTTGGATGTTTCCTCTAATTTCTGCAGGCAGTGAGATACCACTCTCACAGAATGTGACCAAATCTCCTTTGACTTCTTACTGGACTGCTCATCTGTATCCCAGCCACTAAACTTGAACACATCCCCAGAAAAACTGCCTCTGGTTAGGCTTGACAGGAAATGCCACCAGTTGTGTGGCACACAATGGTTGTGTTTTCAGACTGAATGTGAATCCAGAAATGACTTATGAAGTTTTAACTTAAATATCCCTCTTATCAGCCTCAGCTCATCAGTGGTCATGGCTAAGTACACGTTTTCAAGATAGAAGATGTTGCTCAGAGAGACATTATTGTCAAGTTAATAGGTAAATTTTGCATAGTAAATTGACAGAAGCAAAATAGCCCAGATATCAGATGATAAATCTTAGTAATTTAAACTAAATTTAGTTATATGAATAGCAGATAGATTAAAGTACAAATAACAATAATGGCTCTAAAACAAGAAAGTTACAAACATCAATACAAATATTGGTAGGAAAGAACAATTTGAAATTCAGAATGTAACCAGGTTGTATACTGAAGAAAGGAAATCAGGACAGGACTGAGAATTACTAGGAAACACAGAGAATTTTTTTATTAAAACTCCACTGGAGCTAGGGCGCAGTGGCACACATCTGTAATCCCAGAGATATGGGAGGCTGAAATAGGAGGATCTCAAGTTCAAGGCCAACTTTAGCAACTTAGTAAGGCCCTGAGCAATTTGGCCACTTTGTCTCAAAATAAAAATTAAAAAGGGCTGGGAATGTGACTCAGTGGTTAAGTGCCCCTGGGTTCAACTCGCAGAAACAAAAACAAAGAAAGAAAGAAAGAAACAACAACAACAAAAAAAAAACCAACTCCACTGTATAGTATTAATAATTACAGATATATACTCAAATTATTGCGATCTTTTTTTTCTTTTCCAGTGCTGGGGATTGAACCCAGGGCTCTATGCTTGCAAGGCAAGCACTTTATCAACTGAGATATCTCCCCAGCCCTTATTGTGATCTTTGAGTGCATGTCCTGATTGAAGAACTTTTCCATGTATTGTTATAAAAGGATACCTGATCTTTCCAGGAGCGGTGGCACATGCCTGTAATCCTAGTGATTTGGGAGGCTGAGGCTGAAGAATCAAAATTCGAGGCCAGCCTCAGCAACTGAGACCTTGCTCAAAACAAAAAATATAAAGAACTGGGGGTATAGCTTAGTGGTAAAGTACTTCTGGGTTCCTGATTTCAATTCCCAGTACCAGAAAAAGAAAGAGAGAGAGAGAGAGAGAGAGAGAGAGAGAGAGAGAAAGATACAATCCAAAACCTGTATACGAGTCAAGATTCTGGTACTCAAATGAGCCAAAACCAGTTTAGCAAAGCCATTATAATGTACTTTTTTTTTCTGCATATTCTACAAATTACATTTGCACAAAAGAATCTTAGCAAAAACTCTTAGATCTATTATTGCTCAGGTTTTGAGGTAGATTCTTTCTCCGTCAAAAAAATCCCACATGTAGGGGTTGGGGATATAGCTCAGTGGTAGAGCGCTTGCCCAGCACAGCACCTGTGAAGCCCCCTCAATCCCCAGCACCAAAAAAATAAATAAATAAAACTAAAAACTAAAAACTCCACATGAAGTAGCAGCTCCCAAATTCCTACTTAGGAGGGATTTAATGGAAGCAATCTGATGGGAAGACAGAGATGCTAAGGGGACATGGAATGAAGTTATTTGTGCAGAGTAAACGTTGTTTTTATTGAATTGCATGTTACAGAATTGATGAAAATAGAAACATTTCTAAAGTGTTATTTGAATTTTGAATAACATTGTGAAAATATAATATCCAGGATTAGGTGGTGGTGGTGATGATAACGATGATTCTATTTGGATATGGCACTTTTTTTTTAATGCCAGGGACTGAACACAGGGGTGCTTAACCACTGAGCCACCTCCCCTTTTTCTTTTTTATTTTGAGACAGGGCCTCACTAACTTGCTGAGGCTGACTTTGAACTTGCAGTGCTCCTGCACCACCACGCCCAGTTTGGCTTTTATCAGTGCCTGGGAGGAGGATGGCTAATGGAGCCAAGCCCTTGCTGCGCTATTCACTTTTTACAGAACAAAGACCAAACTCCAGTAAATTGATGACTCTTTGTGATGTCATTCCGTTTATTTTTCCAGTTTTATTTTTTGCTAAAAAAATTGTCCCCTACTCTGTAGCCAACTGGGATTGATTACTAACCATTCTACCTACCCTCCCATGTTCCCCATCTCCATCTGAGTCTTGAAAGCATTCATCCTGGATCTGAAATGTACTATATTCGATTTCTGCCTATCAAAATTAAATCCATTCTCCTACATTCATCTCAAATTTCAAGTTCTTCACTAAACCTAATTTGATTTCCTCCAACCAAAAAAAAAAAAAAAAACTCATCTGTCCTCTCACGGTATTTTGTACACTATTATTGATCGCCCTGCCAAATTCTTTCTATCTGTACTCTAGTAAGCTGTGTATAATGATTGATTTAACCTCATATACAATTTTAAGATCCTTGACAGCAGGAATACAGCTAATGTCCTTTCTTCTTTCCGAATTTTCTTTTCTTCCTTCTTCTCCTCCTCTCCTTTTTCTTTTTATTGTATTGCTCAGGACTGAACAGGGCCTCACACATACCAGGCAAGCACTCTACCACTGAGCTACCCAACTCAGTCAAGCTAAATGTCTTTTTTGATAAAAATTTTTAAATATTCTGGGTTATTTCCAAAGGACCATAACATCATACATAAGCACAATTTATCTTTAGACAAATCTGAGGGATGTATCATCTAAAATAACCTCCAAGGAGTATATTCCAGGCAACACCTGAAATTTTAAATTTGGTTCCTCATTTTAACTACCTTTAGCTACCTTCTGCAGTGTCAAAATGAAAATGTAAGAGTGAGTTACATTATTAACAAGTCTTCTATTGAATGATAGCTAAATCTGAAAATGTGATTGTTGATTGCTATCTTGTTTGAAATGCTGTAAAGTTCTACAGATTAAAAGAAGGAGGCACTACGTGGGGTGATACATGCCTGTAATCTCAGTGACTCAGGAGGCTGAGGCAGGAGGATGACAAGTTAGAGGCCAGCCTCAGAATCGTAGTGAGATCCTCAGCAACTTAGTGAGAACCTGTTTCAAAAACAATACAATAGGGTTGGGGATATAGCCCAGTTCATAGAGTGCTTGCCTGTCAACCGTAAGGCCCTGCACCCAAAATCCCCAGCACAGCAGGAAAAAAAAAAAAAAAAAAAAAAAATATATATATATATATATATATATATACATATATATATCTATAAAAGGGGCTGAGATGTTTCTCAGAGGTAAAGTGCCCTTGTGTTCAACCAATAGCAAAAAATTAAAAAGCAAATGATTACAGATTAGGGCCTTATTTGGACTGACACTTGTTTGCTTGGCAATTTTGAGCAAGTTACTTAATAAACTTTATCTACTCAACTAATCTGAAATCTAAAATATGTACTACCTGCTTTTTGAGTTGTTACAGATATTAGTTATTGAGAGATTACTTTTCCCTTCTATTCATCTATAAATATGTGAAGTTATTACTACATTCTTCTATAACTTCTTCAATTTAAGTAAAAGTACAATAAAATTAAGTTGTTTTTGTTGTTGTTTTTCTGGTGGTACTGAGTATTGAGCTCAGGTGTGCTTATACCCCCAAGTCTTTTTTTTAACTTTGAGATGGGGTCTTACTAAATTGCCCCAGACTGACTTCTGATTTGTGATCTTCCTGCCTCAGCCTCTTGAGTAGCTGGGATTACAGGTGTGCCCAACGTGGCTGGCCCTGAAATAGTTTTTAAACTCATTCTCATCATATCTGCAATGATGTGATGATAAAAATGATCTAATGATAAAAATAACATGCCGAATCTTGTTTGATACCAGCCTTACTCCATGTTAACTTGTTTCTCACCCTGTGGTAGATCACGTTTTCAAAGGTGTCCCAGATCCCATCTCCTGTGCCTTCTTTCAATATGATGTTAATATCTGTCCCATTCATTGAGTGGTGGGCTCTATGTCCCCTCTCTTTGAATCTGGATGAAACTCTGAGACTGCTTTGACCAACAGAGTATGGTGAAAGGAACCTTATGTTGATTTCCAAGGCCAGGTTATAAAGGTGCCTTTAATTTTTGCAAAGATTTCTTAGGACTCTTATTCTTGGAACCTAGTCACCATGCTCTGAAGAAGTCAAGCATTCACATGGAAAAGTCCTACACCTATAGGTATCCCTACATCCCCAGGAGCTTCAGCCACAGATGTGGAAAGTGAGTGATAAAACCTTAGATGACTCTTGCCCCAGCCCTTGAGGCACTTCCAGCCTTCCAGTCATCGCAGTTGACTTCTCATAGCCCAAGCAGAGCCCAAAGTGGAAACTCATGAGCAAAACCCATGATTATTGTTGTTTGAAGCCACTATGTTTGAGGTGGTTTATTATGCAGCAATAGATAAATGGAAACTCTGTTTATATATCCTTGAAATATAAGCTCACTTGAACTCAAGGCCATATGTATATTAGAAATAGGTAATTAGCTCCTGAATATACCATAATATGCCCATATAACTCCTTATAAAAACATAGAATGCTAATCTTCTCCAAAATTTGGAGAGAATGAAGCTTAAAGTCACTATTTCTTTTCTTATTGTTAATATTCCATGTAACTGTTTTGGAAATTGTTTTCCTAAAGCCTCTGGGAACAATATGTATTCATCGCGTAACACATGCAATGTGACATTACTTGTTTTCTCCCCCCCACCCCATGATGGACATCAGACCCTGGACTTTGAGCATGGGAAGCTATATCCTCAGCCCCATCATTTGTCCATTTGTTTGGTTTTTCTGGTTTTGGTACTAGGAGTTGAACCCAGGGGTATTTCCTTTTTTATTTATTTTGAGACAGAGTCACACTAAGTTGCCGAGGCTGGCTTTGAACTTGTGATTGATCCTCTTATCTTAGCCTCCCAAGTGACTGGGATTACAGGTGTGCATCACCATGCCCAGTTTGATTTGTTTTTTGATATAGTTCTTTTGTTTGCATTTCACCTTCATAAACAGCTCCCTCCCAGACATGAGTTTTTGTTTTGTACCTTTATGTGATGTTTAGATTATGCAAATAACATTTTTTAAAAGCCGAAAGCATATTAATGCCATTAAGATTTTCTACTTTATAATCTACTTTTTCCTAAAATCTAAAAAACTCAAAATACAAAACCCAGAAGAGAGCATCTAGAAGTGGACTCAAGCTAATATATCAATCGATTTTGGATGAAGATGCAAAAGTACTTTAATAGATAAAGCA
Source organism: Sciurus carolinensis (assembly GCF_902686445.1). Taxonomy (NCBI): domain Eukaryota; kingdom Metazoa; phylum Chordata; class Mammalia; order Rodentia; family Sciuridae; genus Sciurus; species Sciurus carolinensis. The sequence continues at coordinate 44,037,923 of NC_062222.1, forward strand.
TAATCTTTTCCACAGATAGTTCTGAAACAACTCAACATACATGTAGAATAAAAAGGTAACTCGATTTATAAGTCACAAAAATACAAAATTAACTTAAAATGGATGACTGACTTAAATGTAAAATGTTAAAAGTTATAAATTTTTTAAATGAAAAATATCTGGTCCTGTGTTTTTTCTCATATGCAGAAGCTAGAGAGGAAAAAGGAAAAGAAAGGTGAACGTGGATCTCATGAAAATCAAAGGAGATCAGTAGAGGAAAGAGACCAAGGGGTGGGAGCAGCAAGGGTAGGGGAAGTGCTGGGGAGTTTTATTGACCAAAATATATCGTGATATTGCATATTGTGTGTGTGCATGTATGAATATGTAACACCAAACCCCATCCATATGTACAACTATAATGCACCAATAAAAAAATGTGGAATTAGCCAGGCACAGTGGTGTATGCCTGTAATTCCAGCCTCTTGGGAGGCTGAGGCAAGAGAATCAAGAGTTCAAACCCAGACTCAGCAACAGCGAGGTGCTAAGTAACCCAGTGAGACATTGTCTCTAAATAAAATACAGAATAGGAACTCAATGGTCAAGTGCCTCTGAGTTCAATCCCCAGTACCAAAAAAAAAAAAAAAAAAAAAAAAAAAAGTGGAATTAAAAAAACTCAGCAGAATTTGGTGCACATGCCTATAATCTTAGCAGCTCTGAGGCTGAGGCAGGAGGATACCAAGTTCAAAGCCAGTCTCAGCTATTTAGTGAGGACCTAAACAATTTAGTAAGACCCTGTTTCAAAATAAAAAATAAAAAGGGCTGGGAATGTGGCTCCATGGTTAAACACACCTAGGTTCCATCCCCTGTACCAAAAACAAAACAAAACAAAAAACCCCACTGAACAACCAAATAACAAGCAAATATTTGAATGATTTTATAATTCTACTAATTTTATAATCCTATAATTGTGTGGTTCTAAATCCACAGATCAAGTGGAAAAATACAGTGCTACTTATTAAACTTATACCTATCTGTTATAAAAAAATATGAAACTGTGTGATTTGGGGTTAGGGAAAGAGTTCTTAGATACAGCAAAGCACAAAACATTAAAAAAAAAACCACAATCGGGCTTAAAATTAAAAATTTTTGCTCTCAGAAAGATACTACAGAGAATGAAAAGACAGAAAATATTTTCAAATCAAATATCTGACAAAGAACTTGTATCCAGAACATACAAATAACTCTGTAAACTCAACAATAAGAAAACAACACCACAATTTAAGGGATGGACAAAACAGCAGTACACACATTGACCTATACCTGTAATCCCAGAGACTTAGGAGGCTGAAGCGGAAGGATCTCAAGTTTGAGACAAGTTTTAGAAATTTAGGCAGGCTCTAAGCAACTTAGAGAGACCCTATTTCAAAATGAAAACATATAGAGAGTGGGGGTGTAGCTCAGTGGTAAAGCACCCCTAGGTTCCATTCCCAGTACAAAGAGAAAAACAGATAGATAAATTATTTGAACAGATCCTTCACAGAAAATATAAGAATGGCAAATAAACACATTTAAAGTGTTCATCGCCATTAGTTATTAGGGAAATGCAAATTAAAACTACAATGAAACACTACTACACACCTATTATAATAACTGAAACAAAAAAAGACAATATCAAAAGCTGACAAGAATGCAGATTAAGGGGCTGGGGATGTGGTTTAGTGGTAGAATGCCTATGTAGCATGCATGAGGCTCTGGGTATGATCACCAGGGCCACAAAAAAATTCAAAAATGAAAATAAAAAGGGTTGAAGATGAAGCTCAGTTTGAACTTGGGTTCCTCCTGCTTCACCCTCCCAAACTGCTGGGATTATAGGTATGCTCCACTGAGCCCAGCTGGTGGTTTCTTATTAAAACACATTTACCATAAGATCCAGCAATCCCATTCCTAGTATACACTCAAGAGGAGTAAAAACAAATTTGCACAATAAACTTGCACACAGATGTTTAACAGCAACTTTATTCATAATTGTTCTAACTTGTAAACAACCCAAATGTCCATCTGGTGAGTGGCTCACAGTGGTACATCCATACAATGGAATACTACTCAATATTGAAAAGGAATCAATGTTAACACAGGTAAGAACTTAGATGGAATTTATAGGTATTAAGACAAATGAAGAAAGTCAATTTCAAATGGTTGTATTCTGGATAATTCTATTCATGTAACATTCTGGGAAAGGCAAAATGTAGGGTCAGATCAGTGGCTTCTAGGGGTTAAAGGTGGGAGAACTATTTGACTACAGTAAATTCAGTAAATGAACATAATAGGTATACGGAGCTATTTATTCTGTACCAAGATTGCAGTGATACTTATACAAGTCTTGGTATTTGTCAAAACTTATTTAACTACATAAAAAGTGAATTCTGCTATATTTAAATGTAAAACAAATTTTAAAAATCTAATGATATTCATACATCACTATATTCACTTATTGTCTCTCTCCCAACCCTTCAGTCTAAACTAAATTATCCTCTCTTGTAACTCAAATGCTTTGCAGAACATGAAAATTTAAAATATAACATCTTGACAAGCATAAACAAAGAATGGGATTAATAATGGAAGAAAGTGAAAAGCTTGAAAATGTAAGCCTTTTTTTTTTTTTTTTTTGGCTTGTTCAACAAGATTCTCCATTAACCCAGATTATTCTCAGAATGATTTTCTTCAGAACTATAGTGGAAACAGCCAGAATCTTTGAGTAGCTCCCAGGAGAAGCAAAAGCTAACAGAGGGCTTGGTCTCTGCACTCTGCAACCATGATACTGGAGCAATGCTCTCTTGGAGAACTCAGACATGAAATGGAACTTAGTTATTTTCATTTGATGGAGTTGAGTAATAAAATCAACTTTAATGTAAATCCTATATTTAAATCAAGGCAACCCAAAAGAGAGCTCCATGAGAATAGTTATACAGAGCAGGGAGTAAGAGGAGGGCTAAGAAGAGCTCCCTTAATAGTCAACAATGCCTGAAAATTAGAAGAAGAAGACAGTAAACAATGGTGATTGTGAAGTAGGGCATCATTAAGACCAATTTTGAAATCCATGAATTACAATTCACTTGCTCTGAACTTGAACATGCAGCTAGTTTCTGTAAACCCACAATTTTATCATCTAGAAAATAGGAATTACAGTATCTCCTTCACAGGATTATTGTGCCTAGTTCAGTACCATGCCTGCCTCATTGTAAATATTTCATTATTATCATACGGGAGATCTCTAAATTTCCATAGCAAACCAGGAAAAAATTCTTCTGCTATAAATGAAATGACATTATCCAGAGATTTTAGGGAAACAAGAGAAAGACTCTAATATTTTATTGGCATAATGACAGAGGATGTCTTACAGCTCCTCCAAGTCTTACAACAATCAATGTCATGGAAACTCCCAGTAGAGTTCATCAGAAAGACAAGAAACAGTAACAGTAAGGGCCAGAAACAGTAATGACGTCTTGCATTGGGAGATCTCAGTACATACTCACCTAATAAATTAATTTATTTGGTAATGGCACAGAAATTATATGGGTCTCAATATATATGACATGCACATTAAAAACTCAGTTGCAAAACTATCATTCTTTATTTTTTTCTTTCACACAGAAACAAATAAAGAATAAACATGGTTTGATGTCCAGCAAATCTCTTTCTAGTTTGGTAACTAAATTAATTTCCATGTTTGAAAAATAGGTAAAACTTCTGCATCTTAATTATCCAAGATATAAAATAAAGATACCACTTTTTAAAAAAGGGAGAGAAGGAAGGAAATATCTAATTTCTTAGGCTCACAAGAAGACAGTTTGTTGATAAATTTATTCTCTCCTTAACAGAATGAAGTTGAAGGTCATTTTCCTTGACCTTCCCATTTTTGGAAACTTCGATTTTTAACTATACTATGTGAAGATACTGGACCACTTTAAATATTTCACACTATATAAGCATTTTTCCAAAAGTTCTAAAAAAAAAAAATCATAGTCCAAATGATCAAGATATAAAAATAATGTACAGTTTGATATGTAATTTTAATAGTATATTAAATAATTATACAAGAATAGCAATATAGCAAATAGATCCAAATATGGATCTGTATGCACCAAAAGCCTTCCTAAACCATTTTTTTCTGAATTTCTATTATATAATGACAATTATGATTGAAGAACTTATTGCTAAAATCCAGTAATGTTTAATTAAAATCTTTGGAAAATACTTTTTCAACTATACTTTTTCTCCCTAGATGGTTTGGTAAAAGGAAGACAATTCAGATTTTAAATTAATTTCAGTTCAATCCAGAACTGATTTGAAAAAGAATTGTTAAAGCACATGGAGAAATATGCCCAGGAAACAGTGACACAGTTAAAAATACAATATGACTAGGACCTAAAATATTTCACCACTTAGCAGGACAGCCCAGTTATTCTTTCTCTTTTTCTATTTCTATTTGCTCAAAATCAGTTGCAAGCTAATGGTGATTTTGCAGCCAGAGATTGTCAGTACTTGTGACCCACCTGACTGGATGAATCAGGTAGACTGGAATGACCAATAATTCGAGCAACCTATTTCTACATCCTATGCAAATTAATGCACCAATCACTAAAAGAGTATTTCTGTAAGGTCAAATAAATGAAAGCCTGAACAGAGGACACCAGTCAGTAACTTTCTGTTGCAGCATTATGTCATTTTACACAGCTTTTAATTATGAGTTCCTCTAAGTAGAATGCCTACTCTGCAAATTGCAAAACAGCAATGACCTTTAATGCAAATTTTTCTAGTAACTATTTTCAAACATAGTATTTCTTAGGTCAATAAAAATGTTCTAAATATAGAATGAGATTTCCAGTCATTTTATGAGTGCTTATATTCTAGTTAATGTATTTTACTTCCTCAATATTCATATATGTACATATATATACACACATACATACAGAGACATACATATATATTTAGCCAGGTACAAAAATGATTTTTTGTTTAGGATGTGATTTCTCTTATATTATAAATAGCAATACTCTCACCTTCATTCCTAGATGCATATCTATCACAAGTACAGATTTGATATTACTTGCTATCACAATTCTTCAGGGGAAAAAATCGTTTGAAGTGCAATTAAAAATGCATTGTCATAAAATTAGAGTTCTGGATCTTATAAGGATTTAAAACCCTAACAATTTCTTTGGAAGAAGATTGCCTTAAAAAAATGTACACATGTATGTTTTTAGTCATTGCATTAAAAAATGCCCATAAACAAAGGTTTACCCTAATGTAACATTACTACACTACATAGTGTTTTTGTAACAAGGACAAAAGCTTGTTAACTGGAATCCAAATTTTCCTAGCATTTTTTCATTAATTTTGGTGTCCTTGGTGTTCATCAAAATTTTCATACTGCCAGATACTTCCTGCCAAATAGTATCAAACAATGTCATTCTATTTCTAAACAGGAACCCAATTCTCTTTGGTAAAGAAGTTCCCTACTTGCAGTTAGTGAATCATGACTCACACTCATACACTACCCTGAACAGAGCAAGTGGTCAATTGCTACTACTGTGACAACCTAAAATGCTAATGCTGGAGTTCCTGGCAATGGTAGCAGAAGCTGGGGGAAAAAACCCTAGATACCAAATCACACATCACAACCAGATGGAGTACTCCCTTGCTTTAATATTACCATACAAACAGAAAACATGGTTTATCCAAACAGTTAAAGAAATGTGCATTCTCCCTTAGCAGTGTTGGTTGGGGCAAGCTGTTTGAGTCTACAGAAATGGGGAGAACAGGAACACATGTCTTCTAGTACTGTCTAACACAGGGCTGCAGTTTTTGGGCGTATCTCTGTTCAAAGTTGAGATCTGGTAAGAAACCTCTAGACCAGGCTCGTTCTCTCCTTTGGGTTGCAAGTGAATGCTTCCAGCAACCTCTCTCGAGGTCCTCGGGGGATTTGGGTCTAGGGTGCATTTCCCCAGAAAGTCCCCTCAGTTTCTTCTAACAGTATAGCTCTGCAGTGGGTCATGTGACAGCTGGGTGTGTGCCTCTGTGCGCGGTGGGGGTGATGAGTTTGCGGGGCGTGTGTGAGTGTGTGCCTGCAGAAGTTACACGTTTGGTTTTGGAAGACGTGTGTTTTTCTGGGGCGTGAGTGTGTCTGAATGTGGGTGAAGTGAGACTGAGAAAAAGAGATTTAGAGAATGGTCTTGGTCAGGCGATGTGGCCAAGCATGCCTGTGCCAGTGCCACTCCTTGGTCATCCTCTGCATTGGGGGCAAGGTCCCGGTCCTTAGGGGGACACGAGGACAATGGGGTGCGGGCGCCCCTCCCCGCACTTTGTGCACCCACCTGACGAATCCGCGGCGGGTTCAGCGGGGTAGAGGCCCCGCCTTCCGGGGCCGGGGAGGTGGGAGAAGCCATCTTCCTGCTGCTCCGGGTCTCTTCCTCCTGTCACTCCCGGGTCTCCCGCGTCTCCTTAGTCTCCTTAGCGCCGGGCCTGCGGCCCGTCAGCAGCCGCCGCGCCCCGAGGACGCGCCGCGGCTTCTTCGCCGCAGGAGTGGAAAGGGCGGCTGTCGCCCGCGTGGAGTCCTGGCCGGAGCCCCTCGCCCCTGCCTGCGCCCACCTACCTCCCGTTCGGGAGATTCGGGTCCATGGCGGGCCGGGGTCGCGTGCGACCTTGGCCGCGGGGCTGCACCGGCGGCTGCCCTTTCCAGAAGGCGCCGCGCTCCGCGCGTGTCTGAATGTGCGAACGGCCGGGCTTATTCTAGCAGCGGCTCGGGGAGAAAGAAGGCTCCTTCCCTCGCTGCTGCCGCTATCGCCAGGAGAGCGATGAGCTCATGGACAGCTCCCAGAAATATGTCTATATGCACCACTGACTGCCGGAGTTCGGGAGGTGGGTGGGGATAAGGAGGCTCCTCGGCGGGCGCTCCCGCATCACAGGCAGACGTTCCCTCGGGAGGCCCCTGGCTGATGGGGCACGTCCAGCTCCTCCCTGCCCATCTCCACACTCACTCTCAGCTCTCCATTCATACCATACACACATTCCCTATGCACACTCATTCTCCCTTCGCGTTCTGTTAGGCACCCACCCACCTCTAGCCTCCACACTCACACATTCTTTGTTCTGCCAACCACTCCCAATTGGTAAAGAGGAATTATTTTACCGAGAGAACATGGTGTGAAATGCCACTGTAACTTCAACTCCTGTCAGATGTGGGCTGGTGGATATAATGCTGTAAGTGATGTGCTTTTTTTGCTTTGGGAATTTCCTCCTTACCCCAAGACAGCTTCTCATTCCCACCTTCATCACTATGAGAAAGCACCTTCCAGCTACTATCCAGGGTGGTGACTTGGCCCCATCATCACTAAGGTGGAGTGTTCCTCTTCTGTAGCTTTGAGAAGTGCTAAAAAGACAGGACAAGGTTTAGTAGTCCCCTTTCAGGGCAAGGGCTGATGGCAGGAACCGTGAATGCCAAATCTAGGGGTTGACCTAGATTTTATTACTGATTCCCAGGGATACAGCTGGAACTATGATTGATTTAGAGCAAACCACTGTGCAAGACCTGATCATTATCTCCTTTCATTGACTCAACTGCCCCATTGAGATAGGAATTATGACTTTTTACGAATAATAAGAAGACCTTCACGAGGTCTTACACATCATCAATTTTCTCTTTCCTATGGATCTCCATACAAACATACACATAGAAACAAACCAAACAGCCTGGTGCAGTAGTGCATGCCTGTAATCCCCGTGGCTCAGGAGGCTGAGGCAGGAGGATCTCAAGTTCAAAGCTAGCTTCAGCAAAAGCGAGATGCTAAGCAACTCAGTGAGACCCTGTCTCTAAATAAAGTACAAAATAGAACTGGGGATGTGGTCCAGTGCACCTGAGTTCAATACCCAATACCTGCCCCCTGTGCCCTCCCAGCAAAAAAAAAAAAAAAAAAAAAAAAAAAAGACAGAACCCATGATGGTAGTTCATGCCTTTAGTCCCAGCAACTCAGGAGGCTGAGGCAGGAGGATTCTTTGAGCCCGGGAGTTTGAGACCAGCCTGAAGGACATAGCAAGATTGTCTCAAAACCAGAACAAAACACCATAAACATCCCCCTCTTCCCACCAGCTACTGTTTCAGTTCTCTACACCTGTTTTCAGCAAGATCCTCTGCAGAATTTCAATATCTCCAAATCCTATCCTTGCATTCTCCATTGAACCCATTCCATTCAGGCTTTCCTTCATCTATTTACAAAATTTTCTCCAGAGAAGGTTTACAATGTCCTCCATGTTGCTAAATCTAAAGATCAACTCTCCATCCTCATATATCTTGACTTTTAAACATTATTTAAAAGAAAAAAAAAAATGAGTCCTTCCTTTCTGGAAATGTCTTCATTGGTTTCTAGGACACCAGTCTTGCTGGCTGGTCTTTTTATCTCACTGATTTCTTTGTCTCAGTCTCTTTTACTGCCTCATTTTCAAGACCTTTAAACTTTGGAATGTGTCTTGGTCCCTGTTTTATTCTCTCTGCTCACTACACTGTTGCTCTCATACAGTCCAATAGTTTTAAATGGAATTTATATTGTGATAAATTCCAAATATATGTCTCCATCCCCTTAAGTTCTAATTCCTATTGCCAACTGCCTCTACCTCCACCTGGATAGCTAGGAGTTCCAAACTAACCATGTCCAAAGTCGAGCAACTTCAAATCCCCCTCTGCCAAATCAACTGCTAGAGTATAGTTTTTTCTATCTTTGGACTGCTCAGGAACATTAATATTGTCAGAAATACATTTACTCCTTGCTTGCTCTCACGCCCCATATTTCATCTATCAGTAAATCTTATTCATTCTACGGAGCCCAGCCTCTTCTGTACTTTCACTGCATCCCTCCAGTCAAAGCCGTCATCTTTCACCTGCCTGTTAGCTAAAGTCTCTAACAAGTCTGCCTTTTTCCACCCTTGCTCTTCACGGTCAACTTGCAACAGAGCAGCCAGCCAGCACTCAAAGCACTCCTGTGTTTTCTTTTCCTCACTCAGAGTAAGAGCCAAGTCATTTATAAGGTCCAAAATCAATCCTTCATTTCTGCTCACCTGGTCTTATTTCCAGCAATCTCCTTAGCTCACTTTCTGTAGCCACAATAGCCTTGTTTCTATTTCCTGAGTATTCCAGGCCCAATCTGGTCTCAGGTCCTTTGTACCTGGACCACTCCTCCTCCAGGTAACTGCATGGATCATTCCCTTACTTCCTTCAGGTCTCTATGCCAATCTCATCTTATGAGTGAGGCCTCCCTGATTACCTGTGTTTTGGAGTGACTAGCGTCCAGCCCCTTCTCCAATTATATGTTGAAATCTTAATTCCCAACAACTCAGAATTGACCTTGGACTATTGCATATATAATTAGTTAAGATGAGGGCACACAGGAGTCGAGTGGGTCCCTAATCTAGCATGATTGGCATTCTCATCAATAGAAAAAAATTGGACACATAGACATGCACATAGGGAGAATGCCATGTGAACATGAAAGTGGAAATTAGGGTGATATCTCAAGAAGCCAAGGAACATCAAAGCACACCAGCATACCACCGGAAGTTGAGGAAAGACAGGAGAGATTCTCCTTCACAGACCATAGAAGGAACCAGCCATGTTCACACCTCCATCTTGGACCTCCAGCCTCTACAAGAGATTTCTGTTTGTTGTATGAGCCACCTGTTTGGGGTGCTCTGTTATAGCAGCAGCCCTAGAAAACTAATACCTTTTAGAAGATAATAATACCCACTATACTTGTTCCTCTTTGCTATATATCACTTCTGTATACTTTTCATCATCTGATAAAACTTATATTTACTGGTTTGTTTATTGAAGCCACCTACCACTTGAAGGTAAGATCCATGAAGTATGAAGATCCATACAGGAGTATGGTTTGTTCACTATTTCAAATACCTAGAACATTCAACACCTTGAACATTCCTATCCAATAAATATTTGTTGAATGATCTAATATTTGTTGAATCATCTTTGCCAAAGTTATTTAAAAGGTTGGAGAGCCACAATTTGAACTCTCGTCCCTTATCTTGAAAGCCAAACTCCACTCTGCTAATTTCTGAATGTGCATAAAAACATACATATTTGGACTGGGGGTTATAACTCATTAGTAGAGCAATTGCCAAGTATGCATGAGGACTTGGGTTTGACCCGCTAGCACCAAAATAAATAAATAAATATCCTGAGTAATTATATTCATAAGTAAGAATAAGAGTTATATTAATGCTCAAACATGGAATTTTTTTTCTACCAGGGACTGAACCCAGGGGTGCTTAACCATTGAGCCACATCCCGAGACCTTTTTATTTATTTATTTATTTTGTTTTGTTTTGTTTTGAGACATGGTCTCGCTAATTTGCTTAGGGTCTTGCTAAATTATAGAGCCTGTCCTCAAACTTTGGGTCTTCCTGCCTCAGCCTCCTACATCCCTGGGATTACAGGCATGTGCTACCACACCCAGCAGTAAAGTGTTTTTAAAAGAACCCCTTGAATTTGGTCCTAGAGAATCAAAGGAAACTTAACGGGGCTGGTAATACTGTTATGGCTCACTGATGCTCTGTTTCATAACTGGTCACATAGAAATCCAAATTCAGCATCTTAAATCTCTAATGGGTTGGGGTACTTAATTCAAATTAACAAAAAACAGAGACATGAATAAATTCCATTCTGATTTTAAATAGGCAAATATCAGGTAGTTAAATGGAAATAGATGTTGAGATTTATAGATATGAATAGAGCTATATATAAGGTAATATTGTAAGTAGAAGAATATTCTTGTTCTTACTTTTATAAATCTTGGTATCACTTGTCACTTGTAAAAACAATAAAGAGTACTCCAGGAAAGGTATCCTTGCATTTACCAGGAAACTGTAAAATCAAGATTACTACAAGTCTCTCAAGCCCCCTTGAGTGGTGACTATCTATCTTCTAACAACCCTCCTCCTGTCTCAGGTCTTCCTTTATCCATAACTGCTATCCCCCACCCCATATTTGTCTCTTCTTCCCACAGAAAATTCAAGTCCTTTGTTTTGTTTTGGTACTGGGGATTGAACCCACGGGTGCTTCACCACTGAGCTATTTCCCCAGTCCTTTTATTTGTCCATTTTTTTTTTTTTTCTTTCGCGCGGTGCTGGGGATCGGACTCAGGGCCTTGTGCTTACAAGGCAAGCACTCTACCGACTGAGCTATCTCCCTAGCCCCTATTTGCCCATTTTTTAAAAATTTAAGATAGGGTGTTACTAAGTTGCTGAAGATGTCACTAAATTGCCAAGACTGGCCTCATACTTTCGATCCTTCTGCTTCAGCCTCTTGGGTCACTGGGATTACAGGCTTGCACCACTGTGCCAAGCAACCCACATCCTTTTAAAATCACCCTAGACTACCCATAATTTCTGCATATTGGATTCATCTGTGAGGCCCTGGGTTTGACCTCCAGCACAAGAAAAAAAAAAATTCATATGAACAACGTGTCTGCTAATTTCCAATGAATTCACTTCCTCCCTGCCTCATTTATCCACTATCCACTTCCATGGTCTAGGACTTTCCAACTGACTCAATCTATTACTCATCTCCAATAATTCTTCAATTCTACTTAAACCTCCTATCAACCCTACTACTTTCTTGCTGTCCCTATTCCATCTCCAAGCACTATATTTAATTGTTATAACAACTACCTTATATAAATTTCAACTTGTCCCTCTCTCCCTGTGCCATACTCATCTGGCAAAAATAAATCTTAGTTAAATCTAGTTTTCCATCTACTATAAGTTTCAACTATGCAGGCTGGAGAAAAATGCTGAGAGGTCTCAGTATGGATGGCTGCTAATTTCAGGCAGACTCTTGATGCTGTGTGGCAATCCTACCACATTTCTCTAATCAATTCATTCTCCTACTCTCCAAGAAAATCATTAACAATTTTCTCCTTGCACTACAGTTTCTTCATTCTCAACTGATGACCTTGTTATTTCACAGAGAAAACAGAAGCAACCAAAATATATTTCTACCACCATTCCTATAAATCTGCCCATGTGCTGAACAATATCTTTTATCCTCTTACCATAGATAAATTATGCATGTTCTTATGCAAGATCATGCCCTCCATGCGGGCTTTTGATCTCTCACTCAAATTTACTGTGGACATCTTTCTTGCAAGTTCCCAACTCTGGTTCTTGTTCCCCCACCTACTAAGCATTCCCCATCTCACTATGATTCTCTGCTTCTCCTCCAGTTACTGAAAAAACTACTCCGAAAAATGTCTATACAGTCCTTGGTATCTCCACTTCCTCTCCCTTAGAACTCCCTTAAACTTACCCCATTTGAGTTTTCTCCTCTCACCCTTTCACTTAAACTGTGTCAAGGTTGCCAGTCACCTCTGTGTTGTCATATACTTCTGCAAGTTTTGGTCTCTTGTCATCTGATTTTTCTCTCGACAGCGTTTGACATCTATTTCTTCACTTGACTTCCAGGACTCCAAAATTTGTCTTGGTTTTCCTTCTTCTTCATGGGATGCTCCTTTTCGATCCATAACTTCAGTGGTGGGTCCTCATTGTTCTCCCTCTGTTCAGTCTATAGCTGATCTCATGCATTTCCATTATTTAAATACATCTATACACTGACAACTCCCAAATCACATGCCTGGTCCTCCAGCCTGTACTTTTGCCAACTGACTATCTTCCATGTCCCCTTAGATACCTAGTAGATGTTTCAGACTAAACATGCACAAAATTAACCATGTACTACTCCACCACCAGCCTTCACTATCCCAATAAAGGCAACTCCATCCTTCCAAGACCTCATGCAAAAAACTTTGCATTCATCCTTGACTGGCCCCATTTTAAAATACAACCTGAACCTATTTCCCAATTCCTCCACTGCTACCACAATAGTCCAAGCCACCAGTCCCCTTTCTCTTGGATTATTGTAATAACTACTTATAGTCCTAGCCTCTATTCTTAACAGAGTATTGAATGTTACCTCTAAAATCCAAACACAAACTGGGAGTGGTGGCACACATCGATAATCCCAGGGAGGCTGAGGCAGGAGGATTGCAAGTTTAAGGTCTCCTGAGCAATTTAGAGAGACCCTGTCTCAAAATAAAAAATAAAAAGGACTGAAGGTGTAGCTCAGTGGTAGAGTGTCTTTGGGTTCAATCCCTAGTACCACAAAAAATAAAATAAAATGTAAATCCAACCATGTGATTCATCTCCCTAATGCCCTCTAATAGTCTTTCATTTCACATAAAATAAAACTCAAAATACCAGAAGCATCTACCATCTCTTACCCCTCCCCCAACCTTATTGACTTCCTGACCTCATTTCTTACTCCTCTCCCTCCCACTCATAGACCTGAGAGAAGAGCAAATGATTTTATATATGCAAAACACTTGAAATACAACCTGGCATGTGGTAAGTGCTCAGAGGGTTAGAAGATTAACTCCTCCTAAGTGGATTAAGTAAAGGCATTATTCAGTCTCTAAAATATGAGATATTGGTCAGGCGCAGTGGCACACACCTGCAATCCTAGTGGCTTGGGAGGCTGAGGCAGGAGGATAGAGTTCAAGGCCAGCCTTAGCAAAACTAGGTGCTAAGCAACTCAGTGAGACCCTGTCTCTAAATAAAATACAAAATAGGGCTGGGGATGTGGCTCAGTGGTCTAGGGCCCTTGAGTTCAATCCCCAGTACCCCCAAAAAATAAATTAAAATAAATATGAGATATTTAAAAGACAATGCAGCTGTACATTGTCCTGTAAACACTTCTATAGACACTGAGGTAGGAGGATCACAAGTTTGAGGCCAGCCTGGGCAATTTATCAAGGCTCAAAAATAAAATAAATAAAATGAAATACATTTTTTTGAGTGTGCGTGGTGCTGGGATTCAAATCCAAGGCCTTGGGCGTGCTGGCCAAGTGCTGCCCACCGAGCCTCACCCCAGTCCTCCTCGCTTCTTTCTCATCTATCCCCACAATCAATACATATACCCAAATATACTCATGGGTAAATACAGTCTGAGAAACCACTATTAGGCAATTTCATATTTGTGGACACCTCATGGAGTTTACATAGCCCAAACTAAGGCAGCTATAACGTCAGTAGGCAATACAATCTTAAGGGACCACCTTCATAGATGTGGTCCATCATTGACCACATTGTCATTATGTAATGTGTGACTGTGCTCAAAACCTGCTGCATCATCTTCATTCCCAATGTGGATGGAACTTCTCACCATCCACTGAGTCACTCAAGTGACTGTAGTGTCATTCTGGACCACTCTACACTATATTATCTCTCATACTCTAATAACCCACCAAACCCTATCAGTTTTATTTTTTTATTTTTTGGTGGGGCGAGGGTGCTTTGGGTCGCACCCAGGGCCTCATGCATGCTAAGTGCATACTCTACCACTGAGTTACTCCCCCAAACTTGTCTATTCTAATGTCCTGATTCATTTCTGTCCTCCATATCCATGGCTTTAGTCCAGGCTTTCAGCTACATTGTATTGTAGTTTCTTAATAATGGCCCTGCAGAGCTCTTTCTAACCTGAAACATCCTGCATAATTCAGCAAGAATATCTTCCAAAAAAAAAAAAAAACAAAAAACTTTCCATTTACAAAGCCCCGGTGGCTTTTCATGGCCTTCAGGATTAAATCTACCATCCTTTGCTTTGAAGTAAAATCCCCTTTCCAAATATTGATATATTTTTTTGTATCAGGATATTCTTAAGATTAATACCTATGAAAGAATTTTAAAAGGAAAAGATTGAAAGATCATCCTATATAAAAATGTAAAATTTCTTTAAATAAAAATTTACTCTTCTTCAAGGCCAGCCTCAGCAACTTAGCAAGACCCTAAGCAATTCAATGAGATCCTGTCTCTAAATAAAATACAAAAGAGGTTTGGGAATGTGGCACAGTGGTTAAATGTCCCTGAGTTTAATCCCCAATACCAAACAAACAAACAAAAAAATTACTCATCATTTGGGTCTGAAAAAGTAAAATACATGAATATGTGCACATATATTTGCATGTATGAGGAGAAAAAATAAGTGACTCAAAGAAAAAGTGTTTACAATATTTATGCACAGAGGAAATTAATATTCTTAATATAGAGATAAAACAAATACCATAAAAGAAGGGTAGGAGGAATAAAGAGAACTTGAAAGATTGAATAGTGATTTCCAATGAGCAGATGAAAAATTGTTCAATTTCACCAGAAATAAAAGAAATGCTCATAATCCCAGTGGCTCAGAAGGCTGAGGTAGGAGGATTACAAGTTCAAAGCCAGCCTCAGTAACTTAGTGAGACCCTAAGCAACTAAGCAAGACCAGGCCCCGTCTCTAAATAAACATAAAAAGGCCTAGGGATATGACTCAATGGTTAAGTGCTTCTGGGTCCAGTTCCTGGTACCCCCACCAAAAAAATGCAAATTCAAATGACAGAATACTATTTTCACCTATAAAATTGGCAGAGAAGAGATTTTTTTTTTTTTTTTTTTTTTTTTTTTTTTTTTTTTTTTTGTACCAGGGATTGAACCCAGGGGCAATTATTTACTGAGTCACATCCTGAGCAGCCCGACACATTTTTTTTTTTTTTAATTTTGAGATAGGGTTTTACTGAGTTGCTTGGAGCCTCACTAAATTGCTGAGACTGCTCTTGAACTTGTGATCCTCCTGCCTCAGCCTCCTAAGCTGCTAGGATTATAGGTGTGCAAAACTACATCCGGTTCCAGAGAAGAAATTTTTTAAAAAAATATATATTTTTTTTAGTTGTAGATGGACACAATACCTTTATTTTATCTGTTTATTTTTATGTGGTGCTGAGGATCAAACTCAGAGCCTCACAAGTGCTAGGCAAGCATTCTACCACTGAACCACAACCCCAGCTCCAGAGAAGAAATTTTAAGATATGAAAATTAACATTCCCAAAGATGTTCAGAAAAAGGTTTGGGGGTTTATATTATGGCATTGTTAAAAGGAATATAAATTGGCATAAACTCTCTAAAGGATTGTTTGTTCATTTGATTTTGTGGTGTTGGAAATCTAACCAAGGGCCTCAGGCATTCCAGGCAAGTGCTTTTCCACTGCCTACAACCCCAGTCCTCCAAAGGATATTTAATATACATCATGCTGTATCAATGTTAATAAATATGTTCTAATATATGCATTGAGTGGCATTTCAATCAAACTTTAAAAAATGCTGGGCTGGGGTTGTAGCTCGGTGGTAGAGTGCTGGCCTAACATGTTGATGCACTGGGGTTCAATTCTCAGCACCACATATAAATAAAATAAAGGTTCATTGACAACTAAAAAAAAAAAAAATGTTTAAAAAAAAAAATGCACTTAGCCCATCTTGTTGGCGCATGCCTATAATCCAAGCGGCTCAGGAGGCTGAGGCAGGAAGATTAAGAGTGCAAAGCCAGCCTCAGCAAAAGTGAGGTGCTAAACAGTTCAGTGAGACCCTGCCTCTAAATAAAATACAAAACAGGGCTGGGGATGTGCCTCAGTGGTTGAGTGCCCCTGAATTCAATCCCTGGTACACTCCTACCCCCACCCCCCCAAAAATGCAGAGCCTTATTTTCTCCACTTAGTTACTGGTCTCTATTTCATTAAAGAGACTCATCACCCTCACTACTAAAATCTGTAGCTCTCTGTGGAGTTCCAAACATTCAAGTTACATATTTTGTGTGACAAGTGTGGCTTTGAGTTCAGATTATATCTCATAATCTGGATTGTTGGGCAAATTACCTTTCTAAATTTTAATGGTTCTTGTGTGTGTTTATGTATATGACTAGTTATAAATGAGATTATTATTTTCTCTGGGAACTCAAAAAAATACAAAGACATGTTGGGTATTATTTTTCTTCTTAATCTTAATTTTCCACTTTTATAATTACTTTTGAACTCAAGATCCTCCTGCCTAAGCCTCCAGAGTCACTGGGATTACAGGCATGCGCCACCACACTTGGTTTATAGTTACTTTTTCATTTATAGCCTTCTATACCTACCACTCACATTTGAGCCTCACAACTACTATATGAAGTAGCAGAACAGTGTTATGCTGATGTTATAGAAAAGGAAAATAAGACCCAGAAAATTTAGATCTATGAAACAGTCACATAGCTAATAAGTGCTAGTCTGAACCATTGCAAGCACTTCCTGATGAATTATATAACCCTTTGCAGCTTTATTAAAATTCACAAATCTACTTGGGAGGCTGAGGCAGGAGGATCACAAGTTGGAGGGCAGTCTTAGCAACCTAGTAACACCCTGTCTCAAAGTAAAATATAATAAGGAATATAGCTCAACAATAGGGTATCCCTGTACCCCAAAACACAACAAAACAAAACAACACAAAACCTCACATGTATTTTCAGACTCTGATTAGAAAACATTTATTTTCTTTCCTTTTTCTTTTTTCAAACTCTGAGGTTTAATTTTTCTCTACCTGCTTCCCCTGATTACTAAAAGCAACCGAAGACCATGAAGAAAATGAAATGAATGCTTTAATTTGTTACCATACTAGATCATGTTTAAAAAAAAAAAAAAGGCAGGTAGACCCCCAGGAAGCTGTGGGTCTACCACCAAAGCCATTACCCATCTCTTTTGATGTTTATCAAGGACTGCATTCCAGAGGATCTAGTATTTGTGACGGCACACAGTAAATGATAAATGGCCATGGCACACAAATGTCAAGCTTCGTTATACCACCTGGCTGTAGTTATTTGCACTTAGCTCATAGGGGGTTTCTCCTCCTCTGTGTCCACATATAACCCAAAAAGAAGCTAAAGACTCTCCTTAGTTATAAGGACAAGGACAAGAGTTTCAATAGAAGAAAACTGGGAGGTATGTGTAAGGCCCTGAGTTCAATTTCTAGCACTGCAAAAGAAAAAAGAAGAAGGAGGAGGAGGAAGAGGAAAGAAAAAGTGTGTGTGTGTGTGTGTGTGTGTGTGTGTGTGTGTGTATTTGACATTTTAGGTGGAATTTGTAGTCTAAAAGCCTTAAACCTTGCTTTACTCTATATCCTAAGGTTTAAAAAGTATCTCTACAACTTCCAGACAAAATAGAGAGGGGTAATAAATTTCTAAAGAGAATTGGGCTTACTTCCAAATAACCATCATAAACCAATATATATATATCTACAAGGTCCAAAACAATCTTAAAACTAATCAACTAAAAGGGCAGGAGTTTTAGCTACACAAAACAAATCAATAGATTGAAATGCAGATATTCTAGTTTACAGGGTTCTTGATCCAAGTTCAATTCATATTAAATATAGACTGAATGTTGGAAGAGGAATATTCAAGACTCTTCATATAAGACACTTGCCTTCCTCTCCAATTTTATTTCCTATCTTTTCTCCACATAAACCTGAATCAGTCTACTCAATCTTAAATAAAACACCAAATTTATGTTGTCTCCAGAAAAAGCATTATTGGATTTCCCTGGACTTTTGCTATTACCTCATCCTCTGATGATTTATTAGAATTTACTGTCTATAGTAATCATGTTGCAAGCAGTGAGTAAGAGAGGAATCAAGTTTGGTTCCAACAAGTGGATTTTATTCATGCAATGCGCACTCAACCTAACATTCCTAATAATAGCAAGTCACAAATACATTGAAGATTCACTCTCTTGTTCACCCAGAGTTCAATCCCCATGGACTTACTCAATGCAACGTCTCTTAACCAAGAAGTCAGTCAGCAAGGCTGAGGGGATTCTTCTCAGCTGTCGCCTCTTTCAGCTCCTTGGATGTCTTTGGATGTCCTCGGGTGTCCAATAAGCTGAAGGCTGGGTGGCAGTCATTGCTGCAGGATAGGTGGTCAGTCATCTGGCCTGGGTGACAACGGTCGATCAGCAATCAGTGATGAAATGGACAGCAGCTGGGGCAGTCAAGAGACAGAGTGACGTGGAGTCCTCGGTCATGGCGCTGCTGACAGTTTGCTCCAAAAGTCCAGGGGTTTAAGTAGTGATTTTCAGCCCAGACATGCTCTGGTCTTCATTGATAAAGACCAGACTATACTAGGAGCCACCACTCAAATCATAGATAAAGGTTCACATTGGCATTGTTCAGGAGTGTCATCCTGCCACACAGCAAGTTTGTCACCAGGCGCCTTTATTTTAGTTTTACAAGTCCAGGCAAATACCAAATACAGCTTATTATTAATACATAATACACAACTATAGCAATTCCTACTATTTCCTTGTCTCATTACATCATGTAACACATCTCATTTTATTTCTTATTTATACAATATATGTAATATTTATACTGTAACAGATAGTCACTTATCTTTTGTGTACATGCCTTATTTCCAGTACCTATGTTATTAGCATTTTGAAGTGAGGGACTATATCACATGCCTGCTTACTACCCCAGAACATGTTCTACAATAGTAGGCAGGAAATGAATGGTTATTGTTGGTGACTTGAGGAACTCAACCAGAATTGGAAAAAATCTCTTTAGTTCCTCCCTCCCTCCCTTCCTTCCTTCCTTTGCAATACTGGGGATTGAACCCAGGAGTGTTTCACCACTGAGCTACATACACAGCCCTTTTTATTTTTACTTTTTACGTTGAGAGAGGGTCTTGCTAAGTTGCTGAGGCTGGTCTTGACCTCGGAATCCTCCTACCTCAACCTCCTGTGTGGCTAAATTACAAATATGTGCCACCACACCTGGCTTACATAAGCACTTTTAAAGAAGGGTTTTTGTTTTTTCTCCTTTCCAGTCACTTTTGGCTTCTTCAAAATAATAGCGTTGTAGGAAGACAAGTTTTGAAGAACACACTGGCCTTTAGTTTACAACTATTTGATAACTAATTGAAGTTATTCCAGATGTTTTCTAACCTGGTATTTACAAGTACATTTCATTGTTTCACTGAACATTCTAAAATTATTTTTAATCTGGAATCTGGTAAAAATCTAAAATATATAAAGGTAGTACTTGCTCATGGTAAACAGCACAGAAACATTATAGAATTATGTAAAATAAAAAATAAGAAACCTCAGTTCCCCATTCCCCTAGACCCATCCCCAGAAGTAAATACTGAGAACTCTTTCTTACTTGTTCTTCCAGATCACTTAGCACACAAAATAAGTATATATGGAGCATAATATTTATATGCTTTTGGATAAAGTTGTTTTGTGTGTGTTTGTATGTGTGTGTGCATGTGCATGTGTGTATGTTACCATATCATTACATATAAATGTTTTGTGTGGTGTGAGTCTGGGGGTTGAACCAAGGACTTCTACATCTTAGGCAAGTGCTCTACCACTGAGAAGAATCCCCAGCTTCCAGCTCTTTTTCAAAAATTTTATTTTGAGACAGGGTCTTGCTAAGTTATCAAGGCCAGCCTCAAATTTGTACTCCTCCTGCTTCAGCCTCCCAAGTTGCTAGGATTACAGGTGTGCACCACCATGCCCAGTTTCATTTTTTTTAAATATAACATTTGATACCTACGAAAAGTTTTTGTAACAAATATGTAATAATTAAGACATTATATGATAAGCTTATATGAATATGACACTACAAGTTCTAGATATAACTTTATTATTAAAATTTTTTGTTGAAATAATTGCAGATTCACATGCAGTTGTAAAAAATAATACAGCAAAATCCCTTGCATGCTTTGCCCAGGTATCCCCATGATAACAGAAAAAGGTACAGTATACTATCATAAACATAATATAGACATTCATACAATTCACCAATTTTATTCAGAATTCCCAGTGTTACTTATATTCATTTGTTCCTGCTTGTGACTGTATTTGTGTGTGTGTGTGTGTGTGTGTGTGTGTGTGTGTTAAATCCTATATAATTTTATCACCTGTGTAAATTCATGTATTCAAAGACAAGATAATAAACAGTTCTTATATCACTTGTGCTACCCTTTAATAAATATCCCCTCCGTAACCTCTGGCAACTACTAATTCGTCCTCTATTCCTAAGATGTTTTCATTCCAAAAATGTTACATAACTAGAATCAGAGTATGTAGCCTTTTGAGACTAGCTCTTTTTGCTCAGGGAAATTCCCTGGAGAGTCATCCAAGTTGTTGCATGCATTAATGGCTCATTCCTTTTTACTGTGGAGTACTGTAAGTTACAATCCTAACAAACCACAGCAACTTCTATCACAATCTATTTTAAGAAACTAAATATGAGTGATTCTGAGAGTCAAGGATGACACTGAGGGGGGGGGTGGGGAAAAATGAAGGAACTGAAGGTACGTTGGATTGTGTAGAGTAGAGTAAGGACAGGGAAGGGGAGATGGGAAGAGCAGTGGAAGGAGACAGACATTATTACCCTCTAAACTTGTATGAGCACACTACCAGTGTGACTCTGCACCATGTTCAGCCAGAGGAAGGTGAAGTTGTGCTCTATTTGTGTACAATGTTTCAAAATGCATTCTACTATCAAGTAGAACTAATTAGGACAAATTAAAAATTTTTAAAAAATATTAAAAAGGATAACATTGAAATTAATATAGGCCAACCTTTGCATTGGGGAGCATAATGCTAACTTTCTGAATGTGCCCCTGGGTAAAGCCCAGGAGAGTCTTTCCAATAGGAAATGAATAAAGTTAGAAAATACCACTGCACTTATGTGTACACTTAACCATTTGGTCAACACGATTTACTTTGACCTTAAAGGACAAGAACAGTAAACTTAGACTGGATTAATCCCCCAGAAGAGGCTGGTGACCTTCTTCTCCACTGGGATAACATCCAGTTCCTCCTGGGCAGCATGCCTAGTACATGCAGACCAGTGTTCAAACCAGTTACCTGAGTAGGTCAAAAGGGTGAAGTATTCTTTTATGAGCTTGCTCTAGTGCTGGGGACAACTTCCTCTTGTAGGACAAGATTATCCTAATGTATTAAGATAATGTTGTCCATTCACAGCAGCTAGGAAGTTGGAAGAAGAAAGGAGGAAGATTAAGGAATACTGCCAATTTAGGACACATTGAACTCACAATCCTTGAAATAGCTATATAAAAATGTTCCAGAAAATGTGAAATAGTATTTTGTAAAGAGGCACTCTTCTAAAAGTGGAAACTACAACCTAAAACAACTACACAAATATATATATATATATATATATATATATATATATATATATATATTTCATATATATATATGAAATCTGCCATATGATAGAATTTTTTTCCTTTAAGATGTTAATTCTGGGTGAGATTGGGGGAAAAATACAAAAGAAATAAAGTTAGACATAGGTTTATGGATGGGAAAACATACAATTGACCCTTGATGTACTTTTTTTTAATCACTTAAAATATGATTTAAGAATCTGTAAATGGGAGCAACTAGGAAAATTTGAATAGCAAATTTCATTGGTTTGCAGATGGTACATAAATGTAACTTTGCAAAAATAGATCAGAGAGAACAGGAGAGAAATGGAGAACAATTTATTGCAATGAGGAAGAAAAAAGTCTAGACTGCAAAAGTAAAACAATTAGTGTTCTATTTTTTTTTCTAAAAATGCCTTAAAAGCTAGTTTTTAAGATAATTAACTCCATTTTTTTACTTTGATATGCAAATACACTTTTAGTTTTATGTTTTTGAATTTCTTCTCTGCCTCTTCTTAATTTTATCTGTGTGTGTATGTGTGTGTGTGTGTGTGTGTGTGTGTGTGTGGTGGTGGGGATCAAACCCAGGGCCTCCCACATGCTAGACATGTGTTCTACCACTAAGTGCATCCCCAGTCTTGTATCATTTTTTAAAACAATACAAATGAGAATTTGGAAAACAGTAATGCTGAGGAAGCAGAATGAGGGAAAAGCATCATGAGTAGGTCAGTTCTTCGGGTCCACTAAGCAACTCAAACTCAGCATATCCAAAACTAACTTCAGCTGTTTCTCTGCATCCTCACAAAACCAGAAATTTGGGGATTATGCTAATCTCCTATTGCTTCTCTACTCTTCCTCCCCACCTCACTAATTAAATGTTCCCCTTACCAACTCTTTTATGGTAGTCTCCTTCTTTTGTCAGTTATTTATTTCAGGCTCTCCTCCCTGTTTTCTCCTTCTTTTACTTAAAGGGCTTCCTGACTGGTTCCCTGACTCTGATCCTGTGAAGGGTCCTACAATGATCTTTCTAAAACAAGTCTGACCAGGTGGCACCTCTGCTTCCACCCCTTATAGGTTCTTTGTGCCATACTTGGAATTGAACCCAGGACTTCACACATGCTAGGTAAATGCTTTACCACTTAGCTACATGCCCAGCATCCCATCCTCCCCCTGTTTCCCCTTAATTTTACTTTGAGATTAGTTCTCACTAAATCATCCAGGCTGGCCTTACCCTCGAGATCCTCCTGCCTCAGCCTCCTGAGTAGCAATAATTACAGCATGTTTTCCCAAGTTCTTCATAGAGTCTGAGTTGTAGCTCAGTGGAAAAGTACAAGCTGAGCATTTGTGAGGCCCTGAGTTCATTCCCCAGTACCCTGAATGGATTTTTGTGTTTTATACTCTCATTTTACCCATGTAATTCATTATGCATTCATTCATTCATTCATTCATTCCTTTTGTTTGGTTTTCTGTATTGAGGATTAAACCCAGGGCCTTTAACATGCTAGGCAAGCCCTCTTCCACTAACGAGCATCCCAGCCCACCAAATGTTTATTGAGTGCCTATTGTATGCCAGGTCTTATACTGTCACTGTACTGTGAGGATTTATGTGTACCTCCTCCCTACCAGAACACAAACTCCCTAGATACAGAACTCACTTCTAATATATTATCTAGTGGGTAATTGGATGGATCGACACATATAGATGGAGGAATGGCTATACAGATGGATGGATGTAGACCTTTTTTTTTTTTCTTTTCTTTTTTTTTTTTGGTACCAGGGATTGAACCTAGGGGCTCTTAACCACTGAGCTACATCCCCAGCCCTTTTTATATTTTATTTAGAGACAAAGCAACTAAGTTGCTTAGGGCCTTACTCAGTTGCTGAGGCTGGCTTTGATTTAAGATCTTCCTGCCTCAGGCTTCCTAGCTGCTGGGATTATAGGCGTGCACCACTGCCCCTGGCTCAAAATATGTTTCTATTAATCAACATTTGCAGAAACACATCTAAGATGTTATAACTTCTCTGCCTTCTAAAAATGACTAGGAGTTGGGTATGGTGTCACACACCTGTAAACCCAGTGGCTTGGGCAGCTGAGGCAAGAGAATCACAAGTTTAAAGCCAATCTCAGCAAAAGCGAGGCGCTAAGCAACTCAGTGAGACTCAGTGGCCGAGTGACCCCAAGTTCAATCCCTACCCAAATGAATAAATAAATAAATGATTAGGACTATGTGATCCTACTAAAAGTCTATTACCTTTTTTGGCACACTGAGGATGGAACATGCTAAGCAAGTCCTTTGTCACTGAATTACACTCAGCCTTCTTTCCTCTTTGTTATTATTCCTTGCGGTGATTTTTCTTTTTTAAAAATATTTTCCTGTTTCCTTCCTTGTCAGGAAATTACTTCTTGTTTATTATTTGTTTTTATTTATTAAACAAATCACTTATTTGTTTATTCAATCTGCCACCTGAAGCAGTTGTTTTTCCTCTAATGCCATTCTGATCTGTTTGAAGTTTGGAAGCCATATTATGGAAATAGCTGTAATTATGTGCAAAATACAAATAGATTCAAATTGAGGTACTGAAAATCATCTCTCTCTTTTTTTTTTTTTTTTTTTGGCACCATGGACTGAACCCAGGGGTACTTAATTACTGAGCCACATCCCCTGCCTTTTTAAATTTTTTAATTTTGATACAAGTTCTCACTAAGTTGTTTAGGGCCTCACTAAATTGCTGAGGCTGGCCTCAAACTTGTGATCCTTCTGCCTCAGACATTTGAGTTGCTGGGATTGCAAGCATACACTACCATGCCTGATGAGATTATTTTTTTGGTAGCAGTTATGGAATCTGTGGCACTGGACAACTATTTTTCCTACTCAGAACACTTTCCTTCCTTTCTGATTCTTTGGGCTCCAGACAAACGTGGTATTAATGTGCAAAAATGTCTGTAATCCCAGAGATTGGGGAAAGTGAGGCAGAAAGACGGAGTTCAAGGACAGCCTGGATAATTTAGCAAGACCCTGTCTCAAAATAAAAAATAGGGTTGGGGATATAGCTCAGTTGGTAGAGTGCTTGCCTCTCAAGCACAAGGCCCTGGGTTCAAATCCCCAGCACCACCTAAATAAATAAATAAATAAATAAAAAATAGAGGGTTGGGGATGTGGCTCAGTGGTTAAGTGCCCCTGGGCTCAATCCCTGATAAAAGGAAAAAAAAAAAAAAAAAAAAAAAAGACACATTTAAAAAATCTATTTGTGGCCTGGGGATATAGCTTAGTGATAGAATATGTGCTTAGCCTTCACAAGGCTCTAAATTTAATCCCATCACCACACACACACACAAACCTATCTGATTTAAATATCTGGCACAATCTATTGAACTGTTCAGTAGATGATAAAATGAAAAGAACATGAGGTTTGAAAACAGATGAACCAGGTCGAAAGTTTTGCTCTGTTCTTCTGGGTGACCTTTGGGTAATTTATTTATTCTCCCTTGATTTCATCTATAAAATCCCCAGCCTGAAAAAATGAAGATAAAAACATTCCTCTTACTGAGTTGTTTACAAGTAGATTAAGGTAATAAATTAAGAGCAGTTGCTGATTTGGCGTTTTCTATTGCAGAAATGAGCTCCTCCAAAAAAAGATAAGGCCATAGGTATGACTAATTACAAGATGAATCCTAACATCTTAACAAAACAAAACCATTAATGTTTTACTGGGCAAATTTGATGATTTCTTTCAAATGTATGTTATCAGATTCTAGGTAACAGTGACTGATTTCAGCTTTGCTGATGCTCCTTTCAAGAGATCTTACCTCTTCTGCTCTGTTTGATCTGCTGTTTCTGTGTAGATCACTAGGCCACTCTTATAGAGGGTCTTGAGTTGCCTTCCAGCACACAGCAAAGCTGTAATTGTGATGTACTAAGGAAGTGATTAGTCGTGGTCCCCAGTCTATCTTTTCTTGTAATGCTATTAACCAAAAAAAAATTTTTTTTGGTCCTGGGGATTAAACCTGGGAGTGGGGCTGGAGTTGTGGCAAAATGGTAAAGTGCTTGCCTATCATGTGTGAGGCACTGGGTTTGATTCTGAGCACCACATACAAGTAAATGAATAAAAAGTAAAGGCCTATCAACATCTAAAAAATATTAAAGATAGATAAATAAATAAATAAATAAATACATACATAAATAAAAATACCTGAGGGTGTTTAACCTCTGAGCAACATCCCCAGCCCTTTTTTGTATTTTATTTAGATACAGGATCTCGCTTAATGAATTGCTGAGGTTGGCTTTGAACTTGTGATCCTCCTGCCTCAGTTTCCAGAGTTGCTGGGTTTATAGGCATGCACCATTGCACCCAGTTGCCACTAAGTGAATTTTGTTCTTTAAGCTCTGAGTCTGCTCTAACAAATTTAATTAGACAAGACAGATACACACATTTTGCAAATAAAAAACTGAGGCAGGAATTTAAGCATGCACCATCCAATAGTTACTAGCACGTATGGCAATGAGTGCTTAAAATGTGCATTGTCTGCATTGAAATCTAAGTCTAAAGCACACGACATATTTCAAAGACTTGGTACAAAGAAAAAGAATGTAAACTATGTCATTATTATTGTTTTACATTAGTTACATGCTGATATATTTTGCAGCTATTTGTAAATATGTTATTAAAATTAATTTCACCTGTTTCCTTTTTTTTGAACATGCTGGGGATCATACCCAGGGCTTTGCACATGCTGTGCATGCACTATACCTGAGTGACAACCCCAGCCCTCACCTGTTTCTTTTAACTTTCCTTAACCTGGCTACTAGAAAAGTTTAGATTCCAGATGTGTCCTACCTTATGTTCCTATGGGATAGAGCTGGTTTATACAAGTTGCTTAAGTTCAACCTGCTAGTGTCTGAGATAGGATTGGAACTAAGTAGTCTTGGAATATGTACATTATAAATTAATACAAATCACTACATTGAAATATTTTAATAATGCAATCGATCAAAATGCAATTAATCAAAAATTCACAATTTGGTTTGCAAGGTAGGTTATGGTATCTTGTATACCAGATGTCTAGTAATCATTAAGGTACAGCTAGGTTTAACACATTATTCTGTAAATACTTGAAAACTGTAGAACTTTTTAGCTTTCAGAGTGGAGGTTAAAAAGGAGACGTAGCTAAATGGTGGAATACTTGCCTTGCATGTGTGAAGGTCTGGCTTCAATCCCAAGTATGGAGAAAAAAAAAAAGAAATACATTTAGGGTATCCTTATTATAAAGATTTGAGATGATCTGGAGTGGAGAATATATTCATAATAGTTTTATCATTTTTGAGTTTTAATTTTTTAAAATTGATTTTAGTGAGGAATTAATTTTGCATATGTCATTGAAAATAAAAGAAAGGAAGCAAAGAAAGGCAGGAAGGGAGGTAGGGAGGGAAAAAAGAAAGGCAGGCCTTTGCTTTAATGGAGCTTACACTCCGGTCACAGGGTGGAAGAGGAGATAGATGTTAAGCAAATAAATGTATATTAAATCTAGTAGTTATATATTTTTCTATTTAAAAAAAGGGGGCAGAGTAATAAGAGGACAGAGTATGACAGGGGATGGTGGAAGGGAATAGTGCTATTTTTAATAATAGGATCTGGGAGGCCCTCTCTGCTATGCTGACATTTGCACACGGACCTAAATGAAGTGATGGGGCCAGGTTTGCAGTTATTTTGAGGAAGAACATTCCAGGCAGAGGACAAGCAGGTGCAAAGGACCTTGGGCACGAGCAAAAAGCTAGTGTGAATGGAGTGAACAAGAGTAGAAGATGAGGTTAGAGGGATATGGCGTAGAGGTGTGTGAATAAGGACAGATAATCTACTGAAGGGACTTAAGATTTCATTTTGATTGACATTGAAAGTCATTGGAAATTTTAAAGAACAGGAGTGATTAAGTTCTGAGTCACGCTCTGCCTGCTTTACGGAGAATAGGTTGTAGGGGGCAAGAACAAAAGTAGGAGGGATCAGTTAATATGCTGTTGTAATGGTCCAGTTGCACAAGCATGATAGCTTTGAACGACGATGATTTCTGTGTGTGACATGAGAAAGTCAGATTTGTTGTATTTATGATTGTAAGGCTGACGAAATCTGAGGATGGATTGGAAATGAGACAAGGGGAAAAGGTAGCCGTGAACACAGCCTAAATAATACAGTTTTATGAACCAGGTACGTGGCACACGCCTGTAATCCCAGAAACTTGGGAGGCTGAGTCAAAAAGATCACAAGTTCAAAGCCAGCTTCAGCAACCCAGCAAGGCCCTAAGCTATTTATTGAAACCCTGTCTCTAAATTAAATATTAAAAAGGGCTAAGGTTGTGGTTCAGTGGTTCAATCCCCGGTACCAAAAAAATAAAAAATTTTAAAAATATATATATATGTACGACTTTACCTCATTTCATTTGTTTGTTGGTTCATTAGATCCTTCAATGTTTATTGACACTCTGGAGTGTCTGCATAGTGGCGGAATGCCAGCAGATATGCTGGATGCTAGAAACACAAAGGCAGGAATACTTTTTAGTCTAGTGAGTTTTAGATACACATTTTTAAAAAAAAAATTTTTTTTTCTTCCAGGTACAGTGGCACAAGCTTATGATCCAAGTTATGTGGGAGGCTGAAGGAGGAGGATTGCAAGTTTGAGGCTAGCTTCAGCAACTTAGCAAGACCCTATCTCAAAATAAAAAATAAGAAAAGAACCAGAGATGTTATTAAGTGGTAGAGCTCAGTGGTACATCTCCAGTTCAGTAAAATAATAATTTTGATTATAAAACTTATGTTCACTGAAAATATTTTGAAGGGAAACATAAAATATAAAAAAAATTAAAATGGGATATTAAAATCTTTAAATTTTAACAGATATTACTCCTTCATATTGTTAATATCTTTGACAGGTCTTCTTTCTATTATTTTATTTCTAATTTATAATATCTTTTCTAATATATATGTATTATAACATAATATATATGTATTACAACATATTATATAGTTTTGCATCCACTATGTTTATTCATCCAACACACTTACCTTAGCAGATCATTTATAGTTTTTAAAAAATACCATCTTCGTTGGCTATGTGATATTTTATTTGGTAAAAGTTTTTTATATTTTTCTTGATATACCCACATATTTGATTTAGTTACTTTTGGGGGAAAAACATCTTAGAAATTGAGTTACTAGGACAAAATTGAAATTTATTGAAGGCTCTTCAAGAAATTATTTTCTTTTTCTTCTTTCCTTTTTTTGGCATGGGAATTGAACCCAGGAATGCTTTGCCACTGAACTACATCCCCAAGAGGCTGGCTTTGAACCCTCGATACTCCTGCCTCAGCCTTCTGTGCCATTGAGATTACAGGCATATGCCACCACGTCCAGCTAAGAAATTATTTTCTTAAGAATAGTAATTATTACCAGGCACAGTGGCACCCAGCTATAAGCCCAGTGACTCAGGAGGCTGAGGCAGGATTCCAAGTTTGAGGTCAGCCTCAGCAATTTAGCAAGATCCTGCCTCAAAATATAAAATAAAAAGGGCTGGGGATGTAGCTCACTGGTAAAAAGTACCCAAAATAATGATGATGTGGATGATGATAATGATAATAATAATAATAGCTGGGTGCATGCCTCTAATCCCAGCTACTTTGGAAGCTAAGGCAAGAGGTTTCAAGACCAGGTTTAGCAAGTTAGCAAGACCCTGTCTCAAAATAAAAAATAAAAAGGGATGTATGTAGTTCAGTGCCCCTGGGTTCAATCCAATTCCTGGTACCAATAAATAGGTAAGTAAATAAATAAATAAAAAGTGCTTGGTTAAAGAAAGTTTGACAAATAAATTACCAAATTAAAAACAAATTTGGTAAGAGAATTAATAAAAATGTCTCCCTTTGGAGCAAGGACTGGGGATATAGTTCAGTTGGTAGAGTGCTTGCCTTACAAGCACAAGGCCCTGAGTATCCCCACCCCCACAAAAAAATGTCTCTGCTTGTACATAGTATGTGTCAGTTGCTGTGCTAAGCACTCCATGGTTAACCCCTAAATTAAATGTGCTTTTATCATACTATCATCGTTTGTACAGATGAGGAAACTGAAGCTGGGAAAGGTTTGTCCAAATTTGCACAGGGAGCAACTGGACTCTGAGTGCTGTCACTTGCTACTGTACCCCCCAAGCCCAACTTTGTTTTCATATAAGGTAACCTTCCTTGCTTTGGGGTTATTTTTTGAGTGGTATATTTTTAGGTAATTTTTCTCTTTTAAAATCAAACTACGTTGCGGGATACAATCCCAGTTACTCTGGAGGCTGAGGTAGGAGGAGAGCAAGTTTGAGTCCAGCCTGGGTAACTTAGTGAGACCCTGTTTAAAAAAAATGGTGGTGGAGTTGGGGGTGTAACTTGGCAGTAGAGCTCTTGCTCAGCGTGTGCAAGGCCCTGGGTTCAATTTCCAGCATACAAAAAACAAAACAGAATAAACAAACAAAACCCTACACTTGTAAAAACTGTTTTTAATGAAGTTTAGCAAACTGGAGGGAAATCATCCATAATTACCCCCTTAAGCCTAATATTAAGTTTTGTATATTCCTTTTCTAGTACTTTGCAAGATGTACACAAAGTTTTACATAATGAAGTATTGGGAATGGCCTATTTTCCATATTACATATTCACTTTTGCCTTTTGTCTACACGGTTCTCAAAATTAATAATTACAGTGGCTCAGAGTATATGCATCACAATTTAAATAACTATTCCCCTTGCAGTTTCTCCCAGTTATTTCTTAGTATAAATAGTAATGTAAAAATGAAATAATAATTTCTAAAATAAATTTTAAAATAAATAAATAAGGGCTCAGGTATAGCTTAGTTGATAAGCTTATGCTTATATTAAATAAACAACACTGAAGAAATGTTCCATCTTTTGGATTATAATATTAGGTCAAAATTTCATGTTTGGATAGGTGAATTGAAAGTAATGAATGTTTTAATCTAATATCTTGAAATTTACTTTAGTTATATAGCTCTATTCAAAGTCTGCATAACTAAGATAAAAATTAACCTGTGACTGGTGAATGTAAAAGTTCTGTGGAAGTCTAAGCTTTTAAATCATCAATCAAAAATCCGTGAGAACACTCTTTCTCAATTTACTTGATTGATATATGAAAAGGTAACTGTTTAAGGTGTTTTTTGTTTTTTTTTTTTTGTACCAGAGATTGAACCCAGTGTGCTCAATCACTGAGTCACATCCCCAGCCATTCTATTTCTTACTTATTAGATTTTTTGGTGGGGGACACTGGAGATTGAACCCAGGGGCGGTTAACCACTGAGCCACATCCCCAGCCTTTCAAAATATTTTATCTAGAGAGAGGGTCTCACTGAGTGTGCCTCACTAAGTTGCTGAAGCTGACTTTGAACTTGCAATTCTTCTGCCTCAGCCTTGCTAGCCACTGGGATTACAGGCATGCACCACCGATCTATTTTTTAATTTGAGATAGGAGTTTTGCTAAATTGAGGGTCTCCCTAAATTGCTGAGACTGGCTTTGAACATGTGATCTTCCTTCCTCAGCCTCCAGAGTCCCCGGCATTACAGGTGTGTACCACTAAGCCCAGCTTTAGTTTTTTATTACCATAATTTTACTTCAAAACTGACACAATTTTTTTTAACTTGTTCTAATTAGTTATACAGGATGGTAGAATGCATTTTGAAAAGTGATGTAATTCTTTTAAAAAAACTAAGAAATACAGAAAAATAAAACTATAAAAACAGTTTACTCAAACTATGTACTATGCATACTATACATGATTACATTGTATTTATAGTAGGTATACAAGAAAAAAAATTTTTTCACACGGTACCAGGAATTGAACTCAGGGCCTTCCCCTTCATGTGCTAGGCAAGCTGTACCACTGCCTGAGCTACATCCCTAGCCCATAGGTAAATTTTTTAATAATAAAAATAATTTAAGTATTAAATTATTTTTTGGAGTTAGGCTCTGTGGTATGTACCTTCACTTGGGAAGCTGAAGCAGGAGGACTACTTGAGCCAAGGAATTCAAGGCCAACCTGGGCTACATTATGAGATCTGTCTCTAAAATTAAAATTAAAATTAATAAACTTGAACTTCACCTGCATTTGTTTATGTTGTTTATCATCTACAATGGAGAAAAACCTAACTTTTCTTCCTAAGGAAAAAAAAGAAAGAAATCCAAAAGTTGCATCCTTGAACTGATATTCCATATCCTGTGACTCCTTCCTCCAGGGTTTTAGGGGGCCTTGCCTATTCAGATCAGGGAAGAGAAAACAGAGAGAAAGGTTGGTTGGATGTAAAAGAAAGTGGAAAAAATGAGTCAAGGTCAAAGAGGAAGGACAGGATTGGGAGGCCCTGTGGATCCTTTTACTGGGTCCTCAGCTGCTGTTGCTTCTCATTTTGCACCTGGCCTCCTGCCCAACACCCAGAGCCTGCCCTTTACCTTCCTCCTCCTTCCTGCTCTGAGACACAAATTAAGACACATAAGCCTAAACTCTCACCCTTCTATGCTCACCCTACAATGCAAGTGCCCATGACATTCCAGCTAGTATGGAGTAATTTCTTAGGGATTCTAGTGGCCAGCATTGCCTCAGGGAGATTCCTTGTGCTTGGGCAACATTCTTGCCTCAAAAAAAGATCAGACAAGGCTTGCCACAGGAATACGCAATGTAAATAGTTTATACTTAATGTTAAGCAGAATAATGAAGCTATGTGTAGACTATGTTTTTGATATTTATATTCTATTTTAGAAAATGTTACCATTCTGGTTGATAAAACATGTACTTTATTGTCAGATAACCTTGAACTCTTAATTCCTGATTTTTTCCTCTTACAGGTTGTTAAGAACTTCATTAAGAACTTCTCTAGGAATGATAAAATTATGGCATTTGCAGGCAAATGGATGAAATTGGAGAATATCATGCTAAGTGAGATAAGCCAATCTCAAAAAAACAAAGGACGAATGATATCGCTGATAAGTGGATGAGGACACATAATGGGGGGTGGGAAGGGTTAGTGTTAGGGTTACAGTTAGGGTTAGGGAGGGGGGCAAGAATGGAGGAAGGAAGGACTGTATAGAGGGAAAAGAGGGGTGGGAGGGGTGGGGGGAAGGGAAAAAATAACAATGAATCAAACATCATTGCCCTATGTAAATTTATGATTACACAAATGGTATGCCTTTACACATGTACAAACAGAGAAACAACATGTATCCCATTTGTTTACAATAAAAAAAAAAAAAGAACTTCTCTAGGGCTGGGGATTTAGCTCAGTTGGTAGAGTGCTTGCCTTGCAAACAGGAGGCCCTGGGTTCAATCCTCAGAACCACCAAAAAAACAAAAAAAAACTTCTCTAAGCTTCAGTTTCCTTAGGGGTAATGGCAAATGTAAATGTTAAGTGACTTAATCTATCCCAAAGAATGATACTGTGCCAGCCAGAGGGCCGGGGGAGGGGTGCTGTGCTAGAGAGCTTGGCCAGCATGCGCAAGGCCTGGGTTTGATTTCCAGCACCATAAGATTAAAATAATGACAACAAAAACCTCTTCCCTCCCAGTGCCAGTCAAATATTTTAATTTTAATTTATTTGTTTCCCACATTAAAACCTTTCTTTTTTTGTACCTGGAATTGAACCCAGGGGTGCTTATCTACTGGGCCGCATCCATAGCCTTTTAAATTTTTTAAAATTTTGGAAACAGGGCCTCACCAAGTTGCTGAGGCTGGCTTTGAACTTGTGATCCTCCTGACACAGCCTCCTGAGCCTTTGGCCACCATACCCAGCTTAAAATCTGTACTCCTTATCAGACATAGAAAGATGTTTCCTGTGTACTTGTTGCAAATGAAGGAAAGGAATGAGCACATATTAAACACGATTCCAGTTCTTTGCTACCTTAGGCATCCGAGAATTTTGGCAAGGGAGAGAAAAACCTCCCTGGTCTTGATACAATGCAGCAAAGGTGTACTTAGCACTGCCATTCACTAACACATATCTCAGGTTATGGAGTTTACCTCAGTGAATGTCAAAGAGACTGAGAATTCTTTTATTTTTATTTTTTCCAGTGCTGGGGATGGAACCCAGAGCTTCACGGATACTAGGTAAGCTCTCTACCACTGAACTACATCTCCAGCTCAGGGACTGAGAATTCTGAATGGCCATTAGTACACAGAGGCTGGAGATTTCCAGCATGCTGCCTCAGAGCTGGCACTATGGAAATTATGGCAAAGTTATACAGGTTGAGCATTCTTAATCCAAACATTTGAAGTCCAAAACATTCCAAAATTTTTGAGCACCCACACAATGCCACAAGTGGAAAATTCCACACTTCACTTCTTGTGAGAAGTGGTAATCAAAACACGGGGACACTAAAAAATAGTATATAAAAGTACCTTCGGTCCAGGCAAAATGTTACATGTCTGTATTTCCAGCTATTCAGGATGCTGAGGCAGGAGGATCACAAATTCCAGGCCAGCCTGGGCAACTTTGAGAGACTCTGTCTCAAAACAAAAGTTTAATAAATGGGCTAGGGATATACTCCTGGGTTCAAAATCTAGTGCCATAAACAAATAAACAAATTTACATTCAGGTTATGTGCATAAGGTGTATACAAAGCACAAATAAATTTCGTGTTAAGACTTGAGTCCTGCCAGGTACACGCTTGTAATCCCAGTTGCTAGGGAGCCTGAAGCAGGAGGATCACAAATTCAAAGTCAGCCTCAGAAACTATCAGAGCTCTTAAGTAACTTAGTGAGACCCTGTCTCAAAAATCAAAAATAAAGCTGGGCACACTGGTACATACCTATAATCTCAGCTGAGGCAGGAGGATCTTGAGTTCAAAGACAGCTTCAGCAACTTGTAGAAACTCTGTCTGTCTCAAAATAAAATATAAAAAGGGCTGGGGATGTGACTCGAGTTAAGCACAATTCCCAGGACCAAAAAACAAAAAACAAAACAAAACAAAAAAACTTGGGTCCCATCCCTAAGATAGTTCATTATGTATATGCAAATATTATAAAACCTGAAACATTTCTTATCTCAAGTATTTTAGGTAAGGAATATTCAACCTGTATGGGAATTACCATCACTTGCAGAGAGTATCATTATAAATCTGGTGCAAACAGAGAACTTAGACAGGAAAGAGAAGAGGAAAAATTATATCCTGGAAGGAACTCAGGATCCAGGAGAGGAGAGTCACGTACATAGCACTGAATGAATTTGGAGTACTAAGAACTGGTCAGCATTTTATTATGAGTTCAGCAGTAGTTTACAGTAAGAATAATATTTCTAGAACAATGTAATCTGAAACTTTTCTCTGTATTTCTTATTTTACTTGTCACTAAATGAATAGTTTCATTCTTGAATCACCAGCGAAATTCCGGGCACTGCTTGACTGGTCTTGTTTGCAGACAGGAGAAATGAGTAAGTTAGGTAAGTTCAGAAAGAAGACACCCCTCCTCCCTAAAGATGTCATCATCTCCCTGAATTCTGCCTCAAATCTCTTTATAAGTGCTTATCCCAGGTCTTGGGGTGTAGCTCAGTGGCAGAGCAATTGTCTGGCATACATGAGTCCCTGAATTCCAACCTCATCACACACATACAAAAAAGTCTTATCACAGTGTATACACATATTAATTGTTCAACTTTTTAATTTAACATAATGACTTTTTAATTTCCATTATATTACACAAAATGTCACGTTCATTATTTTATGTTGTCTCTATCATTTTGTAGTCCTGGAAGGGACAGTACCTCAAGGTGTTTTAGGCCATTCCTTAGTGTTTAAAACCTTCCAATGGCTTCTCTCCCTCAGGACCAAAATTAGAAAATTTTACCATGACCCACAAGTACCTATATCATTTGCTCTCCAGCTTTCTGTTTGGTCTCATCTCCTACCACTTGCTCCTTTGTTCATGTCACACCTGCTGTGCTGGCCTCATTATTGTGCTTCAATGTCAGAGAAATACTCCTACCTCAGGACCCTTGTACTTGCTGTCCTTGGGCCTGAAAGTCTTCCTCCCCACCCCATCCCAGATAGCTGTATCATCCTTAAAGTTTTTGCTGAAATGTTAATTATTAAAGGAGCCCAAACTTGAACACCCCATTTAAAATTGTAAAATCCGAGCCAGACATGGTGGCACATGCTTCTAGTCCCAGGTACCCAGGAAGCTGAGGCAGGAGGAGTTCAAGACCAACCTGGGCAACATGGTTACCTTGGCTCAAAAAAAAAAAAAAAAAAAAAAAAAAAAGAAAAGAAAAAAGAAAAAAAATTGCAACATCAGCATATCATCCTTGGATTCCCTATTGTTCTTCCTGTCCTTTTCTCCATAGAATGTATCATCACCTGTATAGTGTATGTGTAAACATTTATATACTTGTTGCTATCTCTTTACACCACAGTTAAGGTCAATGAGGGTAGATAGATTTTTATGTTATTGATGCTTGACCCTTAATAGTTGCACATTAAATATTTACTAGATGAATGAATGATATATGCCCCTATTTTCTGATGGAAGGTTTAAGAAAATATTTTAAGAATCATGTGGGATGGGAAGATGAGAAACAAAATACCATGCAAAGAAATAAAAGACATAGGTTGTGGATATCTTAGAGGTCTGAACACAAACTTGTCTACTTGATTTTGTAGAAGGCTGACCTTCTTCAGTGGGTTATCAACAACACTGAATTAACCCTGGCAATTGAGGAAAACCTAAACTCCATCTCAGAAATTCCATTGCTTTATTAAAACCCTTTTATGGCATTCATGTCAATAGAGCTCTCCTTTTCCTCTAAGGGCAGTAGAGCCAAAAGAAATTACTTCAAGGGCCTAGAAGGGAACAACTAGCTAAATATAGCCACATATTACTGTAAGAAAAAAAGACTACGTAAGTCTGCCAAAATAAGAACCCATCAACAAGGGACATATTATAGTGTTCCAAGTTTCAACCTTGAGATATGAAAGTTTAAGAAATTAACAATCACAATTCTCTGTTTTATGTAAAAGTCAAAATTTTTTATTTATTTGTTTATTGTTTTTTTTTATTATTATTTTTTGAGACAGTATGTTGCTATGATGCCCAGGCTGGGCTCCAACTTGTGGATTCATTTGATCCTTCTGCTTCAGTCTCCTGGGTAGCTGGGACTACAGACGTGCGACACCATTCCATTTTGATCTGGTGTTTGGACTGTCCTTTCAAAGAGCAACCTGGATATTTAAAGGCAGGCTGTGTGACTCCAGACAAAAATATACTGTATCATACTGGAAGCTGTGTATGCCTTCCCAGCTGCTGCAAAAACATTTGTCATGTGGTAATAGCATACCTCTCACTTCTGATAGCAGGCACACTCTCAAACCAGAATCCCAGTCCTCTGTTATGACTCTCTTTTTGAAGTCAATTTTCCAACACCTTTTGAGAGCAGAACAACATTAAAGAAACTG
This sequence comes from Sciurus carolinensis, assembly GCF_902686445.1. NCBI lineage: Eukaryota > Metazoa > Chordata > Mammalia > Rodentia > Sciuridae > Sciurus > Sciurus carolinensis. The sequence continues at coordinate 44,075,493 of NC_062222.1, forward strand.
AAGTCTCCTCCTACTTTTGCAGATCATTTCAAAGTTAAGAACAGAATCAGTAGAGATTTTGTGTCCATAATATACAGTTGGGGGCCAGAGACATAGTGAAATCAAATACTTCTTTAGGCCTGTCCAGGGTCTCACAATGGATTAAGCATCAACTTTTGCAAGCCAAGTAAAACATCAGCATCAAAAACTTGCTCTGGAAAACTTTTAATTATAGCTTTCTCTCTTAGTGTAGGTAAGTTAGGCAGTAAGCAGTGATAGAGATTCTATTTTTGAAGGATGTGGGTCTTTTTTTTTTTGTTTTTGTTTTTTTTTAATTTTTTTTTTTGTTTTTCATCTTTAAGGTGTGCACTTTTATTGAACTGGTCTCAAGTCAGTGTACAGGTAAGCCCTGGCTGCCTCCACACCTCAGCCCACTCTCAGGGAGACCAAAAGCCTTCATACATCTCGAGTTGGGGGACAAAAAGGGGGGCCACAATGGCTGACCATTCAAAAAAAAAAAACAAAATAAAAAAATATTAAGGCGAAGATTAAAAATATTTGCATTACATAATTTACACAAAAGCAATGCTATCACCTCCCCTGTATGGACTCGGGTGAGGACTGGGCCATCCTCCAGGAGGAGGAGTGGGGCGGCTTTTGGAAGGGCGAGGGACTTCCTGTAACAATGCATCTCACTATATTTGGAATGACTATTAAAAAAAAAGAACAATGTACAATCAAAGTCCTCGGCCATATTGTAGAACTTTGGGGATGCTCGCTCCAACCGACTGCTGTCACCTTCACCGTTCCAGTTTTTAAATCCTGAGTCAAAAGCGCCAAAACAAAAAACAAAAACAAAAAGAAAAAAAAAAAAACAAATAAAGCCATGCCAATCTCATCTCGTTTTCTGCGCAAGTTAGGTTTTTGTCAAGAAAGGGTGTAACGCAGCTAAGTAACAGTCCGCCTAGAAGCATTTACAGTGGACAATGGAGGGGCCAGACTCGTCGTACTCCTGCTTGCTAATGGATGTGGGTCTTTTTTAACATGGAGGCTATAAAGGAAGGAAAATCAAGTGCAAATGGGAGGTATACTTTGAAAGGATACAATAGGTTAGCACACAAGAGAATATGTGGGGCTTGCACAAATAGAAGAGGTTAAGTAATGTGCAATAATTTGTTCCACACAGCATCAGGGCAACACTAAAACAGTGAAACTTGAAGTACATTAACATCACATGGGAATTTATTGAAAAACTTTTCTTACTTTTTTTTTTTTTTCTTTTTCTTCAGTTCTAAGGATTGAACCTGGGGGCACTTTGCCACAGATCTACCTCCCCAGCCCTTTTTATTTTTTGTTTTGAGACAGGGTCTTGCCAAGTTGCCTAGGTTGGTCTCTAATTGGTGAACCTGCTGACTCAGCCTTCTAAGTTACGGGGTTACATGTTCACAGTGCTCCCAGAAGAGGGAAATTCTCAAGTCCACTCCAGACCTATTAAATCTAAAACTCTGCGGGTAGAAACCAGCGAGCTTAACAAGCCCTCCAGGTCATTTGATGCTCACCAGAACTGAAAACCACGGAACTAAGGGATCCTGTGCTGTAGTACAGTGGTTCTCCAAATCTGATGCACATTAGAATCATTATCTGGTGATGGAGTACCACCTCCACTGCCCTGTGCTAAGAAGGTGCTTCATCAATTCTTGTGGACTTGCGCGAAGCACATTCCTATACCATATACCCAAGAACCAGAACACTAGACCTTTGTCATTCATCTCCAATGTATTTTTTTCTTTAATTATAGTGCAACAAATTTATAGAAAAGAAAAAAATAAATCATTAAATTAATCATTTACAGCTGGGCATGGGAATACATAATCATAATCCCAGATCACGAGTTCAAAGCAAGTCTCAGCAATTTATCAAGGTCCTAGGGATTTAGTGAGACACTGCCTCTAATAAAATATAAAAAAGGACTACAGATGTGGATTCATGGTTGCGTGTCCCTGGGTTCAATATGTGGTACAAAAAAATAGATGAATGAATAAATAAATAAACCATTTACATTGTTCCAAGTAATAGATATTTTACTGGACTGAAATAAATCCCAGCAACTTGGGAGGTTGAGGCAGAAAGATTGCAAATACCAGGCCAGTCTCTGCCATTTAGTGAATACTCTGTCTCAAAAAAGAACTAGGATGTACCTCAGTGGGAAAGCACCTCTGGATTCAATCCAAAAACAAAAACAAACAAAAAAACCCCCAAACCCTAACCAGTATTGTTTTATGATAGAACTTGGTATGTCAAGGGTTATTTTCTAGCAAAAATAATTTAAACTGGAATTCTTTCACACTCTGACGCCAGCACAAATAAGTCAGAATTGTTAAAGCATATTAAGAATACAAACAGCAGCCAGGTGCAGTGGCACACCCCTGTAAACCCAGTGGCTTGGGAGTCTAAGGCAGGAGGATCTGGAGTTCAAAGTCATCCTCAACCAGCAACACAAATTAAAACACACACACACACATACACACAAAACCATATTACTGCCAGGCTGCTGCGCATATATATATGTATATATATATGTATAAAAGGTTTTTTTTTTTTTTTTTTTTTTTTTTTTTTTTGGTACCAGGGGTTGAACCCAGAGGCACTTGACTACTAAGCCTCAGCCCCAGCCCTTTTTAGTATTTTATTTAGAGGCGGGGTCTTACTACACTACTTAGGGCCTTGATAAATTGCTGAGGTTGCCTTTAAACTTGTGATCCTCCTTCCTCGGTCGCCTCAGTCTCTTGAGCCCCTGGGATTACAGGCATGTGCCACTGTGCCCAGCCTGATCTCTTTTTAAAAACTATGTTTGGGGTTTTTGTGTTTTTGCAGTACTGAGGATTGAACCCAAGGCTGTTCTACCACTGAGCTAAATCCCTAGCCCTTTATACTTGCTAATTTAAGCTAGGCTCTCACTAAGTAATTTGAGGCTTGCCTTAAATTTACAGTACTCCTGGCTCAGCCTCCCAAATCTCTGGAATTACAGGTATATACCACTGTACCTGGCTAAATTCTGATTTTTAATGACAAGCAGTGGTATTAACTTTTAACTCTCCTTTTGAGAACAGAATTGTGTGATGCCCTGAACTAAATTCAGCTCAAACAACAAAGAAACAAATGATTAGTTGCTATTTCTGTAGACGTTATTCCTTGAAAATAATTTAAGTAAATTAACAAGGATCACATAAGGAAGTCCTATAAAACTGAAGTGATTAGGGAATGTGAAGTAAAGAAGTGATCAGAATGGGATGGAGCCCTAAAGAAAATTAAGTTTGGATCAACACTGAGAAGAAAGGATGGATACAAATTGGCAGGGAGTGGGCAAGCCATTCCAGGTTTAAGAGAATGGCCTTACCAAGGACTGAAAAAGAGGAACTGGCAAGTCATGTGCTGGGTGCTATTTGCCAACTAACTTGGCTTAAGAAGAAGGTCATGTTAGGAAATACCAAAAATGAGCTCGGAGAGTTGACAGTGAGCTGGATTGCTAACCTGAGAGATATGGTAACCAGTAAATGGAATTTTAATATAGTCACAAATGTGATGCCATAAAAAATAGGTATCCTATAGAAAACTAGTTGACACTTCAGTGAATAAACCCAACAGTTTATTTTGATGGTAAAATATGGCATTTAAAGTCGAATTTTAAAAAATATTTTATCAGTGTATTATAATTATAGATGTTAGAGGGATTCGTTGCAACATATTCATAAATGCACATTACATAACTTCATTCACTAGTACTTTCCCTTTCCCTCCTCTCCTCTCTTCTCCTGGTCCCCTTCCTGTACTCTATAAGTCTCCCTTAAATCAGAGATTTCTTTAAAACAAGATATATAATAATTATTTGCACTAATACATCTTTCTTCTATTGTTTAATATATATGTGTATATATATACATATATATATATATATTTTTTTTTTTTTTTTCTCCCTCTCTACTGGTAAAGGGGTGCTTTACCACTGAGCTACCTCCCCAATCCTTTCTTAAATTTTTTTTTTTTTTTCTTTTTCTGCAGTGCTGGGGATTTGAACCCAGGGCCTTGTGCTTGTGAGGCAAGCACTCTACCAACTGAGCTATGTCCCCAGCCCTCTTAAAATTTTTGAGACAGGGTCTTGCTAAGTTGCCCAGGCTGGCCTGGAACTTGTCATTCTCTGAACTGCCTCTGCAGTAGCTGGGCTTACAGGCCTGTGCTACCGCTGGGCTGCTGTTCGTATTCTTAATATGCTTATACAACTCTGACTTATTTGTCTCAACATCATAGTGTGAAAGAATTCCAGTGTAAATTAATTATTTTTGCTAGAAAATAGCCCCTGACGTGCCAAGTTCTATCATACAAAAGTAGTGGTTTAGGTCATTTATTTATTTTTTAATTTTTATTTTGAGACAAGGTCTTGCCAATTTGCAGGGGCTGGCCAGGTACTTGCAATTATCCTATCTCGGCCTTCCAAGTTGCTGGGATTACAAGCACGTCACTGTGCACTACTACAGTTTAGGTTTTCTCAGACAAATCCTAACTTCATGTAAAGCCAAGTTCTGAACTACATTTCTAAACCCACTCCTCTTGCTCTGGGTTGTAAAGCATGTATCACTCAACCCCAGTCACATCAGTGAAATCCTTGCTTGTTATGTGTTTTGACAGATGCTATCAGTTTTATTAAGATGACAGTGTTTACATTTACATTGCATCATCTTTAACTGAAGTAGTAACAAAGCTGAAATAGATCTAAAAAAATCCTGAGATTTTAAATATGCCAAAGATATCAAATAAAAGAGGAAACGTCATAGTATACTATCCACAAGTAACTCTGAGCTCTGTTTTTTCTTTTCAATTTTTGTATTTGACATTCATAAGAATCCATCTGTAATTAGCTATAATTATTCATTCTGGGTCCACATAACTCAGGGATACTATGGTGAAGTTAAATCAAGAGCAGACCTGATGGATAGTTAATCAATGCAGGAATTTTTCCAAGGTTTGAGAGCCAAGGAAGTAATTTCAAAGTAAAACCTTTTCAAACCTGCCAAAGGTTCTAAGAGCTAGGGAGAGTGAAGTATTGAAAAACAGAACCCATGGATTTGTCTCAGGATGTTTAAGGGGCAGCAATAACTTTTTGGCCAAAACTATTAAGTATTGAGAAGTGAAGACTGAGTTTTGGGGGAGTAATTGGAATGGTGATAAAAGAAGTGTGAAGATTTCATACTTGGTAAAACCAAAGAAAGTCACTAGATAGCTAACTTCCTAGGGATGTATGGGCCTTACATTTTCTTTTCTGGTCCAATTATTTCAATTCTTCTTGTGGTCCTGTAGGCTCATCAACTATGGGTGGAGCCATAAAATGTGCACATTTACTTTAACTTTTTTTTTTTTTTGGTATCAGTGATTGAACCCAGGGGCACTTTACCACTAAGCCACATCTCCAACCCCTTTTAAAATTTTTATTCTGTGACAGTCTCACAAAGTTGTGTGGGGTCTTGACAAGTTGCTGAGGCTGGCCTCCAACTTGCAATCCTCCTGTCTCAGCTTCCGGAATTGTTGGAATTACAGGCATTTTGCCACAACATCTGGTTAAATCTACTTTAAATAGCAAAACTTACAAGTTTCAAAAAGAGATGGAGAAGAAGAGGAAAAGGAAGGAGATGGAGGGAAAGAGGAAGTGTGATAATTTATTTGGTATGAGAAAGAGTACTTACGTGGGAAATAGAAATATGCTTTTCTCTGTTCCTTCATTTTCCACATGATTTTTATGTATATTGGTATCCAATGAAGGAACAGGGACTGTTTGTAATAAACAAACAGATAAAAATAGAAACTAAAGTCAGGTCCATCCAAAGATGTCCATAGAAGCAGAAAACAGATCTGAGGACTAGAATACTGGGTAAGGATTAATGGGGAATGGAAGTGTGTGGTAGGATATGAACCAAAGTGTACTACTAATTCTTAGAATGGCAGTGTTTTTAATGAGATCACTAAAACACTGAACACATAATTGGGAGAAATAGCATGTCTGAGTGTCCATGTCAATACAGAGCACAGTTGAGCTGGTGCTCAGAAGCTTGGTGAGCATATTCAAAGCCAGGGAAAAGGACAGAGCCTTTAGAAATGACTAATAAGGTGTTTCTTCCAGTTACTCCAATTTCATTTTGAAGGTGGAAATTTAGTTTTTTAAAGTGGAAGGAGAAAGACATGATCAGATCACTTCATTATATAACACAGATGTCATCTCATTAGTCACTCAGTCAAGCCTGCAAGGAAAGCCATCCTCTTGAAAGATCAGGGCAAGAGTTCAAAATAAAAAAATTAAAAAACTGGGGATGCACCTTGGTTGTAAAGCGCTTCTCAGTTCAATCCTCAGTACCTAAAATAAAATAAACCAGGTGCAGCAGTGCACAACTGTAATCCCAGAAACTTAGAAGGCTAAGGCAGGAAGATTGCAAGATGGAGTCCAGACTGGGCAACTTAGCAAAACCCTGCCTCAAAATAAAAAATAAAGAGGACTGGGGATGAGCTCAGTAGTACAGCATACGTCACTTCAATTCTCAGTAGTGAATAAAAACAAAAACAAAATTAGTGAAATATCACATTAAAAACAATAATTAATAGAAAATAAAATGTCAAACAATAATGGATTAATTAAAAATCATAAGACTGGCCAGGCATGGTGCTGCATGCCTGTAATTCCAGCAATTTGGGAGGCTGAGGCAGGAGGATCATAAGTCTGAGGTTACCCTCAGCAACTTGTTGAGACTCTGTCTCCACATAAAAAAATAAAAAGGACATGGGATGTAACTCAGAGGTAAAGAACCCCTGGGTTCAATACTCAGAAAAAAAAAAAAAAAAAAAAAAATTATGGGCCTGGGGGTATAGCTTAGTGGGAGAGTGCTTGCCTAGCATGTTCTAGTCCATGGATTCAATCCCCAGCACCACAAAAATAATATGATCGCATACTAAATGGTTATTAAAAATACCAGTGCTATTTTAGAGAGAGACAGATGAACAGTTGATGAATGATTGCCATCTGCCAAATGTGTGCAATATGGTAGATATTATTATCACTATTCTATAAATTAAAAACCTGATTTGGGTATAATACTGTTCAAAAGAAAAATCAGGTTGTTTGTCTGTTTGTTTTGGTACCACAGATTGAGGCCAGGGCTATATAACTAGAGCTACATCCCAGCCCTTTTTTTATGTTTTACTTTGACAGGTTCTCGCTGAATAAGTCCTTAGGGCCTTGCTAAATTCCTGAGGATGGCCTCAAACTTGAGCCTCAGCCTCCCAAGCCACTGAGATTATAGGCATGTGACACTGTGCCCAGGCTGAAAGAAAAATCTTTACAGTATAATACTATGCAGAAAACAAAGGAAGTTATAAAACAGTTTAATAAATAGCATGCATAAAATTTTTGTTTTGTTCCTTTTATTTTCTGATTATTTTCCCCACAATTAATTTTTTAAAAAAATTTTTTCTAGTTGTTGAACCTTTATTTTATTCATTTATTTATCTGCGGTGCTGAGAATTGAACCCAGTGCCTCACACATGCCGCTGAGCCACAATCCCAGACCCCCACAATGAATTTGTTATTTATGTAAGTGAAATATAATAAGGGCAACTATAATTTTTAACTAAAACTTAAGGTTATTTTATCTGTATGCTTTTATTACAACTTGAGATAATTTTAGCTGGGTGTGGTGGCACACGCCTGTAACTCTGATGGCTTGGGAGGCTGAGGCAGGAAGATCGAGAGTTCAAAGCCAGCCTCAGCAATTTAGCAAGGCCAGAAGTAACTCAGTGAGACTCTGTCTCTAAATAAAAATACAAAATAGGGCTGGGCATGTGACTTAATGGTTAAGAGCCCCTGGGTTCAATCCCAGAAACCATTAAAAAAAAAAATTTTTTTTTTTTTTTTTTTCAGGTACCAGGGATTGAACTCAGGGGCACTAAGCCACATCACCAGCCCTATTTTGTATTTTTATTTAGAAGCAGGTTCTCACTGAGTTGCTTAGAACCTCGCTTTTGCTGAGGCTGGCTTTGAACTCACAATCTTCTTGCCTCAGCCTCAGGAGCCACTGGATTATAGGCATATGCCACCTCAACCCGTAGATTTTGAGATTTTTAACATACACCTTTATTCTTTTATTTAATCTTTGTTTCTTTGTATTTATTAAAAAAGTTTTTTTTTTTTTTTTTCCCTAAAATCCAGCAACTGGGCAAATAGAATTGGTTTCCTTAGTAATTGCAGCTAAAGCTCCCAAACATTGTTTGTTTGTTTTTTTTCATTCTTTTTTTAAAAAACTATTTGGATTTCCTGAGTAATAGATATGCATACTAATTATCAGTCCAGTTTTATTGTAGGAGCTTGAAACTGTGAAAATAGCCCGATTCAAAGCTTAAAACAATTTTAGTGGGTCACCAGTTCCTCCTAGAAGTTTCAACACTAGGTTCAAGGACCAATGTCTTACTGCACAGCTATGAATGTGAGCTTTCATATTAAACATAAAGACTGTACTTGAAGAATTTCCCAACCTTTTTTCATCTTTTTGAAATTTAATTGAATAATAGTAATGCATATTTATTAAAACATATAAGCAGGACACTGAGAAAATACAAAACCTCTGTCCTTAATTTTTTGCCAAAGGGAAAAAACTGTTAACAATTTCCTGTACATTATATTGAAATGTATTTAATGTATATACCAGAACATATACATTTATGTGCTTTAAGGGAGATTTTTTTTTTTTTTTTCTGTGCTCGGGATTGAACGTAGGACCTTGTGCATGCTAAACACACATTCCACTGAGCTACACCTCCAGACCTAAGGGTGGCTGTATGTAGTCCTTCTAACATGTTTACCGTATGTGCTGATACTATGTCCACTGACTTATAACATCTTTTCTTCACTTGGATCTTAACCACTACAGATAATTCTGTTGAATTAATGAACCATAATATAAGTAGTTAGGGTTCTTTTTTAAATGATTTTTTTCTTTTAGAAACATTCCAGGAATGAGCAAATCAGTGACACAAAAGAACATCTAAATGTACAATTCTATTTATATAAAGCCCAAATGAGATGCAACTAGTCTATTTTGATGGTCCTTCCTTGCAGGAGAGAGCAGGGTTTCCTAGGGGGATTGCAGACAATGTTCTGTTCCCTGATTTGAGAGCTAATTACCCAGGTATGCTCCTTAATTAAAGTTTGATAGATTGTTACTAAATTTTTATGAGTAGTTTTCTGTATATGTTCTATTTCAGTAACAAAATGAAAGATGTAGTTGCTACTGCAATTAACTTTTTGTAGTTTTTAAGTACTTTATTTAATATAGAGTGACCAGTAAGGATACTTTTGAATTTTAGTTCTATATTTTTGCATATTTAAATAACTAAATATATAAAACTGTTACAAATAGATAAGTGACACATATAATCTTATATACTCCCTTCTCCAGAGAACTATTTCAAAAATGCAGGTTTTTGGGGAAAACCAGTCTTTGTACTTGGCCTTTCAACATTATCTGATTGAATTCTCTATAGGCCTAATAACCTGTAGAACAATTTCACTTAAAACTCCCTTCCCAAACTATACCCATTAAAGAGCTTACATTACACCCCAAGCCCACCAGTTGGTCACCTCTTGAAAGTCAGCACTCCTCCAGCAATTTTTCTTCCTTCCTTCCTTCCTTCCTTCCTTCCTTCCTTCCTTCCTTCCTTCCTTCCTTCCTTCCTTCCTTCCGTTTTTTAATCAAAGGCCACTTTCTACCATCTAGCCAAAAATCTCAGATAGCTTCTACTCTTCCATTTCCATCAACATTTGATCTGATCAGTCATCAAGACTTACCAGCTCTTCCTCTGACTCGGGTCTTTGCATTCTCAACATCCTTTTCATTTTCATTGGAACTTCATTTCTTTTCTCTTTTTTGTTGGAAATTATCAATTTGTTGAATGTGACTGTTATTTCTGGCAATGCCATTATTTGCATGGGGTGAAAGTTGATATGAGACAGTATTTTCCAAAACATGGACTATAATCAATATTTTAAAAACTGAATAGAAAAAAAAAAATCACAGAAGGTCGTGATGCAGTTCAGTGGTTGAACACTTGCTAGCGTGTGCAAGGCCCAGAGTTCGATCAATCCCCCATCAAAAACAAAACAAAAAGGAAAGGAAAATATCATAATATCACAGTGCACAGTATATTTAAAAATCAATGTTTTGTGACACTCATGTTTGTACATATACAAACACATAATACACACTTTTATATACAACTCAGGTGCAATGGAATAATGCATATAATTTTATTTATTTTTGCAGTGCTGGGGATTTAACCCAGGGCCTTGCATATTCTGGGCAAGCACTCTAGCACTGAGCTACATCACTAGTCTCATTGTACATTCTTATATTAATTTATAAATGTAAAATCACATAAACATATGAACACACATATATAACCCTCCATTCCCCTTTTACCCGCCTCCACCCAGTCTCACTATGTTGCCTAGACTGAACTCCTATTTCTGAGTTTAAGTGATCCTCCTGTCTCAACCTGTAGCCGGAACTACAGACAGTACCCTACTATGCCCAGCTTTAACCCTTATTTCTTACTTTGGGTTCTGAAAAGAACAGTGGGACCCAGACTCACTGACTCACTCACTGTTTGTGAGCTATGCTATATCTATATACACACTGGAGTGAGAATAATTCATTAAGGTAAATTCTTATGTATTGGTATATTTACTAGAAAACTACTTCATGACTGAATTATCCAAGTGGGTTTTTTTTTTTTTTTTTTTTGCTGTGCTAGAGACCTCACACATGCTAGGCAGGTGATCTACCATATACCTGTATCGCCAGACCACCAGTGGCTTTCTAATCTTGCTTCACCGATACCGGTTTCTTCCTTTTACTTATTTTTTAAAATATTTTTTTAATTGTCAATGGAGCTTTATTTTATTTATTTATATGCAGTGCTGGGGATTGAACTCAGGGCCTTACACATGCTGGGTAAGTGCTCTACCACTGAGCCACAACCCCAGTCCCTCTTCCTTTGATTTAAATACTGATATTTTAATGTTGGTTTTATTAGACTGAAATTTTCTGATATTGTTCCCTGGGTAAGATCTTCAATGGCCTAGGGGTAAACTCCTGGGTGTCACATGATATTTTCTATAGATTGATTCTTCAATCTCTCTTATTGTCTTTTTTCTCTTTTTATTTTTAATTAATTTTTTCCCCCCAATACTGGGGATCGAACCCAGGGCCTTGTGCTTGCAAGGCAAGTACTCTTTACCAATGAGCTATCTCCCCTACTCCTTTTATTTTTAAAAGGAGCCTTCTTTAGCTGCTAAGATTCTCCGTGGTGTTCTGAAAATGACCTATTTTTCCCCTTTAACATTCTTTTCTTTTTTTGCAGTGCTGGGGTTCAACACAGGCTATTTTCTTATCTCTACATGTATAAAAGTATTAGTGGGGTAGATGCTGAGTTAACTTTTGATCTCCTTAAAAAATTACTCATAAACCTGTAGTCCTGTTGAGGGTACTCAGAGACCCTGCCTGATCTTCTTGCTGCACCGATTATGCTCCTGGCCTCAGGACTGAGCCTTCAGATTCTGTCCCTGGGATTTAGGATTTTTTTTTTTTGGGGGGGGGGTACTGGGGATTGAACCCAGTGACCCTTAACCAGAGAGGTACATTCCCAGCCCTTTTTGAGACAGGGTCTTGCTAAATTGCTTAGGACCTTGCTAACTTGCTCAAGCTGGCTTTGAATTTGCAATCCTTCTGCCTCAGCCTCTCAGGTTGCTGGGATTACAGGCATGTGCCATTGTGCCTGTCTGGAAATTAGGAATTTTAAACCGAGTTTGTGAGTTTGGAGAACACCGCTGCTTACTCACCTGTCAGAAACTCGAAGTGACCGCTCTAGCAACTCTTACTATTCAGAGGTCTAGAGCAGCACAAGCTCCTGAACTATTTTCTTATCTTTATATACATAAAAGTATTAGTAGGGTAGATGCTGAGGTAACCTTTGCTCTCCTTAAAAGAGGTTGCTCTCTTTATGGAATAGTTTGAAATAGAGGTTTATTATTGATATCATTCTTCCTTATATTTCATAAGACTCTCTAGTATTCTCAGGATAATTTTTTTTTTTTCCCTTTGCTTCATCTAGTTTTGGTTTCTACTTCTTGCAACAAAAAGATTCATAATACAATTTTTTTTTCACTTGCTCTTACATACTTCTTTAAATATGTTGCTGGGTCCTGTATAAAGCCATTCCTACTCTTAATGACAGGTAAAAATAAGTGAACCAATAAGCACCATGAGCCCAATAACACATTACAAAAGGTCCCAAGTTATTCCTGCATCCTGAGCATGGCCCAGAAGTGGTACGAGGGTCAGGTGTAGTGGTGAACGCCTGTAATCACAGCAAATGGAAAGGCTCAGGCGAAAGGCTAGCAAAGTCAGCTTCTACAACTTAGTGAGGCTCTCAGAAACTTAAGACTCTGTTTTAAACAAAAAACAAAAAGAACTGAGGATGTAGCTCATTGGTGAAGCACCTCTAAGTTCAATCCTCAGTACCAAAAAAATAAAAAAAGAAATGGCATGAGAGCCCAGGTGTGATGGTTCACATCTGTAATCCAGTAATTTAGGAAGCTGCAGCAGGAAATTCCCAGGTTTGAGGACAGTCTCAGCAACTTAGTGAGACCACGTCTCAACATGAGAAAAAAAAAAAAAAAAAAAAAAAAATCATAAATAAATAAATAAATAAATAAAGGGTTGAGAATGTAGCTCAGTCACAAAGCACCCTGGGCTCAACCCCAATTAAAAAAAAAAAAAAAGCCAACTATGCAGGAACAAGGTATATCTAGTTTTTTTTTTTTTTTTTTTAAATATTAGGGATTGTGTTTTTTGTTGTTTTATTTTGTTCCAAAATTAAAGTATGCAAAATAAAGAAGATGCAGTTTTATAAAAAAAAAAAAAAAAAAAAAAAAAAAAAAGTAGGGATTGAACCCTGGGGCATTTAACCACTTAGCCATATTCCCTAGGATTTTATTTAGAGACAGGGTCTCAATAAATTGCCTGGGGCCTCACTGAATTACTCAACAATCCTCCTGCCTCAGCCTCCCAAGTGCTAGGATTACTGGCGGGGTGTCCCCGGCACAAGGGATATGTATACACCTGAAGTGAACTCATGATTCAGGACTATTTGTTTTTTTGTTTGTTTGTTTTTTGCAGTGCAGGGGATTGAACCCCCGGCCTTGTGCATTGGAGGCAAACACTCTACCAACTGAGCTATATCCCCAGCCCTCAGGGCTATTTTGAATGGTGGCCTTCTCAGTGACTTGAAACCAATGGATTCCCCGAGTTAGTAATGCATAAGCCCCCAGAATTTTGACTGAATTTTTTGGTCCTGGGGATCAAACTTGGAGTGGCCTCCTGTATGTTAGTGAGCACTCTACCACTGAGCTACATCATCAATTCAAATTTGATTCTACCTGAAGAGAAAATGAGAGAACCCTAAACTGACTGAGATTAAGAGACTTCGTGGAATAGAGTCTGAGTTGAATTATAGAAAATAAAGTGTGGGGCAGGGGATATAGCTCAGTTGGTAGAGTGCTTGCCTTGCATGCACAAGGCCCTGGGTTCAATGCCCAGCACTGCAAGAAAAAAAAAAAAAAAAAAAAGTTGTATTTCTCTTTTTGCAGTAATGGGGATTGTAGGATTGAACCCAGGGGCACTCTACCACTAAACTACATCTCAGAAAAAAAAAAAAAGGCTGGGGATGTAGCTCAGTGTTACAACACTCCTGAGTTCAATTCCCAATACCACACAAACACACATGAACAAGGCAGTATTTCTTGGGGTAGAGGTATGGCTCAGTGGTAGAGCACTTGCCTAGCATATGTAAGGTCCTGGGTTCAGTTTCAAGCACTGTAATAAAACAAAAAACCCAAAACAACAAAAAAAATTTCCCTCAAGTTATCTCAGGGTAAGGTCTTAAGGTGACAAGTGAAATGTTATTAAGTAAAAATTCAGAAATTGTACTCTGAGTAGTTTAAAGAAAAAAAAAAATTGACCTGGAACTTGCCATTCTTCTTCCTCAGCCTGAGTAGCTGGGTTGCAGACCTGTACCACTGGTTCTGGTCAGACCTATGATTTTCCTGAATAAAGTCACAGACTTCAGTTGTGTCTAAGGTTGATTCCAAGATCTTTTCCCACATCACCTGGTATATTTTACTTTGTCAAATCAAAATGAAAAGCCTGGTATATTTTATTTTGTTTATCAAATTTAGCATATATTTATAAAAAACAAACTCAATACTTGAACAATTTTTTAGAAGCAGTTCATATGACCTTTTGTTCAATGGAAGCTCACATAGATAAAGAACACTAAATATACTCACATATTACACATACATATCTGCATGCATCAACATGAAAAAACATGCAAGGTATTTGAAATAAAAAAAGAAACTTCAAAATAAGTACAGTGAGCATCTACTACAGTTTTCTAAACTTTAAATTCAGGTACCTCTATTTTTGCAAGTATGTATTTGTTTTGTAAATAAAAGCAATCAATGATAATGTTCAAAACAATTATTGAAGAATCCACTTGAGGCTGACTTATGTAACTTCAACAAATATTTAATGATACATTGTGGTATACAACGCACCTCTCTCTAGAAAAAATGTCTTTTATTTACAAGTTAAGGAACAAAGGTTCTTTTTAATTAAATGCAGATTTTAGAAATACATTCATTAGGTAATATTAGCATAATAAAAATGGATTTTCCAAGAATGGTTTAAGAATTCAGTGAAATTAAGAGGTGAACTTTGATTTTTCTCAATCATATTCAGAAAATCTAATATGTTTACTTGCTTGTTGAGTCTTTGCCAGTCTGATCTTCTCAGCTTTGGTGATTAGCTATGGAGAAAGAAATCAAAAATCAGAATGTATTTGATACCCCAAAACACAAATTTCACAACTATAAGTTTACAATTTATTTTACGAAGGGGAGTGGGAGAAAAATGAGGTAATTATGCTTAGAAAACTGCTGAAAATTATGGTTTATTAAGTATAATAGTTATTAAATCTTTGAAATACCACCTCCCCCCACTAAAGCTATGCATTGCTTAAAATCCTTTAATTAAGACAGCTACTCCAGGGGCTGGGATTATAGCTCAGTGGTAGAGCATGTGCCGAACATATGAGGCACTGGGTTCGATTCTCAGCACCATGTATAAATCAATAAAATAAAGGTCCATTGATAACTAAAACAATTTTAAAAGACAGCTACTGCATACTGGTAATTTTTTTCAGGGGCAAGGACCAAACTCAGGGCCTTGTGAATGCTAGGCAAATGTTCTGCCACTGAGCTAAATCCCCAACCCACACATTAGTAATTTTTTAACCATTCTTAGGAAGATTCAGGACCTATAATTGTTGTTTCATATCCCTTTGGACTTGGATATTAATTACTAAGACACTACCTAATAATAGTCCTTAATTTATTATGCTTACCTGAATGAGACACACAAGTTTTCTTATGAACTTCTTATAAGAGGAATAAGTTCTAGTGTTCAATTACAGCACAATAGAGAGTCTACAGCATAATAACATTATATATTTTATAAAGAATTAGAACAGTTCAGTTTCCTAACATGAAGAAATTGTTTAACTCAATTGCTATATTAGAGGTAACAATGTACTCTACCTAAATGCTCTATCAATAAGTTACATTCTTGTATATTTTTTAAAGAAGACAAGAAGGTCAGGGGTGTAGATCCATGGTGCTGCTTGACTAGCATGCGTGAAGCCCTGGGTTTGATTCACAGCACAATAAAAAAAAAAAAGATTAAAAAAAAGGAAGGCAAGTGAAATGCAGGCTTATCATATCTACCATAATCCAGTTTAGATATCCAACAAGAAATGAAACTAAAATTTCAGCAGCAATAAAAAATGAATAAAAGATTAGAGCTGAAGACCTTAAGTGCTAACTTTTTGCCCACTGACCAGATAACTAGGACTATCTGCATTATCAATGTGGCATGGGTTTTTAAAAAATAATTGTTACCTAAAGATGTCTCTTTTTGGTAGTGACAAACCAGGTTTTTGTTTTTTAAAAGTGTTTTTTCTCAACAAAACTTATAATTTATAATTGTTATAATTTAAAATTGAAAATTTTAGGAACTTCATTTTTTATTTTTAATAAGGTTGTAACTTAAATTTTCCAAAAAAAAAAAAAAAAAAAATCAAACTGCAAGCACCTGTTAATAAATAAAGGTCTTAAGTAGCAATGATAAAAAAAAACAACAAAAAAAGAAGGCAAGTGAAATTATGTGGAAAGCAAAAGAAAACTGATTAAAATGTTGGAGTAAATTTAAAATACCTCATTAATTTTGATGTAAATGAAAAATCTTTTTCTCTAAAAATTCAATCCTAATGAATATTCACTGAAATAGTTTGTTTTTTTTTTATTTATTTATTTATTTATTTATTTATTTATTTATTTATTTTTGCGGTGCTGGGGATTGAACCCAGGGCCTTGTGCTTGCAAGGCAAGCACTCTACCAACTGAGCTATCTCCCCAGTCCATAGTTTATGTTTAAAAAATATTTTTAGTTGTAGATGGACAAAGAACCTTTAATTAATTAATTAATTTTTATGTGGTTCTGAGGATGGATCCCAGTGCCTCACACGTTAGGCAAGCGTTCTATCCGAGCCACAACCCCAGCATCCCCCCAACCCTGCTAAAATAGTGTAAAGTTTGATACCATGGACCACTCACAAAGTCTCTATTTGATTAAGATTCTGTTCACTGATTTTATGAATTCTGTTTTCACTTGCTGAATTTCAGACATCAGTAATTTGTAAAGAAAGACTATACTGATAAAACAAAAAATTCAGTCAGGTGCAGTGGCATATGACTGTAATCTCAGCAACTAAGGAGGCTCAGGCAGGAGAATCACAAATTTGAGGTCAGTCTGGGCAATTTAGTGAGATTCTCAGCAACTCAGAGATAACTTGTCTCAAAATAAAATGGTCTGGGGAAGTAGATGAGAGGTTAAGCACTTCTGGGTTCAATTCTCTGTACCCCCCAACCCTGCACAGAATTCAAATATTTTCAAAACTAAAGGAAAATAAGAGTAGTTTCATTTTGTCTCTAGAAACTTAAGTGTTTCTACCAATGTGCTCAAAGTGACATGCATGCTTAGTATGCATGAAATCCTGGGTTTGATCCAACATCTGAAGGGTCAAAAAGTGATCATATATGTTACAAAGATCTAGGATAGACCCAGGAGTGGTGGTGTGCAACTGTAATCCCAGCTACTAGAGAGAGTGAGGCAGGGGATTGCAAGTTTGAGGCTAGACTCAGCAACTCAGCAAGTCCCTGTCTCAAAAAACAAAAAGAAAAAAGGGGTGGGATGTTTCTCAGTGGTAGAGTACTTGTCTAGTATGACAGAGCCTCTGGGTTCAATTCCCAGAATAGCAGGAAAAAAGATTTCAGATAGGTCATTAATTTAATTTACTAGTGTCTGATTTTTGTATGTAAAACTACATTTAGAAAATGAAACTTATTTTCTCCCTTTTTAATTGTGTATAAACTGAACAGGGCACAGGAGATTGTTCCCAGTATTGGTTCTATACCACAGCATAAAAACTAAGAACCAGAATTTTTTTTTTTCCAATTACTTAAGGATGGAGCAAATACTATATGGGAACACTGGGCTGTCACGTTAGTAAGGTATATTTCTGTCATACTTTTGGCAGAATCACTGACATTCATCTGATTTTTTCTAAACACTTAATTCTCACTACTTCTGCTTCAAAAGATACACTGCTAAATGTTCCTGACTTGCTGTCCCACTTTCCTAAGGTCTCTGATGTAAGTCAACTTTGCAGAGAGAACTACCTGGGGAACCCCATTTGATGTAAAGTTACTTGATTTTACACAGATCTGGTTATTATCCACCTATACTGTATATCTGTAAGGTTCATAAACGCAGGGGAATTTGTTACTCATGCCTGTAACTCCAGTTACAAGAAGGCAACATTTATCTCCTTGCCTTAAATTAAATTCCTAAAGGGAAAAAAATCTTTCTAGGTATCTAAAACTAAGAAGAAATGAATGTTACTTCCTAGTTTTATATTTTGCACCAATTATAAGGGTAAGTATTAGTTAATATACTAAAGTGTATGGGTTCTAGAATAAATGATTTTAACATTTAAATGATTTTAACATTTAAACAATGGCAAATGGATTTTGAAATTAACACCTGAGATCTGAAGGCATCTTTAGGATAAGGAGGAGGCCTCCCCATTTCAGCAAGTTCAGTCAACATTCAAGGAAACAAAGAAAGACCCAGTAGGGAACCTCCCCCTAAATCATCATAAATTCTAAGAAATGCCAGACAATGGAAAGGCTGATGAAAAACACTTGATTTTTAAGTAAAAACAAATAATATATATAAATGACACCAAATCAACAAGCCGAGAACATGTTAAGTATGACTTTTAAAGTGTTCATCAAACTAAAAGATGTACATCTTTTTAGGTTTTCCTAAAATTTTTATTATTATTTGTTTTCAAAGCATAAGCCTCATAGACTGCTGGAGCAAATTATTTTATACATTATCAGTATTCGTTTAATTGTCATCAAAATAAAATTACTGAGCAAAACCTTGCTTTAAAATATTTAACCTTGGGCTGGGGAGATAGCTCAGTCAGTAGAGTGCTTGCAAGGCAAGCACAAGGCCCTGGGTTCGATCCCCAGCACCGCAAAAAAAAAAAAAAAAAAAAATTTAATCTTGCTAGCATACTTACTGATTATCCTAGAGAAAAAGGAATAAAACTTATCATTGTTAGAGAGCATATCTTATCTGTGAATCAAGTGCCTTTATAAATTACACTCTAAATTCACTGTGGTTGTGACCATTAAGACAATCTTTCTACAATCATTTACCGCCAAGCTACAAACCACAGCAGCCCCGAATCAAGCCTATGTAAATTCAATAACAACAAAAAAAAGGAAAGCTCTTAAGTTATATACACTTGTAGGCTAACCAATTCTAACTTCCTATATTTTCAAAGAAAAATGAGTATTTCCCTATTGCTTTAAAACACAACACTAGGCAAAATCTTTGCTATTTAACAGCAAAGCAAAAGTTATTTTATGATCATCTATTAGTGACTTTCAAAAGATATTCAGCCTCCCAAAAAAGTTTAGCATATAAGACAAAAAAAGAATTGATTACCTTCTCAGTGCCTCTTTTCTTTTCCCGAGGCTGATTAAGTTTGGCCTGTCTATCTACCAAAATCTTCTGCCAATACCTCTGTTCGTGATCACCTTAAAAACAAAACAGTAACTGAGCACTGAATATAAGAACATATATGAAAAAACATGAGCAGAACTAAAGTAGTTGGGAAACAAATACTAGTTCCATTAGAAAAACTAAGAAAATATAAAAGAATTACCCATAGTAATTATTGTTAAAAATTCTATTAAGTTTTACCAGAAAGGACCTCGAGTTTCCAGCAGTGCTTTTTTTTAATTTCAGTATATGCATTCATTACTGCTTGAGCATCCTCAGGAGTTTTAAATCTGACATGGCATTCTGTATCTCCTTCTAGCAAATCAACATAAACAACTTCTGAGATTGCGGCCAAAGTGTCCTGCATTGGAATTTAAAACCAATAATTTAAGATGTTTCATAATAAATCAAAATATTCCAATGGTGATCAGAATGTATTGTATGAAAATGCCATTACACAGACTAAGTATCCTATGTCCAACATTTCTTCCAAAACAAAGATGTTATTAAAAAATACATTACTTTATCATCTTATATTCAGCAATATATATTTATAGAGTGGAATATACAAATGGTTTTCCCACCCCCACAACAGTCTGGGAACAGTCATTACAAAGAATGAGAAATTAGACTAAAGGAAAAGAAAAAGTATTTGGTGTTAAGTTTATCTTCACTCACCAGTACAACATCATTCATGACTTCAAATACATGAAACAATTGTTCAACTTTTTATAACATTCACAAAAAAAGTTTTATTGAACCTAAAAAAATCCGGTAGTTCTTCAGTAGTTGTACTGGAACATAGCTCACCAGCTCTTTCTTTTTGAAAAAGTATCTAAGTAAGCTCTACTAAAAAGGTTGTGGTCACCAGCAAGAGAAAAGTTTTACCTATAATGCCTGCTGTGAGGGCAAATTAAGGAGATTCCTGCATTCTTAAAACAAGTTTTTTTCACAGCAGGTTGTAGAGAGTATATAAATGCATTTATGCAGGAATGTTACACTAATTCTTAATTCATCAACTTCCTTACATAAAGCTAAGGAAATAAATGGAGATTTGAAACTGGAAAACAAGTCTTATTTATATTGCTTCCCTTTAGTTTTGATCCAAATTTTCAAGACATAAACTTAAGGCTAGTTTTAAATGGCGAGTTTCTAGATATTTAAATTATATAAAGAATTTAGACTATTTTGCAATTATTTCATTGTAGAACAAGACAAAAATTATTAATGAATACTAAAGAATAGGTAAGTAAAAATTCATGAGTCTCTAGAAGCCAAGGACTGGGTCTTCATTCATCCCAGCACTTAGCTTACTATCACAAAACAAGCCCCTTAGTAAATATTTGCTGAATCAATTAAAAAAAAAGATAACTGTAGACAAAAATACAATCCTTTCTATTTCCTTATCTAGTGACTGGTATTAAATTTAGACAGAAAGCATGAAAAACAATCATTATTCAGTTGATGTAAATTGAATGTATTCACTTTATACTTGATTTTTCAGAGAGGTTAAATTAGTAAAATTCAAAAGATATTTACTAAATATCCATTATAATGTCAGGTTAATCTCCTGATTTAAAACCCTTAGAATTTAAAACCCTTATTATGACAAATTAGCCAGGTAATCACATGGGCAAGTCACAGACTGCAGTAACTACTATCATAGCTCAGTTTTTGCTCCAGCAAAACGTAAGTAACTTCATTAATGTAGTTGTCTTATGATTTTGATTGCAAATAAAAAATCTGAAATTGATATAAATACCATTTTGATAATAAAAGCTCCTTAATTAAAAAATTATTTTTGGTGATGGGAATTGAACCCAGTCCCTTTTACATGCTAAGCATTCATTTATATTCCCCCAAATTTTTTTGCCTATCAGTCTAAATTCTACATTGCTACTACAATCTAAATGTAAGGTGGAAATATAGCCTTTGGGATTGGCCAAATTCCTCATCAACATTGGAAAGAGAAACTAAATCAATATCTTAAGTGCTGGCTGCAGGATTTTAAGAATAAAGATTTAGACAAGGAGTGCTTACAGATCCTTACAGGGTTTTTCAAGTTAAAAAACTTGACTGGCATCAGTAAATGGAAAAACCCAACAGAATACCTCATAGTACTGAAAATCATTATGAGAGAATTTCAAAAATATTTGCTGCATCACAGAACATTGTATACAGTTTAAAAACAAAGCTTCTTATTGAAATGAGTGGTGGGTAAGGGTAAATAAGGGAGTCCGTCCTACATTAAGGAATAGGCTCTCATTAATAAGTAGTATTGCTATCTTTGTATAAAAAGTTGTACAAGATAACTGTAAGAAGGAAAAAGATTGTACACCAGCATGCATACAAATTGACAGTGTAAATTATATACAATGATGGGATTGATTTGCACATGTTCATTTTGTAGCTCTTCAAAAACAGGTCGTACTTTTATGTAATTGTTTAAAACTAATTAACACAGATTGAAAACACCTTTACTGAAAATTTCTTCAAAAATTAAAAGACTATTTCCACCAAAACTCCTATATTTCTTTCAGGAAAAAAGTTCAATTTCCAAGAATGATTCATTAAGAGAAAGAAAACAAAGTAAATCCACGCAAAGTGAAAAATATTCATATTATTCTTTCTATTCCATAATATCCATCTGGGCTTTTTTTTTAAAGGTAACAAAATAATTCAGGTATCTACTGAGAACTACAAGCACAAATAAATACAGTCAGAAATTCTTCGAGTACAAATAAATACAAATTCAAAAATTCTTTAGCCTGCTTCAAAACCAATCAGATGACTATAATTCTCAGAAAAATTTAGACACTCTAAAGTTGATTAACTCTTTAAAAGCAAACATTATGGTGCCAAGTAATTATTTGTCTAAATCACGTTTTCACAGAAAACAAAACAGAAAAAACTTCTGTAGTTAGAATGTCTATATGTCCTCTTTCAACCATATATTTAGTCAACCATTAGTGACACAAACAAAAATAAGCACAAATTTTAATTTTCCTATAAAAGAAAGATACTTAAACTGTGATCACTGCAAATCTGATTCACTGAGGAATCTATCTTTAGATTTTGCTTCAAGTTATACTTAAGAGTTAGCAGAGAACAAAACTCTTTACATAAGGTAACTGAATTTGTTTTGTTTTCCATATTAAAAACATTTTCACATAGACAAGTTAATAAAAAGAGAAAGGGACTATAGTCTAGGGGATTAAAAGTTATTACCCGAACTTGTTTTCTGCCAGGTAGAGGTTCTGTGCTAATGATCTTCACAATCACTCCACTCACAAACTGTGGTCCTTGAGCATTAACCTTCTCCTGAGGGTGATTCTCTTGACTGCAGGCTGTTGATTTGAAAAGGAAAACACTCTCAACTCTTAACAATTTAACACTTAGGAGGACTACTCTTAGAACAAGATTTCTTAGGTTGATTTAAATAATCGATTTAAAATTCACTTAATTTTCAAACAATAATGAATTAAATAATTAAGGAAGCTATATTGTGTCATACTGCTTATTTCAGATAAGCAGATAAGTTACATTACTCTTAATGCAAAGGGTTAGAAGAGCAATTGTAAAAACTTTAAACATGTCCCTCTTCCCCTGAGTTGAAGGAACAAAATAACTATACTTAATAAATAAACAGACATAGTTATTACATAAGAATATTTTACATATATATTTAAATGTGAAAATTTGCTGTACTGTTTGTTACCTTAGCTAAATTTGCAGCTCAAATATTTGTTAAAATAAACAGCAAAATTAAATATATTATAATCCACAGAATCATAGTGATCTTTACCTTTTTCATTTCCCATTCCATAGTTATTAGGAACTCCTTGGTCTGTCTCCATTCCTGATTCTGATTTTATTTGGGATATAGTTTTTTTTAAAGAAGCCATGCTGGCTTTTTGTAGTGCCAAATACTCTTTTTTTAAATCCATCCATTCGCTCCTGTAAGGCAAAAAATGAAGTAGGAAAAGTGACAACAGGTGACTAAATAAAACATTAAACATGTAAATTAACGTAAATATGTACATTCAGAATGACTCCTCCCAACTTTTCTCTTTGTCTAAATGCACTAGTGTCAAATTATTTCTTAGTTCTTAAATCCATCTAGCAAACAAGTGAGTTCCATCTTTCCCCAGCATTCAGATTAAGATGTTTCAAGTTTCCAAATTAGATCACTGTTTTGAACATTTTAATTTACAAATGTCAAATTTTAGAGTTAATTCCTTAATTAGTAACATTTACTAGATCAGTTATTTTGGGGCAATTGTGAGGGATTAAAATTTAAAGGTTGCTAAACTTCTTCCAATTTGGGAGATAACATTCTTTCAGTACTTACTTGAATCAAGAGGTATTTCTGAGAAGAAAAAAAAACACCCCATGGAAGCAATTTATTTACATACATTTAACATGTAGATGTTTCTTCAAACAACTAGAGCTCCTCCAGATAAAAACACAATGCATCTCCTGACTCTGTGGGAGCACTCATTGTTACCCTAATCTGTGCCATCAAACAAGCAGATAGGGAATTTTTTTTTTCCCAAGAGGAGGATATCTTGTGGTAATGGTTTTAGCTGTTAACATTGACATCTGTATACTTCAAAAAAAAAAAAAAAAGTATCCAGACCCACCCAGGATCATACTTTCCCTTCGAGCTTACACATTAAAATAACAAAAGGCTGTTGTAATGATTCTCAGATAAAAAAGCAAAAGGAATTCAGGAGGTAAGAATAGTATAAATAGAAGTGCCAAAGTCCTTGCCTTTACTTCTGGAGATGAGGACAGAACTCTTTGGAAACTGGTGCAGGAAGGTAAAGAAAAAAAGTCTCTAAACTCTTTTTTTCCAGCTTTAGGGAAAAATTTCTAACAGTTTTTTTTCTTTCTTTCTGCAGTTTGGGTTCAAAGAAGTCTTGTATGAGTGGACTCCCTTCAACTTTAACATGGAGGTGCTTTCTGTGCCTTTTAATAAACAGAGTAAGTGCTTCCATGTTTTAGTAGAAGTGAATTCAACTTACTTCGCCAGAATGGACTTTTTTTTTTTTTAGCCTTAAAAGTTTGCAGGGGTCCCCTTTGCTTTAACATGGGGGTACCTGCTGTGTGAAACAAAAGTAAGTGCTTCCATGTTTCAGTGGAGGTGTCTCCAGAACAGCACAACTTGTAATTTTTTGTATTTTAGAATGCTGCTTTTGATTTCTCCTTTTATTACAGGTTAGGTGTATTACAAGACTGGGCTTCCCACCACTTAAACGTGGATGTACTTGCTTTGGAACTGGAAAAGTAAGTGCTTCCATGTTTTAGTGATGGTAAGTCTTCCTTTTACGTTTTAGCAAGTTCTTAAGAGTATGTTTGACTGTCATTTTTAGCATATTTGAAGTACATTTCAAGATTTGTTCAGGGGTCACCTTTACTTTAACATGGAGGCACTTGCTGTGACCTGATAAAATAAGTGCTTCCATGTTTGAGTGTGGTGGTTCCTATGTAATCTGCACATATTTAAACCACCTTGAGTCGGGTATGGGACTACAGGCCATCACTGTTGCTAACATGCAACTCTGTTGAGTATAAATTGGAATTGCACTTTAGCAATGGTGATGGAGTGCTGGTCGGTTCTCGCACTAGAATATTTACTTACTTAGACAGTACTCTCAACGGTATAACTTCTTCTCCCATTTTATGTCTCTCTTTATGTTTTTTCTTATGCTTTCTCTTTGTTTTTAGTAGAGAACCATCTTTTATATCTCCACCATCCTTTTCCTCTTCTGTAGAGAATTCTAAGTCTAGAGCAATATAAAGACATTTGTAACTGCAATGCATTGGAAACAGATTTCAACGGTATCTAAATGCAAACAAGGATTTTTGATGCTATCCATATCAAATTATAACATTTAACGTTATACCTCTGTTTTCTTTTGAAATTTCGGATGCTTCCTTTTTAATGTCTTTTTGAGCCATTTTCTTTTTAGATCTGGGAGCTAAGCACTCTGCATCTTCAGAACCGCTTCGCTTTCTTTTCCCTGTTTTGCCTTCAGGTAAGCTGGTCACTTCTCTTTCCCGTTTTTTCTTTTTCTTTGTGGGCTGCTTTTGAGGTTCAGGGGTTGTTTCCGTTTCGGAGCCCTCAGATGCTGTCCTTGACCTTTTCATTTTACAGATGCTCTCGTTGCTTGTGTCCATATTTAATTCTTTTGCTTGCACATTGTCTTCCTTCTTAATCCGGCCTTTCTTCTTCTTTTTCTTTTTCTTTTCCTCTGTAAATTTTTATTTTTAATGTAAAAATTTTTTATTTTTAATGTGTAAGTAATTTATGTATTTTACATCTGTATCAATATTACTCACCAGCTGCTCCTAATCCTGGAATAGGCTTATTTTTCACTGTCTTGGGAAATATGCCTGGTTTTCTTGGCGCTTCTTCCGGTGGGTTGTTAAGAAACTAAAATTTCATTAATTTTCTATGAAGTGATTAATTTCTTTTTTTTTGCCCCCCCCCTTTAGGATCTAGACCTACCTCAATAGCTTTTGCTGCTTGCTCTTTTGTTTCAAATTCCACAAAGGCAAATCCCTTTGGATCTCCAGTAGATTTATAATGTGGTATACTTATATAAACCACATTGCCACATTTCCCAAATACTCTTTCAATCCAGCTGTGATTAACATTTTTGGGAAGTAACTCCTGTGATAAATTAGAGGCAGCAATAAGTATGCAAACCTAAGGTTTCACAATGTATGCCTTATTCCTGTTAATAAATTTTAACATTAAAAAGTCTTTTGTGTACTTTTATAAAATTCTTACCACATACACTGTACGCTCATCCTCATCCTTTGGTCTTTCACCCAGAGGCTTTTTTCTCCTGATTCTGGTGCCTTCTAAGTCCAGCTTTAAAGAAGTAGAACATTTAATAAAAGCAAAATAGTTGTGGGACTTCAATAAAAATTTTTTAAATGAAAGTTTACCTCTACAACAGCTGAACTTTTCAGTGCTCTGGCAATCAACTTCCCATCCGTAGTCAACTTCTTCATTTTATTAAAAGACACCAGAAGTGAAATATCAACATCTAATAAATTACAGATGGAATAAGGGGAATGACTAATTACAACAATTTTCAATAAAGTAAAACTTCAGCTTTATACTCTTGTATACACTACACAATTATAACACAAAATCAATGTGTTATATAATAAACACTAATATTGCACATATTAAAATACACAGATTTATTTATTTCCATATCCTTATAACTACATTGAGGTGTTTAGAAGTTTATGCACGGTTTTGTAGGAATTAGCCCACTTAACACTTACCAGAGGTGTATATTCCCTATTTCTAATCCTAGAATTATTTATAGGTAATATATCCGAAATAACCCTTAAACTTTTTGAAAATGTACACGACCAGACTTACATCCATCTCTAGATTTTTCTATTTGCTCTCGTAGAAATCTGTCTTTGTGCAGGTTAGCATCCCCAAACCAGAAATCCACTTGCTTAGCAATATCTGCAAGCACCTGTTTAACCCGAGACCGTTTCTTTTTCTCTACATCTTTTTTTTTTCTCAGTGCTTTCTTCCATTATCTTTTGCTTTCCACTGTCAGTTTCCATTCCTGAGTTAGACAAAGAAGTAAATAGTTACATCACGTATAGTTAAAATAGAAAAACATGTAGAATACCCTTCATCTGAAGAGAGAATGGACTTTTCACATTTGGCAGCTAGGAAGAAACTTTCCTGAAAGTTTCCAGGCATTTTCAATAGTGAAATGTGTGTTTGTGTGTCCTTTTTAGCTTGAGCATAACTGACCTCCTGTGTCAGGTTATCATAGCCTTTTGTGCCTTTTAAACTGCAGAACCAAATTATATTAGCATATGTAAAATTTACTTCTACCTCAATAAGACCCTGCATCTCAAAAGTTTTATTCACATTTAAAAACAATTTCCAATGGACAAAATGCAAATTTGATTTTTTTTTTTTGCGGTGCTGGGGATCAAACCCAGGGCCCTGTGGTTGAAAGGCAAGCACTTTGAGTTATATCCCCAGCCCTGCAAATTTGATTCCTGATTATGACTTTTAACATGTTAATTTCTACTTTCTGGAAGCAGAATTCAACTGCCAAGCTGTGGAATTGGCCTTCCCAGTATTTATTTCTTGGGAGGCTATTCCCTCAAGTTACTTTACATGCTTCTTTTCCTTTGCTTTTCCTCGGCTTGTTGTTCTGAGGATTAAACCTAGGGTTTTTTTTTTTTTTTTTTAACCACTGAGTCACATCCTCAGCCCTTTTTATTTAGAGACGGGGTCTTGCTAAGTTGCTTAGGGTCTTTCTAAATTGCTGAGGCTGGCTTTGAACCTGGGATCCTCCTGACTCAGCCTCAGTTGCTAGGATTACAGGTGTGCACCATTTCACCTGGCTTCTATCTGTGTTTATTTTAAAACTCACCCAGTAGCCAAGCATGGTGGCACACGTCTGTAATTTCAGTGAGTCGGGAGGCCTTGGCAGGAGGATCCTGAGTTCAAAGCCCATCTCAGGAAAAGTGAGGTGCTAAACACTCAATGTGTTGCTGAGGATGTGGCTCAGTGGTCAAGTGCCCCCCGAGTTCAATCCCTGGTATCAACCCCCCATCCCAAAGAGATGTAAAACTCACCCAGTAAACTTTCAACTGAAGGTCTATTGAACTTGCTGTTTTCTGTGAAATATATCTTGTGAAATAACTCAGTGAGTTTGCTTTCAAATGTCACCTCTGTGAGGTCTCCTCTGACAACCATATTTAAAAACCCAAGTTTCTGGATAGATATTTGATATTTCCTCTGCATTATTTTTCTCTCTAGTCCTTATCACTTTCTAACATCACTATGTAATTTTTCTTTATTTTTTAATCCTACTTTTTTTCTTTATTATTAGGGATTGAACCCTGGGGGCGCTCTACCACCAAGCTATATCCCAAGCCCTTCTTTAAATAAAGTGAGACAGGTCTCACTAAATTGCAGACGCTGCCGGGAACTTGTAGTTCTACTGCCATAGTGTCCACTACTGAGTCACTGGGATTACAGGCATGTAACACTGTGCCCTGCTTTTAGTTTTCTTATCCTTTCTAGAATGTAAGATTAATGAAATCAGAGATTTCTGTCTTTTTTGTTTAGATTTTTGGGGACTGACTAGGGCCTTGTTTGTGCTAGGCAAGAGGTCCACCACTGAGCAAACCCACAGTTGTGACTGTTTTGTTTACTGAGCCATCCCCATCCCTGGCTATTTACTCAAAATGAATTGAATGAATTGTATATAAAATTTGTTGAGTGAATTGAATCACCAGAGGTACATACAAAAAAGTGAGTGCATAAGCAAAAGATTAACAATCAAGTCTGGGAAGATGCAGGCCTGCCTGAGAATAACCTCAGTCTCTTAGCAGAGTTAAAACAAATGCGGAAAGTTGTAAACATCTGCTCTGTTATACCTGGGTTGGAGAACCTATAGCAAGCAGGCCTTGGGTCTAGGTGAACAGAGTCCCATAAAAGATTGTTAGGCAACATGGGCAAAATGGGCTAAAGCTTTTACCTGGGAAGATAGCCTAAGTACTCCTTAACCCTTACCTAGGGAAGCCATGCATACCTGTTGGGGAGAGGCAACAAAATGCAGTAGGTTTGGGTAACTGCTGTATTTGGGTAAATGATAGGTCTGAGCCCCTAGATGAGATGAAGCTGTTGTACCTACTGTATCTTTTGCAATGTATTCTCTTTAAAGCTAAGTAAACAAGGTATTAGATTAAAGCCGACTTGTGTCTCCTGAGTCTGCCTCCTAGAATCAGTAACAGCTACAGTAATGTTGCCAACAGTAACAGAAATAATGTATTTTAAATTGATATTCAGTAAGGGGATACAAAGTCCCTGATGCATTTCACCTCAAATCTCCAACTAAAGGTACATTCTTACCATAAGAGAATTTTGGCATTTTCAGAGTAGGCTTCAGATGATCAACCAAGTATCAATTTTGAAAAGATACAAGTAATGAAACATTTAGTTGATGCTAGTTTAAGATATAAAACACAGCAAATACATCAAAATATATATATATTTTATATCAAAAGATATAAAATACATCAAAATTAATAATTAGAAAAAATATCAGCTGCCATTTAGTACTGCATAACCTCAAGCTTCATCTCATACTCTCACTTCAATCCCTCTTATCAGGCTTTTCTTCCTTCCATCCTGGTGAAACTATAGATATCAGTGAGTTCCATTGTCTATTTGATTTTTCAGCAGCATTTGGAGCTAGTAACTCCTTCTTTGAAGATACTTTATTCACATGGCTTCCAAGAAAGTTCCCTTTTACTGGACCCTCCTACTGTGCTCTACCTTTACATGTTGCTATGACTGAACTGAGTCTTGGGCTCCCTTATTATCTACACATTATTCTTTGAGGTTTTAAGCTCTTTGGGTTATGTTTCACAAGCTATCTATTCTCTAATTAGCTCCACATTCCAATCTTGTACTATCCACTTATGATTTCCAATGGCTTATCCAGAGAATATCTCAAACTTAATAAGAGAAAAAAAAAATCTAGAATTTTACACAAACTCATTCTTGTCCTAGTTTTTCCTATCTCAGAAACACCAACTACGAAATTGTTGAGGGCAAAAACAGGACAATGATTCTTAATTCCACTTTATCTTATACTCCATAGTCAATTCATCAGCACTTCTGTTAGCTCCACCTTTAAAATATATCCTGAACATTTCCTCCTTCACAACCATCTGGTCTGAATTCAAGATCTTCTTTCAGTAAAGATCAGAAGATCTTTCAGAAGATCTTCCTGGTTTTACTCTTCTTTCCTTATAACCAATTCTCCAGAGAGAAGAGTAATTTAAGAATATAAATCAGATCAGTTTGTACAAACTCCTCCAAAGATCTGCTTGTCACATTCAAAGTTCAAAGTTCAAAAGACTTTACTGTTTATAAGACCCTGTGTGATCCCACCTGAGGATCTCTAACTTATTTTCCACAATTCCTTTCAGCAAGATCACTCTGATTATAACACCATCTCTAGGTGTCTTTTTTTTGTGTGTGTGTGGTACTGGGGATCGAACTCAGGGCCTTGCGCTTGCCAGGCAAGCACTCTACCAGCTGAGCTATCTCCCCAGTCCTCTAGGTGTCTTAAACACACTACGGCCATTCCTACTTAAAGGGCTTTCCTCTGTCTGCTCTCTACCTTCCCTGACATATCTGTATGGACTTCCTTTTTCATTCAGAAGTCTCAGAATGTCACTATCTCAAGAGAGACTTTCTTTTTTATCCAATCTAAAAATTGTGTTCTAGCACAAATCACAAGTAAAGCTATGAAACCAGATGCG
The DNA here is from genome assembly GCF_902686445.1 of Sciurus carolinensis. Classification (NCBI taxonomy): domain Eukaryota; kingdom Metazoa; phylum Chordata; class Mammalia; order Rodentia; family Sciuridae; genus Sciurus; species Sciurus carolinensis. The sequence goes on from NC_062222.1 coordinate 44,106,164, forward strand.
GTGTTCATCAAAGGATGAATGGATAAAGAAAATGTGGTATATATACATAATGGAGTTTTATTCAGTCATAAAGAAAATTGAAATAATGTCATCTGAAGGACAATGGATGGGACTAAAGATCATTATATTAAGTGAAACAAGTCAAACTCAGAAGGTCAAGCATTATATGTTTTCTCTTATATGTGGTCGGTGGAGAGGAAAAAGGAAAAGAAAGGTGGGGGAGGAGAGGGGAATCTCCTAAAAAATCAAAGGGATAGACGATAGGGAAGGACAGGGACATCCTGGGGAATGATATTGGCCAAATTATATTGTCATATTGTATATTGTGTGCATGTATGAATATGTAACAAATCTCATCATTATGTACAACTACAATGCACCAATAAAAAATGTGGAAGAACAAACTCCCGGGCACCCTGAACCCTATCTACCGGTCACTCTTTTCTATATATTCTTTCATCTTATCTGGAATTATTTTATTGTCTATATATTCTACCCCACTAGAATGTAGGCAATATAAGGGCAGGGACTTTACCTTGATCACTATCTAAGTATTTGTTGAATAAATAAAATATATTTAAAAGTACCTGTAAAGTGAAGTATTTCAAATTCTTTTGTAAGGTGCTAGTATATAAATACAATACAAAAGACTATGATTACCACTGTGGGAAGCTCCACTGCTGACTGTACATTACAAAGGGCTAGCTGCCTGTTCTCTATTTCATTTCCTGATGGGAGCCTACCATCACAGGCATAGGAATAGTGAACAGAACTGCAAAAGCATGGAAAGTAACAATTCTCCCAGAAACCAGAGTCTCCTCATGTTTCTTGTATCATAGACCAGAGACCCTCCATTCTTCCAGGGATTACTTTTGTGGCTTGGATGATCTACGTTCAGATGGTGAAATATACCTTTGATTTAAAGGAAGATATGGATTAAAAAGAAAGCAAAGTAAGATATAGAATAATTTGGCTTCCCTACACAATGGCTGCAGAAAATCAGGAAGCTACATGGCAATACTTTTTTTACAGTATTGATCTTCAAAGTTTGCACTTTCTCAAGGTTCTATGATATGTCTTTTCATTCCCTGCATTCCAAATCAAACTCATTAACTTTCCTATCCAGGTATATTCTACCACCTTCATATTACTTAAGGATGTCATATTCCACCAAGTTAACCAAGCAAGCCATTGACTAGTTCTATGAATTTTGAACAAGTTATTTTTCTAGAGTCCACAAAATGTGGATTAAAAAAAAAGCATACCTAAATAAGGCTGTAAGGATTAGTCAGAATAAACCACTTCAAATTGGTTCTGTAGCATACACACTCAATAATATATAACCACATTATTATTTACCAATCTATCACTTTCAAATATATCTTTGAAAGATTCCTCCATTTTCAGTGTTTTCTACAATTATTGTCACTAGAATATGGCAACAGCTTATGACCAGCTAGACACCATCCATCCTTCATAGAAAACTATGTGTAACTTGTCTAAAACACTGATAGGATTCTGTGATGCTGATGTCAAAACTTGCAACTTCAGAAATTCCTTAGCACTTTTCAGTAACATAATGTGCATTTAAAAACTACTAAGTAAACCGGTAATGTCTAACTGGCTTTTAAATATGAACTTTGAACAAAGAATATAAGTTACTGTGCAACAATGCCAGTAACTTTAAATATATTGTTGTATATCCTCACAATCCTACCAAGTAGTTTCTTCCACCTTCTTTTAACAGGGGTTCAAAGGTTAAGTAACTTGGCTTTTCAAAGACAGGTATGTTAATGAATCCTCATATATTTGATTCTCATATTGCCTACTTTTTAGTAAAACCTCAAATTTGGCACACTATTTTTGACCTACAAATTCTTAAGTCTATGTAACTTCAGGTGGGTTTCAAGACTTCTTGAAAAATCCATGAACTTGCTAAAAGATAAATTTAAAAAGAAAAAGTAAATCATGATACTTGTATAAATACAACGTGAATACCTGGTAAAGATTTTTTTTTTTTTTTTTTGCGATGCTGGGGATCGAACCCAGGGCCTTACCGACTGAGCTATCTCCCCAGCCCCCTGGTAAAGATTTTACTTGGATAGTTAATGAGGGAAACTTATATACTACAAGCCAAGAAAATAAATGAGGGAAACTTATATACTACAACTCAATGAAGAGTTTAAAAAGCAATTAGGAATGTGAACAGAGAATCTACAGAATGGGAGAAAATTTTGCTAGCTACTCTGACTGGGGGTTAATATTCAGAATATATAAGAAAACTCAAAAAACTAAGCACCTTTCCACCAAAAAAAGTAACCCAATTAACAAGTGGGCAATGAACTAAACAGACACTTCTCAAAAGAAGAAATATGAATGGCCTAGAAGTATGTGAAAAAAGGTTCAACAACTTTAACAATTAGGGAAATGAAAATCAAAAACTACCCTGATATTTCATTTCACTCCAGTCAGAATGGCAGAATCAACAATAGAATCAACAATAGAATCAATGGCAGAATCAACAACAGAATGGCAGCCATCAACAATACAAACAATAATAATGCTAGACAGATGTGAAGAAAAAGTAACACTTTAAACTGTTGGTAGAATGTAAATTAGACCACCTCTGTGGAAATCAGTATGGAGATTCCTCAAAAACCTAAAAAAGAAACCACCATATACTCAGCTATACCATTCATGGATATTTATCCTGAAGAATTAGTCAGAATATTATAGTGACATGCACACACATACTTGTAACGGGACAATTCACATTAGCCAAACTATGGAACCAGCCTACATGTCCAGAAATGGATGACTGGATAAAGAAAATGTGGTATATATACACATTGGCGTTTTATTCAGACATAAATAATAATGAAATTATGTCATTTGCAGAAAATGGATGGAACTTGAGAACATTATGTTAAGTGGAACTAGTCAAACTCAAAAGGTCAAGGATCATGTTTTCTCTTCTATGTGGAAGTTAAGAGTGGAAAAAGGTAAAGGGTGTGTGTGCGCGTGTGTGTGGGGGTATCTCATGAATATTAAAGAGTAAAAGAACCAGAGGAAGGGAAAAGGGGAGAAAATGGGGATATACTGGTGATCAATAAAGGCTAAATTAAATTGCTATGTTGTGTGCACGTATGAATACGGTAACAATGAATCTCCCCATATGTATAATTATAATGCACTAATGAAAAATATAGAGGAAACAAGAGCCTTTTATTGCTTATGAAAAACACACCGCTTCGCCAAAAAACAAAAACAAAAACCCACCAAAACAACAACAAAAAAGACACCCTTACAAATAATTAGGTACGTTAAAATAAATGTTAATATATATAAGCCGGGCAATAACTAATTATATCTCCTTGGATAAACGCAATTTCCATTTTTATGGTTCTCTACAATTTACACAGTTGTAGTACTTGGACCAGTGAAGTAGATACGCTTTTTTCTTTTTGCCATTTTCAGCCACATTTTTCTTTATGAAATTATTCACAAAAAGTTTTTTTCAGAGACACACTTTCCTGGGAAGCTCATTCATCCATAACTTTTTTTTTCTGGTTTTTAAAACAACGCTTGTGCCAAAAAGGGTCCCGAATCACTGTTCCAGTCAAAGCTGACTCCTCAATGGTTACAAAAACACTTCAGTGGCTTGTGTCTTTGCCTTAAACGAGGCTTCTCGTTTAAGTTGTTTCATAAATAAATCCCTAGTCAATTTCCAAAGCTCAGTCTAAATGCCACCTTACTCTTCAGGCCCACCGCATCTTTCCTACCGCCTCATTTGTTTCCCCTAAGTACCTCTATTCGGTCCACTGTATCACATATTACTTGTTAGCTCTTTTCACAGCTGAACTTTTATCTACCTGAGGACAAGGATTAGAGATTTCCAAAACAAATCTCATGTTCCCTCATATTTGCTATCCCTAGGCAGTCAACTCCCATATGCAAATAAGTCTCTTTCCCTGTTGCTCCTCTAGCCACCCGTACTTCCGCAGAAACGCCGCCAAACGTGGGGCGTGCCCTAACCTTCCAACGCCAGTCGCTACACGCCCCCACGGCCCGAAAACGGGAACTACAAGGGCCACAAGAGGACTCCTGCGCATGCGCAGAGTGCACCAGGCCAAGAGAACTGATGGGTTTGTGGGAGGGGGCGGGGTAGGAGGGACAACAGATAATAGAACGGACTGCATGAAAAAGGACTGAGAGGAAATTAGACTTCACCCAACCTGAGCGCCTTAAACGCCACTTGTCACTTACTCGGATCAATTCCCAAAATACAGGGTCAGAGACTGCGTCCTTCAGTCCTTCCGTCTCCCGAGCCTTAAAGTCGTGGCTATTTCGCGTCATATGACGAGCGACACCACTCTCCCCTCCCGCCGTGAGAGAGCAGGCCCTGAGGCCGTGCGTTCGCCACACACGTCACGGGTGAGGGCTGCCTCCGAGGGGGCGGGGCTTCAGGGAGTGGGGCCAGCTGAGGAAGCGCGAAGCCCATGAAGAATTTGATTGGCGGATTGAAAACGGCGGTTCAGGCTGAGACGGTAGTGGGCGGGCTAAGAACCGGGTCCTCATCTGGTGCGGTCCCGGGTTAGTGACGTCACACTCGTTCGCGGGAGAAATTCGAAAGTGGATTTTGTGCAATGGGACAGGTGAAATGAAGTGTTTCTTGGGTTTTCCGGGAAAGGAAGGGTGGACAGGCAGGTAAATTTGAGTGATTTGGAGGGAAGGGAAGAAAATCTGTTCCACGGGAGCAGACCGGGAAGGATGTTGTTTGTAAACGAAAATTGAGGTGATAGCAGTCACAGCTTGTTTCAACTGTCTGTAATTATTCGTGCCTCATCTTCGTCTCTTTGCTAGCCCCTGTTTTGCAATTCTGGTCCTTAGTATGAGAACCAGAGAGAGTTTTGCTCTTTGATTTTAGGACTGACAGAAGATCTAGTGATCAAGTTTCCATTGTCATTTGCCGACACAGGATCTTCGTTATTGCAGTCTTGGCTAATGAAATGTAGGAATTTTTGTTGTTATTTGGAATGTTAATTTTCTTCCTTATTTATTTAGTTATTGGGGGATTGAACCCAGGGGCAATCTATCCCTGGGCTACATCCCCATCCATTTTTATTTTATATTGTAATAGGGTCTCACCAACTTACCCAGACTGGCCTCGGATTTGGAATGATCCTTCTGCCTCAGTTTCCTGAGTCTCTGGGATTGCAAGGCCTGTACCACAGCGCCCAACTGTTTCTGTTGAGAAAACATGTTCAGAAACTTTTAAGCCTGAACCACTTAGAGGTTCACATTTAGGTTTGGAAAATTATGCATGTTCATAAGCAAAAGAACCCAAAACATCTCGTCATAATAGGAAGAATGGTTCATATTTTACTGAGAACATGGATATGTAATATGTATATATAGAAGCACAATAATGTATATGTATGTGTAAAGCATATTTAATTATCACAGAACATCTGTAGTTTCCCCAGGACTTTAAAAACTTTGCAGACAAATCTTTCACCTACAAGAGGATGGTCAACACTTGAGTTGTCTGAAAAATTTGGACAGATTAACACTTTTAGAAAATATTTTATCCTTGCACCTCACTTGAATATATGATGCTGTTGGCTAAAACCATGTTTTTTTGTTCTTGTCATTTGTTTTTTTTTTCCAGTTTGATGGTAAGATAAGAAAGGAGGGCCTGAGAATGTAGTTCAGTGGTGGAACACTTCCCTAGCATGCTCTAGATTCTGGGTTATATCTTTTTTTCTTTTTTCCATTTTTCAAAACTTTATTTGTGCATAATAATTATACAGCATAATAGGGTTTCTGGGTTATATCTTTAGCACTGCAAAAAAGAAAAAAAAAAAAGAGCAAGGTGAGGTTGTTAACTCATTGAATATAAGTGTAAGGACTCTTCTAAATATTTTTTTAAAAATCCAGTTAGCTTTTCTTTTAGGTTTAATCCCATAATCTGATTTACCTTGTCAGAGAGTTTGAATCTTTACAATTTTTTTATTCTCTTTTTAAAATTTGTTCTTTGTAGTTATACATGACAGTAGATGTATTTTGACATATTTATGCAAACATGGAGAACATCTTACTGTAATTTAAATTGTAAATTTCACCTGGGCTTGGTGGTGCACACCTATAATCCCAGTGACTTGGGAGGTTGGGGCAGAAGGATCCCATATTCTAGGCCTGTCTCAGTAACTTAGTGAGGCCCTAAGCAGCTCAGCAAAATCAAAATAAAAATTAAAGGGGCTGGGGATATAGCTCAGTTGGTAGAGTGCTTGCCTGCAAAACAAGGCCCTGAGTTCAGTCCTTAGCACCACACACACACACAAAAATAATAATAATTAAGAAATTAAAATTAAAAAAGACTGGGAATGTAGTTCAGTGGTAGAGTACCCCTGGATTCAGTCTCTAGTATTGGGGTGCGGGGAAGGTAGATTCCAAAAGTAATATCTTAAGAAAGTAGTGGTGAATTTATCTTGCCGTTCCTAAATAGCATAAAAGTAATCCTAAATGAGTGACTACTAGATTCCTAATTTGTAAATCATGATGATAATACTTCCTTTTTTTGTTGCATGGAGGATTTCATGAATGCTAAATTAGTTATTGCCCTAGCCCTTAATACCTACCCTTTGGGATTATGAGATTGATAAATTTACGTAAAGTCTAGTCCAATTCTGGCCTTAAACATGTGGATAGTTACTAAATGGTTATGTAAGTTAGTATTTATGAATTTAGTGTTTATACAATTTGGTTTTGATTTCTAAATCTGCCATTTATTTACTTTATAACCTTGGGCAAGTTACTCAATTATGTCTTTCAATTTCTTTTGTTAAAAGGATATAAAAATAGTATTTATATCATAAGGTTATAGACATTTAAAGCATTTTAACAGTGTCTAGCATATAATAATACTGAATAAATAATAGCTATTATTAAATAATTCAATATTAATAACTACTATATACCAACCACTGTATCTACACTGTATTTTATCATTTGTATACATATAATATCCAACTCATTGTGGTGGGAGCAGGTTGCTCCAATAGCACCAGGGTTATGTTTCTCTGGACCTTTTTCATTTTGTTGGCATACTTACACATCTAACAATTCCTGTGGGCTAAAGGAGAGGGATATAAAAGGAGTTACTGTAAGAAAAGAACCAAAGGAAATAAAGAGGGTGTTAGGAGAGGCAGCTCAACATTAACTTGGGTTTTTCAGGACAGACTTGCCTAAGGGGGTCCTAGGAGAGGACTGAACCCATCTTTCTCTTATAGCCTAGGGGAGTTTTAAGGGGGGTGAGGGAATGGGGGGGATTTTTGTGGCTAGGCCATTGCTTGGGGGTTGTCAGGGAAGGGTCCTTGTGGTCATTACCTTCATTCTTTGTGGTAGACCCTGTTCCATGTCTGAAAGGTGTTTCTTAAGATTTATGTCCCAGCTGGGGATATATCTCAGTTGGTAGAGTGCTTGACCTCGCATGCATAAGGCCCCGGGTTCAATCCCCATCACCCCCTTCCCCCCCCCAAAAAAAAAAAAGAAAAAAGATTTCAGTCCCAGATAACAATTCCCTTTCATGTGTAATGATGGAGTATTCTTTGGATTTTGGGTCAGGCTGGGTCAGAGTTACTGTAGGGTGACCATTGTTCTGAGAGGGAGGATATGCTTCAAAATGGCATTGCCCAAGTCAAGTTCTCCCTAACAATTACATTTCTGAAAATTAATACCTTTGTAGATGTGGGTCCTGACCTGTGACCTGAGGCAAGTATGCATATCCCATTTGCCTACCTCTTATGCCATCCTTTCTCTACACATCAACTGGAGTCATCTTTGTAAAATATAAGTTAGATTATGTCATTTTATTCTTAAAAAACTTTTGTGTCTTTTGCTGTCTTCCGTGAAAATCCAAATTCCTTAACATAATATAGAAGTTTCTCTGAATCCAGCCTGTTCTCTCACCACTCACTCTAGCACTTCACCCCTTATACCTTCTAGAGTTTTCTGATCAGGCTTTTATGTATCTTGTTTCTTGTTGGGAAGATCTTCACTGGCATCTTTCCTTGGCTAATGGTTATTTCAGCTTACAGCTTAGACATTACTTCCTTCAGGAAAATGTTTAATATTTTAAACCAAGTTGCACACCCTTTCTGTCCTAATTCCTATTACATTTTATTGTAATTGTTGTTTATCACCCTGCTTTGTACTGAAAATTTCTGGAGATCAGGGATGGCATTTCATTCATTAATATTGATCTAGATAATCTATGGCACTTAGTAAACTTTGAATAAATATATCCAATTTACAAAGAATATGTAGGTGGCATATTTTTATGTGTGGAAGGGAAGAACTGAATCACAAATTAGTTTTACGGTGTCTTTTAGGACCATGTTCTCAAACTTGAGCATGCATTACCACCACTTAGAGGGCTTGTTAAAGTGTAGACTGTTGAACTCTGCACCCTAGACTTTCTGATTTAATAGGTCAAGAGTGGGAACTGAATGCAAATGCAGTGGGGTATGTCTGTAATCCCAGCTGCTTCTTAGGCTGAGACAGGAGGTTCACAAGTTCTAGGCCAGCCTGGGCAATTTAATGAGACTCTGTCTCAAAATGAGAAATAAAAAGGGCTGGGAATGTAGCTCAGTAATAGAGCATCCCTTGGTTCAAACTTTAGTACAAAAAAAAAAGTGAGAACTGAGAATATTCATTTCTAACTAATTCCCGGGTAATGTTATTGGTCCAGAGATTGTACCTTTGGGGACCAATTTAGGAGAAATATATTATGTCTTTGGCATCTCTATTCCTTCAATTCACTGTTAGTTATTTTATTTATTATTTTTGCAGTACTGGGGATTGAACCCAGGGCCTTAAATGTTATGCAAGCACTCTATCACTTAACTATGTCCCAGCTCTTTCATAAAATTCCATTATTATTATTATTAATAGTAGTAGTAGTAGTAGTAGTAGTAGTAGTAGGGATTGAACCCAGGGATGCTTTACCACTGAGCCACATTCCCAGCCCTTTTTATTTTATTTTTTTATAAAATTTTGAGACAGAGTCTCCCTAAGTTGCTGAGGCTGACTTTGAACTTGTGATCCTCCAGCCTCAATTTCCCAAACTGCTGGGATTATAGGCATGCACCACCAGGCCCGCTCATAAAAGTTTATTTTGAGGTAGGATCCTGCTAAATTGCTGAGACCAGCCTTGAACTTTTAATTCTCCTGCCTTAGCCCTTGGAGTAGTTGGAATTACAAGTGTGCACTACTGTATCCAACTCCCATCAGTGATTTAGATTTCCAGATTTGCCCACATAATTTTCTCCAGTAAAAGAGAATAGCTACAGTACCTTCTGCAGCAATATTAAAGATTTTTCCTTGTGGAAGTGTTATAATGTATATTTGGTCCGAGTATACTGACTTATATTGACTTTAAAATGTGCAGTTAGCCCTCCATTTTCATGGTTCTGTCTCTGTGAATTCAACCAAGTTAAATCACAGAGAAAATATTCAGAAAAAACATTTGTGTTGAACATGTATGGACTGTTTTTCTAAGCAATACAATTTAACAACTATTTGCATGTCATTTATATTGTTTTAAGTATTATAGTAATCTAGAGTTGGGAGGATGTGTTTAGGTTATATGTATAATCTACACCATTTTATGTAAGGGATTTAAGCACTTACATATTTTGGAATCTGGGGTGGAGTCCTGCAATCAGTCCTTGGTGGCAACTGGATACTGAGGGCAAGTGTAAAAGGAAAAATTTAAAACACAAGGGGGCCATCTTGTGGTGACTATAGCAATTCAGAAAACTTCAAAAATGGAATTGGGCTATGAGGAACCAAATGTGGAAAGGAAAATCCATTTCTTGATACTCATCATGTATCAAGAATAATGTTTGTAGACTCTTATAATTAAGATGTAAACTAATGTTTATATATTTTACTTAGTTTTCTCTTCGGCAAGTTCTTTTTTACAGCATGGTTTCAGTGTGTCCTCAGTTATAGATAATTTCATTGAACCTCTGTTTCCCTTGGTAGTTAGATAGTCCTGGTACTCTTTTTAATTCCTGTCTCTGGAATCATACCTTTTGGAACCACTTTAGGAGAAATATTGGGAAGGTTTTATTTACTACTTATTCTTTTCACCAAGGTTTAATATTCTATTTCATTTTTTATTTTAGGTGGTATAAATGTATAAGTACTTATTTTCTGGATCTAACTAGTTTATAACTTCAGGAGGAAAAATGGAAAACCAAGAATTTATTGTAAGTCTTACTAATTTTTACATTTTTTCTTTCTTTCTTTCCTCTTCCTTTCCTTGCTTTCTTCCCTCCTCCCTTCCTGATATTTCTTAAATGTCTTGATAGAGTTGCCAGTTTTAGCAAACAAAAAACAAAAAGCAGTACACCCAGTTATGTTTGAATTCAGATAAATAATAAATAGTTTTCTAGTATGTTCAAAATATTGCACTAATTTGATTATACAAAGCCCTTTGTAACAAATTTGTTGGAAGCTTGGGACCAGGAAATAATTTGTTTCTCTTCATGACCTGGCATGCCTCTTATGTCTAGATAGTGATTCTCACTCACATTGTCTGGTGTTCGAACTTTTTTATACTCTAAGAAAATAATTCAGATCCCAAAGAATTTTTGTATGTAGAGCTATTGTATGTCGATTTTTTTTTTTTTTTTTTTTAATATTAGAAATTAAAACAAGCCAGGCATGGTGGCACATGCCGGTCACAGCTATAAGAAAATTTCAGTTGTAGCTCAGTGGTAAAGCATCCCTAGATTCAGTGCCAGTATTGGGGGGAAAAAAAAAGAGAGAAAGGAAGAAAGAAGTTAAAACAGAAACAAAATACTTTTGGGTTTTTTTTGTTTGTTTTTAATTTTTAATTGTATTTGTTCTAATTAGTTGTATATAACAGTAGAATGCATTTTGATAGATCATACACAAATGGACTGTAAACCAAGTGCTTTTTTTTAATTCATTAAAAGGTAATAATAGTGAACTCTTTACATGTTAACATAAATAACATTTTAAATGAAAAATATTTAATTTTTCCAGAACAAAAACAATACTAGGAAAAAAAAATTGAGAAGAGTAGCATTGTTATGTATTTTTGCAAATTTTTTTAACATTTAATTTAGAAGAAAACAATTGGATTCTCCTATCTTTTTCTGCATTAAATTTACAATTTAATCTGGCAGCATTGCATATATATAACCTTGAGAAATCCATTCTGCACCCTGCCAGGATGAAAATGTAAAGACAAAAAAATCATCACAATAGTTTTGACCTAACAGATGCTTGTAAAAGCCCTAGAGACCCCTAGGAGTCTCTGAACCTCACTTGAACAACTGCATGAAGGTTTTTGTTTTGTTTTCCTCAGGGTTGTTTTTTTTTTTTTTTTTTTTTTAACCACTGAGCTATTATCCAGGCCCTTTTTAAAACATTTTTTATTTTGAGACAGGGTCTCACTAAGTTGCTAAAGCTGATCTCAAACTTGGCAATTCTTCTATCTCAGCCTTCCAAGTCGCCTGGGATTATAGGCATGTACCTTTGTGCCTGGCTACTTGAATCTTGAGTACCCAACAATTTTTTCCCTTCCAACTGATTACTTGAAAGTTCAAAATTATTATTATTTTTTAATTATTTTTTTAGTTTTTTGGTACTGGGGATTGAACTCAGGGGCACTTTACCGCTGAACCATATCCCTGGTCCTATATTGTATGTTTTTTAGAGACAGGGTTGCTAAGTTGCTTAGCACCTCACCATTGCTGAGGCTGGCTTTGAACTCGAAGTCCTCCTGTCTCAGCCTCCCGGGCCACTGGGATTACAGGTGTGCGCCACCACGCCTGGCTCAAAATTATTTTTGGTGCTGTTAACTTTTCAGCTTCTCCCTTAGAGTTTTACCTGTTCTTTCTTCTACTTTTGATTATCCTCCCAGCTAGCTAACTTTTTTTTTTTTTTTTTTGATAATTATGGCATTGGGGATTGAATCCAGGGCCTTACTCATGCAAGGCAAGCAATCTACCACTGAACTATATCACCCAGACAACACCCCCAATCCCTCTGTCTTTTTTAACTCAAAAAACCAAAACTCAGGGCCTCATACATGCTAAGCACATACTGTACGATTGAGTTACACCCCTAGTCTCTTTCATTAATGTTGTTGTTATGATACCTGTGCTAATATGAAAAGATGTCTTAAATACTTTTTATGTGTATATAAAATACTTGGCTTTGAATATATAAATAGAACCTGTTTCTTTTGTACTTTGGAAATAGGTCCTATATACTCATCAAAAGATGAAGAAATCAAAAGTGTGGCAAGATGGAATTTTGAAGATCACTCCCTTAGGAAACAAAGTAAGTGCAAAGCATTTGACTACAGAGTCTAATGAGCTAGGTTCTTGGTTTTTGATTGAGTATTAAGAAAACTTTGTAGATGGGTGGCACATGCCTTCATCCCAGTGGCTCAGAAGGCTAATTCAGGAGGATTGCAAGTTCAAAGCCAGCCTTAGCAAAAGCAAGGCACTAAGCAACTCAGTGAGACCCTATCTCTAAATAAAATACAAAAAAGGTCTGGGGATGTGGCTCAGTGGTTAAGTGCCCCTGAGTTCAATCCCCGGTACCAAAAAAAAAGGAAAACTTCGTAGATGATGAAATGTTAGGTATGTGCATATATTAACAATGTGAAAACAGAAATTTTCAAATAATTTCCATATTGCAGTATATAATTTGTACATTATAAAATATATAAATATATAAAAATAACAAGTAGTATTTAATTTTTTTTGACTAAAAAATTCATTGAGTGCTTGCTGTGTCAGGTACAATGCTTTAAATATATCAACTCACTTAGTCTGCCTAATTCTCCTAAGAGTTACTATTTTTATCTTTATTTTACTGATGATAAAACTGAGGCAAAGGGGCTGGAGTTGTTGCTCAGTAGTAGAGCACTTGCCTAGCAAGTGTGAGGCACTGGGTTCAATCCTCAGCACCACATAAAAATAAAGACATTGTGTCCATATACAACTTAAAAAAACAAGACAAAACATCAACAATAAACTGAGGCACAGAATGGTGAAACAGCTTGTCCAAGGGTCTCAAAGCTTGAGAATGGAGAAGTCATATAAACTTAGGCTTTTTCACTCAAAGCCCATGTCCTAACCATGTCTCTGTATTATTAACTTAATAAAAGAACTTTGTTATAGTTGAATTGATGGTACTATATAGTATAGTTCTCTCCCAGAGCTTTTTAAAATTTTTATTTTATTTTAAGATAGGGTCTGGCTAAGTTGCTGAGACTGACCTTGAATTTGCAATACTCCTATCTCAGTCTTGTGAGTTGCTGGGATTACAGGAGTGCCTCACCACTGTGGTTTGATATTGTTATCCTGGTAAAATTTACTTACCTATTCCTTTCAGTGAGAAAGTTGCTTACCATATTCAAGGCCCTGGGTTTAACTACCAGCACTTCAAATAAGTAAATAGATAATTACATAAGCTGGGCTCAGTAGTGTATGTCTGTAATTCCAGAGAGGCTGAGGCAGGAGGATTGCAAGTTCAGAGCCAGACTCAGCAACTTAGAGAGGCTGTTTTGAGGCACTGTCTCAAAATAAAAAGTAAAAAATGGGTTGGGGTTATGGCTTAGTGGTTAAGTGCCCTTGAGTTCAATCCCCAGTACCAAAAACAAAAACAGAAAAACAAAACTAAATAAAAAGTCAGATATTCAAAATCAACTTCTCATTTACACATTTTAAATTGAAATCATAAAGCTAATCTGTTAGATGTATTTAAAGTGTAAACTGCCTAAGATATGACAATTCCATTGCAAAATAAAAACTTTTTAAAATTAAACACCAGATATTTAAATATCAGATTATAATACCCAATATCATATTATCTTGTTGTTGAAACTATTTATGATCCTATTCTTGGTTCGAATTACTTCACTATTAACTATATATAGTTCAAAGTTTTCAGGATTTTAAAGGTACTTTCCCATTGAATAAAGAAAATGTTACTGTCCCAGTCAATTGGGTTATCATTATCAGAGAACCCTGAGATTGCTAACATTTTGGGCTAGAACTTGAGACCTTGAGCTACTGATAATCAGGGTAACTCTACCATCATCAAGGGACACACTGAACCTTGTGTTCAGTTGCAGTAACAATAGGATTTCAGTCTGTGCCCTTTAAAGTGGTTTGATTTCAGAGTTGGTTAATTTCTGTGCTCAAGTCATAACATTATCTAATTTTTCCTCTTTGAATAGATGAGTATATGGTCCTGTCTGAATCTATATTTTTTTAATCACTTGTCTTACACAGTTAATCCTTCTGATCATTCATTGTCAGATTATTAGCATCATTGTCTGATGATATTCTGCATAATTTTTTTTTTTTTTTTTTTTTTTGCTTATATTCTTATTTGTTTAGAGTTAAAACCTTCAAAATCTTAGAGATATTTAAACGATATCTGACTGGAGCCAGGTGTGGTGGCACATGCCTGTAATTCCAGTGGTGTGGGAGGCTGAAACAGGAGAATCTTGGGTTCTAAGCCAGCCTCAGCAATTTAGTGAGGTCTTAAACACTTAGTAAGACCCTGTTTCAAAAATAAATAAATAGGGGGGGATGTGACTCATTAGTGAAGTGCCCCTGGGTTTAATCCCTGTCCCCCATCCCTCAAGAAAAAAAGTTATCTGATTGGATTCTGCATATCCTTGTAACTTTTCTTTTTTTTTTTTTGGTACTGGGGATTGAACCCAGGGGTACTATACCACTAAGCCACATCCCCAGCCCTTTTTATTTTTGAGACAGGGCCTCACTAAGTTGCTAAGGCTGCCTTTGAATTTGTGATCCTCCTGCTTCAGCCTCTTGAGTTGCTGGGATTACAGATAAGATGTGTACCATAGCATCTGGCTCGTCTGAACTTCTTCTGGTTCTAAATCATAATGTTATGGTCATATTAGTAATTTTATTTATTTATTTATTTTGTGGTGCTGGGGATTAAACCCAGGGCCTTGTGCATGTGAGGCAAGCACTCTACCAACTGAGATATATCTCCAGCCCTAGTAATATTATTGAACTTTAACTATAGCATATATTTGTTAAGTACCCATTATAAACCTCACACAGGTAGTTTAAGCGGAAAATAGGTTAGTTAAAATTAGTCCCAGAAATTTTATGTGATCCAGGAAAGTTAATCATCTTCTTGTATCCTAAATAGCACCATTCCAAATGCAACCTATTGCTGGTACTTTTTTCTTGCTAATATTGCCTTTTCTCTACCTATTGAAATTCTGTCAGATATTTCTTCTCTTTTAATTGAGACATCAATCAATAATTGTATATTTCTTGAAGCCAGTGGGAAAAGTAAAAACTGATATGTGGAAGCAGAGTAGAAGAGCTGTTAACATCAAATATCAAATACAACCTAGTTTTCAATCCCGGCCCTTCATTTAGTAGATTTGTAATCTTGGGCAGGTTATTTGGCTTCTCAATGCCTGTTCTGGGTGATGTAGCAGGGAACAAAACAGATAAATCACTGACTTTGTGGAAACAACATGGAGGAGATAGACCAGTAAATCAGATGAATATGTATGTCTACTGATGTATGTCTACTGAGTAAGACAAATAGGGAGATCATAACTGTTGGAGTAGAGTGAACAAGGGCGAGAATGGAGATAAGGAAGGATTGTGTAAGCCTTATTTGCTATTATAAGGACACACATTCTTTTCCGTAGGAAGCTGTGGAGACATTAGAATGATTTATAAAAAATTTTTTTTAGTTTCAGATGGACTAAGAATCGAACCCAGTGCCTCACACATACTAGGCAAGCACTCAACCACTGAGTTACAACCCCAGTCCCCGTGAAAATGATTTGAGCAGAAATATAATATGTAATCTGTATGGAATATATTGCTCGGGGAGGAAGTGTAGAATGAAAAGAACAGAGGAAGAAGAATAGAGCCATTGGAAATACCAAAATTTTAAGCAGTTTTAGACATATAACTCACATATTTTAAAATTCACCCATTCTGTGATTTTTAATATATTTACAGTTTTGCAACCATTAGCACAATCTAAATTTATTACATTTTTTCGCCCCTAAAAGAAATCTCATATCCAGGAACAGTTACTGTTCATGACCTAAGTAGTGAGCCTGCACCCCTAAACATACATGAATCTACTCATGGTCTTTATGAATTTGCCTATTCTGGACATTTCATAAGAATGAAATTATATGATATAATCTTTTGTGAATGACTTTCATTTAGCCTAATATTTTCAAGGTTCATTTATGTCGAAGCATGTACTTTTTTCCTTTTTATTGCTGAATAGTATTCCTTGCATATATTGTGCTTTATCCATTTATTATTTGGTATACGTTTGGGTTATTTCAATTGTTTGACTATTATCAATAATGCTGCTTTGAACATTGAGTGGGAGTTTTTGTGTTTATATCTTTTTGGGTGTATACCTACAAGTAGAGTTGCTAGGTCATATGGTAACTTTATGTTTAATCTTTTAAGGAACTGCCAAACAACTGCTTTCAAAGTGATAGAAACACTAATATTAAAAGGGCTACTAGAGAAATTACTATGAGAAATGGCTAGGGACAGAAAGGGAGCTAGAAGATGACAGTCACCTTAAGCTTATTTTGTCTTCCTTAACCCTCATAGTCAGCAGATTTAATTCATTGTACCTCATAAAGAATTCTATCCCCTACGCCAGTATCTTATTTTAAGCACTAATCTTTTCAGTTCTTCATAGCATACTGTTACGATAATCCTTTAATTGATCTTGCCTTCCAATTGCTCCCTCTAAGGTGTTCTAATTTTGTTTTCTTCCCCAATTCAACTCCAAGATCCTCCTGGTAGGAATTAAATTCTTGAATTTCATTCTCTTTCAGTCTCTCTGTCTTTGTCTGTTTGTCTGTGTCTCTCTCCCTCTCTTTTTTCCTGTGGTATGGGGGTTAAACTAAGATCGAGGTGTTCTATCACAACCCTAGCCCAAGTTTTGAATTTCTTGTGTGGATACCTTCATTCGCTTATACAGACATGCATAATAAACATTTTAAATAGATTCATTTCAAATCCAAGTAAAATAAAATGATATAATCATTTCATTACATGGTTTACTTATATAGCATTTTTTCACAATATTCTCTATTTGATATATTTTTGAATTTGTTCTTATAAATGAGAAAATGATTTTTTGCCTATGTGTTTATATGTATATTTTAACTTGTTCTAACTAGTTATACATGACAGTAGAATACATTTTGACAAATCATACAAAAATGGAATATAACTTCTCATTCTTCTGGTTGTACAAGATGTAGAGTTATGCTGGTTTTTATTATTAAAGATGTTTAGGAGAAGCAGAATTATATTCTATTCCTTTTTAACTCTTATTTTATTTTTACACAGGCAATTTTATATGATGACAAAGGAGCATGTTTGGAAAGTCTATTTCTTAAATGTCTTGAGGTATTTGAATGTTTATATTATTTTTACGTTATTTAAAAATCTCTTTAAATATTTCCTTTATTAATGTTATTAATAGTAGAATCATGGTACGTGGTACCAATACTAATAATGATAGATGGTATTCATTGAACATTTTTAAAAAAAATTTTTATATATCATATATATTTTAGTTGTAGGTGGACACAATACCGTTATTTATTTATTTTTTAATGTGCTGAGGATCGAACCCAGAGCCCCATGTGCGCCAGGTGAGTGCGCTACCGCTGAGCCACAACCCCAGACCTCTTTGAACATTTATTACAACTAAGAATGCAACACAAATGTTTAGTGACTTGCCCACGTTCATATTATGGTGGAGGGCTGAGATTCAAACCCAAGAAATGACTCTAGAGTTTAATTCTTTTACTTTTCTTTTTTAAGAATAGGTTCTCACTATGTTGTCCAGGCTGGCCCTGAACTCCTGGGCTTAATTGATCCTCCTGCCTCAGCCTCCTAAGTAACAGGGACTATAAGGCACCCTACACCACCACCCAGCTACATGAATTTTTGATAGGCTGTGATTTCCACTGGGAAATATTGTTATAGTCAGTGTTTTCACTGTTGTGACTGAAAGACCTGACAAGAACAATTTTAAGGAGGGAAAGTTTATTTGGGGGCTCACAGTTTCAGAGGTCTTACTTAGTTCCTAGACAGCTGGCTCCATTCCTTGGGGCTCAAGGTAAGGCGGAACATCATGGCATAAGAGTGTGACAGAGGGGAGCTGCTCACATGATGATTAGGAACCAAAGAGAGACTCAGTTCAACTCACCAAATATATACCCCAAAGGGACGCCCCCAATGTCTACCTCCTCCAGCCACACCTTACCAGCCTAGGGTTAATTAATTCACCACTCGATTAAGGCTCTCATAACCCAATTATTTCACTTCTAAATGTTCTTGCATTGTCTCACACAAAAGCTTTTGGTGGACATCTATAACCATAACAAATATTTTGGGATTATTTCCACTTAAGTATTTTCTCGGGTATTAATTTTGTTTTTTACCCTATTGGAAAAAGGAAAAGAAAAGAACTAAAGGCAAATTTTATCATAAAGAGTAAGGATATCAGAATTGGTTGTTCTGGATTCATTGCCTGCTTTCAGACCCCTTCTAGCTAACCTAACCTGTGTCTAACTTCTCAACAGTGAAATCTAGATCACAGGCTTTATGGGATTGATTTAAAGATTAGAAATAACTTAAAGTACCTAATATTAAAATATATATTTTTATTATCATTATATTGATATTTGGCAATGATATTTAATTCATTTGAGATTTTGTATGACCTTAATAGTGGTTGTACTTTTTTCTTGGTGATACTGGGGATTGAACACAGAGGTACTTTACCACTGAATTACATCCCTAGCCCCCTTTTGGATTATTATTTTTTAAATTTTAAGGCAGGATCTCACTAACTTGTCCAGGCAGGCCTTGTCCTTCTGCCTCAGCCTCCCAAATTGCTCACCAAATTGCTCCTCACCAAATTATAGGTGGCGCCACCAGGCAGGGCAGAGGAGTAGGTTCTTTTTTTGTGTGTGTGGTACTGGGGCTAGAAAGGAGGGGCACTTTACCACTGAGCTACATCCCACTACATCCCACCTCTTTTCAACATTTTTTGTTTGTTTTTGAGACAAAGTCTTGCTAAATTCCTGAGTGTGTCACTAAATTGCTGAGGCAGTCCTCAAACTTGTGATTCTCCTGCCTCAGCCTCCTGAGTCACTTAAAATTGTAGGCGTGTGGCACCATGTGAGCTGAAAAGCACTATTTTAATAGGTGATTGATTGCTGGTTGCTATCATTATTATATCATTTTACATCATTTAGTAAAAGATTAATCTGATATAGATTTGTGTATTTTTAAACTAGATTCATAATCTTATGTTTCAGTTAGAAGAGGTAGCAAGAGCTACATTTGTTCATTAAAGGGATTAAAAATACTTTTTTGGAATGTGATTATTTAAACCACTAATAATTTATAATTGTGTTTAATTTGTGATAATTTTGAGTATTTAATTATACCGTTTATTTAATTTTTAACTTAATTAAAACTTCTTTTTTGCAGCACTGGTGTTAAACCCAGGGGCACTCTACCACTGAACCCCATACCTAGCCCTTTTATTTTTTATTTTGAGACAGGGTCTCAATGTGTTGCCCAGGCTGGCCTCAAACTTGTGATATACTCTCTCACCCTCCTGAATAGCTGGTATTACAGGTGTGAGCCAGCATGCCAGGCTAATTCACATTTATTTATAAAAATATATAATTGATAATTAACAGCTCTAATTAAAATATTATATTTAGTTGTATGAATCTAAGTTAATTCCTTGAGAGGAGGCTTTTTTTTTTTTTATTGTCTTTGTATTCCTAGAATGTAACAAAGGACATTCTATAGGACCCCAATGTGTATTTTTTTTTTTTTTTTTTTTTTTGTGTGTGTGTGCTGGGGATCGAACTCAGGGCCTTGTGCTTACAAGGCAAGCACTCTACCGTCTGAGCTATCTCCCCAGCCCCCCAATGTGTATTGTTGAATGAACAAATTAGTGGAATTGTTTTATTGTATTATCCTCTTTTGTGCTTGTTGATAGTTAACTAGTGCATAATAATAAATAATTGAAGAATTTAGTTACTGATTAATTCACTTAACATTTATTAAATATATGTTTGTGTTGTTCGGTGCTAGTGAGTTCACTGTAAATATATAGAATCAAATAATTAGATGTATGAGATTTTAACATTTATTTCTTTTTGTGGTGTTTGGGAGCAAGTGCAGAGCCTTTCATATGCGAGGCAAGCACTCTACCACTGAGCTATACCCCCAGCCCATTAACATTTATTTTTTAATATTTAGGTGAAACCTGGAGATGACTTAGAAAGTGATCGATACTTAATCACAGTTGAGGAGGTTAAAATGTCTGGAAGCATAACTATTAAACAGAATGTCATTAAAGAACCACAGTCAGATTCAAGGAGGTTCATATCCTATGGCCGGTCTCTTGGATGTCAGCCTGCTGGTTTAAAAAGAAAGTTTCCTGTAAGTTTCTCTATGGAAATAATATGTCAACATATATTTTTAAAATCATTCCCAAAAGTAATGAATTTTAAAATTATTGTACCCTGTGGTACTTCATAATTTACTTATGTAGAAAGGAAATAAATCCTACTTAGAAAAATCTTACTAACAAATGAATGTTTGTATTTTAATTAAGTACACTTTAAATATTAATTATTATTTTACCTTAGGCAAGCACACACATTCCTTTTTATTTCAACCAGTTTATTTCACATTTTATTTATAGATAATGGTAGAACTAACAATTGTTTTAATATTTGTAGGGTTTTCAAGCACCACGTCAGGTTCCAAAGAAAATGGTTCTTACAGAAAATGGTGAATCGGCTGCATCACTTGAGTCTAAAGAACCTGGTCCTACTTTTTCTTCTCCATTCTACAACATACCTCCTTTGTTTTCTACTGTTGGCAAGCAGGATATAAATAATATACCAAGAAACTCTGAAAATATTGTCACTTACAATATTGGAGAGAGAAATAACATGACATCACCTTCAGTTGTCTCTGCTTCATCCTTCATGATTAACCCAGAAATGCTAGCTGAAGAAAATTACTTTTGTTCTCCTGTCAGTACTGAAAGTCAGCATTCAGACTCTTCACTGACCAATGAGCCCTTGAGAAGAGATAATTTGGCATTACACTATCCAGGAGTTTCACAAAACATTAGAAGTAAAGCGCAGATATTAGCTCTTCTGAAATCCAAGTCAACAAATATGCATAAGGACCTAAATTCTGAGATGACAAGACTTTTACCTCAGGTACAGCCACAGAGAAGTTCAAACATTCCTGCTAACCCAAAGTACTTAATTCAGCTGGAAGCATGTGCTGAGATGAAGAGCACAGACCAGCATCAATCAGAAAATACCATGAGAAATAAAAGCCGATGGGCCATGTATTTATCCTCACAGAGTTCTCCTGTACATTCCTGTACTGTAGAAGGGAGCAATATAGAATGGAAACCTGAAGCCCAGGAAGATGATATAAATTTGAATTTGAAAGACCTTTTGGTACAAGAAAGGATGCAGGACTTTGAAACATGTGATGAAAAGGGAAAGAAGGATAATGAAGACCAGCCAGTAGATAATACTGATCAATCCTGGAATCAGGAAGAAAAAGTGGAAATACTTTCATTCTGTGAAAGCAGCAGTTTACTGGGTAGTTGCAGCAGTGCAGACAATAATGGTTTATTATCAGAATCTAACATTCAAGGAAACAATGAAATACCTTCTAATCAAAATGACAAAGTGTGCATGGAAGGGTCAGTTTGCATTGGAGAAAGTGCTCAGGTGGTAAATACATGTACAACACAACAGGAGCATAAACAACCAGTGTCATCTCTGCTGGAATCAGAACATCTACAGATGGAATCTTTTCTAAGTAACAAGTCTAGGATCTCTAATGGTGTTCCAGACGTGTTTTCTAAAAGTAGCATTGATAGTGAAAGTCTGAATAGTGTTCACGGATCTGTAAGTAATGTAACAGAACCATTTTTAGAGATAAATTTTAATCTGAGTAATTTTGAGACTAGTGACACAGAAACGGAATCACAGGAAGACAACAAAATTTCCCAAGATTCAGAGAGATGGGTAAAGGAAATTTTGGCTCATGATGGCAATTTATGTGTTCAAAAGAGAAGTGAGGATACAAGCTGTCAAGAAATTGGCAGTGAGTGTTTGCCACTCTTAACATCTATTGATAGCAGACCTGCAGACATATTTCCTATTAAAGAGACTATATCACAGTTTTGTGATAAAACTTGTGTGGGTTTTGACATGGGACCTTATAAGGATGGAAACACTGGAAAAGAAACAGAGGAGGAATATATCAACACGTTAAGCAATTTTGACTCATCCTTAGATTGGAATGATGATGTATATATAGATAACAAAGAAGATGCTAATAATTCTATCAAAAAAGTTGGAATTAACTGTGATTTTGCTTCACTTTCGGATAAATCAAAAGGTATAAACATGAATTTACATTTTCCTCAATTTTTAGACACAGTCACTAATCAGAGTCCTAAAAATGATGCCCTATTCTCAGAAGATGTTCAACCTCAGACTTTTATTTTGGGAAGTGACTTAGACAAAAGTGATGAACAGATTTTACCACCAATTTCTAGCAGTGACAAGAGTATCCAACTATTAACTACCAATCAGGAATATGTTGCATGTGATAGGTTCGATACTCAAGATTCCAATTCTTTGTTTTATCCTCTGGAAAAAAAGCATCCTATTTCCAAAGACTCCGAAGTATACATTCCTGAATCTGAAGACTCGGGAAGAATTGGAAAGTTACCCCATGACCATATTGAAGTCGCAACTGCCAGAAAAAGCAAACAATCCTGGAATAATTCTAGAAATTCTTCACTTTCTGGAGTTATAAGTAACATTTCCCTTTTAAAGTCACTATCTGAACACAGTACAGCTTTAGAAAGCTTGGAAATACTGAAAAAGAGAAATACTGCCTTTCAACAACAAGGAATTCAGCAGACATATGAGCCAGATAGCAGACCTGAAGGTTAGAATGATGTATCTGTTTTGGATCTTTCTCTTTGTAGCTAAAAGGATGAGAAGATATTTGCTCTGACTGCTACTTTAAAGAACTATATAGTCTTTAAATAGATAATACATGTATTGATAAAACCAATTCTAATAGAGAATAATATAGTGAAAATTAAGTTTCCTTCCTGTCACCATACTTCAGTTCATTCCTCAGAATTAGCCACAGTCTCTTAGGCTATACTTGGAGAAATACTCTGTGTGTATATGGTATATATGTATTTTGGCATATGTAGATGAATGTATATACAGGTTAGGCTTTCTGTGTTTTGAGGAGGGTTACTTGGGATTGAATCCAGGGCGTTTTACATGGTAGGGAAGTGCTCTACAACTGAGTTTTATCCCTAGCTCTTTTTTTTTTTTTTTTTTTTTTTTTATTGTAAACAAATGGGATACATGTTGTTTCTCTATTTGTACATGGAGTCAAGGCATACCATTTGTGTAATCATAAATTTACATAGGGCAGTGTTGTTTGATTCATTCTGTTATTTTTTTTTCCCTTCCCCCTATCCCTAGCTCTTTTTAACATTTTTTTTTTTTTTTTTTTTTTTTTTTTTTTTTGGTGCTGGGGATCGAACCCATGGCCTTGTGCTTGCAAGGCAAGCACTCTACCGACTGAGCTATCTCCCCAGCCCTTTTTAAAATATTTTGAGACAGAGTTTCTAAATTGCATGAACTGGCTTCAAACTTGCCATCCTCCTGCCTGCTGAGTAGTTGGGATTATGGGTGTATGCCACTGCATCCAGCATTCTTAATTTGAAAATGTTGTGCTTAAATACATAAATATATCCTTATATCTTTATTCCTGGTTCTATACCACAGGGTTCTTCTTTTTCTCCATTGTGTAATTTGTTTCTTTACTCCCAGACTATGAAAAAAACCCTCTCTCAAGACATCTATATTTACTTCCTCAGTTTTCCAGTACACACCCGATAGTCCATATCAGCATACCCATATCACTTCTAGTAAGAGCCTTTACAAATTTGTAAAGTTCACAAGTCCTCTCTGAATCACTTTTGAATGTAGATATTGAGCATCTTTTCTTATATTTAAGCATTATTTTGTTCTCTTCACAATCTGTTTTATTTTATTTCATTTATTTTTTAATTTAATTTAATTTAATTTAATTTTATTTTTTTGGTGGTATTGGGGGTTGAACCCAGGGACTTGCACATTTTGGCATGCTCTCTACTACTGAGCTACATCCCCAGCCTTTCTAAGAATTTTATTTAAATCCTTAGCTTCCTGATTAGTTGGGATTACAGGTGTGTACCACCATGCCTGGCTGAAAGTTCTTTGTATATTAGATGTATTAACCATTTACGATGTTTATTATAAATGTTTTTTGCAGTATGTCATTGGTCTTTTACCTTTGCTTATGATATGTTGTCAACAGCCTTGTCTTTTTAAGAATGTAATGGTAAATAATGTATATATGTGAATGTAAATGAGCAATGCATTTTATGATATTCTCAAAGTTAAATTGAACCCTTATTTGAATATCCCAAGTGATTCCTGAGAAAAGTATAAATAAATTATTGTATTCACTAAAGTGACTCTTTCAAATATAGTTAAGTTTGATAATGTTATAGTTTATATATTTTTGGTACTGGGGATTGATTCCAGGGGTACTTTTACCACTAAGCCATATCCCCACTCCTTTTTTTTTTTTTTTTTCTTTTTGAATCAGGGTATCACTAAGTTGCTTTAGGCCTCTCTAAGTTGTTGAGGCTGACCTTGAACTTGTGATCCTCTTGCTTCAACCTCTGAGTCACTGGGATTATAGGTGTACATTACCACATCCAGCACAGTTTATTTTCTAAAAAATAATAAGGAAAAATCTTTAATGAAAAATAAATATCATTAGATATATAATGCATATAAGAATGTACATTTTAAATAAGATTTAGAAATTATAAAATTCAGTTGTAAAAAATCTCTTCTCTCATCAAGTTGAAAGAGGATTTTAATTAATTCTCATTGTCTGCAGTAGTTGTTTTGTGAAGTCACTACAAATCCCAAATTAGTGATTTTGCTCCTATGGGAAATGCAAGTCTCTGGTCAAAACATTTTCTTGAACTCACCAACACATAACCTTATTTTATGCGTGTTTCTGTTTAAAGACACCTTATCTAATATATATTGTTGATTCACTGACACCAAACTCTCAAGTAGCGCTAATTCATGTCTGAACAAAACAATCTAACACTTTTATTTTCTCTATAACAGCCATCATATCCTTCTTACTATAGTCAGCACTCTTCTTAGGGGACATTTTATTTTATTTTATTTTTTTTATTTATTTATTTTTTATTATTGTACACAAATGGGATACATGTTGTTTCTCTATTTGTACATGGCGTAAAGGCATACCATTTGTGTAATCATAAATTTACATAGGGTAATGTTTGATTCATTCTGTTATTTTGTTTCCCTTCTCCCCACCCCTCCCACCCCTCTTTTCCCTCTATACAGTCCTTCCTTCCTCCATTCTTGCCCCCCTCCCTAAACCTAACTCTAACCCTAACACTAACTCTTCCCACCCCCCATTATGTGTCCTCATCCACTTATTAGCGATATCATTCTTCCTTTGGTTTTTTGAGATTGGCTTATCTCACTTAGCATGATATTCTCCAGTTTCATCCATTTGCCTGCAAATGCCATAATTTTATCATTCTTTATGGCAGAGTAATATTCCATTGTATATATATACCACAGTTTCTTTATCCATTCATCAATTGAAGGACATCTAGGTTGGTTCCACAATCTGGCTATTGTGAATTGAGCAGCTATGAACATTGATGTGGCTGTATCTCTGTAATATGCTGATTTTAAATCCTTTGGGTATAGGCCAAGGAGTGGGATAGCTGGGTCAAATGGTGGTTCCATTCCAAGTTTTCTAAGGAGTCTCCACACTGCTTTCCAGAGTGGCTGCACTAATTTGCAGCCCCACCAGCAATGTATGAGTGTACCTTTCTCCCCACATCCTCGCCAACACCTGTTGTTGCTTGTATTCTTGATAATCGCCATTCTAATTGGGGTGAGATGGAATCTTAGGGTGGTTTTGATTTGCATTTCTCTTATTACTAGAGATGTTGAACATTTTTCCATATGTTTGTTGATTGCTTGTAGATCTTCTTCTGTGAAGTGTCTATTCATTTCCTTAGCCCATTTGTCGATTGGATTATTTGCATTCTTGGTGTAGAGTTTTTTGAGTTCTTTATAGATTCTGGAGATTAGTGCTCTATCTGAAATATGATTGGCAAAGATTTTCTCCTACTCTGTAGGCTCTTTCTTCGCATTGCTGATAGTTTCCTTTGCTGAGAGAAAGCTTTTTAGTTTGAATCTATCCCAGTTATTAATTCTTGCTTTTATTTCTTGTGCTATTGGAGTCCTGTTGAGGAAGTCTGGTCCTAAGCCGACATGTTGAAGCTCTGGACCTACTTTTTCTTCTATAAGATGCAAGGTCTCTGGTCTGATTCCGAGATCCTTAATCCATTTTGAGTTTAGTTTCGTGCATGGTGAGAGATATGGGTTTAGTTTCATTCTGTTGCATATGGATTTCCAATTCTCCCAGCACCATTTGTTGAAGAGGCTATCTTTTCTCCATTGCATATTTTTGGCCTTAGGGGACATTTTAAATATGAAGTTACAATAAAAAGTAGAAAAATGTAAGAATATGGCACTAAATAGACTACCAAATGGATACTTGTTTTTAGTATGAGCTAAGCCAAACCTCAGTGTTGCCTTTTGGGAATGTGCCCATTAAGCAGCTCAGTTTTTGCTACTCAGTACTTGTCTAAATGACTAGGAAAGCATTACAAGTATTGATTTTAGGATTACAAGTAAACTTTAGGGAGTTGGCAGAATCCATGAGTAATGAGGATTGACTGTATTTATCTTTTTATTTATTTATCTTTATGGATACTGGGGATTGAACTCAGGAGCATTCGACCACTGAATCACATCCCTAGCCCTATTTTTTTTGTATTTTATTTAGAGACAGGGTCTTACTGAGTTGCTTAGTGCATTCCTTTGCTGAGGCTGGCTTTCAACGCAAAATCCTCCTATTTCAGCCTCTGAGCTGCTGGGATTACAGGTGTGTACCACCGCACCCGGCTTTATCCTTTTTTTTTTTTTTTAATTAGTGTCTTTGTACAAATATATTTATCAAATTTGTACAAAAATATTTATGTACAAATAATGAGGATTAAGTTGGTTTTCTTGATAACTTGAGAAAATCAAGTCTATTGGAATTTAACAACATCATGAAACAATACAAAATGAAGAGAAGAATCAATTTTATCACTAATTTGGTACAAATAAAAAAAAAAAAAATTTTTTTTTCGTACTGTGAATTTAACCCAAGGGCACTCTATCACTGAAATATATCCCCAACCCTTTTTTAGTTTATAGACAGTATCTTACTAAGTTGCCTAAGGTAGCTCGAACTTGTGGTCCTCTTGCCTCAGCTTCCTGAGGTAGGTGAATTTGGTACACTGGGCTTCTTGTGAGTTTTTTTCCCCCCTGGTAATGGTGATTGAACCAGGGGTGTTCTATCATTGAGCTACATCCCTAGCCCTTTTTATTTTTAATTTTGAGACAGTCTTACTAAGTTGCGCAGGCTGTCTTGAATTTGCAATTCTACCCTAGTCTCAAGTAGCTGAGAATACAGGTGTATGACACTGGCATGGCTTCAAGGGATTTCGTCTGTCTTATCCACTGCTGTTTCCCCAGTGTTGGCACATTGCTCTTGGAAAATAATCATTGAGCATCTGGGTGTGGTGGTGCACACTTGTAATCCCAGTGACTCAGAGACTGAGGCATGAGGATCATGATTTCAAGATCAGCCTCAGCTACTTAGGGAAGCCCTAAGCAACTTAGTGAGACCCTGTCTCAAAATAAAAATAAAAAGGCCTAGGGATGTGGCTCAGTGGTAAAGCACCTCTGGATTCAGTCCCTAGTACCAAAAAACAAAAACGAATGAATAGATTATTTTTTCCAGGTCATAGTAGAATGGATTTAAGATAGAAACAGCATTAGGTGCTTTGTTCCTTCACTGTGATAATACATAGGAACCATATGATAGTTATCTTGACTTTCTTTATTTTTCACACTTTTAATGTAGGTGATTAACTTTTAGCTTAGTATTTTTTAATTAGTTTAAAAAAAGACAAGCACAAGGAGATGTTCTTACCATTGACTTAGAAAGCAACAGAAAAGGCTGTCATTCTAAGTATTTTTAAATATTTATCATGAAAATGTTCTAACTACACCAAATAGTACATGAAATCTTTAAGTACCACAAATCTCAATTATCAAAACAATTATCAAAACTTTGCTTCATTTTAGAATTTTTTATGTTATTTAAGTCTTAGAAATAAGTTTAAATATTTTTAGAGCAGTACTAATGCATGTCATGCTTAAGATTGTTTTATTTTCTCCATTACAGCTAGGAAACCATTTACTACAGTAGTTTCACACATGATACCAAAGTCTCCTGATTTGAAGCAGGATTCTCAAAAGGTACTCAGATATTTTTTCTAACTATATTTTCTTTTGATATGAATATTCTGTAACTTGTAATAGAATTGTATCTTGGTTACAAACCAAGCTATCTTGGTTTGTAATCCACTTTGTATCTCAGTGATTTTTTCATTGCATTCTTCAGTCAAAAGAAACACCTAACAGGTGCATTTATAAAGTAGTTAGTATCATTAAAAACTAAGTATTTATGTTCTAGTAATTTAGTAAGCATTTTATTTTTAAATAAATGGAAAATTTGCTGCTGTTGGGCACTACACAGTTTCTCAAACTTTGGAATTGATTAGATGACGAATTAATTTTTCTCATAATTGCTTTTTATCATAGCAATTTCTGAAACAGCATCACAGAGATCTGATGTTGAAATTGAACTACCTTGAGATAGTTCTTTTCATGTCTGACAGAGGTCCAGTGATGCTGTATTTACTTAAATTTAAAATAACTTATGGACTATGGATGTGGCTCAGTGGTAGAGTGCTTGCTGAGCACACTGAGGCCCTGGGTTTTATCCTCAGCACCATGCACACGCAGGAAAAAAAAAAGAAAAGAAAAGAAAAAGAAAAAAAAAAATCTCATGGAGCTCTTGTGAGTTCACTGTGGTTTTCTAAACTACCTTGTTGCATAGCTTGGGAACCATGGAAGCAGTTCCAGAAATAATAGTACCAGGTAGTGTAAATCAAAACTGTAAAATAAATGTTTTAGAATAAAATAAAGTGTTTCTCAATGGGGATGCTGTTAGCATTTTTGGAGGGTCAATTCTTTCTTTATATGGCAGACATTTTTGGAAGAAAAGTGAAATGTTTCATTTGCCCTCATTTTGTATTTCACTTTATTTTCCATGTTACTGATCCATTTTTTCCCTATTTAAAAATCTTCATATTTTTCTTTTTTAAATATAGAAAACTGTGGAGAAAAAACAAAATTTGTACTTCTCAGACATGATTATTACCATTTTCACCTTTTTTGTGTCCATTTAAAAAAATAGATTAATGAATATAGTTTTATGTCCTTTCCCCCTGATTTCATATTGTAACATCTTACGTTACTAACAAATCTTCTTAAACGTACCTTTTAAAGGTTACTAATGATTCCACTGTATGGATTTCCTATGCTTTAAACAGACAGTTGACTGGTTTGGACCTTTAGATTATTTCCAGCATTTCCTATTATAAATTATACTTCACAAAACATTTCTGGTACATAAATCATGGTGTGCACTTTAAGTTCTTTCCTTGGATTTAGTCCTAGAAATGGAATTACTTACTTAGAAGACTGGAAACAACTTTCCTAGGTTCTTTTTTTTTTCTTATGTTCTTAATATTATCAAATATGAAAATCTTGAATGTTTTATAATTAAAATATTTATTTTACTTCATTTACTATGAAGGACTTTAAAATTTTTTGCTAAGTGAAAATACTGTTTGCCACCATTTTGGTTTTTATTTATTGTTGGTGTTATTTTGCATTTCTTATATCTCATAAAATTATATTTTTGTTTTGTATATTATTATTGCCTTTAATTTGTCTTACATTAATATTCTAAGATACTAAAAGAAGATGAAGTTGAACCACATGAATCATTTCGGTCTCTGCAGGTGAGTTATCTTTTGTAATGTAAAGCACATTATACACATGCATATATATATATATATTTATATGTATTTTTATTTTTTTTTTTTCTGTGGGTGCTGGGGATTGTACTCAGGGCCTTCCACACACATGCACACACGTGTATGTATTTTTCCCCCTGTGGTATTGGGGATTGAATCCAGGACTTCATGTTGGCTAGGCAAGTGCTCTGCCACTGAGCTACATCCCCAACACCAGAAATTATATTTGTATTATAGGTATGGCATATAATTTTAAGTCGCATTATGTGTTTTCAGTATTCAAACTCATTTGTAGTTAATTACCCTTTACTTTTTAGATAAACCTGCTGCCTTTTTATAAAGGTCCCACATCGTCAATATATTTGGTTAAATAACAAATCCTTTATCACAAAGTTAATTTTGCAAGCATTGCAAATTTTGTTAATATTGTACCTGCAGCCCAATTGCCTAAGCAGAACAAAATAAAACAAAAACATTGGTGTTTTGGTGACTTGTCATTGTTCACCTTTACGTAACAAGATAAATGTATAAAATCTTGAACAACTAGCAACTAGTAATTTAGCTAAAAATAACATTCTTATTTTTTCCCCTGAAAAAATATTTTAAATCTTTTTAAGTTTAACAAAGTATAAACTGCTTATAAACATTATGGGGCGCAACTTAATAATAGACCGGTCACCACTGAGAAGTCCAAGTTTGAGAGTCTTTATTAAGCTGGCCGGCTGACTGTCTCACACAATGCCCCAAAAAATGGCTATGGGGAGAACAGCCCCAACTACAGGGTTGTAGGGGTTCTTATACCAAAAATCACATTAATCATAAGTGTTTGTTGCTGTGATTCGAAATTACACATTAACATCATGAGATCATCGACAGAGGGGGAAGTGGATCGAAATGACCCTTACTAGGTTCAAACTAAAGAATGTTTACTGACATCCACACAATCACTGTTCACATGGTACATTGTTTAGGAGCAATAGGAATCAAAAAGAGCAATTCTTTACTACATAGGAGTTGCCATTGTATATTATTAAACATGTCACACCAAGTAACTGATGATGGGCACAGAGGCGAGGTGTTCCCATGGGAGAAGATTATTTCCTACATAACATGGAGTCTCAGAGCAAAATGGAGTCTGTTTAGTCATTTCCCTTAGAGTCTTGCCTATAACATTCTCATGGAATCAGATCTGTCAGCCCATCACATAAACACTATCACTATTTTCCCCCAGAATGAGTTTACATTTAAAATAAATATATCACATTTTCAAAAAATCTGTGGTAATCTAATAATGAAAAAGATCTTATAGTCTTTTACAGCTTATATATATGTATTTTTAATCTGTTTTTAGAATCTTAATAGAATTTCATTTGTATTTTTTTCATGGCTCTTATTACAGCTCTCTGAAAACAACCTTTTCATGTATAGAAGGAACTTTTAAACCTTGAATACTTATTACCACCTCTTTATCTCTGTATAATTGACTGCACATAGCAAAGGAGCTGTTTCAGCACAGAAAGTATTATGCTAATTTCTAAAATTCACTTAGTTGATTTAGCCATAAAGAAGAATGAAATTATGTCATTTGTAGGAAAATGGATGGAACTTGAGAACATTATGTTAAGTCACATAAACCAAACTCAAAATCAAGGGTGGTATATTTTCTCTTACATGTGGAACCTGGAGAGGGTGAAGAGAAAAGAAAATCTCATGAAAATTGAAGAGAGATCAGTAGAGAAGAGGAAAAGGACCAGGGGGAAAGAGGAAGGGAAGGAAAGGGGAAATACTAGGAAATGATATTGGCTAAATTATATTGTTACATTGTGTGCATGTATGAATATGTTACAATAAATCCCATCATGTATATTTATAATGCACCAATTAAAAATATGGAAAAAATAAAATAAAAAAATAGAATTCATTGTCAGAAAATTCTAATTCTATAATGTAATTGAATATTTTTAAGAACTACTCTTTTGGCAGTTGTTCTTACCTGTTGTGTTATTAAAAGAGAGTGACCATTATTTGAAAAAAACACATTACTTATTCTATTGACAAAATGTTTTCTCTATTTGTTTGTGTGGTACTAGGAATTGAACCCAGGAGTGCTCTACCACTATCCCCAACCTTTTCAATTTTTAGTATGAGACAAGCTGATCTGGAATTTGCGATGCTACTTCTGAGTAACTGGGATGACAGGCGTGCACCACAGTGCCTGGCAGGATCATACTAATTTTGAAATTAAATGATCCATATTACCATAGTAGTAGGTTTGATAGGTGCCTTTGGGCTCAATAATTGTAGAATTAATAGATTCAATTAAAAATTTAGGATCAGAATTTTCTAACATGCTGAGTTTCAAAATTAATTAGCATAGTATCTTATCTGTTAGAATACTTTTTTGGGGGGGGCAGGGATAGTTTGTATTTTCAAAGAAAAAGCTTAACATTAATTTATGTGAGTATTTTATCACGAAAATTATGGACAATCTGCAGAACTAGTCTACTAAGCTAGATAAATGACTAGATAACTTGATATTTTATCATAGTTCTTTTCCTTGGGAAGTGAAGAAAAGTTTGCATTTCTAGCTGTTATTCCTAAACAAATAGAAAGAAAAACTTGTGACCCTATGATTAAATTTGTGAAGAGCACTGATCCGTGTAACCCTCTCTCTTTTCCTGCTGTGTGTGTGTGTGTGTGTGTGTGTGTGTGTGTTAAGCAGGTATTAGTTTTTATAGGCAGATTAGTGAGCATAATAAATTAACCTGGTTTTAAGAATAAAAGAAACTAATAATCCCTTGACTGCCTTTTTTTGTCTTGAACCTTCTCTGTAATATTAATGAGTTAATAATGTAGTGTATGCAGTACTCATACATACTTAATATATATATATATATAAAGCTACGTACAGTACATGAAGGAATATTCTTTTACAAAACAAGAATCTTTTAACTTATAGTCCACTCCTCCACTTCTACTTCTGACTGGAAATATAGATATATGTAGCCCAAACTCTAAAAGCAGTGCTACCATCTCCACATCAAAAATAGGCAGAAACAGGCCAGGCATGATGACACACATTGGTAATCTAGGCTACTCTGGAGACTGGAGGCAGGAGACCTGAAAGTTCAAGGCCAGCTTCAGCAATTTAGCAAGACCCTATCTCAAAGTAAAAAATAAAAAGGGTTAGGGCTGTAGTTCAATGGTAAAGTGTCCTTGGTACAATCCCCAGTAGTGGGGAAAAACAAAATGCAGAAACAACAGCATGTAAATGGTTGGGTTTCTAAATAGTGATACTTTCTAAAACCCAGTACACCTCTTGAAAGAGATCTACATGGTGACATAGAAGACAAAGCAACTGTTTCCTTGTGGGATATGAATATTCCCCATCAAACAAAGCAGAAATATTTGGGATTTTTAACAGTGGAGACTTGTTTTTATTGAAATGTATGTTTTTAAATTCAGAAGAATGTTTTCACCAAAACTCCTATATAAAAGGGCATTTAACTTTGCAGACTGATTTTCCTTTTAAATATGATTAGAATATTCATTTTTGAGTAAGCGTATATTTAGATTATATATTATTGTTTTTTTGTTAATTCATTGTTAGAAATAACTGAGTCCTTCATGGACATTCTTTTGACTCCATTAGCAATCTTTCTTTACATTCCGGTTGGGTTTTGTTACTGTTTGGAGTGAAAATGCTAACACCCTCAAGAGGGCAGCAGAGAGTCATTTGAAGCTTTGATACACACAACTGAAGAGAAGAAAGAATCTGAGGATCAAATACTCTAAGGTTTTGCTATGAGAGCAGTAAGACTGGATCTTCTGCTGGAATGTAGAGTGTACACTTTTTATCTTGTAGTGAAGCCTTATAGTCCACAAAACCATCAAGCAAAGGAAAATACTTCTGCACTCCTCTTTCTTCCCTTTATATTATTGTATGTTTGTTTGCTCCCTGTATGCCAAGCATTCTATTAAATGCAGGTGATACCTAGATGAAGCAAAAAGATCTCTGCCCTCAATGGAGTACATTAGTACATGGATGCTGAGAAACTTCATTGTATGAAGTGTAAGTCTATAATGCATAGTGTTATATATAATGTAGAGTTATGTATAGTGAAACATAGAGGAAGAGACAACTAAGTCTCCCTGGCTTGCTTAACCATTATACTCATCATTATACTTATAATAATGAAAAATTCATATATATTGATGCTGAACTTGAATATAGTTATTTTTTTTGTTCACTTTTATTATAAACAAATGGGATACATCTTGTTTCTCTGTTTGTACATGAAGTAGAGGTATACCATTTTTGTAATCATACATTTACCTAGGGTAATAGTTTTTGATTCATTCTGTTATTTCCCCCCCACCCCTCCCACCCCTCTTATCCCTCTATACAGTCCCTCCTTCTTCCATTCTTGCCCCCCTCCCACCCCCCTATTATGTGTCATCATCTGCTTATCAGCGAGATCATTCGTCCTTTAGTTTTTTGAGATTGGCTTATCTCACTTAGCATGATATTCTCCAATTTCATCCATTTGCCTGCAAATGCCATAATTTTTTGAATATAGTTTTAAATCAATGTGCTTTAAATTAGTTCTTAATATTTGTTTTAGGATAATAGGAACATTTCCTAATTTTCAGTATTAATCTTCTCTAGTAATTTTTTGCATTAAGTAATATTAAATAAAAATCTGAGTTATATGTAGATACATTGTGACTATATATGTTGATATATACTTATTTTTAATAATTTACCTATAGCCTGTTGAGTTTCAAGGATACCATGTGAAAGGATCAGCTACTAGTGGTATAATGGTCAGAAGACACAGCTTGCAACTAGGATATAGTCAGTTTCCAGATAGCATGGAATATCAAAACTTCATGACAGATACTTGTTTTTTGACACCAGAGTTGCCTAGCACTTGTATGCAGACTGACTTCTTGCAGGTAAAGATATTTTTATGGTTGCATTTGGCAAATTATTTTTTTAATGTCAATATTATTTTATAAAAAGATCATATTTAAATCTTTGTACAAAAGAAGTACAGGAGTAAGTTGACAGGAACCATAATATCAGAGATGTAGTTTCTGTTTCTCAATCCCTGTGTTTTTTGAAAGGTGAATAAATTAGAGTATTCTACATTGAAAAAGAAACTTATGCCCATTTTTTTTACTTCTTACTACTTTCATATATATCAGTTATGGTTATATGTTATATATTCTAAATCTACAAAAAATGTTTTTGAGCAAAATAACTAATCCAAGAGAGATAAGTGCCTTTTAAAATATGCGTGACATATTGCTTACATATAGCAGTCTCTGGACTTTAAAATATATTCTGTATTTCGGGCTGGGGAGATAGCTCAGCTGGTAGAGTGCTTGCCTCACATTCACAAGACCCTGAGTTCGATCCCCAGTACTGCAAAAAAAAAAATTCTGTATTTCATCAAATTCTAAGATACTATCATTTAAGAAATACCATTTCATTGTATAGCACTCAGAAGAAGATAGTCAATTAAACATTACACAATGGCTTATTACTTAGACTTTTAAGAACATTTAAACAATTATTTGCTATGCCTTTCTTCTTCTTTTTATTTTTTTCTGGTAGTACTAGGATTAAACCTAGGGCCTTCATGTGTGGTAGGCAAGTGCTCTATCACTGAGCTACATCCCTAGCCCTTTTTCTTTTATTTTGAGATAGGGTGCTGTTGAGATGCCCATGCTGGCTTTAAACTTCTTATTCTCCTGCCTCAGCCTCCTGAGTAACTGGGATTGCATGCCTATACCTTTACATCTGGCCATATTAATCATTTTTAAGTATAAAGTTCAATAGCATTAATCATACTTGCATTGTATTAAATATCTCTAAAACTTTTTCATCTTCACTTAGACTTTTTTTTTTTTTTTTTTTTTTTGCGGTGCTGGGGATTGAACCCAGGGCCTTATGCTTGCAAGGCAAGCACTCTACCAACTGAGCTAATATCCCCAGCCCCAGGCTTATTTTTAATGCATTTTTAAAAGTGCATTTTTATTTATAATTGACATACAATTGTACATATATATGGGGTTTAGTGTCACATTTCATTACATGTATACATTATATAATGATCAGATTAGAGTAACTGGCATATCTGTTACCTCAAACATTTATCATTTCTTTGTTGGAAGCATTCAAAATCCTCTCTACTAGCTATTTGAAATATTCAATTAATTTGATTTCTATCATTATCTGACTGTGCTATAGAAAATTGAAAACTATTCCTCCTATCTAGCTGTACTTCTGTACCCCAATAACCATCTTCTCACCATCTCCCCTTCTCCCCCATACCCGTCCTAAGCTCTGGTAACCACTATTGTGTTCTCTGTTTCTGTAAGATAAACTTTTTAAGTTTCTATATATAAGTGAGGATATGCGGTGTTTGTCTTTCAGTACCTGACTTATTTCACTTAACATCATGTCCTCCACTTCTATCCTTGTTACTGCAAATGATGGAATTTCATCATTTATTGTGACTCAAAAATATCCCATTGTGTGTGTACACCAGAGTTTCCTTATCCATCATCACTGTGTACCTATCTTGGCTATTGTGAATAGTGCTGCAGGACTTAAGGGAATACAAATGTTTCTTTCATAAAATGATTTCAGTTCCTTTTGCTGTACATCCAGTAGTGGGGTCTCTGGGTCATCTCGTTCTACTCTAATGTTTTCCATAATATTTTTGCTAATTGGCATTCCCACTAACTGTGTTTATGAGTTCCCCTTTGTCTTCATCCTCCCAGCATTTTGTGTGTGTTTGTGTTTTCTGTAATGGCCCTTCTAACTGGGGTAAAGATGGTATCTCATTGTGGTTTGATTTGCATTTTCCTGATGATTAATAATGTTGAGGATGTTTTCATATACTTGTTGGCCATTTCGATAATTCTCTTTTAAGAAATGTCTATTTAGATTATTTACCCATTTTAAAATCAGATTATTTTCTTTCTTTTACTGTTGAATTATTTAAGTTCCTCTTATATTCTTGATATTAATCCCTTATTGGATGAATAGTCTGTTTGTATTTTCTTCCATTCTGTAGGTTGTCTCTTCACTCTGTTGATTGTTTCCTTTGCTGTGTAGAGGCTTTTTAATTTGATGTAACCCCATTAGTTTATTTTTGTTTTTGTTACCTGTGTTTTTGGAGACATATCCAAAAAATTTTTCCCCAGACCAGTGTTCCACAGTGTTTTCCATTTTCTTCTACTGGTTGCATAGTTTCTAGTTTTTTTTCCTTCTTCATATGGATATCCAATTTTTCTGCATCATTTTTTGAAGAAACTTTCCTGAGATTGAGATCAGGGTTCCAACTGACTCAGTTTCTGGTGAGGATCTCTTCACAGCTTACAGATGACTGCCTTCTTGCAATGTTCTCACATGGCCTTTCCTTTTTTGTCTGCCTTGGATAGGGTTGAGAGGGAGGGAAAATGGGAGGGAGAGAGAAAGAGAGAGAGAGCATGTGTGCAAACATATATAGGCAAGAAAGTAAGTGATCTTTGGTGTCTCTGCTGATACCAGATCACAGCCTTGTACTTATGACCTCATTTAACTCAGTTTTCTCCTAAAGACCCTGTCACTAAGAACAATCACATTGAGAAGTAGGGCTTCAACATGTGAATTTGGGGAGCACCTAATTCAGTCTCTAGTAGGAAGCAGCAGTTTGTTGAGTATATAGACAGGGATAAGGAATGCCTATGAAACAGACAAGTAGAGATGTTGGATTATATGGATTTGGTTCACAGAAGATATTTATGCATTCAGTTGCTCAAAGAAAAGTTTAAAGCAATAGGAATGGATGGATCCATTTAAAAAGTGTAGAGAGTGAGGAGACTGGGTTATCTCCCATTCTCAAGAATCAGATTGGAGACGATAAGTTATTGTTGAAATATCCAGTAAAATAAGGACAGAAAGATGTCCTATTTCATCTAGCAACTTGGAGGTCATTGGTGACCTTGGCAAGAGCAGTGTCATTTAAATGGGAAGGTTTTCTAGAAAATAGTTTAGAGAGAATTAAATATTGAATGAGAGGTAAGAAATGAAGACCATGGCAAACTCCTGACAAAGATTGACATATTTAGTCATTCATTCATTCAGCAGATATTTCTTGAGCAACTATTTTTTGTTACATATCAAGATAAGCATGTGAATAAAACAGACAAAATTTTGTCCTCATAGAATTTATATTTTAGTAAAGGGAGACAGACAATGAAAATATATAGAGGGTTTTGAATGCTGTGGAGAATCAGATAGCTATATAAGGGAGTTAGATAGTGCAGGTGGGGATAGAGTTCTATTTATATAGGTAAGGTGAGGCCTTTTCAATAAGATAACATTGGACTAGAGATTTAGGTGAAGGAAGGGAAATTATTCCAGGCTGAGGGAATAACAAATGTAAAAGGTCTGATGCAGGAGAAGGCTTGTCAGTTTGTAGAACAGCAAGGCTACTATGGAGTGAGTGAGGAGTGACTGGGAGGGAGAATGATAGAAGTGAGGTCAAAGAAAGGAAGGAACCTGGTCAGATGGGGCCACATAGGACACTTGAAGAGATGCTTTACTTTGAGAGACACTGAAAGCCATTGGAGAGTTGATCATAGAGGTGAAATACTTAAATTTTAGAAAGAACTCTGGCAAGTTTGTGGAGAAGGTAGTAGGGGACCAGGGTAGAATATTCAGTCAGGATTTCCTCTTACTGTAATTTTTATTGAATTGGAAATGCAGTCTAAACTACCCAGGTTTGAATTCCCAATTCTGTAGCTTATAAACTGGATGAATTTGAGCAAGTTTACTGCTTAATGCTCTTTTCCTCAGTTCCATCAGTTGCAAAGTAAGGAAAATAAGGGTTTATACCTTATATGGCTGTGGTAAGGATTAAAGTTAACAATCGCAAGTGCTCAGAACAATCCTTGGTACATAAGTAAGAACTTGTTAATGTAGGAAAACTATTATTATCAATTTGATCAAGTTATAATTCCCCATTTGTCTATATCTTTCATTAGACTGATCTCCTTGAGTGGAGAGACTATGAATATTCATTTTCTCATCCTTAGTTCCTTGCACAACACCCCAAACTCAGTAGCCAATCAAGAAAATGTTCTTTAAAAAATGTAGGTATATGTATATATATATACGTGTTTGTGTGTGTGTATATGGGGTTTTTTGGGCGGTGGTGGTGTGCTGGGGATTAAACCCAAGGCTTTGCACCTGCCAGGCAAGCACTTTACCACTAAAATACACTTTAGCCCTAATGTATAAAAACTTAATTTTTATTGTCATTTACTAAAAAACAATGACAAAATGAACACACATACACAAGCATATTTAGTTTTATAAGTTCAAACCATTCAGAAGAGTATGAAATTACAAGTAGAATAGTCCTTTCCCTCTGATCCCACTCCCATCAGAAACCACTCTTTTTTTTTTTTTTTTTTTTTTGGGTGCTGGAGTTTGAACCCAGGGCCTTGTGCTTACAAGGCAAGCACTCTACCGACTGAGCTATCTCCCCAGCCCCCAGAAACCACTCTTAACAGTTTCTAAATGTTTTTTATTCTGTTTATACAAGCATATATTAAAGGTGATATCATATTAGATTTTAAGATGGTTTATTTCTGAAAGCAGCAGCAGCAGCAAAATTAAATGCTAATCTAATGAGAATAATAGTGAATCTGGGATATATTTAAAAAGTCACTTCATTGAGGAGCAATATGTTGAACTTTAGATCAACTGTAGATAAACTCCAGATTGGAGGACGTAAGAGAAAACTGTGTGTAGGGCTTTAAATTTTCACAAGTCCAAACATGAAACCTGAGTCTCTCAGTATGGAAATTGATCTTTAGAACCAAATTCTCATAACCCAGTTCAGTCCTTATGAGAATCAGACCCATTTCAAAATTCAAAGACTTTATGTTTTGTATTTTACTTCCATTATTCTTGTTGATTTTAATGAATTATCCTGTCCTTTTGGAAAGTTTTATGGTTCTTTGTCCTCACCATAGCTCTATATCATTATTTTTATAATATAGATTACCAAGTTATTCAAACTATAAGGAAAAAATGCAGTAAGATTTTGGTCTTTGATTTTGTTTCTTCTTTCTTTATAGGTGAAGTCACCAGAACAAAAGTTCTCTACATTGAGTCCTGTTTCTACTTTTTCTTTGAACTCAAAAAATGAAGATGTGCTAGAATTCTCTGAAGAATCCCTGAAAGCAAAAACTTTACCTGGTGACCATGACTTTCTCTTCTTGGAGGGCGGATGTTACTATATTACTCAAATAATTCTTATTCCATGTAGTGAAGTTTTTTTTATTTGGGAGATTGTTAATAACCCCAAAATTCCTTGGAACTGGATTTGTGTCATATCCCT
This sequence comes from Sciurus carolinensis, assembly GCF_902686445.1. NCBI lineage: Eukaryota > Metazoa > Chordata > Mammalia > Rodentia > Sciuridae > Sciurus > Sciurus carolinensis. The sequence goes on from NC_062222.1 coordinate 44,146,906, forward strand.
TGAGGCCTTCCCATATCTTTTCTTCCTTTGGATTTTTCCTATTTTAGATAGTTGTCCCAAGTACAATACTCCCTTCTGGTTTTCTAGTTTCTTCTTACTTCTCACTTCAGCTTTCTTATCACATGCCACTGAAAAGTGTCTCATACCACTGACATTTCTCACAGTTGTAACTCCACAGTGTGACCCCTCTATGGACGCTTTTTCTTCCAGGGGAATGACTCATTGTGGATCTCGCCTCAAAACTACTGGGTGACCTTAGCATAACCTTAGTTTCATTTTTTGCTTTGAGATTCTGGCAGTATCAGGAAACTCTTCAATTTCTGCTGTCACCATTGTACTCTCAGGCCTCGGTGTTTTTATACATTTTGATTCTTGTGAACTCTGCTTCTTAATAAGTACAATATTATTCTATAGGCCTTCCACTAACTTATATCCTTTTTTTTTTTTTTTTTTTTTTTTTTTTTTTTTTTTTTTAGACAGGGCGTAAGTTGCCCAGAGTGATCCAAACTTTGCATCCTCTTGCTTCAGCCCTTTAGAGTAGCTGGAATTATAGGCATATACTAACTGTGCTGTGCTTCCTCTCTCTTTTCTTATAATCTCATCAATATATCTTCCCTTAATTCTGAAGTTTTGGGTGAGGATGATGTTGTATTTAAATTTTTTGGTTTAAAGTGGGTGCTATAAAAAGGAAAAAAGTTTTATGTGAGTGGGTAGGTGACTTGGAGTCAGAATGGAAGGAGTAGGTATTTTATAACAAATGTAGTGGCAGGGGACTAATGAGATTTTTACAGTTATACCATGAATCTTTTACTTCCTTAATGGAGTTTTAACTTTCCTTTCAGCGTTGCTTGACCAACTTGTTAGAATTACAACATAGCAGTTTATAAAAGAATATTCATTGACTTACCTACTGCTTTACTACTTCCCAAATGATCTCCAGAATTTATTTCCCACAAAATAGAAATGTTGTCTGAAAGGTACATTACTATAAGACAGAAATCTATAGCATTGTCAGATGAAAACTTTAAGCTTGCATAGTTTCCATGCAGTATTATTTATATTTCTAGGTATTCAACAAATATTTATTGCTTTTTACATTTCCAGTAGTATCTCTATACTAAAGCTGATGATAGAAGGAATTATAAAAGTCATTCAGGCAAAAGTCTACCATGAGGTTAACAGAATTATATTCTTACCATATACTAGTAGATCAAATAAAGTGAAAATCTTTATGCTGAAGAGTAACATAATAATTCGTGAATATAATGAGTATATGAAGAAAGTTACAGTCACATAGTAATAAGTGAGCAATGAAATTCAGTCTTTGGAGAATGAATATAAAATAAATATTAAAACTTAGTTCTGAGTTCTTGCCCTGACCCTGCCACTTGGCAGACAAGTTACTTCTGGTCTCCTATGGTCTCATCTATAAATTGAGAATGATACATTCTTTCTTGGCTTTGAAATGCTTTGAAACCATTAGTACTATATAATATAATTTTTAGGGAAAAATCCTTAGATAAGAAGGAAAAGATAGAGTGCTTCAAGTTTATTAGTATTGAAATAAAGTTTCAAAATCTGTAAATTATCTTTGAAATTTTATTTTTGAGATTAAAACCATTAATTTTTAAAAGGGAATAAAAATATATATGCATATGTGTATATATATGTGTGTGTATATATATGCATATATATATATATATATTTTTTTTTTTTTACAGGACAAGTTGGTACATTAGTCTTGGTGATGACTTATAGTACATTTTCTATTTAATCAGCATCAGCATTCTGGTTTTTTTCAGGAATGAAAAAATTTAGTTCTTTGAAGAATAAGAACCTTCAGAGGCTCCCATTAGTAAGTAGAGCCCGAGTTCCATTTATCGCCTTGCCACCTTCTCCTGAACTGCCTAACTTAGACTCTTATTCATTTGTGATCAACTGTGACATACCAGAGTCTTCTGGTTCCCCCGCGTTCAACTTGTGTGAAGAGTCAGCAGCTCTTCCCTTTAGCATTGGGCCTGAGGACCAAAGTGAAACTTTCTCTGAAGAAGCTATGAAAATGTCTCCAAGGGATGTTTCATTGCTCAATACTAAATCTCAAAGCAAGTGGCTGAAATATGAAAATACATCCCAATGTAACCTGACTCCTTCAAACAGAGTCGATATAGGAACAGATGGCTTCTTCACTGAGGCTGTTTCTGGGATGCTTTTTAGTGACTCCTGTGAAAGACAGAGTGAGGCTATGAATGAAAGTTCTTTAGACTCTGTGCGATTGCAAATGATAAAAAGCGTGCTCTATCAACAGCAGCAGGGTTTTAGCAGTCAAGATTTGGTTTCCAGAAAGAAAGCACTTTCTTTGAGTTTAAAGCAGACTTCCAAATCTGAGGAAGTTCAAAATGTGTTAGGAAAGTCTGTCTGCTACAACTACAGTGCAAAGGATTTACAGGTGAGGAAATGCACCAGTCTCTTGGTGATTTTTTTTTCCAGTAGTTGCCGCCTGAATTTCAACAAAAGAATGAAAAAAATTGCATAGGTGTAGTTTTACTTTTGGAATATATGGATTTTTTTTATCTAGAGCTCTAGCTGTGGTTACATCATCTCCTTTGATTTAAAGTAGTTGTGAACATTAAATGAAATTATACATTTGAAAGTATCTGGTGCTGTCTGCCATATAATAGGTATTTGATAAATTATAGCTCTTATTTCTGTTTCGGTACTTCCAATATAAATATTACCATTCTTGTTTTTATTTATGACTATCAAGTCAATTTTTCAAATGGATTATTATTAGGATAAAGGTACATTTATTATACATTGGTTATAATTATTATAGTCATAACAAGAAATAGAGATACATAATGATTCATTCAGTTACGTTTTTTCCTGGCATAATATATTCAAAAACTAATGAGCCAGACCCAGAAAGTCAAAAATTGAATGTTTTATCTGATATGTGGAAGCTAACCCAAAAATAGGGGGGTGGGGGTGGGATAAGAGGGAGGTGGATTTCATCAAAATAGAAAAAAGATCATTAGAATAGAAGGGGATTGAGGGGAAAGGAAGAGGGACAAGAGAAGGGAAGAACAGTGGAGTGAATCTGACCTAACTTTACTATGTACATATATGAATGTACCACAGTGAATCTCATGATTGTGATATACACAAGGCACTAATTAGAAAAAACAACAACTCTAATAGCAGAAAGATTAGTAGAGTAGAGGGAAGGGAACAAGGGGCGAGAGGAGGGGAGAAAAAGATAAATACTAGGGATTGACTTATAGCAAATTATATTCCATGTCTTTATAGTTATGTCAAAATGAACCATAATGTTATATATAACAAAAAAAAAAGAAAAAAATTCAAAAACTTATTAAGAGATAGCCAAAAATGTTATTTAAAACTAAAAGTGCCATGCATTGTTATTCTGGCTCTATCAGTATTCTCATTTAAAATTAGAAAACAATTTTCATGGACTCAAGAAATCAAAAGTAAATTTAGTATATTAAACATATCTATGAAAAATAATTTACTTAATGATAAACTGGTGTTTTGGAGTTTACTTGAATCATTCCATTTCAGGAGATAAATCACTCTGAGCTATGCTTCCCAAGTGGACAGAAAGTAAAATGTGCTTATCTTCCCAAAAGGCAGATTCACATACCAACTGTTTTTCAGTCTCCAGCTCATTATAAGCAGACTTTTACATCTTGTATCATAGGTATGACTGTTATATTTTTATTTCATTTTGATGACTGCTTAGTGTAATAGAACTATGGGAAAGTGTATTATGAATTTTCATAATTCTCCACTTGAGATTTATTTTCCATTTGTTTAATTGTTTTTGACAGTAACCATTATTCTACTTAAGATCAAAATAGAGTTTGGAAAATAGAAAATGACAGTATTATCTTTTTAAAGTTATACTTTTCATTTTTAAGATAGAACTGTTTCATGACATTGTTAAATTAAGTGGAAAATTTTAAGTATGATGTAGGATCAGTTCTGAATGTTTTGAGATACAAGGGCAACTCCACCTTTAAAAAAACTGTACTGGCTCATGTCTATATATCCAGCCATTTGACTGAGACAGGAGGATCACAAGTTTGAAGACAGCCTGAGCCACTTAGCAAGACCCTGTCTCAAACTAAAAAGCAAAATGGATCGGGGATATAACTCAGGGGAAGAATCCTTTTTGGTTCAGTTTCTACCACTACCACTACCACTACCACTACCACTACCACAACAAAGGATATTTGTATTACGTTTTATTTGATTCTATTTAAAGGCTGTTATCAGTTTTGGCTAACAAAGAGCACATGTGATAGAAACACAAAATTATTTTGTATTTTAATTTCAGCTCTATCTACTTTTTTCTAGAACATCTAAATTTATTGCTGTTTGAGTTGGCACAAAGGTTGCACAAAGCTCTTTCAAAAGTTGACATATCATTTTACACATCTTCAAAAGGAGAGAAACTGAAAACTGTAGAAAATAATTTGCCATCCTGTCATCATAATCAACCTGCAAAACTTGTTATGGTTAAAAAGGAAGGTCCAAATAAGGTATTGTTCCCACACACACCTAATACTTGTCTTATGCATAATTAGGTAACTGTTGCTTTATGGAAAGCTTGAAGAATGAGACTTGATTTCAGAGCCTTCTGTTTGAGCATTAGGAACTAATAGAGTAAAATTGTTTTTATGAAAAGAATGAGCTGTGTTCTAGGATGCAAAAATATGAGTTAAGATCAACCTTTAAGTTGTTTAGGAACTTACTGCTCAGTAATAAACAGAGAGAGATACATGAAAGAAAATTTTATATATTACTGTAATAGATAAACTGAAAGATATGCCCAAGATATAGTGAGCCCACTGAGGAAAATATGTTCTACCTGAGGGTTTAGAAACATGCAGAAATGAGCCTGAAAGAAATGGAGGTTTTCTGGGCATAGTGGTACATGCCTGTAATCCTCAGGAGGCTGGGCTGGGGGATCAAAAGTTCATGGCCAGCTTCTTCGACTTAGCAAAACTCTGCCTCAAAATAAACAAACCAAAAAAACCAAATAAATAGGGCTGGGGTATATAGTTTAGTGGTAGGATGCCTCTGGGTTCAATTCACAGTATTCCTGCCCTCAAAATTAAAAAAAAGAGAAAGTGAGAGAGAAAGGAGGGAAGAAAGAAAGAAAGAAATGAAGGTTGTAACTAGTCTACTTTGTAATCCCAACAACACCAGAGGAATAGAAAATCAGACTGACCTAATTTATATTGCTGATAACATACCATAGAGGAAGGCAGGTTAGTAAAATGTGTATTGGTTGATAGCTTGTATGCATTTGTAAGATTGTGCTTTCATTCCTAATAGTTTTCTTAACCTATTTGCATATTCTATTTCATTAATTATATAAGTTTGATTTTAAATTTAGTTACCAGAAACAAGAATTCATAACTAATATCATAGCCATGAAGAATGAAATATAGCTAATAAAATCTTTTTTTTTTTTTTTTTTTAAGATTGTTCGATGACATGGTTACATGCTTATACTATATTGTTGGGTGTAATGGTTAGGTTACAGTAGAGAAAATGTATCATCTGAAATTTTGTTTTCAAAAAGATCACTATACATGTATGTATATGTGTGCACATACATACTTATATGAGGAAAACAGCTGGAAAAGAAATGTAGAGATATTGCTTCTAATTGTTTCTGGATAGATTTCAAGTTGTTTATGATGAACACAATCAGAGAAATCATAAATTTTAATTTATTGTTGATTTCAAATAATTTTATTCTCAGAATAATATCTTTCTTTTTTTGGTGCCGGGGTTTGAACTCAGGGGCACTTGACCACTGACCCTCATCCCCAGCCCTATTTTGTATTTTATTTAGAGTCAGGGTCTCATTAAGTTGCTTAGCACCTCGAAGTTGCTGAGACAGGCTTTGAACTCATGATCCTCCTGCCTCAGCCTCCCGAGCCACTGGGATTACAGGCATGTGCCACCATGCCCGGCTCTTTTTCTCCCTTTGATAAAGAGAAAACAGATGGAAAATAGGTGGTTTTAAGTTTTATTGTAATATTTAAATTAATAATAAAATTAAGTTGTATAGTGACTTTGTAGGGTACATTAATAATACCAAGTAGTCTTTATAAGTGTTGACAAACATTAAAAAAAAAAAGAGAAAAGAAACATTTTTCTTACCAAATTAATATCTTCTTTCTTTCTTTTTTTTTTTAGTGTTGGGTTTTGAATCTAAGACCTCATGCATTCTAGGCAAGCACTCTACCACTAAGTTACACCCCCAGTCCTAAATTGTAATGTATTTTTTCTTCCTTAGGGCCGTCTGTTTTATACATGTGACAGACCCAAAGCTGATCAATGTAAATTTTTTAAGTGGCTTGAGGAAGTGACTCCTGTATGGTTAACACAGGAAGAGTCTCAACCTAGCATGGTTTTAAGTGATATTAAGAGTATTGGTTTGTATTTGAGAAGTCAAAAGATACCACTGTATGAGGAATGCCATCTTTTGGTGAGGTATGTTTCAAGTTACCAAATAATTACTGTAATTACTATCAGAAAATAATATACATTAAAAAATATGTTATATATAAATATATATTAATAATGAAATAATAATATAAGTTAGAAAATAGCAACCCTCACAGGATTATCAACAGCTTTAAAAGAGATTGAGATAGGAAAAGTATCTAACAGAGAGAATACCTTAGTTGCTGTAAGTTTAAAATGAAAGTGAATCTTTAAGGTTATTTTAACTCTGTCTAAATAGGAGGCTATTTTTCTAACCATTTTTATGTATAGTCCAGGCTCTTTTTCACATTCTCAAGGGAAACTGTTGAACAAATGATAGGAATAATTTTATCTGTTCTGTATGATAGGTGGGTGATCATTCACAAGTCTGAACTGTATAGCCTTTAGGATGATAGAATGGTACTTTTACGAAACATGTTTTTTATAGAAGTGTGATTACTAAAAAAGTATAATGATCATTTGCATGATTATTTAATAATCTGTTGGGAGCTTTTAGATGCTAGGCTGTCTTATAAGCACTTTGTCTTATTTAATTATCACAGTAACCTATAAGATATGGAGATAGTGGAGACAAGTATTATTCTCATTTTACTGTCATAGAAATTGATATTCTCTATCTTTTAGATCCTTTTCTTATCTTCATCTCTTTTAAAACTGATTGCAGGGTTTGGTGATATAGTTCAGTGACAGGGTGCTTGCCTAGCATGCACAGGGTTATGGTTTTGATCCCTAGCACTGCAGTCAGTCAATCAATTGATGATTCTGTGATGATTACTATTTTCTTCATTTGATGGAATATTTATATTTTGTATGCATGTATGAAAGTATATAAATGCACAGAACTCCAGTCCTTTCCTTTTCATGTTTTGTCTTAAAGATTTTTAGAAAGTCATTAAAAAAAATGAAGATTTTTAAAAAATTAATATTCAAATTCATTTTTATTTATATTCTTTTTTCAGGAAAGGGTTTGATTTTCAGAGAAAGCAGTATGGCAAACTTAAAAAGTTTACTGCTGTAAATCCTGAATTTTATAGTGAGCAGAAAAGCAAACTTTATCTTAAATTGAGTCGGAAAGAAAGTTCTTCAATTTATAGCAAAGGTAAGTTGGTCTGGTCATGTTGATGATTCATTTACAAATAACTGAACTTTTTTTCCAGTCCTGACTGGAGGTCCTCTACCACTGAGCTATATTCCAAGTGCTTTTTTATTTATTTATTTTCCTAAAAATTTTTGTTAAAAAGATTATATTGGTACATGATGATTATACATAATAATAGGATTCATTGTGATATAATTATATATGCCTGTGGTTTGCCTATTTGGTTAGTTTTTTCAGAGAACAATCTTTTGCCTATGTTGATCAAAAGATTGCAAGTATCTTTTGTTTTGTTTTGTGGTGCTGGGGATTGAACCCAGGGCCTTGTGCATGCAAGGTAAGCACTCTACCAGCTGAGCTATATCCCCAGCCTAGTTTTGGTTTGTTTTTGAATTCCATTCTTCTTCTTTTTTTTTTCCTTTAAATATATATATGTACATATACAATATATACATGTATATATTTTGATTGTAGGTGGACACAATACCTTTATTTTTTTGTTTGGATTTAGTGTAATCTTTTTTGCACATCCTATGTCAGATGGGTAGCTTGTTAATTTTGAGGCTTTACTATTTTCTAATATAAAATCAGGACTGTAAATTTCCCTCAAAGTACCATTCTACTTTTGTTGAAGTACTGTTTTCTTTTAAATTATTTCGTTTAAATTTTCCTTTATGATTTCATCTTTAGCTTACAAGTTAATAAGCATGTCTTTAAGGAAATTTCTATTTATTATTATTATTATTAACTTTTGACTTAACCTGTAGAGTATCATCTGCAGGCTGGTTTCAGTTTACAAACTTACTAGTTAGCAGAGATTATGGTTTTCATAATCCTGTTCTTTAAAGTTCATCAGGGTTCTTAATGGCATATTATTAGATGCAGAGCTCTTTAACAATCAGATCAAGTTTAGTAATTGCTTTCTCCAGATCTTCTCTAGTCTTGCCAATTTTTGGTTAGTCTTGTATCAGCAATTCAGGGAGATAGTTGAAATATTCTATGGTATGCTTTCTCCTTGCTATTTTCTTTCCTTTTGCATTTTATATATTGAGCTTATTTTATTAGGTGCATGTATGTTTTAAGTTACTGTTACCGTCTTGACAAATTGAAACTTTTATCATTAGGTAGAGACCCTCTCCAACTTTAATACTTTTTTCTTAAAATGTATTTCTTAATGTAGACATGCCAGGTGTGTTTTTGCTAATATTTATTTGATAAATCTTTTTTGAATCCTTTCTTTTCACTTTTGTGTGTTCTCATAGGTGTGTTCCTTATAAACACCATATGTCTCAATTATAAAAATTTGACCTATAAACAAGCCCAAATAGTTAGATTTATTATAATCATGATACATTTGTATATGTTCCTACAATCTTAAATTATTTGTTTATCCCACTCTTTCTTTGCTCTTTTAACTCCTTTCTTGCCTTTTTTAAAAAGTGATAGTTAAATCTTACCTCCAGTAAAACAACTTCTCAGAAAACATTCATAACCCTTGGTTCTTCCCTAGACCCTCTCCTTCACTGTCTATCTTCCTTCTCCCCCAGTTGACATTATTTAGACTAGTAATATTCACAGTATCATTTGCAGCTGGTTCCAGTCCACAAACTTACTTGTTTTCAAAAGAAGGAAACAGTTACTTCAGAGTTTAAATCACTTATGTCATTAGGCAGACTTGTTTAGTTATTTTGTCTTTTTTATTGCCAGACTTTATCAGTGAAGGAACATTATATTGATTTGTTGAATTACATTCTAGCAGAAGTTACTTCTGACAATTACAAATCATTCAGGTCAGGCTACTTTAAGTAGTACTAATGTAACTTTTGGGTTAGTATGAATTTATTTGCTATCTTTCTGTGACTGTTTTTTATAAAGTTCTGACTTTTGACTGAGACTGTAGCTCAGTGTCAGAGCACTTGCCTAGCATTGACAAATTCCTGAGTTTTAACTCCAGCACTGCAAAAAATAAAATAATGAAATAAAATTTGGACTCTGAGTTTTCCCTTAATACTTGTGACCTACAGAAACTACAGTTTCATACCTTTTTACTTAGTAATTATACTTGTATCCATTGTTACTGTTGAAAACTCTGAGGGCACTCTATTTCTTTCTGTTATTTGTTCTTTTGGACTGGAAGCTTTAAAATTTTATCTATGATTTTTGTCTTTATTTCCTGATAATTGTGTTTAACTGGGGATTTTTCATATTTTCCCCTTTTGGCCACACTATAAGACTTTTAAATCTGAAGTCCTTTTTATTTTGTAATTCTGGAAAATTGATCTTCATTATTTCTTCAAATAATCTTCCTTCTTTGTATGTCTTTTATTCAGATGTTAGCACTTCTGAATTTATCCTCCAACTCTCTTAACTTTTATATTTTCTGGGTTTTAGTTTTTTCTTCTTCCGGAAGAATCTTCAACAAGGCCTTCTTTTAAAAAATTTTAATAATGTACTTTAACCCAAATATATCCAAAGCTATATCATTTCAGTATATAATTAATGTAAACATTACGAGCTACTTTATGCTATTTTACTTTTTCATACTGCTCTTCTTTCTGGAAATGCATATGAGGGAATACCCACCCCAGTCTCAGCTTCAGTGAGTTCCAGAAATCAGGGGTATAGCTGAGCTATAGCGGGGAGGGCCCTAGGCACCAGAAAACCACTGTCACCTGTAAAGCAACCCATGAGGAAGTGTCTAAACCTTTTGGTTCAAAGGAAAAACAATATTAAGTAGAATAATTTTTTTAGATTGCAAAATTTTTAGCCCTCAGAATTTGGAACAATTGAGGTGGGATAGAGACTGCCCTGTGATTAGTTAGTTACCACCAGTTTTTGTCTGTTCATTAGAGTGCAGGGCTTTTATTGCTGTCCTAATATTTTTTCCAGAGTATATTAGTCAACTTTCCATCACTGTAATGAAATACCTGAGATAATTAACTTAGAAAGAGAAATGATTTATTTTGTCTCATTGTTTTGGCAGTTCCAGTCCATGATCAAGTGACTCCATTGCTTTGGGCCTCTAACAAGGCAGCGTATCATGGCAGGAGCACACAGCAAAATAAACCTCTGACCTCATGAGCCAGAAAACAAAAAGAATAGATGAGCCCTGTTGTCAAAATCTCCTTTAGGGACATTCCTCCAATGATGTAAAGACTTTCCCCTAGGTCCTGCCTCTCAAAGCTTCCACCACCTCCCAATAGTACCACCCTGCAACTAAGCCTTTAACACAGACCTTTGGAGAACATTCAGTATCCAAACTGTAGCATGGAGAATTTCTGGATCAGAAATGTGAATTAATTTATGGATAGTTCGGTCTTATTTCTCTCAGTGCAGTTGGGCCTGGGGAGAGGGCCAAGAGAAGTAAGAACAGAATCCTAGGCGGGAGATGTAACTCAGTGGTAGATTACCTGCTTAGCATGCACAAGACCCTGGGTTTTATCTCAGCACCACAAAAAAAGAATAAGAGGAGGGGAACAGAATCCTCAATGATACACTCTAGGTATTCCAATTCAAAACAGCATTCCAGCTGTAGAGGGTTTCTCCACTTCTGTCTCTATTCCCTGCAGGAAGAGAGCCAGCAATCATACTAGTTCAGCCTCATCTCTTCCCCCATTTAAAAAAATTTGTTCTTTTAAGATATACATGATAGTAGAGTATATTTTGACATACATACATGGAGTATAATTTATTCTAATTAGGATCCCATTTTGTGGTTAGTTTAGCCTCTTGATTAGAAACAGAATCAGGAATCCCCTAAGTCTTTAAAATTTGGTTTTTGTTCAAGATTTTTTATTGGACATTTTTTACACGTTTTGAATTGTGTTACTAATTCAATAAGCAAAAGAATTTGTAATGTGTTCACATTAGGAAACTTGTGCAGAAACATGTTTTTATTTTTTAAATGTATATTATATATGATGAAGTGGTTGGGTTTTTTTAGAAACTGAACATTTGAAATTGTTTTCCAAAAATATTAAGCTAGTACATAAACCTGTACAATGAAAAAAAAATAAGGGTAAAGAAATATATATGATTAAAAGTAAAAGCCTTTCTATAATTAATACCTGCCTTTTTCTCTTCCCTTTGAAAATGCATGTGATTAAATAAATTAATTACTATTTAGATATATGAAGTCTCAAACTTTTCTTTACTATACTATTCTTCATTTTAATTCTCCCTTCCTGTTTACAATAGGAACCTTTTTTTGGTGGTGGTGGGAGGTACTGGACATTGAACCCAAGGGCTCCTTACCATTGAGCTACATCCTCAGCCCTTTTTGTTTTTTATTTTGAAATAGGGTCTCAGTGTTGCTGAGGCTGTCCTTGATCATCCTTTCTCAGCCTCCTGAATTGCTGGGTTTACTGGCATGCACCACTGTGCCTGGTTGAAGCAGGGAAAATTTAAAATAAATTAATCTGGTAGATTTTTTTCAGTAATTTTCAAACTAGTTTTGGAAGTAAAATTTAGTCATTGTTCAATTTAAAGTACACCATTCAAGACTTCCATATCTTTCTCCTCCTTTAAGCCTCTGTTCTTGCCTGAGCCTGGCAAGATTCACTTACTGATTGCTAGATAGTTGCAGGAGATGAGGAAGTTCAGCTGTCCTGAAAGAGGCTTATCGGTGGAAATGGGATGGTATATTGAATGCTATTTTGTGGTTGTTTTTAGGCTCCCTGGAACTGCTAATAACCTTACTGATTTGATCTTTGGCACTGTTCCAATTGCTGATGCCCTGGCAGATGGTTTTGTCAGCCTGAATTAAGCCCAGGACTACTTCTGTTTTTTTTTTTTTTGTAGCATATGAGGTGGTTTTATAATCTGAATGTGTCCCCCCACAAATTAACATACTGAAACTTAAGTCCCATGAAAAATTTGAGCATCCCTAATCTGAAAAACCCAAATCCAAAGTTCTCCAAAGACCCAAACTTTTTGAGTGCAGAAGTGGAAAATTCTACACCATGAAACTTTGTTTGATGCAAAATATTATTAAAAATATGTAAAATTGCCTTCTGGGGCTGGGGACGTAGCTCAGTTGGTACTTTCCTTGCATGCACAAGGCCTTAGGTTCAATCCCCAGCACCAGAAAAAAATAAAAATAAATAAATAAATAAAATTGCTTTCTGTGTGTAAAGGTATATATGAAACATAAATGAAATTTATGCTTAGACTGAGGACCCATCCCTAAGATATCTCATTAGTTATATGCAAATGGGCCCCTATCTGAAAAAAGTCCTATATCTGAAACCGTTCTGGTCTCAAGTATTTTAGATAAGGAATACTCAATCTGTATTAAGAAGTAGAGCCTAGGGCTGGGGGTATAGCTCAGTGGCAGAGCTCTTGCCTAATATATGCCACCCCCTAGGTTAAACAAACAAACAAACAAACAAACAAAAACACAGCACCTTTAGAAAGTGATTATGTGATGAATGCATTATATCCTGAATGGGATTAGTAGCCTTGTAAAAGAGGTTGAAAGCCTCTTTGGTCCCTTTTGCTCCTTCTACCATATGAGGATCCAGCAAGTAGCATATCTATGAAGCAAAGAGCAATTAAGGTATTTTATTATATTATCTAAACAGACCAAACGGTCCTATGGGCAAAGATTTTTTGGGTAAGAACTCAAAAGCACGGGCATAAAATTAAAAAAAAAAAAAAAAATAGCCATGCACAGTGATGCACACCTGTAATCCCAGCAACTCAGGAGGCTGAAGCAGGAGGATCATGAGTTCAAAGCCAGCCTCAGCAAAAGTGAGGGGCTAAGCAACACAGAGAGATCCTGTCTCTAAATAAAATACAAAATAGGGCTGGGGATGTAGCTCAGTGGTCGAGTGCCTCTGAGTTCAATCCCTGGTACCCCCCTAACACCCAAAAAAAGTAGACAAATGGTATTATGTCAAATTAGAAGCTTCTGTATAGCAAATTAAACAATCAAAAGAATGGGATAAAATATTTGCAAACCATGTATCTGATAAGGAATTAATATCCAAAAATATATAAGGAACTTGAACAACTCAGTAAGGAAACAAATATATGTCTATGTCATGGAATATTATTCAGCCATGAAAAAAAGGAAATTCCATCATCTGTAACAGTGTGTACAGACTTGGAGGACTTTATGCTAAGTAAAAAAGGTCAGACACACGTTTGGAAATGTTATCACATACATGTGAATCTAAAACAGTTGAATTTAGAGAAATAGCAAAATGGTGGTTTCTAAGAACTGAGGGATATAGAAAATGGGGAGATGGTAATCAAAGAGTACTAACTTTAGTTATGAGTAAGTTCTAGAGATCTTATTATATTCAGTATGATAACTATAGTTAATAATGTATTGTGTACTTGAAATTTGCAAAGGGAGTAGCTCTTAAGAGTTCTCAGTATACATACACAAAAAAGGTAACTATGTCAGGTGATGGATATGTTAATTAGCTAGATTGTGGAAATCATTTCACAAGGTATACTTATGTGGAAATATCACGTTGTGTCTGGGGTCGTAGTTCAGTGACAGAGCACGTGCTTGGCATTTGTGATGCCCAGGGATCATCCCCAGCAGCCTCCTCACCTCAAAAATACCACGTCATATGCCTTAACTATGTACAGTTTTTTATTTGTCACTCATACTTCAATAAAGCTGAGGGAAAAAAATGTTTGTTTTTTTAGATGATCTTTGGGTGATTTCAAAAACTCTAGACTTTGAACTGGATACTTTTATTGCATGCAGTGTTTTCTTTGGACCATCATCTATCAATGAGGTGGAGCTACTGCCTTTGAAAGGTTATTTCCCTTCTAATTGGCTTACTAACAGTAAGTATTACCTTGTCTGTCTTAACTTATATTTTAAAAGAATGATAGATATGTAATGAACTGTGAGCACTAATGCTAACTGCATGGGATTGTTTGCTTAAAGCCAGCAAAACCATGGTGTTTAAAGCTACCTCTGCTTTCTCCCATTCTATACAATGTGTTCCTGAAAAATGTGTATGAAAATTTGATACATCTGTATTTCTGCAGTTCAATCCCCATAAGGACAAGCAATATAATGAATTCTTGAATCTTCACTGAAGCATTAGGTTAAAGTTGAGTTTTACAAGTTTATATCTGACTTTTTAAAAGTATAAATAATAGGCATATAAATGAGAATTTTTTCAAATAATTTCTTGCATCAAGTTCTAATCCTCTTGGTTTATCTGAATATATATTTAGTAAACAATTTAGTTTTACCTTGGGAAGGTCTTGAAGATTTGGGATTGAGTTGAGCCAGAATAGTATGATTTTTGCTTTGAGAATATCTTATTATCTGGTCTTGAAACATTATTAATAGAACAGGCTACCCACCAAATTTTTCTTGTAATAAAGAAGCATTTAGTACGTTGAATTCCTATTTAGTTCTATGAGCCTGTAAACTTCTCTGTACGTTTTGATCTCTAATGATTTCTAATAGTTGAATTTGGTTCATAACTAATTCAGACAAAGCATTTAATGACACATGCCTATTATTTCATATATGCTTTTAGTTTTTGATTTTTCTTTTTTTAATGGAATAAACGTAGTCCAACCAGCATGAATCTGAGGCTCATTAAGTAAATGTTTATCCCTTTTCATATGGAGATTCTCATATTTGTTGCAGTTGTTTCCTTACCAGTACTAGCATGCTAATTTCCTGTTTTCCATATATTTTAATAAAGTAAGTGGGGAAGAAATGCAAGAGAATGTTTTAAAATTACGCAAATATTTCTGTAGAATACAAGTGATATGCTGATTAAAGATAACTGCTGGCCATCAAGCAGTGCCTCAGCGCACTAACTCAAAACAGGTGTTCTTATTCATTTACTGATATGCAGAACTCTAAATTTGATTTAAGTTATGCAATTTATGGATACTCATATAGAAAGGAATGAGTAGATAGTGTAGTAATTCAATGGATAGAAGTTCAAGGACCTGTGCATGTACTTAAAGATTTATTTTATGTCATGATTAATTTAGTAGATGAACTCTCAGTTATAAAGACATTTAATCCAGTTTTTAATGGGTCATTTATATTCATCAAGTGTTCATTTTCTGTGTCTTCTTGATAGCAGTGGTCCATGCATTATTGGTTTGCAATGCCAGCACAGAACTAACAACTTTGAAAAATATTCAGGACTACTTTAATCCAGCTGTTCTACCTCTGATGCCATACTTGTTAACAATGTAAGTCATCATTTATCTTTGGGTCATTGGTATGAAAATATGATAACTGAAAGTGATTATGAAAACATGGTAAAAGTACATTATTTAAATTTTACAAATAAAAGTTTATCTTTTAGAGTATGAGATTATTATCTGTCATTAGTTAGAAGAGAGAGGGGGGCAGGGGACACAGCTCAGTGGTAGAGCACTTTCTTAGCATGCACAAGTCCATGAGTTCAATCTCCAATAACCTCCTAACTCACAAATAAAATAAAAAAAAAAAAGAAAAGGAAATATGTATAATTTACCATTTATTTATTTATTTGTTTATTGTGATTTGGGCTAATAAATAAGTGCTATGATTTTTTTTCTCTATCAAAGGATAATATTTTAAGAATCATTGGAGTCATTGGAATCATTTATAATTCATATATTTTTTATACTATATATTATTTGCATTTATGAGAATTATAGCTTGAATCTAGTGCGTGTATTAGTACTGATTTTATTCTATTTTTTTGGGGGGGTGCGGGGGGTGGTACCAGGAATTGAACTCAGGGGCAGTTAACCACTGAGCTACACTCTTAGCCCTTTTAATTTTTTTAATTTGAGAGAGTCTCACTAGTTACCTAGGGCCTTGCTAAGTTTCTAATGCTGGCTTTGAACTTGCAGTCCTCCTTCCTCAGCCTCCTCAGCCATTGAGATTATAGGCATGCCCCACCCATGGCTTGATTTATTCTTAACATTACGTGTATCTCATTTTTAATTTCTCAAACACCAAGATCCTTTTTAAAAAGTGGGAAGTTATATTATACTAAATTCATTAAAATAATAGAAAAAGTCCACTTTTCCAATTTGGATTGTTATTAAACATCTTGGAGTGTTGTTTTTCTTGCCCCAATGAAATTCTTGCTGAAAAATATCCTTATGGTTTACTATATGTAGTATGATATTCTGACTTGGATCTTAGAGTAGAATGAGATATATTGAAGTTAGAAAACATAAAATGTGAATGAAGGCTGTATACTAATGAATAAATGTTGGTCTTTTGGTATTGACTAATATATCTTGGCACTGTAAAAAGTTAACATAAGGGGAAACGGGTGAGGAATATTTCTCTTATAGAAAGAGAAAGCATCTGCCAGGCACAGTGGCCCACGCCTGATTTCCAATGGCTTGGGAGGCTGAGGCAGAAGGATCACGTGTTCAAAGCCAGCCATAGCAAAAGCAAGACCCTCAGTGAGACCCTGTTTCTAAATAAAATACAAACTAGGACTGGGGATGTGACTCAGTAGTCGAGTGCCCCTCAGTTCAATCCTCTGTACCACCCCCCAAAAACAACAACAAAAAGGAATAAAAGCATTTATATATTTTCAGTTTTACCTGAAATAAACAGTGTTATAACTATCCGAGTCTTACGAGTGCTGAGTTTTGGGAACACACTTTAATATTTGTATTTGAAATAATTGACTTCATTATGTTGTTGAAGAGTACATAAAATAATGTGTAAAATATGTAGACTCATGCTGCAGATAGTATATATTGAACGAAGTTTAGTCTTCTTGCGCACTCCTCTAAATTGAGACTGGTATCCGTTTGTCCTCCCCACCTTCCTCCGAAAATGTTTTCTGTGATGTTTATGAAATGAAGACCAGTTGTGAATAAGTCTATGATTTGTTGCCTTTTCACTAGGTCTCCGTCAACTACAGTTAGCAACAAGAGAGAAAATAAGAGAAAATTTATCCCACCAGCTTTTGCAAATATCAATACAAAATTTGAACTACTTAGCCTGGAAGCAACATTGCAGTTAGCTAGTGAATTGATTCAGACTCACAAGTTAAACGAGGACCAAGCTACAGCTCTAATTCAGATAGCTCAAATGATGGCATCCCATGACAGTGTTGAAGAAGGGAAGGAACTGCACACCCACACCCTCCCTATCACAGTCATACATGGTAAGAAGCAAGAAAACAGTCCTACTAAATATATTTTTATATAAACTTATATAAGTTAGTCTGCTTCTTTGTAATATCATAGTCAAACAAGTTTTCAGAGTTTAAGTAATTACTTTTAAACTTGAACCCAGAACCCACTTGAATAAATTATTAGATTAGATTAGAGCAGATCTCACCACCTTAAAAGGAAAAATTGGCAGCATATCTGATGAATGAGTATCATTATACAGCCATTACCAAAATGTCCAGATTTGGTCTAGATGTCTGTGTATTGCTCTGTTAAATAGGACTTTGACCCTGATCAGCAAGCTTATATTCCTAGTCAGTTTACTCTTTCATCTTCCACAGCAGCTATTCCAAACCTGGATCTTGCCTCTAAAATAGGAAATTAAATTTGTAAGAGAACTTCTTTTATTTACGTAAGTTTAGACTCACTCTTACCTTTTGTATTTTTGGCTCTGTCCAAGTGAAGGAGCTTTATTTATTTATTTTTTTTTCTATTCAGAGCTAATACCTTTCTCTGGATTTTGGCTTCTATGTGGCTCATTTCTTCACCGATTAGTCATCTCTCTCTCTTTTTTTTTTTTTTTTTTTTTTTTGTGATGCTGGGGATAGAACCCAGGTCCTTGTGCTTGCGAGGCAAGCACTCTACCAACTGAGCTATCTCCCCAGCCCCTCTCTTTTTTTTAAATTTATTTATTTTGATTCATTGTAAACAAATGGGGTACAACTTGTTTCTCTGCTTGTATGATTAGTCATCTCTTAATCCTTCTACTTTCTTACTGTTTATCTTCCCATATCAGAACAATCACTGAAATGGGTCCCATCTGATTGCTATCCATCTTTTTTTTTTTTTTTTTTGCGGTGCTGGGGATTTGAACCCAGGGCCTTGTGCTTGCAAGGCAAGCACTCTACCAACTGAGCTATATTCCCAGCCCCGCTATCCATCTTTCATAATGATTTTCTCCTTCCACTTTACTTGAATCCATACAACCCAGTCCATCATTAGATCTTCATGTGACCTACTGGGTGGCATGTAGGCTCTAGAGCTAGAATTCTGCCTTTGGCTTTTTCATTAATTAACTGTCTGATCTTGGACATGTTACTTATCTCTTAGGTTCAGTTTCTTGCTCTGTAAAATGGAAATGATAATGGCATCTACCTCAGAGGGGTTGGGGTTTAAATAACTCAACGTAAGTTAAATGTTTAGAACAGTATTTGGCACAATGGGAGACACTTAGTAAAGTTAGTATTTATTATTGTTGGGATTATCTCACACAATTTTTCTAATTGATCTACCTTCAGTTTTACCTTTCTCTGTATTTGTGTTTTTTTTTTTTTTCTCTCTAATACTACCACTGAGCTACATCCACAACCCTTTTTGTGTTTATATATTGAGACAGGGTCTGGCTAAGTTGCCAAGGCTGACCTTGAACTTGCAATGCTCCTGCCTCAGCTTCCTGAGTAGCCAGAATTACTGGCAATGCACCATCAGGTCTGGCTCCAAGTTGTTTTTCAAAAGCAACCTAAGGGCTGGGGATGTAGCTCAGTGGCAGGGCACTTGGCTAGCTTGTACAAGGCCCTGGGTTAGATTCACAGCACTGAAAAACAAACAAAACACACACATACCCACAATTTGAAAAGTCAGTCCTATTGCTTAAAATCCTTCAGTGACTTCCACTAATCTTTAAGATAAAATTCAGATTTTTTTAGTCTTAGCAAACTTATATTTTATCCTCTTGTGATTTGTCCCTTGCCTCATCTCTTGCCTATTTGCTACACATAGAAATTCTTAAAGTTCTTTCAGAATTCTTTTAACAACTACAAACTTTGTTGTAGTATACCCATCTCCACCAAAGCAGAGATGTTCTTCCTTCTCTGATCCCCTAACAATGTTACTCACCATATTCCTTTATTTGCTTATCTTATTAGGTTGACTGTGGTCTCATTAAAGGTAGAAGAATTTTGTTAATTTGTCATTCCTGTGCTTAGCACATAGTGGGCAGTCAATGTGTTTCGAATAATTAAATAAAGAAGAATGAAGGGCTGGGGATATAGCTCAGTTGGTAGAGTACTTGCCTTGCACGTACAAGGTCCTGGGTTCAAACCCCAGTGCCACAAAAAAAAAAAAAAGAAAGAAAAAAGATGAATGAGACAGATAAAATATTTCTTGTACTTTTGGAAAATTTTTTATTGTATTGCCTTAATTTTTTTTCTTTCCTTTAAAATAATTAGGTGTTTTTGGAGCAGGGAAGAGTTATTTGCTGGCAGTGGTAATTTTGTTCTTTGTACAACTATTTGAAAAGACTGAAGCTCTTACAGTTGCAAATGCAAGGCCATGGAAACTTCTGATTTCTTCTTCCACTAATGTAGCTGTTGACAGAGTACTTCTTGGGTAGGTATAACAAGTATATTTGAGTAGCTGATGTTTTAGGTTACTGTTGAGAGGCAATCCACCATGGGTCCTGAGTTTCCATGTGCATTCTTGGTGGGTATGCCAAGAACTCAAGTCCATTGTCTTTGACCCAGGAGCTAGCATCTGGGCTAAGTAACAGGTTAAACTATTAATTAATAAGTAGGATAAAATCAAATACCAAACTTGATAATTTTGACATCGAGATGGGATATTCATGGGGCTGGGTGTGTAGCTTAGTGGTAGAGCACTTGCCCACCATGTGTGAGACACTGGGTTCCATCCTTAGCATCATATAAAAATAAATAAAATAAAGGTATTGGGCTGGGGATATAGCTCAGTTGGTAGAGTACTTGCCTTGAATGCACAGGCCCTTGGTTCAATCCCCAGCACTGCAAAAAAATTTTTTTAAAGATGGGATACTCATATAAAAATTCAGGTTCAGTCAAGAACATGCAGTACTACAGTGTATTGCTGAGGGAGGTAATCCACCATGGCCCTGAGCATCTCTGCAAGTCACTTCTCAAGACTGTGTTTGTAGCACTTGCCTAGCATGTGTGAGGCACTGGGTTTGATTCTCAGCACCACATATAAATAAACAAATTTAGAGATAAAGGTCCTTGACAACTAAAAAAAAAAAAAAAAAAAAAAAATCTCCTTTCAGGACTAAGAGCTTCCTTACTACTCGTTTTTAAAAATAGTGAATCTCCCACCTCAGTGTTCCTGTCCTCTAAGTCAATCCACTGCAGGTGCAGGTATCCATGGAGATACTCTGCATCTTCCTGTGAAATTTCAGAATCAAGTTTCCATGTTGCTTTCTGTGCCATGGGTAAAAGTCCTTTCTGATCCAGGAATCTTGGGTCTGTTACCTTAGCAGTAGACTAAAATCCCAGAACCACCAACTGGGATTCAACAATCTCTTGTTTATCTGCCTTATAAACATATAATATTAACAAAATTGAACTGCTTATGTAAATTATGTTTTTAATTTCAGTAAGAGGGATCCAAAGAAGGCAATAGCAGTCTATTCTGCAAATACCGAATTTTTGTGATTGCATAAGGTTTTATTAAAAATGCAAAGAAAATTATACAGAATACTTCACATCTCAGTTTTTAATTTTTCACCAAAAAACTTTGTCATTCTTTATGACAGAATTTTAATAGGAGTAAAATTAAATAATAAATTTAATAAATATTAAATTTTAATAATCCACTATTTATAAATCTAGGCTTCTTAAAAGTGAACTTTGTTTTCTCTTTTTTTGTGGTACTAGGATTGAACCCAGAGCTTCAAGCATGCTGCTAGACGAGTGCTCTTCCACTGAGCTATATCCTAAGGCCTAAAAATGTAACTTTTATAATAATATAAATTAATGTTATGGTAGAAAATATGCAGATTTTACAGGTTATATTGTATTATATTTCTTCACAAATTTTTTTTTTATACATGTTCACTTTACTTTCTAAATGTGGAATCCAACAATATGCATTGTTCTGTGTCTTGTTTTTTTTTTACTTAAAGGTTGTTTCTCTATGGCTTAACATCCTAGAAAACAATTTTTAATAATTCTGTTATTTTCAATGATTTGCTTGTATCGTACGTTAATTTTTGATCAGTAAGTTTTTTTCCAAATTTTTACCATTATAAATTACATTGTGGCAATGATCTTTCAATATAAATCTTTATCCCATCTCTGGTTCTTTCCTTAGTTAACAAGCCTAAGCCAAGAATAAAAGATGGGAACATATTAAAATTTGTTAATATATTTTGCAAAATTGCCCTTCAGAAAGGTTCTACCATTGTGTACTCTTATGAGAAATCTAAGAGTAGCTGAGTATGCCATTGTTTGGTCTAAGATACTGAGGAGTTATCTGGGGACTAAACAGGAAAAAACTTTAGATTGCTAAACCTGCAATGAAAATATTAACAGTAGACTGTTAAAAAAAAACAAAAAATCAAGAAGTTAGAATGAAGGTAGTGGGTAAGTACTGAGTACTAAAAAGCAATAGGAAACATTTAAAAGAGATTCCTTAATGTGTGAATTTTTTAAAGGGACCTGAGAAATGTGAATATGTAATTAGAATTGTTGCCTCAACCACGTATAGGCTAGACCTACATATTCTTCAGAGTAAAATAACATTTTTGTTGTACATTTGAACAGTGTATTCCTATTGTAATGGACAGGATAGGACAAAGTTTCTTGAGAAGAAATGAAGGAGCATGGGTAAATATACATACATTTTACCCTATGGGAGCAGTACTTTAAGGATACTGTGCCCTTTATTGTTTCAGATTGACTACAAACATGTTGAAAGCAATGTAGATTTGTATTTCAGACTGAAAAGTAGCTGACTTCTTTATAATGAGGACTATGAAAAATGCAAAAAATGAAATCTATTCACGTATTGACACTAAATAAATTTCATAATTATTTTGGAGGGCTATAGTTGCTTTTGTTCTCCAGCTCCTTAAATTCCCACTTTGAGGTGGTAGAAATGTCTTGGAGAACATGGTATTCACTGAGCTCCAACTCTGTTCTTAGCATACAGCTACAGGTGTAATATATGTAAGAGGGTAGGGTAGAGGAGGGCACCTTCTGCCCAAAGCGCTAGTCAGGGGTAATGTATATAGGGGAAGATCATAGCTGCTGGACATACACAGGCCAGCTTGGTTTGAGTCATGACTGACTTCACTTTTTAGTGATGTGGCCTTATTAAAGTTATTTTACCTTTGAGCTTCATTGTCCTTATCTTTTTTTTTTTTTTTTTGGTAACAGGGATTGAACCCATAGGCACTTAACCACTGAGCCACATCCCCCGCCCTTTTTTATATTTTATTTAGAGACAGGGTCTCACTGAGGCGCTGAGGGCCTGGCTAAATTGCTGAGACTGGGTTTAAACTTATGATCCTCCTGCCTCAGCCTCTGGAGCCACTAGGATTACAGGCATGCACCACTGTGCCCAGCCATTGTCCTCATCATGAGATAACGTATAGAGCAGTAGTGAGTGTTAATTGAGATAATGTATGTAAAGAGGCTCTTCTTATTAAATCTTGATGCTAAATATATGATATCCATTACTTTCCATATTATTATCTTCAGGAGTAATTTTATTTGTGATAAATACTAACATTGGTATTTTATAAATATTGAATGAATCCTCAACAGAAAATAATAAATATTTTAAAAATCTCTATAAAATGGCACTGGGGATGTAGCTCAGTGGTAAAGCACTTTCCCAGTATGCACAAAGCCCTGGGTTTCATCTCAATCACTGCAGAAGGAAAAAAAAAAAAAAAAAAAGAACAGAACTCTCTATAAAATGTGTTTATAAAAGAATTCTTTTAACTATGTTGCATTTACTTGATTTGACTTTAGTAGTTTTACATTAAATTATATAACTCTAAAATATACTATTATACAAATTAGTTTTAATATAAATATTATATGAAACCTTGCTTTATAGTCCATCTTGTAAATAATAATGTCTATTTTATCTTGTTTCTTTAAAGCCTTCTCAGTCTTGGATTTGAAAAGTTTATCAGAGTTGGGAGTGTAAGGAAGATTGCCAAGCCAATTTTACCTTATAGGTAAGGAGGCTAAATTCTGAAAGTAACAAAATATTCAGAGATTTATAACTTTAAATAATTCTTACCTTAAATTTGGTTGTTGAATAAGAATGGAAAAAGTCTTATCTTTTTCTTGGTTAACTTAGAAAGCCTAATTAGAAAATCTAACTTAGAACATTGAATCTATATTTTGCTCTTTTGTGATATATGAAAAATGAAATAAAGAGAAGTACTCTTTTTGCTGGGTGCCATGCACGCCTGTAATCCCAGCAGCTCTAGGGGCTGAGGCAGGATTGCAAGTTCAAAGCCAGCCTCAACAACTTACTGAGACTTGTTTCCGAAAAAAAAAAAAAGTGAAAAATATTTTTTTATGTAATTCTTTTTTCAGCTTGCATGCTGGTTCAGAAAATGAGAATGAACAATTAAAAGAACTGCATGCTCTAATGAAAGAAGATCTGACCCCTGTGGAAAGAATCTATGTGAGAAAAAGTATTGAGCAGCATAAACTGGGGACCAACAAAACCCTGCTAAAACAGGTAAGGGGAAGTAGCTTCAGTTTGCTTCTTAGTTAATATATACTACTCAGATTCTCCTATTTTCTGTTAATGGAAGACTATTTTCTTTAATGAAACAAACTGATGTGGTAACTTAGATTCAACTAGATTTGTACACGTGTATCCTTGGATGCAATTGAACCAGTGCATGTTTTATGTTTGCCCGCAAAGCATTCTTCAAATTTGTGAACAGATTCTATTTACCATGCCTGAGTCCTTCTTTCTTCTTCTCCCTATTTGCATATCTTTTTATAAACTTGAACAGGAAATAGAAGAGTTTTGGAATAGATTTCTGACATGTTCAATGAAATTAGTTGTTCTAGGAGAGGTAAAGTTCAGACTGTGGATAAATTATCAAAGTGAAATTTGTCTTTGCTCTCCTAGAAAACCAAGGCTTTCCAGGGTCTGTCTATATCCAAGAATCCAGGAGGCACAGACACTACTTCCAGGCATTGGGAACGAGGACTGGGCACATAGAATTCCAAGCTTTAACAAGGAGCATCATCCTCTTAATCAAGTTCTCGTCAGTGTAGCCTGGGCATCAACTGTTAGGAGAGAAAGAGGTTAATAAGCTTTCTCCTGTGAAAGGAGAGCATAGGGAAAAGAAAGGAAACTGGAGAAAAAGAAAACTGCTAGTTTCTTGGACCATACAGACATTGGTCATTTTCTGCAAGACATTTGTGAAACCATCCTGCTTTTGAGACCTTGTATTATTAGACAGTTAGACAGATGTTGCTGAAATAATACTACTTAATAAATAGAATATCAATACTTTCTTTTCTTCTTGGTAGTACTAGGGATTGAGCCCAGGGGTGCTCTACCCACTGAACCACATCCCCAGACCCCCTTTTTTTTTTCTTTTTTTAAATTTCAAGGCAGTGACTCACTAATTTTCCCACACAGCTTCCTGAGTAGCTGGGGTTACAGAACTATACCAATGTGCCCTGCCAAATTAAGACAACAACTTAGGACTCTGCAGGTCAACTGGTGTTACCTCAGCTTTAGTCTCTCATTCTTAGAAAAACTGCCCATGGCATGCTTTGTTCAGTGGCACCAGCAGTCCCTAGGCCTCAAGACCTTTTTAAACGTGCAGCCAGACAAAGAAAGCACATTGCCAACAGGTTACATAAGTGAGCTCATACTCATAGGCAGATGTTATGACCTTTAGTACATATGCTGAATCAGGATGTTCATAACCTTGGCTACATGCTGAAAACAACCCACTGGAAGCCTCCACAAGGGATCCTAACTGTAGCTTTCCTGGCCTTGCCCTACAGCATGATAGATGTTCTCTTGACAAATGGCAGTAGTGAAAGAGGGTAGGTTAGCACATTTAAACCTTGTATTCACATCATGTCTGCTAACATTCTGTTTCTTATACCAGGTCATATAATCAAGTTCACCATCAGGGAAGTAGGGAAATACCTACTTCTCTAGTGGGAAATACTTCGAGGTCACATAGCAAAGGGTGTAGATGTATAAGACTAATCTCATGGGAAGGGAGGGAAATCTTGAAAGTAATAACCAGTATACAAGTTTTGGGTCTGAAAGTTCTCAGAGGACTTGAGACTAACTTTCTGTGATGTGAATTTTAGGGTTGACTCTGGACTGCTTTCTCCCCAACCAACTCCAAAGGGACTTAGTTTTGCTGTGTTCTGTGAATACAGATTAGCCATTTATGTAAACTGCTTACCATTGTACTCACCCAACATAATAATGATATATAACAATAACTGCTAATGATTTCTTTGATAATTTTCAAAATAAAAGTCCAGTCATAATAATCCATTCTCATTGCTATTACTTATGCACAATGAAAACTATTTTAGCAGAAATATTTTTTAAAAAATCTTTTTTTTTTTTTGGTGGTGCTGGGGATTGAACCCAGGGCTTTGTGCTTGCAAGGCAAGCACTCTACCGACTGAGCTACCTCCCCAGCCCCTAAAAATCTTTATTAACAAATTCCAATCTAATAAAGCAGTCAGATCTGACATGTTCGTAAAGTGACATGTCTTTATAATAAAACTAATTTATAAAAATGCTTCATAGTTAATTACTAACCCTGGGTCAATAACAAAATCTCTTCTATTGTTAGATTCTCAGTAGTACAACAATAAATTAAAAGGTAAAAATAATGATTTTTTTTTTTTTTTTTTGCGGTGCTGGGGGTCGAACCCAGGGCCTTGTGTTTGCAAGGCAAGCACTCTACCGACTGAGCTATCTCCCCAGCCCTAAAATAATGATTTTTTAAAGAAAAAAAAATCAGTTCTTTAGGCTTTCGTATTTATATATGTAATATATAGTATGTTATGAATGTAATATATATTTGTATGTATATTTCATGTACGTATATGTGTTTATATATATATATATATATATTTTCCTTTTCTCCCCAGTGCCAGGAATTAAACCCAGGACCTTGCTATGCAAGGGTTCTACCACTAAGCACATTCCCAATCATAGATATTTCCTTAAATTAAAGCATTAAAAAAATGCTTCTTGATTTATAAATTTAAGATCTTCATTTTAAAGTTGTTTTTGTTAGGTATAGTTACCAAGAGTTAGACAACAAAGTGGCACCAAAAGCAGTGTATGAGCTTCAAGGATTGAACATTTTAAAAGGACTGAATAAATCCTGAGGAATTTCTTATATGAATATGACTTTAAGATTTTTGTTTTGGGTTTTTTATTTGTTTGGTTTTGGTTTTATTTTTTTTGTAGTCCCAGTGTCTTGCACATGTTAGGCAGGTCTCTACCATTAAGCTACATCCCTTATTTCTGTTTTTGACAAAAGAAGGTAAACCTAACTGATACAGGGCTATTATGTGTAATATTATTTATTATTAAGAAAATGAAGTGTTTATAATATTTCTTGTTTCATAGGCTCTGTGGAGGCAATGTGTAATTCATAAAGCATATTTTTAAAATCACATTTGTTGGAAGAAGAGATGGTCAATTCATATGAATTGCCCTTGCTGTGAGGAAGTATAATTGTACTTGAGATTATTAGAAGGGAATATGCTTATGGTGTATATACATGTATTTATTCATGTACGCACAAATTCGTGTACTTGTGTGTGTGTGTGCATGTGTATAGCTAATAAGCTACAAGGCCAATAGCCACATCATTTAAATAGTTCAACAATTTTTCTATTGTTTATATTTAGCTATAGAAATTAAATATTAGCATTTCAGGCTTTTTGCTTGAGAATAATGACATTCTGCCATAATATTTAAGATTTGTAAGATTCAAATATACTAAAGGCTACAAGTACCTAGTGTGCTTGAAGTTAAGCAGAGGACATTTCACTAGCATGTTCATTGCTCTTTGTGAAAAACTTTGACCTCTTTTGTCATAATGCATGTTGTATTAGTTCAAGCTCATCTAGAAGGTAAAATACATGTCATCCTTGATATTTTTTAAATCATTGATTTTATAATACCTTCCTTCTGGATAGCAAACTGTACCTTTTATTTGTTTGTATTAATGGGCTTCTAGGTTGAGAAGCCTATATTCTGTGACTTTCATTTTGTATGGGGAAATAATGAAAAGTGTAGAAATAAAGTGATTTCTGACTTTTAATTTTAGCCTACAAGTTCTTTGGTAATATATTCTCTTATTTTCTTTTAACAGTTGTCAATTAATAACATTTTTATTTTAATAAAGGTTCGAGTAGTTGGCGTTACCTGTGCAGCCTGCCCATTCCCATGCATGAATGACCTTCAGTTTCCTGTAGTTGTGCTGGATGAGTGTAGTCAAATAACAGAACCAGCCTCTCTCCTTCCCATTGCAAGGTAACCTAAAAAATTATTTTCCCAAGAATACTCACATATCAAAATTATTTCAAACATTTTCTGAGTTCAAACTCTTACCAAAATTTTGTCAAAATTCCTAGCAGTTCAAGTGGTAGACATATTTTAAAAAACAGTACAGGGGCAAACTTTTTGAAGTAAATTAAATGCATCAAAATTTTGTTAGTTTATAGTTTAGACATTTGAATCACATAACCCTTAAAACCTGGAGAGCCCTAGTGCTAGGATTCTCCTAGGATGTTATAGATTTCTCAACCAGATTAGAAGTTCCTCTTTAGTCATAGCGTGAAACCAACTCCACTAAAGAATGTCTTTTAGTTCCCTTACTTAGATATAATTAAAGTGTTTAGATTCTCAAAAAAATTTTTTTAGATTATGAAAGAGTATTAAATTATATAAAGAAGAACAAGTTGAAAATGAAAATTTGTTTCTAAAATTTAGAAGACTTTGAAATTTTCTAAGCTATCCTAGCCAACAAAAACATTGTGCTTTTAAAGCATCTTTAGGGGCAGATGGTATAGTTCAAACCACAAAAAAAAAGAAAAGAAAACCAAGCATTCCTTCTTGAGGAGTCATACAGGTAGTGAAAAGAGTACCAGAGTAGGACTCAATAGGCCTTGCTCAGTCCCCAATCAATGAGGGAGTAGGGTACCAGCTGTTGGAGTTTGCCCAGGACTTGGGATGTTCCTGAATCATGGGGTTTTTGGTTTTCAAACTATGATAGTCCTTGGCAAACCAGAATGAGTTGGTCACTCTACCCAGGAGCCAGGGGTGGAGGAGTAGTGAGGTCCTGGGTGAATGCAGAGGAGTAATACAACACCTTCTATATACTAAATAATATTACTTTATTTAATCTTACAGCAACCATGTAAGATGTTATTACTGATAAGATTACTGTTAAGAATACTGAAGGTGGAGAGATTAAATAAACCACTATGTTCATAGAATATTATACAGTTGAGATTTGAATAATAGCTTTGTCTACAAAGCTTGGACTCTTTCCCATTATGTCTTAACTCCTATTTAAAAAAACAGCTTGTGAGAGCCTAATTTACCTCACTTCTAAAATAAGCCAACTCAATTCTAAGGAAGGTTCTAATTCTAAGAGTTTAGGGATTCTAAAAATCAGTGTTTTCTAAGTGTGTTCTTTGAAATACTAAATTCATGCAGAGGCAAGAGATACTTCATAGGGTTTATGTGGAAAGTATTAAGTTATGCAAAAGATTCTTTAATGGATAACATTTCAAAGCCTTTAATATACTTTTTAGCACTATTAGCCTTGTCAATTCTCAGTACACATCTTGGGATTTTAATTCTTGAAAAATTTTTGGAAAATCCAATAAATGTTGTCAATATAATCCTTTTTCATTACTTAATTTTTGAAATTCTGTTTTTAAGGTTTAAATGTGAAAAGCTGATTCTTGTTGGAGACCCCAAACAGCTGCCTCCTACTATTCAAGGTTCTGATGCAGCTCATGAAAATGGATTGGAACAAACTCTTTTTGACCGACTTTGCTTAATGGTAAATATTGCCAGGTATTTTCAGCATTATCACACATGACTATACACGATGCAGGAGAATAGAAATATTAGAAGACCTAGTCCTTGTTCCTATTAGTTTATAATAGGAGTTTCTTAGAAGTAGTCTTCTTAAATATAACTAGAATCCATGATTTTAGCATGACTTTATAGAAAGAATCTTATCCCTATACTTCAATAGTGTGTAATAAGTACATTGCTCTTGCTTTAAATGTAAGAAGCTTTTAAAAAAAATGTGTGATTTTTATTCATGATAAAGTCTTTCTTTTGTTAATACTTTTTTAGTTGTCCATGGACCTTTATTTTTATTTTTATTTATTTATATGTGGTGCTGAGAATTGAACCCAGTCAATCACACATGCTAGTCAAGCGCTCTACCACTGAGCTATGAGCTACAACCCCAGCCCCAAAACCTAAGAAACTTTAAGGCTTCTGTTATCCATGTGGAGCTCTACTTCACAGTTTTAGGCATTTAAAAAATAATTAGTATATTTAAAATGGAGGTGAAATTCAAATAACATAAAATTAACCATTTTACAGTGAATAATCCCGTGGCATTTAGTTCATACACAATGCTGTACAACCACTACCTCTTTCTAGTTTCAGAACTTTTTCCTTGCCTGGATTTAGCAGTTATTTCCCATACCCTCCTCTCCTGACCCCTGGTGATCACCATTTTGCTTTCAGTCTGTATGAATTTGTGCTGAATTTTTTCACATAAATGGAATATGTAATTTGTGACTCAGCATGATGTCTTCAAGGTTTACCATCTTACAGATCAGTACTATGTTACTTTTTTTCCCCTACAGTACATTTGTGTTTTTGTATAAGCATCACCTATCCATTTCCACAACTTATCATCTCAAACAGAAACTTTGTACTTTTTAAGTAATAATTCTCATTCTTTCCTCTCCAGCTCTCTAGCTGGTAACCTCTAGTGTACTTTCTGTCTCTGAATTTGCTTAATCTAGATGCCTCGTGTAAGTAAGTGGAACTATGCAATATATGTCCTTTTGTCTTTGTCTTATTTACTTAACGTAATGTTTTCAAGATTCATCCATGTTGTGGCATATGTTAGAATTTCATTCCTTTTTAAAACTAAATAATATTCCTTTGTATGAATATTTTACATTTCTACCAATAGATATTTAGGTTGGGTTTCTACTCTTTGACTATTGTAAATAATGCCACTGTGAACTTTGGTGTGCAAATATCTGTTTGAATCCCTGCTTTAGTTTCTTCAGTATATGCCTGGAAGTGTAATTCCTGGGTCATATGGTAATTCTGTTTCACTTTTTAAACAGATGGGCATTATTATATTTTTATGTGGTGCTGAGGATTGAACCCAGGGCTTCTCACGTGCTAGGGGAGTGCTCTACCACTGAGCCACAACCCCAGCCCCAAATGTTTCACTTTTTGAGGGATTGCCAAACAGTTTTTTATACCAGCTACATCCATTTTACATTGTCAGTACTAATGTACAAAGGTTCCACTTTCTCCACATCCTCAGCAACACTCGTTATTTTCTATTTTATTTTCAATTTCACAGTAGCCATCCTAATGAGTGTGAAGTGGTATCACAGTGATATTTAACATCTTCCATGTATTTACTGGCCATATTTCTAGCTTCTTGAAGAAATGCTTATTCAAGTCCTTTGCCCATGTTTTAATTGGCTTTGTTTTTCTTGTCAAATTGTAGGACTTCTTTCTACATTTTGGATATTAATTCCTTATCAATACATGATTTGCAAATAGTTTCTCTCATTCTAACAGTAGTCTTTTCACTTTTTTTTTTTTTTTTGCAGTACTGGGGAGTGAACTCAGGGCCTTGGGCTTGTAAGGCAAGCACTCTACCAACTGAGCTATATTCCCAGCCCTTCACTTTTTTCATAGTATCCTTTGATGCACACAGTTCTTAATTTTGATAAAGTCCAATTTATTTGTATTTATGTTGCTTGTGCTTTTGATGACATATCCACAAAACTGTTGCCAAATCCAATATCATTAATTAAGATTTCCCCAATGTTTTCTTCTAAGAGTTTTGTAATTTTAGCTTTTATATGTAGTTCTTGGTTCTCTTGTGAATTAATTTTTTTTTTTATATGATGTTGATTAAGAACCCAGTCTCATTCTTTTACAGGTAGGTATCTGGTCTTTCTAATCCTATGTGTTGAAAAGTCTCTCCTTTCCCTATTGAATTTTCTTGGCACCTTTGTCAAATATCAATTAACTATGTATTTGAGGGTTTATTTCTGGATTCTCCATTCTCTATATGACTTCTTCCCTGTTTATTGCTGAATGATATTCTGTGCTATACACATATACCACAATTTACTCATCCATAATTGCTATTGTTAATATGCAATACTCTAAATCAATTTTTTGCGGGGGGGTACTGGGGATTGAACCTAGGGACCTTTTACTACTGAACTATATATTCAGCCCCTATTTTTTTTTTTTTTTTTTTAATTTTGAGACAGAATCTCACTCAGTTGTTAAGGCTGGACTTGAACTTGAGATCCTTCTACCTCAGCCTCCTGAGTTGCTGGGATTACAAGCATCTGTCACCACATCCAAATCAAACCGTTTTTGTAAACAAAAGATTTAAATATTCCAACCAAAAGAACTGTTAAAAAAAAAAAAACTTTTTTTTATTTAATTTTTTTTTAACTTTTACAGACTGCATTTTGATTCTTTGTACACAAGTAGGGTAGAACTTTTCATTTCTGTGGTTGTACACAAAGTAGATTCACACCATTCATATAATCATACATATACATAGAGTAATACTCTCTGTCTCATTCTACTATTTTTCCTTCCCCCATCCCCTCAAAAGACAACTTTTGATAAGGAAATTTTTAAAAATTTTTTGCTGGTTGAAATTGCATCTAATAAGTTATCTTACTGTTTGAACTTAACAGAAGAAGAGAGCCCAATTGAAATGAAAAGAATTGTTAGGTTACAAGTAATTCTTCAGAAATAATATCTCTTCCCAGAAGATTATTTCCTAAATTATTTCTCTAAGAAGAAATTGTAAATTGAATAGGTTGATTTCTCTGCTTTGAAAGATAGAGATATTAACTGGGTGTGGTATGCAGACCTATAATCCCAGCAATGCAGGAAGCTGAGGCTTCAGAATTGCAAATTTGAGGACAGTCTTACCAATTTAGTGAGACCCTGTCTCAAAATGAAAAATGGAAAAGGACTGGGGATGTAGCTCAGTGGTAGAGCATCCTGGGTTCAATCCCCAGTACCAAAAAATAAAAAATAAAAAGCTGGGTACCTGTAATCCCAGTGGTTTGGGAGGCTGAGGCAGGAGGATCACAAATTCAAAGCCAGCCTCAGCAAGAGTGAGGTGCTAAGAAACTCAGAGAGATCCTGACACTAAATAAAATACAAAATAGGGCTGGGGATGTAGCTCAGTGGTCAAGTGCCTCTGAGTTCAATCCCCAGTATCTTCACCATCCAAAAAAGTTTTAGAGATATAATGCTTAATGTTTCTTTTCCACCTTTCTATTCCCTCCAGTGTTTCTATTTTGCTAGTTACATTACTATTTTTGTGTTCTCTGGGCATATTACATTTACCTTTACCTTTTGTTCTATAATCCTAACTTGTACATTTAGAATTGTATTTAAGTAGACTCAGTAGTTAGCTTCATTCATCTGAGTTCCTTCTATGTTTTTCAAAAGTGGCTCATAGATGCCTACTTTTCTGAATTTTTTTTGACTTTAGAATTTTTAATTAACAAATGATAATAGTATATATAAAATCTTAAAATGAGTAAATCAAGCTGATTAAATATCCTGAGTTCTCTTATGTTTGAAAATGTCTGTTGCCTATAAATGTGAATGTCATCTTGGCTTGGTGGTATATTCTTGTGTCATATCCCAACAATATTTTCTGTATTTTTAAAAACTTTTTTTGTGGGATAATGATTTTATTTTTAATAATTAAGTCAAACAACAGTAGAATAAGCGTCTAAAAACAGAAATATTTAAATATCTCAACATGCATATTAGATCTCAGAGCAATTTTTGGATTACTTGAAAGGTCAATCTACTGGCTCCATTTCTAAATATCTCTTAGTCATAGACTATTATATTATGATGTGTAGGGCCAACCTGAGTATTTTCCCCTTGTAATGATTTTTTTTTACCTAGATGCAGGAGCTTATTCTATAACCTTAATAATTTATAAATTTATTGGAGTATATTTCAGTGCTATGATATGATACAATTTTTTTCAAATTGGACATTTCTTCATTTCAGGGAAGTTTTTAGTTCTATTTATTTTCTATCAGAGTGTTGTAGTCACCTCAGACTGCTTTAGCAAAATACCACAGACTGAGTTACTTAAACAACAGATGTTTATTTCTTACAGTTCTAGAGACCGCACTGTCCAAGATCTGGGTGCAGGCCGATTTGGTGACTGGTGAGGGCTCCTTTCTTGATACTACAGCAACAGGCTGTAACTATAATTCAATACCTGAGACAATTTACTTATAAAGAGAAAATATTTATTTTGGGTCATGATTATAGAGTTTCCAGTCCCAGATTAAACAGTCTCACTGCTTTAGGCCTCTGGTAAGACCAACACATCATGGAGGGAGCACATGATGGAACAAACCACTCACCTGAGTCAAGAAGCAAGGGAGTCAGGAAAAGGAAGAGACCATGATCTCAGGGTCCCCTTCCAGGGCATGCCCCCAATGACACAGACCTTGTCCTAGGTCCCACTTGCTGAAGATTTTACCAGCTTTCAAAATACCAGTCTGGGGATCAAACCTTTAACACATGTGCCTTTGGAAGACAATTCTCTGAACCATAGTATGTCCCCTTTTTACCTACTATGATATCCTCCTGTGGCAAAGAAAGAGAGCTGGTTTCTCTTCCTTTTCTTAATTCACTAATCCCACCATGGGGGACCTACCCTCATGGCCTTGTTTAAACCTAATTACTGCCCAATGGCTCACCTCTAAAACTATCACATTGGTGGTGAGATTTCAATATATGAATTTGGAAGCACACATTCAGTGTATAAATGTAAAGGAACCTCATTATTGTCATATTGGATTAACTGTCTTTTATTTATATTTAATTTCATCTGCATTATCTGTGAAATCTCAGGAATTTCATTTGTTTCCCTTACATTTGAATTTCAAATTGCATTGAGTTTTCTTTTTTCCTTTTTAATAGGAAAAGGAACAAAATAAAATTTACATGCCTAAGGCACAGAAGTATGAGACTTCATCATTGAGTTTTGAGTTGAGTTGTATTGAGTTTTGTGAAGAAATTCCATTTTGTTCTTGGCTTCCTTTCATTAATTAGTTCTTTAATGATATTGTCTTGAAAATCGATTTATTTCTTTAGAGTTGAAATTTCCATTTCCCTTTTAATTTTATTATCTCACTTCTGAGATTGTTTTACTGGATTGTATTTTGATTTGATACTTTTGTTTAATCTCTTGTGGACATTTTTCTTCTGTTCCTTGGTTACACTTTTATCTAGACTGAATTCCATATGTATCAGCTATGATTCGAATGTGTACCCCAAAATTCATGTGCTGGACATTTGATTTGCAATGTGGATGTGTTTAGGAGGTGGGACCTTGTAGAGGTGTTAGGTCATGAGGGCTGTGTCTGAATAAATGGATTAATGCTATTACCACAGGATTGGATTACTTATATGAGGGATTTGGCTGCCTTTCGCACCCTGATCCCCTCACTCTCTGGCCTTCTACCATGGGAAAATGCATCAAGAAGTTGCTCACTGGAGTCCCAGCAGCTTAGGAGGCTGAGGCAGGAGGATCGAAGTTCAAAACCATCCTCAGCTAATTATTGAGGTCTCTTAACCAGACCCTGTCTCAAAATAAAAAATGAAAAGGGCTGGGGATGTGGCTTAGTGGCGAAGTGCCCCTGTGTTCAGTCCCTGGTACCAGAATAACAAAAAAAGAAGTTGCTCACTGGATACTAGAACTATGGGAAATAAATTTCCGTTCATTATAAAATACTCAGTCTCAGATAGTCTGTTATAGCAGCATAAAGCCAATGAAGACAGTATTTTTTTTGCATCGTTTTCCTTTACTTTATTAGTTTTGGGGGAGGAGCTGTCATGTTTACATAGTTGCCAATTTTCTTTCATTTTCTGATGTTCCTGTTTGGGAAGCTTTTTTAGATTTGTATTCTGTATTTTCTGTATTTCTCTAGTACTTAGGGTAGAAGGGTTTAGAAGTTGAATTGGAATAGAACTAGATTAAGAATGTGTGTTATCTCTTTTTTTTTTTTTTTGGTACTAGGAATTTAACCCCAGGGCATTTTCCACTGAGCTACATCCTGAGCCCTCTTTATTTTTAATTTTATTTTTTAAATTCCTTGTATATATACATGACAGTAGAGTGTATTTGGACATATTATACATACATGGAGTGTAACTTATTCTAATTAGGATTTCATTCTTGTGGTTGTACATGATGTGGAGTTACACTGGTGGTATAGTCATATATGAACATAGGAAAGTTATGTCTGATTCATTCTGCTGTCTTTCCTATTCCACCCTCCCTTTTCTTTATTCTCCTTTGTCTAATCCAGTGAACTTAAATTCTCCCTACCCCCCTCATTGTGTGTTAGCATCCGCATATCAGAGAGAACATTCAACCTTTAGTTTTTAGATTGGCTTATTTCACTTAGCATAATAATCTCCAGATCCATCCATTTACTGGCAAAAGTCATAAAGTCATTCTTTTTTATGGGTGAGTAATATTCCATTGTGTTTATACACCACATTCTTTATCTGTTCATCTGTTGAAGGGCACCTAGGTTGGTTCCATAGCTTAGCTATTGTGAATTGAACTTCTATAAACATTTACATATCAATGTAATATGTACACATCAATTAACTACGTCACTGTAGTATGCTGTTTTTAAGTCCTTTGGTACCAAGGAGTGCGACAACTGGGTCAAACGGTGGTTCCATTCTCAGTTTTCTGAGGAATCTCCATACTGCTTTCCAGAGTGGCTGCACCAATTTGCAGTCCCACCAGTAATGTATTTTATTTTGAGACTTGGTCTCACTAAGTTGCTTAGTCTCTCGCTAAATTTCTGAGGCTAACCTTGAACTTATGATCCTCCTATCTCAGCCTTCCCAGTCACTGGGATTACAGGCATGCATCACCACAGCTAGCCATATGTGATGTCTTTATTATTATTTTTTTAATTAATTAATTAATTTATTTTTTGGTAGCAGGGATTGAATCAACCCAGGGACACTTAATCACTGATTCACCTCCTGAGCCCTTTTTATTATTTTATTTAGAGACAGGGTCTCACTAAGTTGCTGAGGCTGGCTTT
Source organism: Sciurus carolinensis (assembly GCF_902686445.1). Classification (NCBI taxonomy): domain Eukaryota; kingdom Metazoa; phylum Chordata; class Mammalia; order Rodentia; family Sciuridae; genus Sciurus; species Sciurus carolinensis. Next base: position 44,183,908 of record NC_062222.1, read on the forward strand.
GAACTTGTGATCCTCCAGCCTCAGCCTCCCAAGCCACTGCAGATGTGCACCACTGCACCCATCTGTCTTTATTAGTTTATATGGGCACTGTCATATCTAAAGTTTTGTTAAATACACTACTAGAATTCACTCCATGTGGTTGGATGTTGGTATCTCTTTCCCACATGAGGGACACTCAGGCTCCAAATGGCTCATCAATTCATTGTATGATCCTTAGCGCCTCACTTCCACTAAAAACTACCCAGTTCACTTCCCTTATATTATTATTATTATGAGGAGCCATTTCCATTACATGACTTCAGGAGAGGTTAGTGATCTCATGGTGCTGCATTTCTCCCTTTACCCCAGAATCTTGTTTATTTCCTGATGACAGCACTTTTTAAAAAGTTTATGGCATTGGATTAGCCACACACCTTTTTGTGTTGTATAACTGCTAAATTTGGTTCTTTATTGCTGTTATTAGTTTTGTTTTTATTATTATTATTATTATTATTATTACTATTTTGGTTATTATTCCTTTAAATATTAGGGAATAGATTCTGCAAGGCAGTTTTATTCTACTTTCTTAATTCAGAATTCTCCTTTATTTTTGTGTTTTATGTTGCATTGAGGATTTTTTTTTCCCCTGTTACTGGGAATTGAACCCAGAGTGGGCTTTACCACTGAGCTATATCCCCTTCCCTTTTTATTTTTTATTTTGAGACAAGATCTTGTCAGATGCCCAGTTTGGCCTTGAACTTGCTGACCTCCTGCCCCAACCTCTCAAGCTATTGGTATGTGTGCCACCACAAGGTGTGTGCCACCACACTTGGCTGCATTGAATTCTTAGTTGCGTTGTAATCAGTTTTGTAAAGAACCAAGCTTTCAGTCGTCTTGAGCTTTTAATTATAATTGAATCAAATTGCAAGATTTCTACCCCTTCCATAAGTCAGTATCCAGCTTCTTTTGAATCAGACTTTTTAAAAACCTTTTTTATTTTTTATTTTATTTATTTATTTATTTTTTTGCGGTGCTGGGGATTGAACCCAGGGCCTTGTGCTCGCGAGATAGCTCTACCAACTGAGCTATCTCCCTAGCTCTAAAAACCTTTTTTAAAAAAATCAATTTAAAAATAATTTTCAAATTCTAAAAGCATTTTTGGGGTAGGCACTAGTCACATGGTTCACTATTCAATAAGAACCTCAAAGTATGGAGACTGTGAAAACTTCCACTTTTGTCCCTCAACCACTGTTTCTCTCCCACAGAACAAGTCATCCCTTTCTTATATCTTTCCAGTGATATTTTATAACAGTAGAAGCAAATACATAAATGATTTCCCCTTTGTTTTAAAAAAAGGTAACATACTATACATGTTCTTCTGTTTGCTTTTCCGCTAATCTGCTAATGCCTTTTTAAATATGAAGTATATTTTTATTTGGGGAAATTTTAAAAAGGCAAATAAAGTATAGACTGAAAAATGATTTAGTCACCAAGTAAAATAATATTAAAAAGTTAAGATGAATGAACTAGATCCATATAGATAGTTCTCAAAAATATAGTGGATGTTGAAAGCAGCAAGGTGCAAAGGGATACTTATTGAAAATGCCATTTATGTGAATTTCAAAAGCACATCAGATTTTATATATATATATACACACACCCACACACACACACACACATATATATTGTTTATAGACACATGTAATACACAACATATAAAAGTGCATGGGAATGCTTCAACACAAATTCAGGACTGGGATCATTTCTGGGGGAAGTGGTAGAAGAAAATAATGTGGGGGAGACTTAGCTGTATATGTCATACTTTATTTCTAAACCAAAGAGACATGACCAAATGCTATTATCAAATTTGGTTGCTGGGCACATGGATATCATATTACACTTTATTTACTTTTCTGTATATGTAAGCTAGTTCATAAAATTAAAAGTAAAGAAATAAGCAATATCTACTACTCATTATAGAAAGTGTTAAACTACAAAAAAGTAAAGATAAAAATAATGCACCTTGCCACTTGAAAACAAAATTCTTTGTAATATTTTAGTATTTTTCTCTTTTCTCTTTTATCCTAGGGCTATATGTGAATATCAAATGTATGCATTTTAACACGGTTGAAACCATACAAAATAAATATAATTTCTATTCTGCCTTTTTAAACTTTCTATTATACTAAATCATTCTCCCTTGTCATTACTAGTTTTGTAATCATTTCTGTTGTCATAGAATCACTAAATATTATATGGTGTAGATATACCATTATTCAGTCTCTTCTCTAACATTGAACATTTGGTTATTCTTATTACAAATAATGATCCTTTGAGTGTTTTTATATGTAATGATTTTTGTCAAAGGTTTCACATGCCTACTGACTTGGACTTATAAACGTAGACATATCTATGCCCCACAGAGTAGTGAAGATTGATATCTTACGTGTTTTTCACCCTGGAAGATATTTTGTCCATGCAGTCATCAATATTGTTTTAATTATACAAATATTATTAGAGTTCCACGTAAGTGTTCAGTATATTCTAACAACTCTGCAGAACTTTTTGCAATTAAAGGACATGATCCAGAAGATTGCTAAAATGGGTGAGAGTTGAATATTATGGTGAATTAATGAAATTTGAAACATTTTTGAAGATTCTGAATGAAAAAATGGCTCTATTCAAAGAGGAAAGTCAATAAATAAATTATCAATAACATTTTTTAATTTTTAAAAAGATCTTTTAAAATTTTACTATTAGGTTTATTCCAGCATGTTAGATGGCAAACTTTTAAAGAAGTTGAAGATTTTATGTGTTTGATGTTTTATAATTTTATAGTATAATAGTTTACCATGAATTTATTTTTTATTTTTCTTTAGTGCTAGGATCAAACCTGAGCCACACACATTGCTAGACAAGCTAGACCACCAAACTAGATCTCCTAATAACTTCTTTGAAAATATTTTTATCTGTGGTATATTGTATCATGGTTGTAATTCATCCTCTAAGACTATAATATAGTGATACTTAAAAATGTTTAAACATTATAAGTTTTGAGAGAAAAAATGGTCTATTTTGATTTATTTTTCTGCATTTAAACTTTGTAGGGTCACAAGCCAATTCTGTTGAGAACCCAATACCGTTGTCATCCTGCAATCAGTGCTATTGCCAATGATCTATTTTATGAAGGAAACCTCTTGAATGGCATTTCAGAAACAGAGAGGAGCCCTTTATTGGAGTGGCTACCCACGCTGTGTTTCTATAATGTTAAAGGACTGGAACAGGTAAATGATATTAGTGTTGATGAAAGTCAACACAATTTAGTCTTTTGGTTTAATTTTGTTGTTTGTAGGTTTACTTGGTCTTTCCATAGCCTTTCTGAGAAATATAAGTTAGGCTCTGTTTCTTATTCAGATTGAAAGAGATAACAGCTTTCATAATGTGGCAGAAGCTGCTTTTACCCTCAAGTTGATTCAATCATTGATAGCAAGTGGAATTGCCAGCTCAATGATTGGAGTGATAACATTATACAAGTCCCAGATGTACAAGGTTTGTGTTACATATTTTATTTGTCACATGTTAAATATTATAATTATATATTACAGTATTTAATATTACATTTGTAGTAGTTTGGCTTGGTGCTTAAAAAATTTTTGTGACTGTAATTTATGTACTAAAAAGAAACATTCTGATTTTTTTTCTGGCCTGGTATTTTTTCTGCATGATTAAATGTAAACCTAACAAGGTTTAATTAAATTCAGTTTACAGCTGTTGAGGCAAAAATGCAAATAAACAAATTAGAGGGAAGAAAATATGGCGTATGCTTTGTGTTTTGAGACAGATGGGATTGAATCTCTGTTTTCCAAAATGTTCTCTCATGATTACTATATTTATCAGTAAATCAAGGGTAGATACTAGATATTAATGTACACCCGAGCCAATTACTTCTAAGGAGAATTTTATTTTTGTATTTTTTTCATTGTTTGCTTATTTATGAGCTCTAAATTAGCATATCCAAATGAGTTTCCTAACAATTGAAGTCATTTCTTTCTCTTTTGTTTCATTATTAACATTGTCATTTATCTATCATTTTAGAAACTATCTAGCCAAGTCTATGTAAGTCACAAAAGAGAAATGTTAGTTTAATTAAGGTGGTGGCTGTGAGTAGGTCTGAAGGTTTACATTTTTTACTGTCTTTGCATTGCATGAGTTCCGTCTTCTTTCCTCCACAGCTCTGTCATTTACTCAGTGCTGTGGACTTTGACCATCCTAATATTAAAAGTGTGCAGGTGTCCACAGTAGATGCTTTTCAGGGAGCTGAAAAGGAGATCATTATTCTTTCCTGTGTAAGGACAAGACAAGTAGGATTCATTGATTCAGAAAAAAGAATGAATGTTGCATTGACCAGAGGAAGGAGGCATTTGTTGATTGTGGGAAATTTAGCCTGTTTGAGGAAAAATCGACTATGGGGGCATGTGATCCAACATTGTGAAGGTAAAATAGAAGTGTATTTCTTTTAAGCATTTTGAATTCAAATTGACTGTTTTGGATTAATGCTTGGGGTGGTGTGGGCAGGAATAGCTCTGGATTTGTCATTGTGGGAGAGGACTGGCATGATATGGAGACCACTATAAAATAAAGAATATTGTCTCATGCTTTGTATCTTTTTAAGGAAGCAAAAATGGATTGCAACATGCAAGCCAGTATGAACCACACCTGAACCAGCTCCTTAAAGATTATTTTGAAAAACAAGCAGAAGAAAAAGAGAGGAAAAAGACTGAAAAAGAAAAATCTAAAGATAAGTCTCATTCATAAAAAGACATAGTTTAGGAATTTTGTATTTATGTAAATTCAGATTCATTTTCAAAACTGTTGTTATATAAAAACTTTATAATATCTAAAAAACTTGCTAAATGAATACATCTAAAAATTTACTTTGCAAAAAAAGCATGCATTACTTATGTTAAAATAGGCTGATGTTTTGTTTATAAAAGAAATAAATTTTGACAGGGTGTGGTGATGCATACCTGTAATTCCAGGGCCTTGGGACGTTGAGGCAGGAGGATCATGAGTTCAAAGCCAGCCTCAGCAATTTAGTGAGGCCCTAAGCAACTTAGCAAGACCCTGTCTTAAAATAAAATATGCAAAGGGCTGGGATGTGGCTCAGTAGTTAAGCCACCCCTGTGTTTAATCCCTGGTACCCAAAAAAAAAAAAAAAAAAAAAAAAAAAAAAAGGAATTTTGCAAGGAGTAGGGAAAGCCTTCCTGGGGAATGCCAGCACACTTCAGAAATATGTAAATATCTCAGAAGTTCATTTGTTGCACACATCTGCACAATCAAATACAATCAAATATACCAACACACCCCCTTTCTGAACTCTGTATCCTTATAATTTAGAAATACCATTTTAAAAATGAAGACATTCACAATTATACTTTTTTTTTTTTTTATTTTTGGTTCCTAGGGATTGAACTCAGGGATGCTTGACCATTGAGCCACATCTCCAGCCCTATTTTTTAATTTATTTAAAGATAGTTTCACTGAGTTGCTTAGTGCCTCGCTTTTTCTGAGATTGATCTTGAACTCTTGATCCTCCTGCCTCAGCCTCCCGAGCCACTGGGATTATAGGCATGTGCCACTGTGCCCAGCTTTTTTCTTTTTTCCTTTTTCTAATTTGTAGTATAATTACAACAGGTCTTTCAGAATTGCTTCTGGGATAAACCTTTCCATTCTTTCTAGTTCACTTTTGCATAGTCACTGTAAGAAGCCCTCTTTTGCACCATGCACTTTAGAAGAAAAAAGAAGTAATGGCAATATGGGGGGAACCAGGGAAAAATGAAAATTGCTTAGTCCCTGTTCCTTTGCCTTCTCCATTCCCTTAGCTCATGGTGGAGATTTGCATCTTCAGGCTTCCTTCCTCTCTGAGTAGACCTGTCTCATACTGGATATGATATTGGTGGTTTCATCTCCAGTTTTCCTCTCTTCCATCCTGGAAAAGAGACTACTAGAATTCGGTTACAGAGTGTTATCCCAGGATGTAAGGTCTACAGCAGCAGGCCTGTTGATACGTAGGGGTCAGAGCATACACAGTGATGTTGTCTCATTCCCTGTCCATCAGAGCCAAAACTGTCACTCATTCCTTTTACCCAGGACTGTTACAACAAAAGTGGGGTGAAGGATAAGAGTGCTCATTTTCTTATATCCTTTAAACATCCAGTAAGAAGCAAAGGATCTATAGGCTCATCTACTTTTTCTTCTTAGAGATTAATAAATCAAAACATTGTTCTGACTGGATAGTGTTGACTGTTCCAGAGGTCGTTGATTTATCATATATTTTGAGTGAAAACATACTGAGCCCTGAATATTAGTATGTCCTTTATTTATATTTTTTAAAAGACTTTCGCATTTGACATAAAAATGTCCCCAAACCTATGCTAACACATTTTTTGTGTCTTTCACCCTAAATTTCAAGGTTGGATAGACACAAATTGAACTTTAAGAAGTATACTATTCAATAAACAATCAAAATATTAAAGTTTCTAATGATTTTTACAAAATACTCAAAGTAGTAAGCCAGTTTTACAATGATAGCTATTAAATAGCTATAAATAAAAATCTTGAAACACTACATCTTGTGTTCAATACAAGATAGGATTATATAAGAATGTTCTGAAGCTGTTGTAGAAAAAGTCTATTTATGCATCACATATGGAAACAATAAAATTTCTTCAGTTGCCTTTACATAGTATATGTTTTGGGTTTTGGGTTTTTTCAAGATTTGTTCACAAACATCACCCTGATGCCTGGTGAGGGGACAGGTATTTCCCCCAATTCATAATGATTAATAAAAAAGATCGGAGAAATTGAAGTGAGCTACCTGATCTTCCACAACCAGTATGAGGCAAGGCTGGAACTCAAGCTAATCCAACTTGGAGGTGAAGCTACAATTCACTGCCTGCATTCTAATTCCCTTTACTTACCAAAGGGTGAAAGACACAGAAACCAAAAATCTGACAATCCTCTTTGACCTAAGTAGACTCATGTTTTGATAATTTACCTTGTTTAATTTAAGATTTAATAATCGATTAACAATTTGTTTGAAAAATGCATATAACAAATATCATTTTCATTAAAGAATATGCTCTTTGAAGACCTTTGAAGATCTACATTTGCTACTAGATCTGGTATGCTACTTAATGCAAAAAATGATTATTTTAAAATTTTATTTTTACTTTTATTACTAATTTTAATTTTTTTATTTTACAGTGCTAGGGACATTATTTCAAAATTAGAGTTACTTTTGGAAAATAATAAAGTCAGGTTATGAAGCTCAGCTTAAAACTTCAAAATAAAACATGACTTTAGGCATTGCTCTTTTATACTTGAACAAAAAGGAATATTTGATTTGGAGACACCAAAACAAACCCCAAATGCTTCATGTTCTTGACTATGGTTTAGTTTAAAGACAGCTGTGAAATAGCTTTATACTAATAAGATTTTTTATATTAAATAAGAATGAACTGGAAATTGGTGATTTACTTGGCAGATATTGGACCTTGAAAATTAAATAATTGTTCTAAGAACATTAGATCAACACTGATTTGAAATGCCTGCTTTGTAATTACTTATGAGTGAAATGTATATTTAGTTTGAGTTGTGCTTTTGGTTTACATTAATATGACTTGATTATAAAGTAGAGGAAAAACACAGACCAAATACCTCTGCAAATCTGAGTTCTTTTTGTCCTGAAACACTAGTTAATTGATGTTTTAGAATCAATGCCAAGTTATGAGTATAAAGTAAAAGCTAGATTTTTTTAAGACCAGGTAAGGGTGTGAGAGGTAGAAGGGTGGATGTGTACAGAGGGGTATAACTGGTGGGGAAGCCTTTTGATTGGCAAATTCTGAGGTGTGAAAAGATCCCAGGTCTCTCAGCACCAGTGTGTGTGTTAGTGTAACCAGATACAGATGACATCTCCCACTGGTCTGTGACTCCTTTTTAAGTATCACGGACTCATCCATTATTTGGAATGGATAATGATGATCTCCCTGAACAACAAGGTAACATCACATGCATACAGGATCAGAGAGCAAAGTCTAATGAACAGCAAGCAGTCCAGGGAGATTTGTTGAGCCTAGACATTGTCATATGAGACTTGCTTTTATAAAGTGCCATGCATGCTGCCTAGGCAAGCTAACTAAATATTAGGGACCAAGCACAAAAAGACAATGTATTAGAAAAGGAACTGCATTTATTACTTTAGTGCCAATGGTTCTTCAGAATCATGTTTTACATTTATATTTTGGGATTGGAACCAGCAAAGGAGGTGCTGTGTTTGTCCATTGAATGATATAAAAATTTGGAATGTCCAGACGATCTGTTTTCCCTTTTTAAAATCATTATCTATTTTCTTACATTTTCTTCTAGACATTTTTAAGCAAATCATACTGGGACTATTTTTCTTCTAATATTCGTTCATATATACATGCCTAATTTATATATTTTAAGCATAAATGCCTCATTCTGTATTGATATTATTACATATATTTATTTTTCCTTATTTTTATTTAATATTATCTATATATTTTTGAATAAGTAATAACTTTCACATGATGCAATAATCAAAAGTAACACAAAGGAATACAGTGAAACTCTCCTGCCCTCTTGTACCCTTCAGTCTTCCAGTTTTCTTTCCAGACACAACCAATGTTAAAAGTTCTTAATTTTTTTCAGAAATATTTTACTAACACACAGTTAAATGCATATAAATAACTTTAACAAGGTAACCTATTGTGCATAATTTTTGTACCTTGTATTTTCACTAAACAATATTTCCTAGAACACACTTCAATGTTGTCTACTTTTTTGGAGGGGTACTGGGGATAGAACCCAGGACCACTTTACCACTGAGGTACATCCCCAGCCCTTTTTGTTTTTTTTATTTTGAGACAGGGTCTCACTAAATTGTCGAGGCTGGCCTCAGACTTCCACGTTGCTGGCATAATAGGTGTGCACCACTGTGTCTGGTCATGTTGTCTTCAGTTTTTGTTTTTGTTTTTAATTTTTAATTTTGCTTGTTCTAATTAGTTGTATATGACAGTAGAATGCATTTATATATTCTGGTAGATCATATATAGAGTGTAATCTCCCATTTTTCTGATTATACATATTGCAGGATCACATCAGTCATGTGGTCATACATGTACAAGAGGTAATAATGTCTGTTTCACTCTGCTATCATTTCTTCCCCCATACCCCTTTCCCTCCTTTCACTCCCCTCTACCTAACATAAAGTAACACTATTCTTCTCTCTCCCCCTGCTTATTATGAATTAGTTTCCACATATCAGAGAAAACATTTGACCTTTGGGTTTGGCTTATATCACTTAGCATGATATTCTCTAACTCCATCCATTTACCAGCAAATGCCAGATATTCGTTCTTTAAAGCTGAGTAATATTCATTATATATATACATGTATATATATATGTATATACATATCACATACACTTGTGATATATATATCACATTTTCTTTATCCATCTGTTGAAGGGCATCTAGGTTCCATAGTTTAGCTATTGTGAATTGAGCTCCTATAAACATTGATGTGGCTGTCACTGTAGTATGTTGATTTTAAGTCTTTGGGTATAAACTGAGGAGTGGGATGACTGGGTCAAATGGTGGTTCCATTCCAAGTTTTCTGAGGAATCTCCATATTGCTTTCCGTAATGGTCACACCAATATGCATTCCTACCAGCAATGCATGATTGTACCTTTTCCCCCACATCCTCGCCAACATTTATTGTTGCTTGTATTCTTCATAATTGCCATTCTGATTGGAGTGAGACGATTTGATTTGCATAGAGATGTTGAAATTTTTTTCATATATTTGTTGATCAGTTGTATATCTTCTTCTGTGAAATGTCTGTTCAGTTCCTTAGCCCATTTATTGATTGGGTTATTTGTTTTTTTTGGTGTTAAGTTTTTTGAGTTCTTTATATATCCTAGAGTTTAATGCTTTATCTGAGGCGCATGTGGTAAACATAGTCTCCCAATCTGTAGGCTCTCTCTTCACATTATTGATTGTTTCTTTTGCTGAGAAGAAGCTTTTTAGTTTGAGTCCATTCCATTTATTGATTCTTGACTTAGTTTTTTAAAGTTATCTAAGATTTGTCATCATCATTAATATCTCAACATGCCACTGACCACAGCCTCTCCCTCATTTCTCCTCCATGTGTTTTCTGGCTTCATCTCTCATACCCCAACTCATGACTATTCTGCCAGTCTATCTGCTTGCTTAAATTTTCCTACCTGTCTGGACACCATAACCACCCTGTTTAGCCATTCTCAACTATGTTAGCATATTGCTGCTTTGCTGCAGTTTTTTTTTTTTTTTTTTTTTTCTAGCTGATAAAGCTAACCATGGATTAGGCTAAACATCTTTTTCCATTTTTTTCCACCTGGGATGCAGGGTGCTATAGAGAAAATTATACTAATGTGCAGATGGGTGCCACAACACATTTACGATAACTGATCTCACATGTCCCATATGCCCAGAAGTTACATGTTTCTAATAAGCTCTTCCACTTATTGTTTCCAGTCATTCTTCCCACTGAAATGATTTTTTCCAACATGCAAATGGAATCACACTAGAATTTATATTTGATGACACCTCATCATCTACAATATTGTTTCTCAACGTGATCATTGGTCCACCTGTAACAGAACCACTAAGTTCAAAGTCATTTATCCTAAGAAATTTATCTGTTTTTAAAAACTACTTTTATAGAGGTAGCAATAGTAAATATTCCAAGTGTATATTTTGTTGAATTTTGAATATTGTGTGTACGTCTATATAGCCACCACTATAATTGAGATATAGAATGTTTTCATGCCCCCCAAAGTTCACTGTGCTCCTTTGGAACCAACCCCTCCTCCTAAGGTAGTTACTTATTCACTCTCACCATAGTGGATTAGTTTTTAGTTTTTGTCTTTTTTTTTTTTTTTGTACTGGGGATTGAACCCCAAGGTAATTTACCACTGAGCTACATCCTGGCCCTTTTTAATTTTTTTTTTTTTTTTTTTTTAGATATGGTCTTGCTAAGTTCCTGAGTGTCTTGATAAGTTGCTGGGTTTGCTGGGGATGGCCTCTAACTTGTCATCCTCCTTCCTCAACCTGCTGAGTCTCTGGGATTACAGGCATGTACCATCATGCCCAACTGTATAATGAGTCTCAACCTTACAGTCATATTCAGGAGGAAAAGATACTAAAATATTGATTGACGCTCTTGTAGGGGAGTGGGAGTGTTGGTGGGGAGGATTTGATCAACCACATGCTTCAATTTCAAGTCATCAGGTCAGAAGTGAGATCTTCACTGGGAACTCTCATAGGTCTATATCAGGAGGTGCTTTCTCTAGGACCACTCAGTTGTCCTATTGCTGTCCAGGAATATGTATGTGGGGAGACTCCAGGGTGGGACTAGAAGTCTCACTCTTCTACATGATGATTTGAATGAAAGAATATCTTTTGGAAATAGCAAATTGCCTTTATTTTGTAAGTACAGGCCTGAATGAGAAATGCCACATTATTGTATTCATTCATACAGTCAGAGGGCCTTTCTAATTTATTAAGTAGTGCATACTGTTAAGGTTGAACTCACTGAGCAATTTAAACAATCAGGCAAAATTCTAATTTTTAAATTTAATTAAAATCAAATCCATCAGTCAAGGTTCAGTGTGAAACATATAGTCCAAGCCAGGAAATTTGATAGAAGAACTTAAAGGAGAACTAATTACAAAGATACTGTGAGAACTGGAAAGCCAAGCAGAACAATGAAGCAACACAGAGATTAATAAAAGCAAAGGAAAAGAAGAACCCAGAGTTCCAGTGTTGGGTTTGTTCAGTGGGAGCCATTAGAAGCAATCTGGCATGAAGGAAGGGTGGATTAGCTGTACAGCTGGAGCTGGAACAATGAAGAAGATTCAGCCATTACCAGAAACACTGCTCCAAAGCTCAAACCTGGTGTCTACTGACCTCTTACCTTTGTTTCCCTTCATCATTTCCAACTAGCCAAAGCAAGGAATCTGGTCAGTTGTTGGCAGGGGAAGAGTGGGGATAGATTGAGACAAAACAACAATACTAACAATTAAAAAAATTACACAGAACATTATACCTTAAGTCCAGTCATTTAGTTGATTTGGCACATTCTCTGGAAACTGCAACTATCAAAGTTCACTCATGACAAAAATGCCAGTAAAATGAAGGGTTATATACTGTATGTATTTGCATGACAGTTTGAATAAAGCAAAATTACATAAGTATAGAAAACTGATCAGTGGTAGCCAGGGACTAGGGAGACTGATGACAAAGGAGCATGGGGGAGCATTTTGGGGAGATAAAACTGTTCTGTATCTTGATTGTGATAGTGGTTGTAGGTCTGCAGGCAATCACCCAAAGTCACAGAACTGTAAAAATTGGGACTTTATTTTACAAGAATTATGTCTCAGCTAAAAAGACAAAACAGAATGTTCACCATATCATTATTCTTCTAAGATTCCATTATACTAATTTCTAAGATTGTACTTCTAATTTTCTGTTTCCACTAGGAAATATCTTTGCCTCCTTTTGATACCATATCCAATCAGCTAACCATTTAAATTTTATCTCACATGATGAAAAGGTAGAAAGGCTGTTGTTAGTGGTCATTAAATTGATTTAGCTCCTTTCTGGTTATATAGTCTGCAAGGTATACTGGATGTCCAATCCATAATTATGAGGGACTACTTAAGATGTTCTTACTTTACCTTCTATTATTACCAAGATTGCCACCTTTGACTAGGAATCAAAATGAGACTGAGAAAGAGGCAAAGAGATCTCCTTCTCTTTGTTATATTTCATGAATGTGGGTGTTCAATTCCATTGTGAAGTGGCTTAAGCAAGTAAAATTTCTTTGTTTTGGGCATATTTGTTTGGAAGTAAGCAACAGAGAACTGACACCATCACCTCCACTATCTCCAGGTTGTGCTACTCTTTCTCATGACCCAAGATGGAGATGGAGATTTCATATCCATGTTCCAAGCAGCAGGGTGGAGGGAAAGGAAGTGGGGCAGTTATAGCCCTCCACTGAAGGACAGAAGTTCTATTTGCATCTCATTGAGTTGCACTGACCGCCCCTACCTACAAAGAAAGTAAGAAATGTCTTTATTCTTAGGCAGCCCTGTGCCCAGCTAAAAGTGAAAGGTCCTGTTACTATAGCAGGAGAAAATGCCTAGTAAAGGGCCATTGGCAAACACTTCCACACTAGTTCACTTTACAGACATCTGTATTCAACTGCATTCATTCTGCATGGAGATTATATATACATGTATTTAATTAATTTCCCCTTGAATGTCTTGAAGGACTCAAGGAGTAGAATAATCATTAGTTAATGGGGTGGACCCAGGCTCCAATGTGGAGCTTATGGATCTAAGGACAGTTGTCAGTGGTAGTACAGGGGTTCTCTGTAGTCACTGGAAACATGAAGTAAAGCACCCTGCTTACATTTATGTTTCTGATTGTGTTGGCTTCAAGGAGTGCTTAATCACCAATAAGGAAAAAAAAGAAAGAAAGAAAGAAACTCAATGTATACATAATTTGTCAACACAATGACAGCCAACCAACACTGTACAAAGATTCCTTGATATATTCAAAAGAGAAAATTGGTGGACATATCACATAATACTTGTTATACTAAAGGTACCTAAAATTGAACTTCACAGCAACAAGTTGTATGAAACTTATGTTGTATCTTTAGGTCATTAGAAAACAATATCTATCACATCAAGTTGATACTAATTTGGATGGAATTGCCTTTATTGTTGTCTTTATGTTTAGTTTGTGAGGATCTATTTATACATCTTTATATAACAGCATAGGATAGCCACAGTCTACACTGATGGGGCCACAAAGGGTCTCCATTTTCAAATGGGTAAACACATTACTCCAGGGAAGGACACGAGGTTGAAATGGTCAATCCTGGGTACACAGCATGACAAGCCCAGACTGCAATTGCTGTCTTGGCCCTTGGGGTGATCTTGGGGAAAAATTTCCTTATTTGTGAAAATGGTAATGACAATAATGTGGCCCCTGGGATTTATGTGAAGACAAAATAAGCTACTCTATGCAATCTCAAATGTAGGGAAAGCCTAAGTGGAGAAAAATTTCAAATAAACAATCCCTTTAAAGGACAATGATGTTGATGTGACACAACCATGGCACAGCCGTAAACAATGCACTGTCCTATCAATATTCATTGATGAAGCAGAGGACAAGAAAAAAGTGACAGTTCTCATTTCCATAAATGCCACACTGTCCTAAATGTTGGTTGAGTTCTTACCACTGAACAAATTACTTGGAGAATTAAAGGAAAATCAAGTCACTGTGTTTTGTGGTTACAGATTTATTTCTTCTGTATCAAATTAGCGAGAAATCCCAATTGCTAGCAAATTATGATTGAAATCATTATTTAGATATTCTTTCTTGGCCAGATGCAGGAAGCCAAGAAATACACTACTGACTTTAATGAGACTGCATCCATATGTTTTTAGTTTTTATTATTTTAAAATTCCATGGGACTTGTTTTATTTCATGTCTATGAGGAAAAAAAGCACTTTGAGCTTTTGGGATGAGAGGGATGGTGAAGGTTGTTATCTCAATGAGACACTTTTTTAATTAGCATATTATGAACAAATGAATTTCTTCCAAGAATTAGTATGGAAAAAATATGCATTGTTGTTGCCAGCTTCATGATACATTGAGACACAAAGGAAGATACAGAGGAGAAACCAAAATACCATGTGATTCTTTGAGAATAGCCAGCAATTTATCTCAAGAAACTTGTTCTTAACCCTAAAGCAACTGCCTTAAAATTGGATCACTCATTTCCTGAGAAATCTCATTGATCTTAAATCTACCACTACTCAAATACTTTGAAGGATTTGAGGAGTTATGAGGATTCAGATTCATGCAAATAACAAATAACAAAGCTCCATTTTTCTCCAATTTTTAGTGGCACATTAGATTCTTTCCACCTGGGTGTGGGAAAGAGCTGTGTTCTAGTTAGGACATTAATAGGAGTTTGGAGTTGGGTTAATATTGACAGAGTTTTTTTCATTTATTTTTATTTCTAGCCTATTATTTTTTTCAGAAAACTTTTAGCAGAATTTTACCATGAAAAACTTTAAAACACATCTTTTGATTTTTCAGTACAATCTTGCATTATGAAGTTAGTGTTTTTTCTTCCTTCAAGAGAAAATGAACCCTTGAATCCTCAAAAAATAAAAACCCCAGAGAAAAAGAGAATTTACTGAGAAGAATGCCTTTATCCTCTTGCAAATTTTTTCCTTTCTCTGATTCTCAGTCCTGCTGTCTCATGCATGGACAATAACACAACAAACTTTCAGTGTGGTGATTGGTGATATAAAAATGCACCTAAGAGTACAAGGCCCTGGGTTCAATCCCCAGCACCGCAAAAAAAAAAAAAAAAAAAAAAAAAAAATGCACCTAAGAAACCCACAGTGGCCTCCAGTAGGGTAAAAATGGCTCCTGTTGTAGAGAAAGTCTGAAAGCATAAGAAAGTCAAACTCAGAATTAATTTTTTTCTGGATCCTGATTATTTAAAAAATAGCAGCTATAAAGTGCTATCTTTTCAAGCACAGAATGAAAGAAGAGCAAAGTTTTTTGTTTTGTTTTGTTTTTATCATTGCTAGGGATTTCCTGTTAGCAAGTGTTATTAAATAAGAAATGTATTACTCTGAGATATTGCTAAAAATCTTTTCTTCAGAAATCCACTCAAATCCTGTGATGTGGGCTCAGCTTTGAAAATGAGATGGGATCTATCCAGAATACAGAAAATAATAGCATCAAGGAACTTACCTTTCTATGTTCAGCCCTATGAATTTTGATTTAATAAAGTACTGAAATCAGCACTGTATTCTACTCTGTATTGTTTATGTAAACAATGTAAACAATGTTTACATTGATAGTTCAAGACCAAATTTTAAATAGTTGTTTTAAAGTTACAATAAGGGGCTGGGGATATAGCTCAGTTGGTAGAGTGCTTGCCTCACAAGCACAAGGCCCTGTATTCAAATCTCCAGTACTACCAAAAAAAAAAAAAAAAAAAATTACAGTATCCTCTGTGAAAATAAATGATCCAAATCCTGGGGCTTTAGTTTTAATGGGGGATGAGTTGAAGATACAACTCACAGTTCAGACACCTTTGATCTGTAATTTCCTTCCAATCTTTAAGAAAGATCTGAAGGAAGGAAGAAAGGAAGAAGAAAAAGAAGCACTTAAGGCCAGCATTTTAAAGACAATGTCTGATTAAAAATTTAAATTTCCAATGCCAAAATGATAACCATTATAAATAATTTTGTCTCCAGGTTGTATGTGCTTATATGTCTGTGTAATCATTCAGTCATTAATATTATCTAACAAATTTCATACTAAGCATTAGAAATTTTTAAAAAATAAATGTCAAAATGTGATTTTAAAGTCATGACATTTTGTTATGTATCAATGGCACTGAAGTATACTGACTACAATATTTACTAAAATATTATTTATTTGTCTCTATCGATAAAAGTGGACAACTTGAATTCATTCTCACAGGTAAAATGCTAAAGTAAGTCCTTGTACTATCTTTGGTCATTGGGAAAGCACAATAATTTGTCTCACAAAGTGAAGGACAAGTAAATTTGAAAAAGAGATGACAATGGGGAGCAGAAATAGGAATTTGGGTGCCTGGATCCAGGAGGTGAGGCCTAAGGTAATTGAGTTGTGTGCTTCACCGACCCCAACATTTTATACACGTGGCACCTAGGTAGAAATAAACATCAAATACAATTCGGAAGAGAATAAAAATGGACCAGGGGAGGGACAAGCAGTATGGAAGATGAATCTGGAACGAGGTTCAGGGTACGTACATATATCAAATACTATACAGGTAAGTTATATAGCCCCTGTTCACGACCTGGAGCCCATCTTCTTCCCAGCTGATTGGTTCCTGGCGTCAATTCTAGTAGAACTGCGAAATTCTCAAAAAAAAAAAAAAAAAAAAAAAAAAAAAAGTCTTGAGGACTGAATCCAGTTGTTCTCAAACTTGGCTGCAATCAGAACCACTTGAGCTGTTTTGTGTGTTTATTTCGGCTCGGAGGCACCCACAATCGACGCTTTTGAATCTGCGAGTGAGGGAGCAGCTGGGTACTGCGCGTTTGTAACTGGAGCCGCAGGTGAAGGCTCCGGGAGGGAGGGTCTGCGAAGCGCAGCCAAGCCCACCGTGGTGTTTGCTGACCGCGGGCCAAGGAGTTTCCCGGAGGATCCGTGGTCTCGCCGCACCCCGCCAGGGGGCGCCAGGACCTCACCTCCGCAGAAGGCGGGTGCCCTCTGGCGCTCCCGGTCCCGCACCCGCCGCACGTCCAGTAAACGCTCAGGTGTGGCAGGAAGGGAGCGCGACCCTAGAGGCGCACCCGGCTACGAGGGGTGTCTCTTCTAAAGCCCTTGCGCTCTGGCTCCCCTGGTCACCGCCCTCGCGCCCTCGCGTAAGACGGTGTTTTGTGTTTTGCTTTAAAAGCTTTCTCCGCCCTCGTACTGTTCCTAGGCGTAAATGAGTGAGGGGTGGGAGGGGCGTGAGGGGGAAATGCAGAAAAGAGGCGCCCGGGGCCTGAATACCTTCTTTAAATTACTGCTGACACCTCGGTTCCAGGCCCCTAAAATCTCAATCAACAATCCATTAGAACTCAACAGGAGTAAAACTAAATCCTCGTTTAAGTGTATTTATCCGATCTCCTTTCTCTCTTTCAAATGCTAAATCCATTTCAGCATATGCCCCCTTCTTTCTCTCGCCTTTCTCTCAAGACTGGCAGCCCATACCACTCTTGTAAATATGAAAGATGCTAATCATATGACATATCACGTCTCCGTCGGAGCCGGAATAAAGCCTTCAGATTTGGGATCATTGCCTCCAGACAACAGCTTCATCAGCCGGAAAGTTGGTTTTTTTTTCTCCTTTCCTTCAACTCTCAATCCCTTCTTTGTCTGGAGGAAAATGCAGCCGACTCGAGCCACCCAGGCCATATGGTTCACTCTGTATTTTCTTAGTTGAATTCTGAATTGTTTCTGTGACTTGCGAAGTTTTTTTGGAAGTGCGTATAAAGACATAGAAGAGCTACTTGTGCAGGGAGCGCTGCCCGACGCGCCGCGGCCGCCCCCTCCCGGCCGGGAGACCCAGCCCTAGCCCCTCCGCCAAGGGTAATATCAGCAATCTCATTATCACAGTGTTATGACGGACAACCCAGCAGGGCACAGCACCAAGCGCGGACTCCGAGCATGGCAAGGCCCGTCGCACATAGTAGGCGCTCGAGAAACACTGGGCGGGGTGGAAGGGGATTAAAGAAAGAATAACTCCGCTACTAGGATCGATCTTGAATGCTTTGCGTTCTAAAGGATCTCTGGATCCCTGAAAATAAACTGCATCCTCCCTCTACTGTCTCACTGTATTGCATTACACTCTTTTTATTGTCCACGTAATTCTTCGTTTTCTTACGTACATAACTTTTTCTTTTTTTCCGGTTGACTTACTTGAACGTAAGCTGTATGCGGGTAGTAATCGTGTCTGTGTTGTGTGCAATGTTTCGGGGGGTACAGTGCTTGGCACGCACTGGGTGCTCCTTTAAGGGCAGGAAGGAGGGATGAGTCAAAGAATAAATTAAAGTAATAAACTGATATTTCAGTACCGAAAGGTATACACTAAGAAAGTTTCTGTGTTAAAAGATTCGAATTTACCTCAATCTCAGCCCTTTAACATATCAGTAAGAAATAACAATTCATTTATTTCCAGAAAAGAATTGTGTGGGTTTTTGTTTTTGTTTTTAGTGGGGAGAGGGAAAAATCAGCTTTCAAGATCTTTTTCCATTTCTCTGAATAAGTTTTGTGTTTTCCGGGTTCGGGACAGACCCTGGGAGGGAGCAGGCTGCCAAATTTTCTTTCTCTAACTCCTTACACAAACCCCAAAGGGCCCTTTCACCAAATCATTAAATTCTACAGAGGTGGTCAAGCCCGCACTGCTTTTCATGAAACGGAGAAAGAAAAGGGTCCTTGAAGTTTAGAAGATGCCCAAGGAAAACTCCTTGAATGACATCAAAAGAATGAGTTTCCATAGCTGTTGAAGCACGAGGGCAGTGTATCCGCACAAAGGGGGATCGGGGCACCGGGACGGGCCCACCGCTCTGTCCCAGGACAATTGGGTCACTGAAATAGGGAATTAATTACCATTGGAGAGTGGGCAGCCCATTCACCACTGGCTGAGTTTTATTAAACGCCAATATAAATAACAAAACAACTCTTGTGGTTGCACTATTCCTACACGCCAAAGGAAGGATTATGCTGGGGATTAACATCTTAAAGTCTATGAGACTTTCTGACTCAAGGCTCGGAGCTGGTAATCGTGTTTGTCTCCTGGTTCAGCGATTAGTGCTCTCTTTCTTGCACTTTCCCCTGGATAGCCAATGTCCCTTTTTGCAGGCACAGGGGCTTGGAGAGGAGGTTCCCTCCCTAGTGGGCCCCCAGCTTCCCATTCACCCACCGGCTGTTCTTTTCCCCTCACCTGAGGAAAACAATGAGAAATCAAGCCCGGGTTGGCATAATCTACAGCGATTTCTCTCCTTAGAGGGAATGAAGGGCGCTTTCGTAGCGGGTCGTAGTAGGGGCAAGGAGAAATCTTCCGGACTCTGTCTTCCCCTAGCCACTGAGAGAAAGTAGGTCAATGAAGAAGGCTGGGAGCCTTCCAGCACCTGCGGGGCAGATCACTGCCATCAAGCTGACTTTGGGCGTCAAGCATGTTTGACTTGGGGCGCCAGAAAGTGTGCGGCTTGAGTCAATGGTCTTCAGAAAGTGACTCCAGCCTGTGAGATGATCTTGGCTGCCCGCAGTCTTCCCTAGCAGGAAATATCAAGAAGCGCAAGGGGCTAGCCAAGGACCCTAACCCGGGACCTCTCCAGGATTCAGTCCAAGTCGAATCCTCCCCAGACAGGATCCCAGGGTAAAAGCGAGGGTGAGACCAAGAAGAGTTCCAAGCAGTAGCGACCTCTGGGGACCAAGACCAAAGCAAGGCATTAGTTTACATTAGTTTCCTTGGCTCTTTGGGGACTTCCCCAAAATCCGAAATCACGTTTGCTTCCAGTTCTACCACCACCAATAAGGAACCCCAATATCGCAAGGAGTTCTCTAAGGATAAAGCAGGGGAGGCTGTTTCCACCCAGTCTTCCCTACTCTGGAAACTGAGTTTCTAGTGGGTAAGGGAGAACTAGAGACCATGGAGGTGAAAGATGTTACTTTCTCCCATATTTCCTCCTTTCTGAAAGATCACCGGGAGGATAAGGATTTAGGTTACTAACCCCAACTTTACAGGAACGTCAGTCAGTCTTCCTTTAAACAAAACGTAGACATACCCTTTTCTTGTATCCTCGCGAGACAGCTAAAACTTTGCTATTGTCCTTCAGAGGAAGGGCGCCCTCTTTCACGCTCTGGGATTTTCACCTGCAACAACGAGAGTCTGGCCCTGGGACCAGTTGGCCTGTTTTCGCGACTTGTGAGGTCGAAGTGTGGATGGGATGTAGCCTATGGCCCCACAGTAACACCTACCCTAAACTTTAGGGCTTTTGGGTCGTCTCAAAGTTCAAGCTTCTTAGAAGCAACAAAGACTTTCTAAAGATCTCCACCCCTCACCCCTCCTCTTGCTTCACTTTTCTCTCCATACACGAACTCGCCTCCCCTTTCTTTCTAAGGCAAGAGGATGAGTTTAAATCATTGTGCTCCCATTTCTTGATAACCGCCTGCTTTGAGCTTTTGTTCTCTTAAAGTAGGATTGCATACTGAAAAGAGGGGCTGAAGATGAACAGTTTGACCCTTTTGGACAGTTCACGCAATGGACAGGAGCGGCCCTCGGTCACCATCCTCGCTGATGCTATTCACGCTGTCCCCTCCCCCTTCACATAACATTTCAGCCTCGTTTCATCTGGACAATCTTTTAGACCACACAAGTGCCTCTTGAATTTATTTAAGTTAAAAGAGTGCTAGAAGAGTCTAGCTAAGGATATTTGGCGTTGGTCACGTCTTCGCAAAGCTGAGTACAAATCGAAATTGCTACCCCGACATCCCGAGTAAAACCGAGCAAAATGCTGAACAAATAGAATTCCGCTATCTAGGCAACTGAGTATGGACGGTTGGGCTCTGGATTGCATGAACTATGTTAGCTTGTCCTTGTGCTTCTTTTCTTAAAGGGTATTTTGCATGGTGGGACATATTTCCCTAAGTGTTCCAGTATCAAGGGGGGGGGCAACTCTCTTGAGCAGCACAAACACAGAAGAGTTCCAAGATGATATAGAAGGTGACTTTTATACACCTGTACTTTGCACAGTAATCTAAAATATGCCAGTGCACATATCCAAAGAAGCCATTATTTAAAAAATAAAATTGTATGAAATATAATATTTTGGTATTTAAATGAATTAGAGATTGGTTTATATCAGTGTTTGAATACATACAAAGCCCTAAGTTGTTTTTTTTTTTTTTTTACAGTGTTGGAATGCTGTTTCCTTTTAAAGGAAACTTCCAGAATAGGATGTACAGTTTATCTTAATACTATTTTCCCATTTCTAAACATCTGCACAATATACGTTCATGTATGCATTGTTAACTTCTCACAGATGGCAGGGAAGGTGAACTTTGTCAAAGGAAAACATGTACCATTTTAGTGTATCATGAGGACATAAAATCTTAGGACAATACATAAAACTGAGGAGTCAGACACCCAAATACTGTTAACAATCAACTAAAGAAATCCACTGGATGTTTCACTAGCACTAAGCATTAGAACCAGTTTGATCTCATTGTTATTTCAGGTTACACAAGTCTCACCAGGTTTCCCTTTAAAGCCTCTACTTAACTGGATTCCAATGCTGCTCTTTCTGTTCTTAATATTTTGTCATTAAATCAAGCTAGCACTTCCTAGATAAATCAAAATTTGAAAGCAACCTATCCAAAGAGATATATTTCTACTGATACTAAAGAAAACCTTCCTTTGTTTTCTATTACATTAATCTACTGGCTTGTCTTTCCTTGCAGGCAGCCCCTGTGGAAAGATGTAGATATCCAAAGACTGTCATACCACAGTTCTCCCTTCATTCCAGTATTTATTTTTAGCAGTCTTTGATCATTTCCTCAGAAACTAGTTTTCTCATCCTTTATTTCATTCAATTT
Organism: Sciurus carolinensis; assembly: GCF_902686445.1. Lineage (NCBI taxonomy): Eukaryota > Metazoa > Chordata > Mammalia > Rodentia > Sciuridae > Sciurus > Sciurus carolinensis. Next base: position 44,206,183 of record NC_062222.1, read on the forward strand.
TACAAACAAAAACCCTGCATCCACTCCCACAAGTTCCTTCAATTCTTATTTGGCTAACCAAGACCACGCCCTTGGTCAATTTTCTTTTAGGGGGACTTTGAGAAGAGTATTTATTCGTTAGGACCAGTGATCATTGCTTATGATATAATGCTCATGTGTACATGCAGCTAAGTTGAGCAATGATGGCATATTTCGATACTGACCTATCTTTTGCTTAATCAAATTTCTTTTGAAGTTCTGATTCTGTAGGTTCCTGAGAGAGAGGCAGATGTTGTGTGCCAAAGAGACTAAATGTGTCTTCCTTTTCATTTTCATTTCAGCACTTGTAACAAATGAAATCAAGCTGTTCAGAAAGGATTTAAGGAAGCACTGGGAAAATAATGCTTTTCAATTTAGGGAATTTGTTTTAAAAGAGAAGGAACTGAAAACACCAATATCAAGAGCAAATTGAAAATCATAATAGTTTTCAAATAACGTCAAGACGGAAGTCTATGTCTCTTTCACAAGATTCTAATTTTCATGTTCTGTACTTTGTGCCTTCCAATTCTGTTCATTACTTCCTTGCAGAAACATTAAACAAGAGACCATATCAAAACACAACCCACTTTCAACAACTTATTTTCAAGCTCCACAAGACCAGAGAGATAAATACCTGAAAATAGTATTCTTCTCTTGCCTTTCTTAGACTCCTAACACTCCAGCTTCTCCTCCCTTAAACAATTTGCAAAAGGGATCTCAAGGGATGGCCTCTCCAGTTTACTGGAGTCTAGATTCATCCCCCAACTCGTGTACCTGCTAAGTAAAAACGGCTCCAGCACACACTCAGGGGGCCTCTGGTTCTGCCTCTAAGAAAAATCAGTCACGATGACGAGAGGGTGGGCCTGAGCTAGGGGGAACAGGGAGGGCTAAGTGTAATTCAGAACAAGTTTCCTCCTAAGTCCAGAAGCCCTTCAGCTCTTTTTTCTCATTGAAAAGCGGGAGAATTGGGAGGACGGGCCCCATGTCCCTACAACGCCCCCCAGCGCGGACCAGAGGTCACAGAAATGTCAGCGCAGCCCATTTGCTCGAAGGAGCAGCAGCTCCGCCACTCCTCCTGTTCTGCTGCTTGCCACCCACGCAGGAAGCCTCCTTACTGACCCACCCCGCTCTAAACAGAGGTTAACCTTCTCCACACTTAAGGAAGAAGAAGAAGAAAAAAAAAAAAAAAAAAAAAAAAAAAAGCTGTGTCAATGACAGGAGCCTCAGTGTGCCGCAGGTAAAAAGTCATTTTCAGTTCTAACATGAGTTCTTTTGATTCTCGCATCCTCTAAACGCTCATCCATTGCTCCAACTAGATCTAGAAGACACCTCTGTGAATTCCCAATGTCCTCTCCCGTCACCCTCCCACTCCAGTGTCCCTGGACCCCAAACTCCTTGCCCACAAAGTGCCCACAGCTTGCCACCCATATCCCTTTCCTTCCCTAACGAAATGAATGTGTTTTAAAATCGTCGACCATTTGATACAGCCCCTAAGAGGCTTTGCCAAGAGACTCCCGGCAGCACCACAAGGCTAACTGCTTTCCCCGGGATTCTGACCCCCATTAACTAATTCCTCGGCTCCCTTCGCCCGCGAGCTAGAAGGCCGGGCTGCGCTGGGTGGGATGCGTGTGCGCGCTTTGGGGCGGGGGGTAGCGGTGGCGGCCGCGACGACAGGGGTGGGGGTGGTACCCGGGGTCCCCCATCGGCCCCCAGAGCTCGGGCCCCTAATGAGCTGCTGAAAGGGAGCGGGCTCCGGTGCGCGTGGCTCGAAGGCCTCCCGGAGTCCGGGGCGCCCTGATTGGCCAGCTGCGCCTCGCGACCTCCATTCATTAATAAATTAGCGGCACGCTCCAGCCGAGCGCGAGCCACCAATCACAATGGACAGCGGCCGCGACAACAGCCGCAGCTTGAGCCGCTGCCGCCGCCGCGGCTTGGGCAGCTCGGGATGCAGCCTGGAGCTCCAACAGGAGCTTTAGAACCATTTTATGCTGATTAGATAAAGGGGGAAGGAGAGGTGGGGGTGGTGGGAGGAGGAGGATGGATGGCAGGTCCGCGGGAGGAGGGGAAGGGGCTAAAGAAAGAGAAAGAAATGAATGATGATAATGCAATGAAAAGAATAAGCCGGGGAGGGAAAAGCGGGGGATAAGGGGGGTCAGGACAGGAGGGAGGAGGAGACGGCGAAGGGGGGAGGGTGCGGTGAGGTGGGGGCCCGGGGGCAGATCTGATTGTTTTCTTGGTGGTATATAAGGGGTTTTAAGGAGAGTCGTGTGCCAGACACGCAGCCACTGAACCACAAGCAGCTTCGCTTTAACTGGAGTGCCTGGAAGTCGCGTGCCAAGAGCCGCACGGCCAGGGACTGACTGACAGACAGACACGCACCACCACCACAACACACGAGACCCGGGCGGGCTGCCGCCGCCGCCGGGGCTCTTGGCAAACTCGCCCGTCAGAGAGGTCCCCTGCAGAGCCGCGCCACAGTAGCGCCAGGGCTGCTGCTTTCCAGAGGAGAGAAGGACACGGCGTTGCTCCCGGCTGCGGGGAGATTCCAGGCACACGCCAAAGCAATAGTTAGGCTGCCGCACATTTAGAGCCAACTAGGTAAGTATCCACGCGGTGGCTTTCAACCTCGCAGCCTGTTTCCTGCACTTAGTAGAACCACGCCTGCACGCCCTCTACTCCCCGCAGTATTTCTGTTGCTAAGCCCGCAGAAGACTACTAACTAGGTTTCCTCCCCCAACTGTGTTCCTCCTTCGTGCCCTTCGGGGTCTGTCATTGCGGGTGCGCACACGGGGCACGCACCAGTGACGGAAAGTGTCTGTTTGTGTAGGTACATCTCATTTGCCTTTTTCTCCTTCCCTGCTCTCTTCTGTAGGATGTTCGTCAAATCCGAGACCTTGGAGTTGAAGGAGGAGGAGGACGTGCTGGTGCTGCTCGGCTCGGCTTCCCCAGCCTCAGCGTCCCTGACCCCGCTGTCGTCCAGCGCTGAGGAGGAGGAGGAGGAGCTGGGCGCATCGGGAGGGGCGCGTCTGCAGCGTGGGGCGGAGGCCGTGCAGGGGGCGCGGGGCAATTCAGCGGCGGGTGCCGAGGGCTGCAGGCCCGCACGGCTGCTGGGTTTGGTACACGAGTGCAAGCGGCGCCCCTCCCGAGCGCGGGCAGTCTCCCGCGGCGCCAAAACTGCTGAGACTGTGCAGCGAATCAAGAAGACCCGCAGACTGAAGGCCAACAACCGTGAGCGCAACCGCATGCACAACCTCAACGCGGCGCTGGACGCGTTGCGCGAGGTGCTCCCCACGTTCCCCGAGGACGCCAAGCTCACCAAGATCGAGACGCTGCGCTTCGCTCACAACTATATCTGGGCGCTCACCGAGACCCTACGTCTGGCGGACCACTGCGGGGGAGGGGGCGGGGGCCTGCCGGGGGCGCTCTTCTCCGAGGCGGTGCTGCTGAGTCCGGGAGGCGCTAGCGCCGCGCTGAGCAGCAGCGGAGACAGCCCATCGCCCGCCTCCACGTGGAGTTGCACCAACAGCCCCGCGCCGTCCTCCTCTTCGTCCTCCAACTCCACCTCTCCTTACAGCTGCACTTTATCTCCCGCCAGCCCCACAGGGTCAGACATGGACTACTGGCAGCCCCCACCTCCCGACAAGCACCGCTATGCACCTCACCTCCCCATAGCCAGGGATTGTATGTAGAGCTGCCATCTCTGCTACCCAAGCCAGGGCCATAGTGGGTTCTCTTTCCTGGTCCCAATCAAACTCTCCTCCCACTTCTCCCCTGCCCCCACTTTCCACTCCTTGGAAACCACCTCACTTCATAGAGAAGATGTAGCCGTTGTAAGTTTTTCGGTTTGTTGTTGCATTCCTAGGCTTTGGGGTTAACTTCGTTCGTCTGATTTATTGAAGGTGTGATGAGTCAAAGAGGAGAGTGGCGTTTGGGGGGGGAGGCGCTTCTTGAGACTAAAAGGACGCTGTGAAGAGAGAGGGCGGCATACCTAACGAACTTGCAGAGTGAAATGACGCTCCTCCCCTCTCTCCGAAACCACAGAGGAGCAACTCCGTGCAGTTCGTGTGAATCTCCCAGGGGGAATGCAACTGGTTCCTGTGATCTTTTCACCTTTGCTTCTACATAGAGATGTTAATGTCGAGTAGAAAGAAATGGATCTTAGCATCTGAATGATTTTATCGGTAATAATATTATCCACAGATTTGCAATGGCTGGCATCTGCTTTATTCCCATTGCTGTCTGCAGGCTGTGGGAATTTCACCTGTCAAACCAAACTTTCCCTTTCTGATGTGCACTTTGTTCTTTTTCCCAGATTCGTCACAATGCCTATTGTTCCGTCCTTCTCTTTCCTTTTTCTTCCCCATTTTGCCATCTGTCTCTTATGATTTATAAGGGGGGAAAAACTTGTTTTGTTAGAGGGCCAGGTTAGAAGTCATTGTATAATTTGTAGGCTTTGTAATGATTGAATGCAAGCGTGGAAATTTAGGCTGAACTCTCTATCAAAAGGAAAAATGTGGAGGAAAAGGGAAAAATCGGGAGGGAGGATTGCTTCATGCATTATTTATCTCGACCTTTTAGGGGAGAAGGAACTCCTCCATTCTTTCAAGAGATTAAAAATAAATCAACAGTCTGAAAACCTAAGCAGACACGGAGCATTATCTGAATCAGCCACACACGTGTTCTCTTCTATTTATTATAAAGAAAAATTTCATGGGAAAAGTATGTATTTTTTTGTATATTCCAGAGAGTTTATTCTAGTATGTATTTACATCTTGAAGAACAAGAACATTGTTCTTGTGATTAAGCTATAAATAAAGTATCTAATTTTCATAAGTTTTGTGTGTTGTATTCTAACTTTCTCTGACTTATGTGACTTTTAGACACCGAATAAGTTGTGTTTTTTTCTGAAATCCGCCCCCCCCCCCACCGTGTCAAATTGAATATAGCACTTGTATTTGGTGGCAATGTTTGGTGTGATGTTTCATTAAGAAATTATGAGAAGCTGAAATAACAGTGTTCCTTACTTCCAATACAAACACAAATGAGAAATCAATTTCTGAACAAAGTGAGCAAAAAAGAGCAGAGAGGAACTTGAATGATAATTAAATTACAATAAGTTCCACAGTTGAAAACCTTGGCTTTAAAATATAAGTTGAAATTTCTTGGTGGAGGATGTAGAAATTTGTTTTTTACATATCTTTTTGGCTTCAGTTTTCATCTGTAAACTGTAGGGATTGGAAAATGATCCCTGAGCATCCCACATCCAGCTCTAACACCTATGATGTAACAGATAAATTCATTATTGAAAGTCGATTTTGTATTAGCTATTTTAACAAGCTAGTTAGTTTGAGAAACAAACTCCTGGGTGGAGGGAAGAGAATCAGAGTGAGGTCGAATAAAAAGAATATACCTGGAAGAAATAGCTCTGCTCTCTAACATTTGTTCAAATAATACCTAAAACTTCTTAAAAGAGGAAGCAAAAATGAAATGATGTAACTTGCATTTCAATCTTCAATGCAGTCATGAATGACCTTTGGTTGACCTTGGTTTTAAAATGACCGGAGATAAAGTGGACCACATTCTAGGATTAAGCTGCTTGGGGGAGGGTGTCTATGAAACCACCAGCTTAAAAAACAAAACAAAACAAAGCAAAATCATGTTAGTTTTAAAAAATATATATAGTATATGTGTATATATATGTGTGTGTATATATATATATATATATATATATATATGGTGTATATGTGTATATATATATGGTGGTTGCTCAAGGTACCCAACCACCCATGAATGTCTACTGCTTTGAGCTAAATCCTCCACTCCTTTGTATAAAGTAATTATTTTTCTTGAGATGTCTGTCTGGGATTGCTCCTCCTTTCTATCCACAGGAAAATATTCAGGGTTTAACATTTTAATGATTCCATTTTTATCAAAGGAAGAAACAACCCAAGGCTTTTGTTTAGCTTTCTTACTGAACATAAGAGGGACCTGTTAGAAAATCTTAATTTAAAGATCATATTATTCTTAGCTAACAATAAATCATCTGTTATGGGGAGAAAGTAATATTTCTGTTATTCACATTTTTGTTTTAAGTATTAGACAGCCAAGTCGAGCAAGCAAAGGACTTATGAAAGTTTGAAAACATCATAGTTTGATGCCAAGCAATGCCTGTTCCATAGGTATACTTAATTTTTTCTTTTTAAAATGTTTTTATGTGTTCTAATTGGTTATACATGACAGAAGAATGCATTTTGACATACTGTACCGAAATGGAGCATAACTTCTCATTTCTCTGACTGTACATGGGGCTGAGTCATATCAGTAGTGTAATCGTACATGTATATAGAGTAAAATGTCTGTCTCATTCTACCATACTTTCCCATCTCCATCACCCCACTGGTATACTTATGATGAAATATTGTACCTCCTTTGGAAACTTGCTCATGAAACAGTTGACGGCACAAGTCTGTGGGGTCAGAACCTGGGGGCAGTTAGTTTTCCAACCATGGAAATACTCTCCAGTTAGAGAGGCCATCCTTTAAACAGGTGATTCTAAGGACTTAGTTGGAGAGATAGGGATGGGTAGATGACCCAATAATCTTAGCTCTGACTAAGTGTAATACAGCTAATGACTCAACTCCTAGCTTAGCAGAATCTGGTAGACATCTGTACTCAGTTTCTCCAGGCCCAGAGAATTGTCGACCTTCTCAAAGCCAGAGTTTGCAGGTCCCCATACGCACCAGTAGCATGTTATGCATGCCAGAGGTTCTGTCTACGTCTGAGATTGATACGCAGGTTTTCCCTTGTTCATCTAGGAACACTTCATTTTACACTAAATTAGTGCAATTATTTTTTATGGTGTCTAATCAATCTTCAGCAGCTAAGAATGAAACTACTGCTCACTTAGCACTGGGAGTTCTCCCCAACCCACTGCAAACTCCACAACCTAAGGACTGAGGTCCAGTGGTGGTCCTTTCAGCCCTTTGGTAACGAGTACAATTACAGGATAGAAACCACCGCTTCTGCAGTAGGGAACAAGTTCACATTTCTACTTTATACATTTCCCTCCCCACATTTCGACCACGCGGCCTCTGAGCACACCATTCTGTCTCTGGTGGCTCTTGGATGAGAGATTTTCTTCTGGTGATAGTTTACACTACCAGGGTTGTTAGATCTTTCCAGTGCCAGTGGGTGCACTAGGGCGCGTTTGGCTAAGCGCCTAGGGGCGCGAGGGCTGGTCTTGTGTTCATTGGAGCGTAGATTCAGCGTCGCCAGGGGTTCGGCGTTGGTTGTATTGGTTTGTTCTAAGTGCCCAGGCTTTGTTACCGCTCGTTCTTCCTTCACCACATTTTAAATATAGTCAGTTCAGGCCAAGAAGGGCGCGGGGTGTAGACAGAACGGTTGCCAACTGCTAGGCCGGCCTTGGGAGCGGGACCCAGACCCCACCGGAGGCGAAAGAAATGACTGAGACTCCTGCTGTCCCGAGTGCACCGACGGAGGCGAGGTCACCAGAAGACACAGATGCGTGGTAGCAAGAGCCCAGTCAGTCCTTCCCAGAGTCTACTCCCGTGGCCAAGGAAAGGCGCTAGGCCCTAGGCAGGCTTCGTCGGTGCTCACTCGCGGGTTGGCGTTGCAGGGTCTCTTGGCTGCTAACGGACCAGGCCAGCAGGCAAGATTGGGAACTGCGGCGACTACACACCTTCTGTATTGCACCGCCTTGGGCAGGTTGTGACTTCTGGGCACCGACACCTGGAACCGGTTAAAAGCGCCTTCTCCTCACGCTCCGCCAGGGTCTCTCCCCACCCCCTCGGGCTCCCAGACAAGCTTTGAATGTATTAATTAAATAAAGCGGGCAGCCCTTGAATCGCGCCAGTGCAGGGTGCTGCTGGGAGCGTGAAAGTCCCGGCCTCCGAATCAGCAAAAGAAATGTGTGAAAAGAGAATTAGTGAAATTAGGTTAGACCAATAAAACGTGAGGGCTCCATCACCCAGCCCTCCCCACTCCCTCCCCAAGCCTGGGGCTACAAGGGCTATCTGGTCTGATCTATTGTTTCCCGCCCCAGCAGGGGGTTCATTGTGTGATAAATAATTCCCCCTCCATTTTCTTTTATTCTTAAAAAAATGGGTATTTGCATAATCAGTGCTTTGATGTGGCAGAAATCAGAGGTTTGGTCTCCCCAAGTCTGCTATTGGTAGCGAAGCAACAAAGCTAGATCCAGGTCTTTCACTTCGCTGACAGTGTGTGGGGCAGATTGTCAGGAACGGCAGCGTTAAGCCGCTGCCTCCTTTTTAAAGGATCCACTTTAATGATTAAACTTAAGGAATGTCCAAAAGGGGGTGGCGGTGAAAGACAAGTGTTCTCATCCCCCTCCACTTCTCCCTGTCCTTCAGAGTTCATTGTTCTCTGCAGTTAATTTTCCAAAGCTCTTGAGGTGGGGGTGGGGTGCGCCTCCCTCGTTCCGCCCACGTGCTCGGAGTGGGTACCGACAGGGGTCCCCCCAAGGCCAAGGAGGGGCGAGGTCTGCAGGAGCCATTCTCCGCTCCCCAATTCCCTCTTCCAGTTCTCTTTACCCAGTTTGGTTTATCCAGCCAGGATGGATGGAGGTCCTTTTATAGAGGACGCTGAAGTCAGTCGCTCTTTAGTCCCAGAGTGGAACCCGAGGGTGGGGAGTTCCCTGGGAGCGCAGCTTGGGGGCAGTTTCAGAGGGTCCCGGATAGGAGAAGCTAGCAAAGAAATTCAGTCATCCGGAAAGCAGAACGCCAAAGCCAGTGAGGCCGGAGCTATTATTTTTCTGCAAGGTGGCGTGAGTCGCGAGGACCGAGTGGGAAAGGATCCTGATGGTGTGTGCCCTACAACAAACGACTGCCCCCACCCCTTGATGCCAAGGACGGGAGAGGGGAGATGGGGGTGTTTCTGTCTGCTTTCGCACGCATTCTCATCTCCTCCAGCTGCTCAGAGCTCGAAGGGGGAAAATGCCAACTTGGATTACTGACTAGCGACATCCTGTGAAAACGTTGGACCATCCTGAGCACCTACACAGGCACTTCACACTAGGTAGCTGTCACCTACGTGAGCGGCCCTTGGCCTTTCGGGAATGGGAACTGGAAGTAGGAAAGGAGGAAGATCCTCGAAATACTTCTGTAACCCTTCCTTTCCCTTTGCAGCCAGCAGCTCGCCAACTTGGCGGGCGGGATGTGTTTAGTGGGAGGGGGGGGAGGCGGGAATTCTTCAGGTGTTTTAAGAAATAAAAGGACCTTGGATTCACAATGTAGGCATACTTTAAGGGTTTGACTTTGGAAACAGCTCTTTAGACTCATGTTACTTGGCACTCTACTTACTTCACGTTGAATTCCAAAGATGTAAGAAATCAAGAGGCAAAAAAGTTATTTCCCAAGACACATCTCCAAGAGAAGGCTGTTTGCATTGTAGCTGGCCTTTAAAAGATGCAATAAGGAGTGCATACATCCTCTGATAAGATTGTATAGCAGACTTTATCATTAGTGTTTTCCTATATTTCCCCTTTTCTAATAACTCCATCATCTCCTATTTGTTTTTCTTCATTTTGTCCATTTGCATCCATATTTGCACACTTTCATTCCCTGTGGCTCTGTAGCTGGAGGCATACCTGGAAGACATTAAAAAATGGAGTAAAGAATCAACCCTTTCACTTTTTTTTTTTTTTAAGTAAAGATACAAATAAAAATGCTAAAGTTCATGGAAAAATGGACACAGGAACCTTTAAAACAGAGAGAGAACTGGGGGCTGGTTTCCATGGCAGCAACTTGCAATAAAGCCTAATTCCAAGTGACAAAGAGGTCATCTTCCTTTTAAAACGTGTTTATGATCCCTTTGTGTGTTGTATTTTGGCATAAAAGCTTCTTTGCACTGTCAGGGCTCCACGTGCAGCTCTATGACTCTCAAGGGGGTTTATTGCCTCCTTGGCATAAGAATAGCCAAAAGAAGCCAAACTAGTGCCAGTGTGACAAAAGAGTAACCCCACAGGCTTGCCATTGCTTCCCTTCTCCCCTCCCCCACAATACATAAATCTTGTTATACATTAAAGTAATTAAAAATGAAGAATTCTGGGATAACTTAATTTCAATTTTGTTTTTTCAGCCTTTTACATCTACTGAAATCATATGCAAATACAAGAAGAATGATTCCATGTGAGGATGTGTTTATTTTCTTGCCTTACTTTTCAGATAATTCTGGAAAAGAAGTGAGGTGAAACATCAAACTGGGAAAATAACTAACCATAAACTTTAGATAAGTATTATATGAGTGCATTCATATTTATTTCTTGTCACAATGCCTAGAAAGGATTAAAATATTTTAAAAATAAAACCTTACCAAGTTAATAATATTTTTCTTAACTCTCAAAATTAACATGGCAGTAACTCAGAAGCAGATAAGGAAGAAGCATGATTTTGCTGATACAGCAGTAAAATGGCTTGAAGATTCTGCTTTTAAAGCCAGAGTATCTCTTGAACTATGAAGGGATGATATTGGACCATATTTGCATGACAATTGGCATATGCACAGGCAAACATTTCCAGTGAGGCTCTTATTAACCTCTGTCATTTTTCAATATATCTAGGTGACTCCATCTGACATCTTCAGTCTGGGAAGTATCAGAAAGTGTATTGTGAAAAATGTGTTTTATCATTTGTGAGCAAATAATATTAAAAGGTTTCAGATTTTCTGGAGTGGAACTGTTCTGCTATCTTAGACTGTCCTGCTTTCCAACATCTAGAGTTTTCTAGATGTTCTAGAGTTTCCCACTACTGCAAGTGAAGTTGACCTGGTAAAGGCACTGACCAGTGGTACCTCTCTTTTACATTGCTCCGAATTTTGTTGACACTTCCAAAACAAAATGTATGGGAGCATAAGGATCATAATACATTTCAAAGGAGTTTGGAGCAAATTTCTGTGGTGATTACTGGTCATAGTTTTCCAGGTAAATACGCTTATTTATCTTTCTATACGGTAGAAACCAAAGCTCCATTTTCTTCAATAGCTTCCTTTTCTTATCTCAGCAAAAGTATTAAAACCCTGCCCCAGGGGACTCCTGACCCTGATATTACCAGATTTTTCTGGTGAGGGGCTAGAGGAGAGCATTCGTAAACATGGATCTTCTCAACCTTTTTGTATTTATGATGCACTTTCAAATTCTAGAAGAGTTTTCAGCAAATTTGAGGGGTTAGTAGTCTCATAACAACACTAAACTAAGTAGCAATGATCACACCATATGGTGTCTGTGTCTACAGGATCTATAGCTACCAGACCATTTACTTAGTTGTCCTTTAGCACCATATCAATGTCCTAACAGTGTTCTCCCAGACACACTCGGTGAGGTCCTTGCATGTTCTAGGCAACACAACTCCTTTGGCAGTGTCTTTTGTCTCTCAAGCTTGCCATTTCACTTCATTCCATGATGATCAGTTACATTCCTTTTGACAAAACACTACCGTTGGATATTGTGGAGGATATTTTAGTCTTTACCAATATCTGATTTTTAATCCTTCTGGGCATGCTCAGACCCCCTACAACTGCTGAGGCCCCGTTTCTGACCTCTGTCTTCCTCTTGTCTTAAGATGGTGAGGTCAAAATTGCAAAGTCGGTTGGACTGAGTGACCACATAAAGAGTCTTCATGTGTCACCTAAACTTATGGTGGATGTTGTGTGAGGAAGAAAAAAAATTTGATTCAGGAATATTGGCATAATTACTTTGTCTTGATTAATGTAATATATAGTTACTTCAGGAGTGTATAATTTATTTATAGCAAAAAAGAAAAGAACAAAAGGAAAAGGAAAAGAAAAGAAGGTCTTTTACATTGGCCAAAACTTGGTGGCCTACCTCTGAAGATTTTTATTTTAATTTTGGACCATGTAAAAAGTCTTTAATACCTTGAAATCTGTAGCAATCATAAGAGTGATTTTAAGAGCCATCTTACCATGTAGGCATTCTTTTTATCCTTGATCTTTATATATATATATATGTATATATATATATATTTATATATTTATATTTATGCATATATATATATATATTTAGTTCAGATGGACACAGTACCTTTATTTGGTTTATTTAGTTTTATGTGGTGATGGGGATCGAACCCAGTGCCTCACATGTGCTAGGCAAATATGCTATCACTGAGTTACAACCCCAGCCCCTTGATCTTTTTTAAAGTATGTGTATGCTTTGTTTTTATTTTGTATTTAAAAATAAGAAAAAAAACTTGTTTATTGTTAAAAATCATCTTAACTATTTTAAGGGTACAGTGCAATTCAGTAGTGCAAAGTTATATTCATATGTACCATATACCATAGATTTCCAGAACTTTTTTATCTTGCAAAACTGAAATTCTATACCTATTTAACAACAATTCTGTATCCTCTATCCACTTCCTGCTCTTCCTGACTATTCTACCTTTGATTTCTGTGAATTTGATTACTTCAGATATGTCATGTAATAGAAATCATTTTTATTTTCCAAGCATGGTAGGGTTCCTGTTTCCATTTTTCTCCCATTTCATTTTAATAAACTTCAATTTTCCATACTACTAATACAGAAGTAAACATGTATGAAGTTCTACTTACATCTAGCTTTTCTTCTATCTTTGGGAAATAATTGACAGTATGGAGTGTATTCTCTTTCAGAGTGTAATTGACTCATTGAGGGAAGTTTTGCAAGAGGGCACTCAAAATCTATTTCCCTGCCCCTCCTAAATGAAGCCATCTCCTCCTGAGAAAGCCCTACAGGTAATTAAGTTTTTGACTGAAAGAATGGGTCTGAGGTAGTACAGTAGGTCTGGAGACCAATTTGAAGAGCAGATCGAGTTTTGGGATGGTATGGATAGAATTCACTATGTTAATGTTACTTAAATTCTCTAGCACACAAGCCCACAAAGGGACATTCTGAATAAACTTCACATTAAACCAAAGTACTCTATAATTAGCTTATTAACTTACAGCCCAAGGTTTGTTTTTTGTTGTTGTTGTTTGTCTGTTTTTTGATTTTGCCTTTTGGGGAAACCAGACCCCTGGACTAAGTCAAGAGGTTAAATTCATTGTTAGAATCCTTCTGGGTTCTGAGTGGTTTTATGGTCATGAGTAAGTCTCAGCCCAGTGGGCCTAAGGTTAGACCAAATATTCATAGTTAGACCAGATACTTCCAAAGTTTCTTCTCTGATTTTCAATGTTTTTATAAAGAACAATAGTTTTGTTTCTAGAAACACTTTTGGACAAAGTCTAACAGTTTCATCTTGATATTATTTCAGAAAGATTTCTGGTGGTGGTAGTGGTGGTGGTGTCAGAGATGGAACCCAGGGCCTTGGCAGGCCAAGCATGTGGTGCATCACTAAGCTACATTCCAACCCTATTTTCAAAACAACTTTATTTTCCAAGGGTCCATATTGGTTTTCAAAAATACATGGAGAATCCAGGTGCAGTGGCTCATGCCTGTAATCCCGGCTACTTGAGAGGCTGAGGCAGGAAGATTGCAAGTTTAAGGCAAGTCTGAGCAATTTAGCTAGAACCTGTGTCAGGATAAAATGAAATAAAAAGATCTGGGGAGGTAGCTCAGTAGTAGAGCACTCGCCTAGCATGTGCAAGTTCCCAGTACCAATAAACAAAACAAAACAAAAACAAAATCATGAGAAACCAATTTTAAGTTGCCTTTACAATTATGTCTTTAAAAACAAAACCTGGAAGCTTGAGGAAGGCAACTGAAATGTTCCTCAAACTTGGCTAATGTTTAACCCTGCCATGTGCTTTGAATTCTATCTTGTTTTCTATTCAGCATATACACTAAACGGAGGTCAATCATTTTAGGTGCCAAGGAAATGCAAATCTTTAAAATTGATTTCTAAAAAAAATTTAAAAATAAATAAATAAATAAATAAATAAATTTGATTTCTTTCTTTTATTCTGCTTCCAAGAAGGGGAGGATGATTTCTTTTATTCGGAGACTCATATTTCTTCATCTACCTCCTTTCTTTCTGATTTTTGAAGGTGTCTCTGGATTTGGGTATCATGGACCTATAAGCATATCACATAGTGATTTAAAATTGTTCTTCTTGGGGGAAAAATAGATTAAGTCTCAGATCCCCATGAATAGCTCTGCCCTTTTTTAATAAAGAAGAGTTAGACTGGACCAGTGCCGATGGCATATTTACCTTCATGAGCTACCAAAAAAAAAAAAAGTTAATTACTGCTCGGAGCAAGTTAGTCTGGCTGTCCTGAGCTGTCTTTTATTAGTTGTCCCCTTCATTAATTTCCCTCACTGGATTTGCTGCTAATAGCTGCCTGGTTCCAGTCAGCTCAAAGCCGCATCTGTGCCATTGAGCAGAAAAGTAGGAGCTTGGCCAAAGGGGGGTGGAGATGGGTTGAGGGAGACGCTATTTACAAATCAGCTCTTATTAACATGATGGTCTGGTGTGCTGAAGAGGGAAGAGGGTGGCCTCTGAGCAGAGTTGTAGAGCAGAGAGGTAGTAAAATATGGAAGGACCAACACCAAGCATGGCACTTCGGATTTTTTACTTCACTCCTATGCCAGTGTTCCCTTAATGCCAACTTAGAATTTGCTTTGTTTTTCCTCTAAAGACCCAATGAAGTGTTCTACTCTGTCACTGAACTTCATAAAAAGTTGTAGACACATGGATCTCTCTGTAAGGAAGTTTGATTTTCTCCATGATATATAGACTTTGAGAAATCTCAGTCAACAAATGATTTTTTTCCTTTTTAAGCTTATATCCTTTTAAGAAGATATTAATTTGGTAGGACACTGTACTTAACACAATTTTTCTTTCTTTTTCCAGGTGTGATGTGCAATATTTTGAAGAGGCCCAATCATCTTTGTTTTTCTCAAACTGTCACCAAGAAGCATACTATGTTACTAATTTATTCTGTTTACATGGTTTCCCTGCATTAGAATGTAAACTCCAGGAGGACAAGTAGGTCCCTGGGCTTTGTCAAATGCTGCTAACTCCAGCATCTGTAATATACTCCTACATGGTAGGAGCTCAATAAATGTTTGAGTAAATGTAGATAAGTGAAAATATGTTTTCTAGACATAGAACAATCAGTTT
Source organism: Sciurus carolinensis (assembly GCF_902686445.1). Lineage (NCBI taxonomy): Eukaryota > Metazoa > Chordata > Mammalia > Rodentia > Sciuridae > Sciurus > Sciurus carolinensis. Next base: position 44,221,290 of record NC_062222.1, read on the forward strand.
TGAAATCCTACTTACAAGCATACTCATTTAAGACACTTTTGAGGGCTGTGGTTGTAGTCCAGTTGTAAAGTGCTTGCCTAGCAATGTGAGGCACTGGGTTAGATCCTCAGCACCACATAAAAATAAATAAAATAAAGGTATTATGTCCATCTAAAAATAAAAATATTTTTTAAAAAAGACACTCTTCAGTGACCTATTTTTTCTATGACCAGAACAAAGTAGCTGAGTGAAGTAAACCCTAATAAATGGTTGCTTTTGTTATTATTCGTATGAGATAGATAAATATCATATCTACATAGAATTTTAAGTGTAAATATTATACAGCCTTTAGATTTTTAGTTATTTGAAAATAGTGTCAATTTTCTTGAAGCAACCTAGAAAAAGTCTAGGTTAATTAGGAAATCTAGAATATTCATTACTACTATAGACTTCAAAGTAGAATTACCTATAATTAATATAATTCCTTGAAGAAGTGAAACATAATATTTCATTTAAAAATATTTTTTACTTGTAGATGAACACATTACATTTTATTTTGTTTATTTATTTTTTTATGTGGTGCTGAGGATTGAACCTAGTGCCTCACACATTCTAGGCAAGCACTCTACCACTGAGCCACAACCACAGCCTAAAATACTTCAGTTTTTGTTTTATTCATTTTTTTATTGTAAACAAATGGGATACATGTTGTTTCTCTGTTTGTACATGGCGTAAAGGCATACCATTTGTGTAATCATAAATTTACATAGGGTAATGTTGTTTGATTCATTCTGCTATTTATTCCCTTCCCCCCCACCCCTCCCACCTCTCTTTTCCCTCTATACAGTCCTTCCTTCCTCCATTCTTGCCCCCCTCCCTAAACCTAACTCTAACCCTAACACTAACCGCTCCCACCCCCATTATGTGTCATGATCCACTTATTAGCGATATCATTCTTCCTTTGGTTTTTTGAGATTGGCTTATCTCACTTAGCATGATATTCTCCAATTTCATCCATTTGTCTGCAAATGCCATCATTTTATCATTCTTTATGACTGAGTAATATTCCATTGTATATATATATACCACAGTTTCTTTGTCCATTCATCAATTGAAGGACATCTAGGTTGGTTCCACAATCTGGCTATTGTGAACTGAGTAGCTATGAACATTGATGTGGCTGCATCTCCATAGTATGCTGATTTTAAGTCCTTTGGGTATAGGCCAAGGAGTGGGATAGCTGGGTCAAATGGTGGTTCCATTCCAAGTTTTCTAAGGAGTCTCCACACTGCTTTCCAGAGTGGCTGCACTAATTTGCAAACCCACCAGCAATGTATGAGTGTACCTTTCTCCCCACATCCTCGCCAACACCTGTTGTTGCTTGTATTCTTGATAATCACCATTCTAATTGGGGTGAGATGGAATCTTAGGGTGGTTTTGATTTGCATTTCTCTTATTACTAGAGAACTAAAAATGTTGAACATTTTTCCATATGTTTGTTGATTACTTGTAGATCTTCTTCTGTGAAGTGTCTGTTCATTTCCTTAGCCCATCTGTCGATTGGATTATTTGCATTCTTGGTGTAGAGTTTTTTGAGTTCTTTATAGATTCTGGAGATTAGCGCTCTATCTGAAGTATGATTGGCAAAGATTTTCTCCCACTCTGTAGGCTCTTTCTTTGCATTGCTGATAGTTTCCTTTGCTGAGAGAAAGCTTTTTAGTTTGAATCTTTCCCAGTTATTGATTCTTGCTTTTATTTCTTGTGCTATGGGAGTCCTGTTGAGGAAGTCTGGTCCTAAGCCGACATGTTGAAGCTCTGGACCTACTTTTTCTTCTATAAGATGCAAGGTCCCTGGTCTGATTCCGAGGTCCTTAATCCATTTTGAGTTGAGTTTCGTGCATGGTGAGAGATAGGGGTTTAGTTTCATTCTGTTGCATATGGATTTCCAATTCTCCCAGCACCATTTGTTGAAGAGGCTATCTTTTCTCCATTGCATATTTTTGGCCCCTTTGTCTAGTATGAGAAAATTGTATTTATTTGGATTTGTGTCCATGTCCTCTATTCTGTACCATTGATTCACCTTTCTATTTTGGTACCAATACCATGCCGTTTTTGTTACTATTGCTTTGTAGTAGAGTTGAAGATCTGGTATTGCAATACCCCCTGCTTCACTCTTTCTGCCAAGGATTGCTTTAGCTATTCTGGGTTTTTTATTCTTCCAGATGAATTTCATGATTGCTTGCTCTATTTCTGTAAGGTACATCATTGGGATTTTAATTGGAATTGCATTCAATCTGTATAACACTTTTGGTAGTATGGCCATTTTGATAATATTAATTCTTCCTATCCAAGAACATGGGAGATCTTTCCATCTTCTAAGGTTTTCTTTAATTTCTTTCTTTAGTGTTCTGTAGTTCTCATTGTACAGGTCTTTCACCTCTTTTGTGAGATTGATTCTCAAGTATTTTATTTTTTTCGATAATATTGTGAATGGGGTAGTTTTCCTAACTTCTCTTTCTGAAGATTCATCACTTATGTATAAAAATGCCTTAGATTTATGTGCATTGATCTTATATCCCGCTACTTTACTGAATTCACTTATGAGTTCTAAAAGTTTTCTGGTGGAATTTCCTGGTTCCTCTAAGTATATAATCATATCATCAGCAAATAGGGATAGTTTGAGTTCTTCTTTTCCTATTCGTATCCCTTTAATTTCTTTGGTCTGTCTAATTGCTCTGGCTAGAGTTTCAAGGATGATATTGAAAAGAAGTGGTGAAAGAGGGCATCCCTGCCTTGTTCCAGTTTTTAGGGGGAATGCTTTCAGTTTTTCACCATTTAGAATGATATGAGCCATGGGCTTAGCATAGATGGCCTTTACAATGTTAAGGAATGTTCCCCACTATCCCTATTTTTTCTAGTGTTTTGAGCATGAAGGGGTGCTGTATTTTATCAAATGCTTTTTCTGCATCTATTGAAATAATCATGTGATTCTTGACTTTAAGTCTATTGATATGGTGAATGACATTTATTGATTTCCTGATGTTGAACCAACCTTGCATCCCTGGGATGAAACCCACTTGATCATGGTGCACTATCTTTTAATATGCTTTTGTATGTGATTTGCTAAAATTTTGTTGAGAATTTTTGCGTCAATGTTCATTAAGGATATTGGTCTGAAATTTTCTTTCCTTGATGTGTCTCTGTCTGGTTTAGGTATCAGGGTAATATTGGCTTCATAAATGAGTTTGGGAGGGTTCCCTCCTCTTCTATTTTATGGAATACTTTGAGAAGTATTGGAATGAGCTCTTCTTTAAAGGTTTTGTAGAACTTGGCTGAGAACCCATCTGGTCCTGGACTTTTCTTTGTTGGTAGGCTTTTGATGACTTCTTCTATTTCATTACTTGAAATTGGTCTATTTAACTTGTGTATGTCCTCCTCGTTCAGTTTAGGCAATTCATATGTCTCTAGAAACCTGTTGATGTCTTCGAAATTTTCTATTTTGTTGGAGTATAGATTTTCAAAATAGCTTCTAATTATGTTTTGTATTTCAGTCGTGTCCGTTGTGATATTTCCTTGTTCATTCCGAATTTTAGTGATTTGGGTTTTCTCTCGTCTTCTCTTTGTTAGTGTGGCTAAAGGTTTATCAATTTTGTTTATTTTTTCGAAGAACCAACTATTTATTTTGTCAATTTTTTGTATTGTTTCTTTTGTTTCAATTTTGTTGATTTCAGCTCTGAGTTTAACTATTTCCTGTCTTCTACTACTTTTGGTGTTGGTCTTTTCTTCTATTTCTAGGGCTTTGAGCTGTAGTGTTAGGTCGTTTATTTGTTGAGTTTTACTTCTTTTATTAAATGTGCTCCATGAAATAAATTTTCCTCTAAGTACATAGTGTCCCAGAGATTTTGATATGATGTTTCTTTGTTCTCATTTACCTCTAAGAATTTTTTAATTTCCTTCCTAATATCTTCTGTTATCCATTCATCATATAATAGCATAATGTTTAATCTCCAGGTGTTGGAGTAGTTTCTGTTTTTTACTCTTTCATTTATTTCTAACTTCAATCCATTATGATCTGATAGAATACAAGGTAGTGTCTCTATCTTCTTGTATTTGCTAACATTAGCTTTGTGGCATAATATATGGTCCTTTTTAGAGAAGGATCCATGTGCTGCTGAGAAGAAAGTGTATTCGCTCTTGGTTGTCTGGTGTATTCTATAAATGTCTGTTAAGTCTAAATTATTGATAGTGTTATTGAGATCTATGGTTTCTTTGTTCAATTTTTGTTTGGAAGATCTGTCCAGTGGTGAAAGAGGCATGTTAAAATCATCTAGTATTATTGTGTTACGGTCTATTTGGTTTCTAAAATTGAGAAGGATTTGTTTGACATACATGGATGAGCCACTGTTTGGGGCATAGATGTTTATGATTGTTATATCTTGCTGATTTATGCTTCCCTTAAGCAGTATGAAATGTCCTTCTTTATCCCTTCTGACTAACTTTGGCTTGAAGTCCACATTATCTGAAATGAGGATGGATACTCCAGCTTTTTTGCTGAGTCCATGTGCATGGTATGTTTTTCCCCATCCTTTCACCTTTAGTCTATGGGTATCTCTTTCTATGAGGTGAGTCTCTTGTAGGCAACATATTGTTGGATCTTTCTTTTTTATCCGATCTGCCAGTCTATGTCTTTTGATTGATGAATTCAGGCCATTAACATTCAGGGTTATTATTGAGATATGATTTGTATTCCCGGTCATTTGGTTCATTTTTTAAATTTTATTTATTTATTTATTTTTTTTTTTTGACACACATTGTTTCCTCCTTTATTTGACAGTTCCTTTAGGATAATTCCTCCCTTTGCTGATTTGCTTCTTTGTTTTTTATCTCTTCCTCATGGAATATTTTACTGAGAATGTTCTGTAATGCTGGCTTTCTTTTTGTAAATTCTTTTAGATTTTGTTTATCATGGAATGATTTTATTTCATCGTCAAATTTGAAGGTAAGTTTTGCTGGGTGTAAGATTCTTGGTTGGCATCCATTTTCTTTCAGAACTTGAAAAATGTTGTTCGAGGCCCTTCTAGCTTTTAGGGTCTGGATTGAAAAATCTGCTGGTATCTGTATTGGTTTCCCCCTGAATGTAATTTGATTCTTTTCTCTCACAGCCTTTAAAATTCTGTCTTCATTTTGTATGTTAGGTATTTTCATTATAATGTGCCTTGGTGTGGGTCTGTTGTAATTTTGTGTATTTGGAGTCCTATAAGCCTCTTGAACTTGATTTTCCATTTCATTCTTCAGATTTGGGAAATTTTCTGATATTATTTCATTGAATAGATTGTTCATTCCTTTGGTTTGTTTCTCTAAGCCTTCCTCAATCCCAATAATTCTCAAATTTGGTCTTTTCATGATATCCCATAGTTCTTGGAGATTCTGTTCATGATTTCTTACCATCTTCTCTGTTTGTTCAACTTTGTTTTCAAGGTTAAATATTTTGTCTTCAATATCTGAGGTTCTGTCTTCCAGGTGTTCTATCCTATTGGTTATGCTTTCTATGGAGTTCTTAATTTGGTTTATTGTTTCCTTCATTTCAAGGATTTCTGTTTGGTTTTTTTTCAATATCTCTAACTCTTTATTGAAATGATCTTTTGCTTCCTGTATTTGCTCTTTTAATTGTTGATTGGTGCGATCATTCAATGCCTGCATTTGCTCTTTCATCTCATCGTTTGCTTCCCTGATCATTTTAATTATGTACATTCTGAACTCCCTTTCTGTCATTTCTTCTGCCATGCTGTCGTTGGATTTTATTGATGTAACATCTAGATTTGTTTGGGGCATTTTCTTCCCTTGTCTTCTCATATTGTTCAGGAATCAGTGGGTCATTAAGATATTGCAGATTTCCTCTATCGACTTATAATGTCCCTGAAGATTGCTAGTATATCCCCTCTTATCCTTCAGTAGTCTGCAGTCTTGGAGGAAGTTGATAATGCGGTGCTCCACAAGGAAGCTGCCTCTCTAGGGTTGGTGACCCTCAAGTGGGGTATATACCCTGCTAGTGGGCAGAGGTGCCTCCACTTGTTGACCAATGGTCATCCAAAGGGGAACTAGGCTGCGGGCTGAGGCAAGGCCTGTTTGTGCCTGTGTCTCTGGTTTTACCATCCTTGTGGGAAAACCTCACCCGGCAGGGAAGACTCACCTGGTGGGGAGATCTCCCTGGTCGGTTCCCCTCCTAGAGGTTCCCCTCAATATACAACTACTGCCTGGGCTGGGCTGTCTTCCCCTGCAACGTTCCCAGGGGCCCGGACCTACCTCCTGGGCCTGGGAGCCTCACCCTTCGCAGACGAGTCTCCTTAGGTTGCCTCTCCTCAGAGAAGCTGCCCGCAATCCTGAAAACTTCGCTCCGCCCCTAGGCGTGTCTCTGTGCGGCTCTTCCACCAAGAAGCCAGTCCTGGGACCCTGCTCTGCACCTAATCGCCTGGGTATGCGGCCCCTCCTCTGAGCCGCCACCTGGAGCCCCGTACAAAAGCTCTGAGACCCAGAGACCCGCCACACACCTCTTCCTCTGGACAGCTGCCCGGTGTTCCTACGCAGTCACTAGGAGTCCAAGCAACTCACTTTGCGTCTCCTCCTCCCGCCAACCACCTGTAGCCCTAGGCAGTCACTCCGAGTCCAAGTGACCTGCCCTGTTCCTCCTCCTCCTCAGGGTAGCCCCCGGGTGTTCAGGAGCGGTCGCTCAGACACCAAGCGACCCACCGCGCTCCTCCTCCAGGCAGGCCACCAGTGTTCAGGAGCGGTCGCTTTGAGTCCAAACAACTCACCACTCGCCTCCTCCTCTGGCAACCTCCTGTGGCTCTGATGCAGTCACTCCTAGACCAAGCGACCCGCCGTGCTTCTCCTCTTCCTCCGGGCAACCCCCGGTGTTCAGAAGCAGTCGTTCTGAGTCCAAACAGCTCACCACGCAGCTCCTCCTCAGGCAGCCGCCCGGAGCCCCAGTGGTTGCTCCGAGTCCAAGCGCTGTGCTGAGCCGCCTCCTCTACGATGATCCCAGTTGCCTGTGTTTACTGCTGCGGGGGGGAGCGTCTCGCCAGGCAACTCTACTTCACAAAGTTCCCTGCGTTCCGGGGCTACCGCCCCATCTGGAACACCTCCCCAGTGGGAGAGACTCACCCAGCGGCTTTGAGTTGGTCCCAAGTCTCTCACTATCTCCTCTTTTGAATCCTGCGTCCTGGAGCAACATGAAACGCAGCCGCCCTCTAGTCCGCCATCTTGAAAACCTCTAAAATACTTCAGTTTTTGATGATATATTATGATGTGAGAGAGGTGTTAGAGGGCATGTTTCAAAAATTTAAGAAAATATATATTCTTCAAACCATAAATTCTTTTTTTGGTACTAGGTATTGAACCCTTGGATACTCTACCATCAAGCTACATTCCCAGCCCTTTTTTATTTTTTATTTTGAGACAGAGTCTCCCAAAGTTGCTCACACTGGCCTTGAACTTGGGATCCTTCTGTCTCAGCCTGGAGTGGGATCCTTCTGTCTCAGCCTGGAGTAGCTGGCATGCACCATGGTGCCTAGCAAGAAATTTGGTTTTTAGGAAGCTATTCTACAGAAAGTCTTTCTCTGTCTTTATGCACTCACACAGACATGTGCACACACATGACCTTGTAAAATAAAGAGTTATTAACCTAAATATTCTCCAATAGGAAATAAGTTAAAATAATACATGGCTCACTGATGTGTACTACTATACCCTGTCATAGAAGAAAGGAGCAGTGCTAAGTGAAGTGACTCACTAGGGTGGCCATGAACTCGTCCTTCTCAGCTGCTGTTGCTACTGTAGTACTGATGCATTATGATAACTCTGTTGTCTTCAAACACAGTGGATCATCTGAATCACTGTGTTAGATCTAATAGGTTCTTGGACCCATCCCTAAGTCTATGGGAACACACTGATGCTAGAGCCCCAGAATCTGTTTTAGTTTATTTATCTCTATTTATAAATAAGGAACTAAGGCAAAATTGAGGTGCTTCAGACCACATAGCTAATCAATCTTAGAAGTGGGATTTGAACTCAAGACAATTGACTCATGAGTTCAGATGATGCTAATGAAGATGGTGCTGATGCTGCCACCATAGTGCCAGTTCTAGGCTCAGTATTCAGAAACTGGGGTTAGATGATAAAGACAAATATGAGGAATTACTGACAGTTGACTTTGCTTAAAATAGGACATATATATATGTATATGTATATAAAATATGTATTTTATATATGTATATATTCATATATACATATATATATATACAATTTGTATTAGTTGTGGTCATGCTTCTGTTTACTTGAGTCCTAGAAAAAAATCTGTCTGGAGCAAAATTGGGTAGATGCAAATTGTTCACAACATTTCAGTAAGTGAAAATATCAACTTGTAGATTATTATATATTATGCACCATCCAATTTTATTAAAGAATATTACCATTTAAAAAACATATCTACATGTTCATACAAATATAGAAAAATATAAGAAAAGGTACATACCAAATGGTAACTGTAGCCACTGGGGAATAAGATTGATTTGAGAGATTTGATTCTTTCAAATTATTAACAATATGATTGAGTATGAAATTTTAGAAGTCTGCATTACCCAAGGAATTAATAAGAATCATTAAAAAATTAAATACTATATGATTTACAAACACTTCCAATAAAGTGTGTATTTGGCACTTGCCTGATTGAGAGATAACTCCTTTCTCTAAACTGAGCTTCATTTTTCTTTAACAAAAAAGAAGCAGAAATTTCAGGACATCATGAGACCTGAAGATTAGTTGAGGAGCTTTCTGGCCTACTCTTTATTCCCTGCTTGTCCACCTTCAGCTTGCTCCAGCTTCATTCCTTTGCTTGGGAGTTTCTCCCTGTGTACTCATCTAAACAAATTCAGACTCCCCCGTAGGATTTTGCCTCAACCTGACATCTGCTTCAAAATCACTTTTAAGTTCTCACTTGGGCAAATAGATTCTATTTTATTTTTGTGGTTCTGGAGATTAAACCCAGGCCTTGCATGCATTAGGCAAGGACTCTACAGCTGAGCTATAACCAATCCCACTCCTTCCATTTGGTCAAATAGAATGGGCAATGATAACATTCAATTTCAGATTCATTACCTATTTTGAATCAAGTTGAAGGGTGTGTGTGTGCGTGTGCATGTGTGTGTGTGTGTGCTGCTGGGTATGGAACCCAGGGCCTCGCACATGCTAGGTAAGAGCTTTATTACTGAGCTACATCACCAGCCCACAACTCTTTTTTGGTGGAATAAGCAATAAGCTGGTATAAGTTTTGAACAAAGATCACTCAAAATAATTTTGTAAGCTTTGTATTTCATTTGTTGCTGTGTTGTGATTTTTATTTCTCTCTGAGAATGATGAATTGTGATCATGGTGGTATACACTTAAGAATACACCATATAATGACATTTTGATCAAAGAATTTGTAGCTGTCACAAAGTCATAATATGAGGCATTGCTCATGTTTGTGGTAGTACTGGTGTAAACAAACCGACTGCTCTGCCAGTCATATAACAGTGTAACACATATAACTGTGAACAGTACATAACACTGGATAATGATAAAAATTGACCATGTTACCGTTTATGAATTTACTATGCTTTTCATTATTATTTTAAAGCACACTCCTGCTACTTCTAAGATTTACTATAAAACAATATACCATGTTATGCCAGCAGTCACCTTAGACAGCTCATGTTTTATTGTCTCTTTTTAATTTTTAAAAATTTGTTCTAATTAGTTGTACATGAATACACTTATACATTTTGATAGATCGTATATAAATGGGATATAATTTCTCATTTTTCTGATTATACACATTGTAGGATCACATTGGTCATGCAGTCATATGTGTACATGAGATAATAATGTCTGTTTCACTCTACTATCCTTCATACCCCCACACCCCTTCCCCTCCCTTCACGCCCCTCGACCTAATCTAAAGTAACTATAGTCTTCCCTAGCACCTCCCCTCTATTGTGAATAAGCATCCACATATTAGTGAAAACATTCAGCCTTTGGCTTTTTGGGTTTGGCTTATTTGACTTAGCATGATATTCTCCAACTCCATTCATTTACCAGCAAATGCCATAATTTCATTCTTTAAAACTGAGTCATATTTCATTGTGTGTGTGTGTATGTGTATCACATTTTCTTTATCCATTCATCTGTTGAAGGACACCTAGGTTGGTTCCATAGTTTAGTTATTGTGAATTGAGCTGCCATAAACATTGATGTGGTTGCATTACTATAGTATGCTGATTTTAAGTCTTTTCGGTATAAACTGAGGAGTGGGATAGCTGGGTCAAATGGTGGTTCCATTCCAAGTTTTCTGAGGAATGTTTATTGTCTCTTGATCACATCATTTTTCATACTTTAATTTCATGTTGTTTTGTTTATCGTGGTCCATAAGTATACAAAATTCATTGCTAATGCTTTCAGTAAGAGGCCATGTTGAGTGATTGACCTAGAAATGAAATTAAAAATGATTAAGGACTATGAAGGTAGAAAATCAGTAATGGTTATTGCTGGTCAGTCAGGCATGTCCTACTCCACTATAGATATGATCTTGGTGACCAAGAACAAAGTAATGGAAGCCTTAAAGGTTCTGCTTCATTGAAGGCAATGTAACTTATGAACATTTGAGAAGAGTTTATGTCAGATATGGAAAATCTTCTAATGACTTATGTTGAAGACCAGTCACAGAAACATATCCCTCTTGGCACCATGATGATCACAGCCAAAGCAGAGGGTGCTGAAAGAAAAATCTGAACCTATGTATGACATTGAATTTATGGCAAACCGTGGTGGTTTGTATATTTATTCATTTAATTTGCAGTGCTGGGGATCAAATCCAGGGTCTTGGACATGCTAGACAAGTGCTCTACCCTTGAACTACCACCCCAGCCCATGGGTGGTTTCAGTGATTCCAGAATCTTTATTCATTATATAATGTGAAAGGAACGACTGATGAGGCAGCTGAAGAATTTTTGAAAATTCTAGATAAACTATCATGGAGAAAACTTACTTGCCAGAGTAAATCTTCACTGTGGATGAAACCTACCTATTTTGAACACAGATGCCTGGAAAGATTTTCATCTATTAGGAAGTTAAGTCAATGAATGTCAAGTTTCAAGGCTTTTATGGAGAAGACAATGGACTTGCTTGGGAGCAGTGTGGTAGGCTACAAACTGAAACCATTTGTGATCTTGCAGTGAGAGAACCTAGGGCCTTCAAGCATATCAATAAACACACACAGCCTGTGACCTACAGGAGCATTAAGAAGTCATGGACGACCCAGCTCTTCTTCCAGGATGCCCTCTGGACTGCTGTGTCAGAGAAATGGAGAAGTATTGTTTGGAGAATAATAACTTCCATGATTTTCCATGATTTTGCTTGTTGTTCATAATGCTCCCTTTTGTCCTCCTACTATGTTCCCTCCAAACATCATCCCTGTGACCAACCAATGGATTAAGGAGATACAGCAACTTTTAACACCTAATACCTCAGGAGGACATTTGCCCAGTCTACTACTGCCACTGAGGAATATACTAAGAAGATACTGGTGCAACTCTGGCAGTGTTACAACATCTATGACTACACATCTATGACTACCTTGCTTGGACTTGGAACAATGTCATCAAGGAGTGTATGGAATGACATTTGGAAGATGACACTCAGGAAGTTTACGCGTGTCTTCAAAGGGTTGGCTAAGGATGAGGAAATTGCAAAGATCAGCAAGACTAGTTGAGATGGCAAACAACTTAAACCTGGGTGTGGGTAAGGATGACACTGAGGAGCACCTAGCTGTGGTTCCTGAGGAATTAACTAATGAGGAGGTGTTGAGGTTGGAATAGGACCCATAGCTAAAGAAGAGCCAAGAGTAAAGAAAACTGCAAGAGAAAAAGAGAAGCCTCTAAGAAAATTCACAAGGAAGCATTTCTCAGAACCTTGTGAGGACCTCAAAAAGCTTCTTTAAAAAGTTTGAAAAAAATGGACCCAAGACTGAAAGATTGTCTTTAGTAGACAGATATGTTCGTGACATATTGCCTACAATCAAATCTATGATAAGAAAATGAACAGCAAGCCACCCATGGATATATTTCTCAAAAGAGTGATACTACCTCAAGAAGAACCTCGGGCTTGTTCTTTAGGAGAATTTCAGAAGAAGGTCCTGACATTATAGGTGCTGACAGCTCTATGCCTGTTATCACCTGTAGAGACCTTCCAGAGGGATAAGATGTGCAGGTGGAGGACAGTGATATCAATGATCCTTACCCTCTACAGGCAGAGGTTAATGTAAGCATTTGTGCTTTAACTTTTAATAACAACAACAACAAAGTTTAAAGGGTAAAAAAAATGAAAATAAAAATGTTAAAAATAGAAAAAAAAAAAAACCCTTATAGACTATGGATAAAAAGACAACATTTTTGTACAGTAGTAGAACACTGTTGTTTTAAGCTACAAAAGAGTCAAAAGTTAAAAAGTTAACAAGCTAGTAGAATCTGACAAAGTTGATCTTCACGACGCAGAGGCCTGACTTCTCAGAACTGGCAGACACAGGAGGTCTGTCCCAGGTTGCCGGTGGGTGGGTGGGGTTTGTGGCACTGGGGGAGTGGTTTCCTGTCTGGTTCTACAGTTTCCCTAAGAAAATGGCTCCCCTAACTCCACCTCATACTGTTCATCACAGAAAAAGTCCCTCCTGTTCTGGGTGGGCCTCTTTACCTGTGTCACTATAAATAAAAAGAGAGTTGGGCTACTCCATGTTTTTAGAGGTCAGATCTGGTATGGCCCAGCCCGTCACGCCCCCTCTCATTTAAAAAGAGTGTTGGCTCTTGTGTGTTTATGGATTAGATAAGTTCATGGGTAATTGATTGATTTATAGCCAACATCGTCATCTGGCTGTTAACCCTTTCCTCATCCACATGGGATGTGGCTGAGAAACCCCCACATACAGTGTTGATAAAGTCTTCCATAGTGGACTGTTATGTCCTAGGCTGTCACATTTGCTCAGCACTCAAACCCTGACTCACCTAGAGTAACTTCCAGTCCTGTAAGGTCCATTCATGGTAAGTGCCCTAGAGAGGTGTACTGATTTTTGTTTTTTATACTATATTTTTACTCTACCTTTCTGAGGTTTAGATATGTTTAGATACACATATACTTACCATTTTGAGTTACAGTCACCTACAGTGTTTAGTACAATAATGTATCCATTTTTGTTGTCTAGGAGCAATAGCCTCTACCATACCAGGCTTGGTATGAAGTAGGCTACACCCTTTGGTTAGTGTAAGTACACTCTGATATCCTCACAGTGAAACTGTCTGATGATGTCCTTCCCCATACATATATCTATCATTAAAGGGATGCATGACTGTTGTTGTAATGTGGTATTTAATCTTTTTATGAAGAGAGGGAAAAGTTTGTTATATATTTTTTGAGTAGTAAGGGACCTTAAGGCCTATGAAAGATAATTTGATCAAAGGTTTCCCTGCATAGAGTCACCACTTGTTCAAAACATCTGTTGTTAATAAGTCTCCTGACCTGATGTGATGGTTTGAGAGTAAAGCAGGTGCATGTGTTGGGGTGAAAGGCTACTGATAGTCTTTTGCTGGGATAACTGGTAGAAGGGAGAGTAAGATTCCTTCTAGTTGAAAAAGTTCTATCTCCCAAAAAACTCAGTGTCCAACTGAAGATCCTCCTGTCTATACTATGCTGATAGTTAATGACTTGATAATCAGAAGGACCACACAGAGAAAGAACAGAAGTTCTACAATGAAAAGGTTGAATTTGAGTTTTGGTTTTCTCTATGTAACTTTTCTGAGCTCTTTATTCTACACTTGTAAGCTACATCTCTTATCACAGGACATTTAGACAGTTTTTTTCCTAGTATACAAAATACTGTTATGGTTTAGATTTTAGGTATATCCTCCAAACTCATGTGTAAGGCAATACAAGAAAGTTCAGAGGTGAAATGATTGGGTTATGAGAGCCTTAACCTAATCACTACATTAATTCAGTTAAATGGATTTACAGGGTGGTAACTGGAGGCAGGTAGGGTGCAATTGGAAAAGGATGGTCACTGGGGTGTGCCTTTGAGGCATATATTTTGTCTCTGGTGAGTGGTAACTGAAGGCAGGTAGGGTGTGGCTAGAAGGGGTGGGTCCTTGGCTACATACTTTTGGGGTATATGTTTTGTATCTGGCTCTCTCTCTCTGCTTCCTGTTGTGCTGTCTTGAGCTGGTTTCCTTCATCACACAACACCTCCACCAAGATGTTCTGTCTCACCTCAAGCCAACAGTGGAGCCAGTTGTCTATGAACTGAGACTTCTGAAACCCTGAGCCCCCCAAATAAACTTTTGCTCCTTAAAACTGTTCTTAACAAAACTTTGAATGGAACCCATATTTGACCCAGTTATCCCACTCCTAGGCATATACCCAAAGGACTTAAAATCACCATACTATAGTGATGTGGCCACATCAATGTGTATAGCAGCTCAATTCACAATAGCTAAACTATGGAACCAACCTAGGTGTCCTTCAACAGATGAATGGATAAAGAAAATGTGATTGACACACACACACACACACACACACACACACACACATATATATACAATGAACTATTACTTCACCATGGATTGAAGCAAGGTTCACAGGTGGGGCTTTGGGAAAGGGATTAGATCAGGAGAGCTCTGACCTCATCATCTATTAACAGCTGAATGGACTATTGGGAAGTCATGGGAAGTCTAAGTAGGCAGGTAGGACCTGGTTGTAGGAAATAGGTCACTGAGGGCATGCCCTTGGGGATTATATCTGTCTTCTTTTCCTTTCTTTCTGTTTCCTGGATACCATAAACTATCTGAGCAGCCTTCTGCTACACCCTTCAGCAATGATGTTTTGCCTCACTTCAGGCCCAAAGTAATGGAGCCAGCTGATCATGGCCTGAAACTTCTGAACCTGTGAGCCAAAATAAACTTTTCTTCCTTGAGTTTTTTTGTGTTAGGTATTTTGATTATTGGGACAAAAATCTAGCAAAAGTGGATATTGTAGTGGGCCCTCCAGATGTTCTCTTCAGGGCTGCTTATCATCCCCCAGCTTCTAGGAGTGTTGGCTGCGGATTGATCACTGCTGGGATCTCTGAGAATTGCCCCCTGTGAAGGAGAACTACTAACCCAAAGTTTCACCTGCCTCGCAGAGGATGGCCTGGAGTAAGTACTGACATGTGGGGATACAAAGGCCTGTTCCTTTGCCCCATGTTGAGTGGACTCTGAAGGATCATGCAGCTCCTCAGTTCTCCATAGAATCAGCTGAGACCTCTAGTGGAGTCACATTGCTTCTCATCAGTTGGTACTCCACAATCCTGCCCCTCTTAAGTCCTTAAGGGTGTATCTCCTGAGAGCACTCTTCAATAAACCTTCTGCATGCAATTCTTGGTTTCAGAATTTGTACCTTGGAAATCCAATCTAACATGGCAGTCCGTCTACCTCCTACATGAGGTAGAAATTGAAAGAGGGGTAACTTAAAGGAGACTCTAGGTACTATCGACCTGGGTTAGGATAGGGAGGAGTAACTCCAAGGATGCTAGCAACTAAGTGTTGCCTACAAGGAAGATAACATGTTACCACACACGATATTCTCATCTGGTACTCTGATATGGTTTTTCAGTTGCTCAGTTCTATTAATAAAATATGAACATTTAAAAATATTTTTAAATTAAGATGTTTTCTGTTTTTCTTTGTAGTGTACTTTATAAATTAATATTCCCTTTAAACCTCAGTTTTCAAACTGATTATTGCTAGTATTGTAAGGTTTTAAATAGGATTTTAAAATATTAATTTTTCTTAAAACTTTTTAGGGTCTATACCTTTGTGACATTACTTGGGGAAAATTCTAAAAATATATTTGTTGTTTTTCAAATGATAATGTGAGTTAAGAGTGAGATTAAATTTCTTTCAGATGTGATCATTTGGTATAGTAGAATATTCTGAGTTGCCAAGAAATTAAGATTGGTGAGAAAAACCTTTAGGGGTTTATTAATTTACCATGAACTCCAGTTATTCTGATTTCCTCTTTAAAAGAAAAAAAATCAAAAATGGAAAATCCAAGCTAGTAACAGAGAAACCAGGACTATCAATTATAAGAAAGTGGATTCATGTTCCTAAGAATTTGCATACTACATGTTATTCTTTGAAAGTTTCCTTGGAAAAGGTTACTGTTCCTGCTAGGTCTTGGTTATGTCTTAGATGCTGCAAAATCAACTCTACTGAGGCAAAGTTTGAGCCAGAAGAGCCAGTTCCTTCCAGTGGTGCCCCATTTCCTCCTCTCTGTTTAATAAATCATCAACTCATACTTGCTTGTAGCTGTCACCAGGAGCTCCCATTTGTAGAATGGCAGGAGATTCCAATGCCAATAAATGTCAGCTTGTGCTAGTGAGACTGACTGAATTGCACCAGAGACTCAAAAAGTATTTTGTCAGTTCTAAGGCTTCTTAATTTTTTTTTTCAAGAGCAATAAGAGCCCTGCCAAATTTTCATCAGTTTCTTCAGGCAATGGCAGCACATTTGATAATGTACCTGAGATAAGATGAGATGGTTTACCAGCACTACTTATTTAATCCTTGGAAAAGCCTTATGCTGTATTATTATTTTTATTTCCATTCTTATTTTACACAGAAAGAAACTAGAGCTAAAGAAGGTAAAATAAATTGTCCAAGGTTACAGAGATAGGCAGTGATGTCCATGGGAGTTGAGTGTGTGTGTCAAAATTTCAAGATGAACAGTATTGCATATTAGCTTTGTGATACATTGTATATTTCTCAAAACTTTTATTAATTTTTTTTTGTCAATTTTTTTGTCAGGTTTGAGCTGGAAGGACCTTGCCAATTTTTACCACTAACTAGGAACTAGCTTAGTGCCTAAAAGAATTGTGGATCATCCTTTCCTTTTCCACCTTTGTAGAAATATATGAGAACTTCAAATAATTGTGGGGATCAGGTGCACATGGGCACACAGGCATATTTGATTTAGACTTCACATTCCCAGATAAACAACTTTTTCTAATTATAAACTATGAGCTCTTAGGGTCTTACCATGTTCCAAACACCTTGACCTTAGTGGAAGTCCTGTCAAGTGCAGGAGAAGCAGCTGAGAACCTGCCACCACTATAGTTATGGATGATATGCTGTCTGCTCAGCAGTTCACAGCTCATAGTCAATAATCACAATACCAAAAAAACAGCAACAGCAAACTGCTATTTATTATGCATTTTCCTTATATAAGTCATTAGTCTAAGGCCTTTAACCATGGTACTTATTTTGTCCTTGGAAAAACTGGGTAAGTGGGAAGTCTTATTTCCATTTCCCACGAAGAAACTGAACTTAAGGGAATCACTGCAGGTGACATAGACAGGTACATATGCCACACAGACAGGTACTAATATGGGGAGATTTTACACCCTGGCTTGAAATGCTTTTAAGTTTTAGCTGTAATCACTGTGATAAACGCTAGTGTGATTTCCAAAAGAAATACTATAATAATAGCTGGATAGTGCATGGGGCTGGATTTCAGAGAGCTGAGCTGGAAGGTGTTTTCTCCTGTAGTAAAGCTTACACTAGAGGAAGTTAGTTCTTTTCACAAACACCTCAGTTTTTCTCTTCTTTTAGGGAAACAGTAGAGTTTACCTCCCTTCCCTTTAAAATTATTTTGGCCACATGGTTTGCTTTGATCAAAATTGTGTGTGAAATGGACTTGTCTCATTTTCAGGAAGAAGCTTTTAAAAGCCAAAGCATAGACATTCTGCTCCTGGCTTCGATGGAATAATAGGGACCTGTTATGGTTTGAATATGAGGTATCCCCCAAAAGCTCATATGTGTGACAATGCTAGAAGGTTCAGTAGTGAAATGATTAAATTATGAGAACCTTAACCTAACCATGGGATTAATTCACTGGTGGATTATCTGGGTAGTAACTGCAGGCAGGGAGAGTGTGGCTGGAGAAAGCAGGACAGTTTCCATGTCCTGAGTGGCTCTCCTCTGCTGTGCTCTTCCACCACCACCATGGAAGGGGCAGCCAACTACGAACTGAACCTCTGAAACCGTAAGCCAAAATAAACTTTTCCTCCTCTAGATTGTTTTTGTCAGGTCTTTTGGTTAGTAATGAAAATCTAACTAAAACAGGAACAGACTTACCCTCTGACTATAAGATAGAAAGTTATCTATCTAAAGTATACAGTTTTCAGTCTTTGGGTGGTAGGCAGCAATAACTGATAGAATTGACAGGAGTAGACACATCCTCAACTAAAGTTGGAAATTTCTATACCTTTATTCTAATAATTAATAGAAAAAGTAAACATAAAATCAGCAATGATATAAAAGAGTTGAAAAATACTACCAATCAATTTTTCTGAACATTTGCAGAATATTCCAACCAATAAAAGCTGAATACACATTCTTTTCAAGAATTCTTGATCCATTTACCAAAATTGGTCATATTTTGGTTTCTAAAACAAGTCTCAATAAATTAAAAAAACTGAAAGAATTCAAAGCATTTTCTTTCACTACAACAAAATTATAGTCGAAATCAACAACAGAAAAAATGTTTCTGAAAATACTTATGGAAAATCATAAAATACTTTTAAATTAACAACACATTTCTAAAACAAATTAAAAGGTGATGAGCACCTAGAGAATTTGACTTCCCACTAGTTGGTTTGGTCTTTTGCTTTCTATGAGAGGAGAATCCAGATAGGAGAGTGGAGTTTCATTTTCTCTTCCACAGTGACAACTGTCAATTTCCTCTGTGCCTGTACCTGTGACCACCTGCCTATTCTACCCCTAGTTTTTGTTTTTGTTTTTCTTTTTTTTCCTTTCCATGAGCTCCCATGGAAGGCCAGTGGAAAAGAGATTGAGAATTAGGGCAAAATTCCTCTGTATCTTGGACTCTCAGTTATTCCAAACTGCAACTTTAGCCTACACTTGGGTCTTTAAGAATTCAATCTTTTAGCTAACTTCTTCTCACTGGTCTTTATCTGATCCTCTCTTCTCTGCTCTGCAGATAGTGAGAGTTTGTATGTCCTATCTCTCTTTGAAGGGGCTTGTGATTCTGTGAATTTAGTTTATTTGGTTGCCTTGTAATCTCAGCTCTCCAATGGGCTCAAGAAAGTTGGTTGATTTTCTAGCATGTTTTGGTTGCTAAGGTGGGAGTCATGTTTCTCTAGTGACATTCTACATTTTAAGTAACTCTAGAAATGTAAAACAGAAGACAGAACGAAGAAAATCAGGGAGAGTGGGTAAGGTTTGTTAATGGCAAATCACCATGGCTAAGATTCACTACTCCTACCATGGGGTCCCATGTGTGCTCCTGATCTTGAATTTTCATATGTGACCACTTCCCTTATTATTTCACATGTATCTTAATTAACTCTCCTTACTTGTGTTTCTTGTGACTAAAAACCTTAAGACATGCATGAAACCTAGTGTTCCAGAATCAGGAGAACTGCATTCACTTTGCACTGTAGGCAAAATTCTAAAGATGACTCCAAAATTCTCACCTTTTGGTTATTCACACAGTAATACAGGCATTGCTCTAAAGGAATTTTTAAGATGTGATTAAAGTCCCAAGTCAGTTGACCTTAAGTTCTGGATATTATCTGGTGGGCATGACGAACAGTTGATCCTTTTGAAAGCAAAAGTTTTCTATGGCTAGAAGCAGGAGAAGTCAGAAAGTTGAATCATGAGGAGGATTTAGCATGCTGCTGTTGTCTTTGAAGTGAAGTGGCTTGAGACAAGGACCACAGATGCTGAGATCAACGCCTGCTAACAGCCAGTAATGAAATGGTCATCTCAGTTCCACAAGCACCTTCATGAGACTGAAAGAGAACACCAAGTTCTAAATGAGAACAAGGCTAGCTGGCATGTTGATTTTAACCTTGTGGGACCCTGAGCTGAGGTCCCAGCCATACCATTCCAGATTTCTGACCTACAGAACTGTGAGATAACAAACAGGTGTTGTTTTAAACTTTTAAATATGTGGCAATTTGTTATGTAGCAATAGATAACTAAGCAAATGGAACCTTCTGGAATTATATGGTGCTACAGCCCTGATGGTAAATAATTTTGTGTCTCTATGATACTCAGAATCAGATGCTTTTGGAAAACCATGTTTTCATAATCAGCATGGGAAATTCTTGATGTTGAATGGACTTATTATAAAGATTGAGTCATAGAAAATATAGAAAAGGAAAAGCTTATTTTGGTTCATGGTTTCAGAGTGTATTGTGGGTCAGCTCCATTGCTTTGGGCCCAAGGTGAAGTAGAACACATGGTAGAAACATGTGGTAGAGTAGCACTGCTCCATTCATGGTGACCAGGAAAGAGAGGCAGAGAGAGAGATAGAGATAGAGATAGAGATAGAGTTAGAGAGAGAGAGAGAGAGAGAGAGAGAGAGAGAGAGAGAGAGAGAGAGAAGGGGGTCATAGGAAAGATGAACCCTCTGAGCATGCCTCCAATGACCCACCTCCTCCAGTCACTCCCCATCTGCCTATAGTTACCACCTAGTTAATTCACTCGAACTAGGATGAACTATTAGGTTACAGCTCTCACAATCTAATCATTTCACCTAGGAATATTCCTGTATTAACATAAGAGATTCTGGGGGGACTCCTGATATCCAAACCATAATAGAGAGAAATTGCATTCATACAGAAACTTACCTTAGTTCAAGTGGATAACAAACCTGAGGCTGATAACTGTAGCTCTGTTTTGGTATAGAGGATGAAAATATGGTGGACAAATAATAATAATGATGACAACAGCCACTACCATGAATAGTGGAATTTCTTTTTTTTCTTGTTAATATTTAGCAATTTATTAAACCATGTTCTTTGAATATATATACAAAACTAAACGGGGTTTTCCATTCTCTTTGTATCTGCTGAAGAGTGAGGAAAGGAACATTTACTCCTTACCTATCTGAAAAGTTTTTTTTTTTTTAACTGTGGTTGTTTTAAAAATTTATATTTTCTCAAAGATAGGCCTTGAAATTTATAAAATTGGAATTACAACAAAAAAGAAAGTCCAATAAGCAATAAGCACAAACTTTAAAAGAAAAACAGGAAGCAACAGTTCCTTTTATAAATGTTTTTTATTTTTAATGATGATATATGATTACATTATCTATCAGTACATCATTATTATTATTATTATTATTATTATTATTAGGTACTGAGGTTTGAATCCAGGAACACTTAAGTGCCTCAACTCTTTTTATTTATTTATTTGGTATTGGGAATTGAATCTAGGGTTCAATTAACCTCTGAGTCATATCCCCAGCCCTTTTATTTTTTGAGACAGGGTCTCACCAAGTTGCTGAGGCTGGCCTTGAACTTGTGATCCTCCTGCCTCAACCTCCCAAGTCACTCATGTCAGTCATGGTGGTACATGCCTGACTGTAGTTACATTCTTCTTAGTATTTCTATGGATCATCTTATTTAAGCTTCAAAATAGTCATTTGTGTTAAGTGATATTCTTTCCTGCTTTATAGAAACAGGCACTGATAGATTATCTCCCAAAGCACAAAGTTCAACTTCACTTTCTGAGAATCCAAGAGCCTGTATTATTAATTTCAAACTTTTACTATGCGCCAGGCACTATTTTATCAACTTTGAATATACTTTTTCTAATTCTCACAAAAAGTCAGGTGTGGTGGTGAGTGCCTTATGTGCCTATTCTAGTTTCATAATGTGCCTTTTCTGGGGGGCAGGGATCAAACCCAGGGCCCATGCTAGGCAAGTACAGTACCACTGAGCTTTAACCCCAGCCCTATAATGTTCTCTTAGTCTAAGAGTTTCAACCCCTACCTGTTCTATATAAAGGAGGGATTATACTCTTTAATTCATGAAATTTGAATTAAACTTGTCTTTTTATTTTTTTTTTTTTTGCGGTACTGGGGATCGAACTCTGGGCCTTGTGCTCGCGAGGCAAGCACTCTACCAGCTGAGCTATCTCCCCAGCCCTAAACTTGTCTTAATGCACTTAAAACACTTGGTTTCTGAGCCAGAACTAATAAATTAGGTCTTCTTTATCATTTATTTAAAAATAATTCACACTTTATCTGAAGTACAGCATGTAATAATACATATAATGTAGGCAACGTTACTAATCATCTCAAAAAATTGGATTTTAGTGTACTGTGGCCACACAATAGTAGAATACTTTTAGAGATAATAGTGCCATGTCACTAAAGTCTAAGAACAGATGGTAATCAATTTCTTCAGAATTCTCTGGCTTGCAGATTGAATGACAAAATTCTACAATAATAGTAACCATTATTACCACGATTTTAATTCATGTACCACAATGACTAAATTTTAATTAAATAAGAACTAAAATTAAAATCATGGAGGAAGGATCTTCCTAAGCAATGGAGCACTCAAGCGTTTTTGCATTTTTATCCAGACAAAAAACAAAAACAAATAACAAACAAACAAACAAAAAAAACCTGTCCACCCAGGAGCTAATCCATTTTCCACACTCATTATCATTCAGATGAGCCTTTTGTAAAACAAAGAAGTCGGCATGGTTTTTTTCAGGGTCTGAGAACGCCTTTCTTATTTGGATTGTACAAATACAGAGGACCCTCTGGATCTAATTAAGAGATTTTTCACCTGCCATCCTTCATTCATTCAGTTCACAACCATTTATGGAGCACGTGCTATGTTCAAGGCACAATGTTAAATACTGTATTACACTAAGAGTCATACCACAATGGGCCAATCATAAAACCACACTCTTAATTAATCTTGCAATTTTTAATGATTTAATTCTTTCATTCAACAAGGCCTTATTAACAACGAAGTGCCAGGCTAGGCACTGGGGCTGCCAAAATGAACTCACAGTCTCTGCTTTCACGTGCTCACAATCTAATGGGGGGAGGCAGAGACATAAACAAGTAATTATTGTGCAATTGAGGTCCCACCATAAAGGTCTGCAATGGCGTAATGGAGCGTGTGTGTGTGTGTGTGTGTGTGTGTGCGCGAGAGAGGGGTTTGGTAGTAGGAGAATCAGGGAAAGTCTCCTTGAGGAGATGTCAAATGAGTTGACTCTCGAAGGACAAATATGAGTTTCCCAGGGGAGGGAGGAGAAGATAGTCCAGATCTGGGCAACTGTAGTCATGTGTCACTCAGAAGATGTGGAACTCCCTGGAGATGAGACTTCAGCAATATGGAAAGAAGAATCTTGTCTCAGAATCATTTAAGTAGATCCAGAGGACTTGCTGTTATTAGACTATTTTCTTAAAAAACCCAGCAATTTAAGTAATATTTCAAGGTGATGTGATAATAATGAATGGGCATCATTATCACTCCATGCACAGAATCTGTTGTTTTTGTAATAGTCACTGTGACTATTATTTGTATTTACCGCTTCCCACCCCATCAGAAATGGCTTCTCCCTAGGACCAAGGTTGTTCTCTGTGTCTGGGCCAGATTCTAAGTTTACATTCACTTAAGCAATCTTGCCTGCTACAGTTAGTGAGAGTGGGATTGGGAAAGTGAATTCAGTAAAACTAAGTGGGGTAGGAGCTGGGGTAATATTGATGATAATACCCTAAACTTGGGGTGGTAGTTTGGCTCAGTGGTAGAGCATTTGCTTAGCATGTGCAACGTGCTAGGTTCCATCCCCAACACCAAAACCAAATCACTATCTTTTATTGAACAGCAAATATTCCAGCTGCTCCCTTAAGTTCTTCACAGATGTTATCTCAAATCCTCTCAACAACCCAAGGTGGGTCTTTCTATATACTCTTTTACATATGGGACTCTTAGGTTCCAGGAAGCCAGGTGACTTGCTCCGTGCCATTGTGCTAGTCAGAAGTAGAACTAGGGCCCATTTCTGTCTAATATTCTGTATGTTCCCCTCCAAGAAGACCCTCTGAGAGTGACTGTAAGAACTAGACAGGACCACCCAACTAAAGTTGAACAGCTATTGTACAGAACAGGAAAGACCAGAAAGTGGATGTAGCTCCAAAAATTAATTCAGAGTTGTGGAAGTCCTTGCTTTTCAGTTTTATTTATTTATTTATTTATGCATGTATTTATTTATTTATTTATTTATTTATGCATGTATTTATTGTTTGGCTTTGGGAAGGGAAAAAGAGAACAAGGTGCAGAAGATGGGGGTTGGAATATAAGAAACAGTTTCCTAACTTGGGATGAAAAGTGAAGGCAGGGCAGGCTCCCTCCAGTGCAAAAGAACCAACTGGTTCTCTAATTTAACCCTTTGTTTATTGTGGCAAGGACAAAGCACATTCTGCTTGTGAAGTTCCTCCCAACTACTATTACATAGCAGGGGAAAAAACTGTGGTCATCAAAGAATGAAAGCAGAATTTCCTCAATTAATTCCCCTATCCGATGTGCACCGGAAGGAATGAACATGTACAAAAGAAAGTACAAGATGAAAATTTGAAACACATTACTAAGGGAGTGTTCTTAAACTTTGAAGTTAGATGACATTATCATTTTGGGGCAGTGGTCCAGTTAAGACTCTGTAGCTCCCTGTGGTTTTGTAATCTAGAAGTCACCCAGCACACTACAATCCCCAGGGGAACAATGTCTCAGTACTCCCTGTGTGATCCCCGAGCACAGCATCTCATCTATTATCCAAGTGGCCTATTCTAGAAACCATCTTTTGGGTGTGCCTTTTCATTTGTTTCTTCAGTCCCACATGCTGAGAGTGATGACAAGGGTCATTTCTAGTTAATGTTGTGGACAGTGCACTCAGAGTGACCTTTCCAACCGAGAAGCAACTATTCAGCCTGTATTTTTCAACAGATATCACACTTTGGATTGACACAGAAGTGCCTGCAACTCTCTGAGTCTTAACTCTTTTCATAAGAAACATAATTTTGTTAGAATCTGAAAGAAAAAAATCACTGGTGGAATTATTTTGCTTGGGGCAAAAGGGAAGTGATTTTCAGCAGAATGGAATATATGTGTAATCTTTCCAACAGAAAACATTATAGTAAACAAATAGACACTTATCCAGGTCTCCTCCTTCTAGCAATTGCCTGTCTTGGTTGTACCAAACTATTAAATGCTTCCTGAAAACATTTTGTCTTTTTCTTTTCTTTTTTTCTTTTTGCACCAGGGATTAAGCCCAGGGGCCCTTAACCACTGAACCACATCCCAGTCCTTTTTACAGGGTCTCAATAAGTTGGTTAGGGCCTGGCTAAATTGCTGAGGCTGGATTTGAACTTGGGGCCCTCCTGCCTTGGCCTCCCAAGCACTGGATTATAGGTATGTGCCGCCATGCCTAGCTGAAAACATTCTTTTCTTGGTAACTGGAATGATCATTAACATTTATAAGATGCTAACTTGCCTCAAGTACATTGTTCAGTTCATCTTTTTAGCATTTGATATGCATACTGATTAGAAAAAGCTCTAAGGGTCGCAATTTTCAAATATCTACAAAAACCATCTAGGAAGTAAAACAGTCAATATATATAACTGACTAATGTACTTAATTCATCTAGGGCAAATTGGAGCTGTCTCCCAGTCATTGGCTGCTTTGCAGTCACTAAACAACAATAAAAGTTATTATCAGGTACATAGTGACCAATAGGCTGGGGTACACAATAATCTCCTGTTTGATTATTTCCATATCCCTCTTCTCTCTGGTAACCAAGAATTGACTATAATAAAAGCTGATACTTGGAAAGTCAAAGTTCTAGAGAAGTCAAGTATAATTCACCTTTGTATGTGATCATGTCTAAGATGCTTAGGAAAAATGTTTTGATTATTGAGTGTGTGTTCCACTCAGCTCAGACAGGGCAGAGGCTGCATGGCAGGATGGTGGGAAAAGAAAGGCAGCAGGGGAAGAACTCAGGTAAATTTTGCAGAAGGTTGTTGAGGTTGTGCTGAATTGTGGAGCTCTCTCTAAGATCCAGTTCAATCTCAGGCTATCTTCTTTCAAGCTCATCTGAAAGTCTTAGGCATTTTCAATTGTCTTTGTCAAAACAGTTCATAACTTAAGAGCCTTTGCACATGGAGTGTCTCAGAGACTCCTTGACTCCCCTGTTCTTTTTTAAAAAAAAATTTTACTTTTTCTTTTTAGATATACATGACAGTAGAGTATATTTTGACATATTATACATACGAGGAGCATAACTTATTTTAATTCGATCCCATTCTTGTGGTTGTAGTAGATATTGAGATTCACTGTGGTACATTCATATATGAACATAGGAAAGTTGTGTCAGATTCACTGCACTGTTTTTCCTATTCCTGTCCCCCTCCCTTCCCTTCCTTCCCCTTTGTCTAAACCACTGAACTATCCACATCCCTCCTTGAGTGGTAGTATCGCATAGCAGAGAGAACATTCAGACTTTGGTCTTTGATTCCCCTGCTCTTTACCTTTATTGATACCCACTGAAGGATCTCTAACTTGTCAATGGTGGAGCAAGGGGGTGGCCGCTTGGATGATGCCTGTGTGCTGTCCTGGCCTGGCTCCTCTGCATGAACATGCCCTGGAGGCTGGGGAAGAATACAGCTGGCCAGAGGCTCCCGTCCCTCATCTTCCATCCTCTCTGATGCAGGTGGCTGTTCAGCCCTAGGGAACACGGCACATGATCCAGGTGCTCAGTCCAGAGAGAATGTTCTCTATTGAAATCATGTTGGGAACATGGCCCTTCAAAGCCAGTCGCTGTGGGTCCTTCTGTTATTTGGAAAAGACCATGTCAAATGTCTAACAAAAGTGTTTAAACACTCCATCTCCTTTTTGATGATTTGTGTAGGAAAAGTTAAATCTGGTGTTTGTCCTTAGCAAAGAAAATGTACGTATTCCACTTTTGTTCCTTATTCTTATAGTACACTTTTAGAACATATAACTAGTTAAGAGAAGGAATATTTTCAAATATAGGCAAAAGTAACAAAATAGGGCACTTTTTGATTTGAAATATCTAACTAGAAAAATTGCGTTTACACTTTTAAGAAGAACTTGGCATGGTAAATTAAGGGGAAAATATAAATAAAGAAGAAATTTCTAACAGTGTTGCTTAAAATGAATGGGAATCTAAGAAAACACAAAATTCTTTCCTTTTAACTTGTATTATTTCTTGGTAATGTTTAAATGCAAAACACAAGTTAAGCATGAATTAAAATTCTTTTCAATTAAAAAATACCTAGAGAGTTAAAAAATTAACTAGAGAGAAATGGACTTAGGTTAATTTTAACTGGTGCACTTAAATATAAATTGAAACACTTTGATACTTATTTTTATCTTTTTCCTTTTGGAAATTGCTTTTAAAAACAAATACAACACAATTACACATTCAATTATATAGAAAACAACATTTTCCATAATGATAAATATTTGTCTCAGCTTCATGAATTAGAGGGTATATCCTATCTAGCCATTTATTATGAACTCATTTCTATATGAGATTTATTTAAAATTTTATTACTGTGTAGATCACACGGTGGAATAACAGTGTTAATAAGTTGATACTGTAGCTGCAGGATTTGCAACCTACTCTGATGAAGCTAAATGCCCCAGGGCCAACGGCTGCTCATTTATTTTACCATATTTAAATCAATTGTGGAGGCAGTCAGACAATAATTGTGTTCATCTCTGGTAATAAAGTTGGCAGAGATTTGTGTAAAAATGTAATAGCTTCAGTTTTGGGATGAATTCTTCTTTGTACCATCTAATGCAGAGAATAAAAATGATGTTTAGATGTAAAATCACACTCTTTTTCTCTTCTCATGTTAAATTCTCTGTCTTACCACAGTGTAGTTGAGCCCAACGTTTTCAATTTCTGTAAAACTCCCACTTAACTGCTTGAGGGGAATTCTTTTGTCTGGGCAGCGGAACAAGATAACCGACTTAATCTTCCTAGTAACACGTGAGTCGCCATGTATCATTTTAATCTGCAAAACACTAGGCTGAGTAGTGTCACATGCTGATTTTACTTTTCTATGAGAAAGTGACTCCCTGGCTCAATGATGGATTGCTTGTTCTCTTTAAACAACAGTCAAGATGGTGAATGCCCCGGGGTGATAGACAGAGTGTGCAATGGGAATGGGGGCAAATCTGATGGCCCGGTTCAAGTTCACCTGACAAAGCTGGAGCAGTCTGCAAGCAGCATTTGAGAAAGGATTATTCACACTTGCATTATATTTTTGAATGCATTTTCTCCTTGTGCAGCTGCAAAGCTCCCTCACACTGAAGGTTTATGCACCATAATAAAGAGATTTGCTTTTTCCTCTCACTCTCTCTTCTTACACTTTACACCTTGTTTCTACTGAACTGTTGAGACAGAGGACATCTGTATATCCGAACTGCATAGAACAAATATCATCTTCAAAACAATAGCATTGCTAAAAGACAGTAACAAAAGCTTGGGATTTCTGATCTCTGAAGGGACACAGATTAACTCTCCTTCACTTGAATTCATCTTCTGAAACTTAGCATTTTAAATATTGTCATTTCACAACTCTACACACTTCACAAGTGAAAGATGAAAATACAAATGGATTATTTCATTCAAATTAGAAAAATGATAATGTAGTTTTCCTAACAATTCCCTGAAAACTTCCCAATATCCATTTTGCTGTGAGAAATATCTATTAAAGAATGGAGGGAGGAAATTAAAAAGTTTAAACACAAGGAAGAAAATAAATTTCTTTATAAGGCAGGGTGGGACTGAGGCCATTCTATTCTTTTTTTTCCTTCTAACTCTCCATCCTTCTGTTCATCTACAGATCTACCCATATCCCACCTGGCTGGCTGCAGATGGTTTTCTGAAGCCTGGGGAGCTCAGGCATTCTTTCCTTCTTGCCTCTCACCTTATGGAGCAAGAATTAGGGAGTTAATAAGCACTTACTGAGCATCTAAAATGCATAAACTATCCCTGGTGTCTCCCTTATTCATTTAATCATTCATTCACTTGAACAAAAATATACTTTGCTTTGACGGACACGAAGAACCACAAGGCCCAGTTCAGGCTGGTGAGATAGACAGAGTCATCTCCAAGAGGCCTGCAAAACCCCCCACCTGCTCCCCCCATGTCCTTTTGTTCTCCTCCCACACTGGACCAAGGGTGGTCTGTGTGAACAACAGAATATAAAAGTGGTGGCATGTTGCTTGAGAGGCTAGGTCATCAAAGACACTGTGGCCTCTGTCTCTCTCCCTTGGATTTCTCACTCTGGTTGGAGACAGCTGTCATGTAGTCCTCTGGACAGGCTACGTGATAAGAAACCGAGGCCTTTGATCCACAGCCACGCAAGAGAGTATAGAAGCAGATCCTCCAGGCCCAGCCAACCCTTCAGATGACTAAAACCCTGGCTGACATTCTGACAGCAACCATAATAGAAATTCTGAGTTAGAAATACCCAGCTAAGTGATTGAAACAGGAGACCACCACGCTAAGTGAAGTAAGTCAGACCCAGAAAGTCAAAGGTTGAATGTTTTCTCTAATATGTGGAAGCTAGTCCCCTGTGTCATGAAATGAATCTGACCTAACTTTCCTATGTACATATATGGATATACCACAGAGAATCTCACCATATGTACATCTGCAAGACTCTAATTAAAAAAACAAAACAAAACAAAACCCTGTAAGTAAATAGCAGAAAGATCAGTAGAGGGAAGAGAACATAGGGAGGGAGGGAGGGAGGGAAAGATAAAGTACTAGGGATTGAATTAGAGCAAATTAGAATTCATGCTTTTATAATTATGGCAGAATGAATCCTAATATTATGTATAACTAAAAAGAACCCCCTCCCCTAAAAAGGAATTTAAAAAAAGAAGAAATGCCCAACTAAGTCACCCTCCAAGAATTTTGGATCTGCAGGAACTACAAGACAATTAACAAGTGTGTAGTCAGCTTTTTGTTGCTATGTCCACAATACCTGACAGGGATTATTTAAAGGGGGAAAGGTTTATTTGGGCTCATGGTTTCAGACGGTTCATGGTTTTCAGTCTTTGGTTGGTTGGTTCCATTGCTGTGAGCCTGATGCTAGACAGAGAACCACAGCACAGGGGTGTGGTGGAGAAGAGCAGATCAACTCATGGCAGTCAGAAAGAAGAGAGAGAGGAGGGGGCCAGGGACAGGATATAGTTCCCAAGGGCATGCCTCCAGTGACCCACTTCCTTCAATCAAGTTCCACCTGTTTGTAGTTTCTACTATATTCCAGTAGTCGATTCAAATTACTAATCCATTAAGTAGATTAATCCATTGATAAGGTTAAAATCCCCATAATCCAATTTTTTTCCTAAAAGCTCCACCTCTAGATATAGCTCTATTAAGGACTAAGCCTTTAACACTTGAGCCTTTGGTGGACTTTCCAAATTTAAACTATGAGAGTGATTTTTTTTTTTTTTTTTTTTTTTTTTTGTATTGGAGATTGACCCAGAGCACTGTGTCACATCCCTAGCCCTTTTTGTTTTTTTAATTTTGACACAGGGTCTCAGTAAATCACTTAAGGAGGGGGTTAGGGCAGGGAAAAAGAGAGTAAAGGTTATCAGGAAATATATCTTGAAGGAAGGGTTGACTCAGGAGAGTTTTCAAGCACGAAAAAACAGAAGTTGCAACTGTTCCGTAGGTATCAAATAAATAAATAAATAAAAAGATAAAAAAGTTTGTTGACTTCTGTTCTATAGCATCTGAAACGTCACTCCGTCAGTTAATGGCCTCTACCTGCTGCCAGCAATCCCCTTTCACTGTCTTCAGAGTCTTGTTAGAAAAATAACTTTTCTATAGAATTTTACATTGTTGACCCCTTCTCCTTACATTCTTTCCTGACAAATTTGTTTGATACTAATCTTGATTTTCATCATCTTTATTCATTCTTCAGTTACTTGCTGTTTTTTTTCTATTACCTTATATTTAAGAAAATTTAGATGTAGAAAGACATGTATAATGAATTCTCAAGTATGTGCTTTCCTGGTTATTTTAGTCAGCTTCTTCACCTCGATGGCTAAAAGATCCAACCAGAACAATTCTGGAGGAGGAGAAGTTTATTTGGGGGCTCACCATTTCAGAGTCTCAGTCCATAGACAGACGGCTCCATTCCTTGGGGCTCAGGGTGAGCCTGAGCATCATGGAAGAAGAGTGTGGCAGAGGGGAGCAGCTCACGTGATGATCAGGAAGCAGAGAGAGGTCTCTACTTGCCAGATACAAATACATACCCCAAAAGCCACACTCTCATTGCCCTACCTCCTCCAGCCACACACCACCTGCCTTCAATTACCATTCAGTTAATCCCACCAGGTGATTCATTCACTGATTGGGCTGAGAATCTCACAACCCGATCATTTCTCCTCTGAACCTTCTTCATTGTCTCACATATGAACTTTGGGGGGAACCCCTCACATCCAAATCATAACACTGGTTCAACATCATCATAAAAAGAACAAAAGATTCTTTGAATTCTTTCCCTACTTTTTGTTTTCCTTTGGCATGAGTATTTTATTTTGTTTTTGGAGTACTAAACCCAGGACTTTGTGTACCAGGCAAGGACTGGTACACATTGAAATACATCCTAGCTCTGGTTTGAGTATTTTAAAGATATTGTTTTACTAATTTTATCTAATACCAAGCCCATATTAAAAATCTATAATTTCCCCCCCAATGTTATTTTATACTTACTTTTTGTACCACATTTAGTGATCAGACTGATGATATACACAATGGAGTATTATTTAGCCATAAAGAAGAATGAAATACTGTCATTTGCAGCAAAATGGATGGAACTAGAGGACATTATGTTAAATGGAAAAAGCAGACACAGGAAGACAAGTACCATATGTTCTCTCTCCTATGTGGAAGTTGAAAGAATGTCAATCTGAAAATCGACTAGTGATTACCAGAGATTAGGAAGGGTGTGTGTGTGTGTGTGTGTGTGTCAATGGAAAAAGGGTGGGTGGATTTGATCTGAGCATAATATATGCAGGTGTGGAATGATCACACCAAACCCCATTAAGACACACAAACATGTTCTAATAAAATGGAATAAATATAAGAATAGTGTTCAGAGATATTTTCCTTCTTTGAAAAAAAAAAAGATTGACTGAGATGTAAGCAGTGTTAGCTTGACACCTCCATTACAAAGTTCCCCTTCAACCTTTCTCCCAATAGTTTTAGCAGTTATTTAAGTGATTT
This sequence comes from Sciurus carolinensis, assembly GCF_902686445.1. Taxonomy (NCBI): domain Eukaryota; kingdom Metazoa; phylum Chordata; class Mammalia; order Rodentia; family Sciuridae; genus Sciurus; species Sciurus carolinensis. The sequence continues at coordinate 44,253,479 of NC_062222.1, forward strand.
GTCCAGATCAATTATTTCATTAAAGTGATTTTCTACTTCTATCATTCCTTCTATCATGTTTATTAGTTGGAATTCCTCTATAATATTGAGTATAGTTGGGATAGTGGGAAAATTATGTTCCCCTTCTCAAATAGAAAGCTTTAATTGCTTCACTATAATTTATATAATATTGCTGTTTTTATTTTAAAGCTTTAAAAAAACCTTTATCAGATCCAAAAAGTTTTCCTTTATGCCTAGTTTTCCATTATCTTTTTTAAACTATGAGTTGATCTTGAATTTTACTAAATTATTTCTCTGCATCTGCTGGGATTATTATTTCCTCCCTTTTTTTTGTTAATAGGATAAATGAATATATTTATATATACATATGTATATATACATATGTATTTATATATACATATATATTCATACATATACACACATACACACACAAATATAAAACTTTTTTGTGATTTTATGAAAATAGTATTTTAAAAAATTTTTATTGTAAACAAATGGGATACATATTCTGTTTGTACATGAAGTAGAGACATACCATTTGTGTAATCATATATTTATATAGGGTAATAGTTTTTAATTCCTTCTGTCATTTTTTTCCTTCCCCCCACCCCTCCCACCCCTCTTTTCCCTCTATATAGTCTCTCCTTCTTCCAATCTTGCCCCCCTTCCACCCCCTACTATGTGTTATTATCTGCTTATCAGTGAGATCATTCACCCTTTGGTTTTTTGAGAATGGCTTATCTCACTTAGCTTGATATTCTCCACTTTCATCCATTTGCCTGCAAATGCCATAATTTTATTATTCTTTATGGCTGAGTAATATTCCATTGTATATATATACCACAGTTTCTTTGTCCATTCATCAACTGAAGAACATCTAGGTTGGTTCCACAATCTGGCTATTGTGAATTGAGCAGCTATGAACATTGATGTGGCTGCATCTCCATAGTATGCTGATTTTAAGTCCTTTGGGTATAGGCCAAGGAATGGGATAGCTGGGTCAAGTGGTGGTTCCATTCCAAGTTTTCTAAGGAATCTCCATACTGCTTTCCAGAGTGGCTGCACTAATTTGCAACCCCACCAGCAATGTATGAGTGTACCTTTTTCCCCACATCCTCGCCAACACCTACTGTTGCTTGTATCCTTGATAATCGCCATTCTGATTGGGTGAGATGGAATCTTAGGGTAGTTTTGATTTGCATTTCTCTTATTACTAGAGATGTTGAACATTTTTTCATATATCTGTTGGTTGCTTGTAGATCTTCTCCTGTGACATGTCTGTTCATTTCCTTAGCCCATTTTTTGATTGGATTATTTGTATTCTTGGTGTAGTTTTTTGAGTTCTTTATATGTTCTGGAAATTAGTGCTCTATCTGAAGTATGAGTGGCAAAGATTTTCTCCCACTCTGTAGGCACTCTCTTCACATTGCTAATAGTTTCCTTTGCTGAGAGAAAGATTTTTAGTTTGAATCTATCCCAGTTATTGATTCTTACTTTTATTTCTTGTGCAATGGGAGTTCTGATATGGAAGTCTGATCCTAAGTCAACATGTTGAAGACTTGGACCTTCTTTTTCTTCTATAAGATGAAGGGTCTCTGGTCAGATTCCAAGGTCCTTGATCCATTTTGAGTTGAGTTTTGTGCAGGGTGAGAGATAGGGGTTTAGTTTCATTCTGTTGCATATGGATTTCCAGTTTTCCCAGCACCATTTGTTGAAAAGACCATCTTTTCTCCATTGCATATTTTTGGCCCCTTTATCTAGTATGAGAAAATTGTATTTATTTGGGTTTGTGTCTGTGTCCTCTATTCTGTACCATTGATCTACCTATTTTGGTGCCAATACCATGCCATTTTTGTTACTATTACTTTGTAGTAGAGTTGAAGATCTGGTATTGCGATATCCCCTGCTTCACTCTTCCTGCCAAGGATTGTTTTAGCTATTCTGGGTTTCTTATTATTCCAGATGAATTTCATGATTGCTTGTTCTATTTCTGTAAGGTACATCATTGGGATTTTAATTGGAATTGCATTGAATCTATATAGCACTTTTGGTAGTATGGCCAGTTTGACAATATTAATTCTGCCTATCCAAGAACATGGGAGATCTTTCCATCTTCTAGGGTTTTTTAAAATTTCTTTCTTTAGTATTCTTTAGTTCTCATTGTAGAGGTCTTTCACCTCTTTTGTTAGATTGATTCCCAAGTATTTTATTTTTTTCGAGGCTATTGAGAATGTGGTAGTTTTCCTAACTTCTCTTTCTGAAGATTCATCACTTATGTACAAAAATGCATTGGATTTATGAGCATTGATCTTATATCCAGCTACTTTACTGAATTCACTTATGAGTTCTAAAAGTTTTCTGGTGGAATTTTCCAGTTCCTCTAAATATATAATCAAGTCATCAGCAAATAGGGATAGTTTGTGTTCTTCTTTTCCTATTCATATCCCTTTAATTTCTTTGGTCTGTCTAATTGCTCTGGCTAGAGTTTCAAGGATGATGTTGAATAGAAGTGGTGAAAGAGGACATCCCTGCCTTGTTCCAGTTTTTAGGGGGAATGCTTTCAGTTTTTCATCATTTAGAATGATATTGGCCAAGGGCTTAGCACAGATGGCTTTTACAATGTTAAGGAATGTTCCCACTATCCCTATTTTTTCTAGTGTTTTGAGCATGAAGGGGTGCTGTATTTTATCAGATGCTTTTTCTGCATCTATTGAAATAATCATGTGATTCTTGACTTTAAGTCTATTGATATGGTAAATTACATTTATTGATTTCCAGATGTTAAACCAATCTTGCATCCCTGGGATAAAACCCACTTGATCATGGTGCACTATCTTTTTAATATGTTTTTGTATGCGATTTGCTAAAATTCTGTTGAGAATTTTTGCGTCGATGTTCATTAGGGATATTGGTCTGAAATTTCCTTTCCTTGATGTGTCTCTGTCTGGTTTGGTATCAGGGTGATATTGGCTTCATAGAATGAGTTTGGGAGGATTCCCTCCTCTACTATTTCATGGAATACTTTGAAAAGTATTGGAATGAGCTCTTCTTTAAAGATTTTGTAGAACTCAGCTGAGAACCCATCTGGTCCTGGACTTTTCTTTGTTGGTAGGCTTTTGATGACTTATTCTATTTCATTACTTGAAATTAATCTATTTAAATTGTGTATGTCCTCCTGATTCAGTTTAGGTAATTCATATGTCTCTAGAAACCTGTTGATGTCTTCGATATTTTCTTTTTGTTGGAGTATAGATTTTCAAAATAACTTCTAATTGTGTTTTGTATTTCATTCATGTCTGTCGTGATATTTCCTTGTTAATTCCAAATTTCAATAATTTGAGTTTTCCCTCTCCTTCTCTTTTTTAGTGTGGCTAAGGGTTTATCAATTTTGTTCATTTTTTCAAAGAACCAACTATTTATTTTGTCAATTTTTTGTATTGTTTCTTTTGTTTCAATTTCGTTGATTTCAGCTCTGAGTTGAACTATTTTCTGTCTTCTACTACTTTTGGTGTTGCTCTGTTCTTCTTTTTCTAGGACTTTGAGCTCTAGTGTTAGGTTGTTTGTTGATTTTTTTCTTTTATTGAATGCGCTCCATGAAATAAATTTTCCTCTAAGTACTGCTTCCATAGTGTCCCAAAGATTTCGATATGATGTATCTTTGTTCTCGTTTACCTCTAAGAAGTTTTTTATTTCCCTCCTGATGTTTTCTGTTATCCATTCATCATACAATAGTGTATCATTCAATCTCCAGGTGTTGGAGTAGTTTCTATTTTTTATTCTTTCATTTATTTCTAATTTCAATCCATTCATTATGATCTGATAGAATACAAGGTATTATGTCTATCTTCTTGTGTTTGCTAACAGTGGCTTTGTGGCATAATACATGGTCTATTTTAGAGAAGGATCCATGTGCTGCTGAGAAGAAAGTGTATTCACTCTTTGTTGGATGGTGTATTATATATATGTCCATTAGGTCTAAATTATTGATTGTGTTATTGAGATCTATGGTTTCTTTGTTCCATTTTTGTTTGGAAGATCTGTCCAGTGGTGAGAGAGGTGTGTTAAAATCACCTAGTATTATTGTGTTGTGGTCTATTTGATTTCTGTAATTGAGAAGGATTTGTTTGATGTACATGGATGGCCCAATGTTTGGGGCATTGGTATTTATGATTGTTAAGTCTTGCTGATTTATGCTTCCCTTAAGCAGTATGAAATGTCTTTCTTCATCTCTTCTAACTTTCCATGTGCATGGTATGTTTTTTCCCATCCTTTCACCTTTAGTCTGTGGGTATCTCTTTCTATGAGATGAGTCTGTTGCAGGCAGCATATTGTTGGATCTTTCTTTTTAATCCAATCTACCAGTCTATGTCTTTTTTTTTTTTTTTCTTTTTTCTTTTTTTCAGTCTATGTCTTTGATTGATGAGTTCAAGCCATTAACATTCAGGATTATTATTGAGATATGATTTGTATTCCTGGTCATTTGCCTCATTTTTTTGATACGACTTGGTTTCTCCTTTATTTGGCTATTCCTTTTAGGATAGTTCCTCCATTTGCTGATTTGCATGATTGTTTTTCATCTCTTCCTCATGGAATATTTTGATGAGAATGTTCTGTAATGCTGGCTTTCTTTTGGTAAATTCTTTTAGCTTTTGTTTATCGTGGAAGGATTTTATTTCATCATCAAATCTGAAGGTAAGTTTTGCTGGGTATAAGATTTTTGGTTAGGGCTGGGGAGATAGCTCATCTGGTAGAGTGCTTGCCTCACAAGCACAAGGCCCTGGGTTCGATCCCCGGCACTCAAAAAAAAAAAAAAAAAAAAGATTCTTGGTTGGCATCCGTTTTCTTTCAGGGCTTGAAAAACGTTGTTCCAGGCCCTTCTAGCTTTTAGGGTCTGGATTGAAAAAATCTGCTGATATCCGTATTGGTTTCCCCCTGAATGTAATTTGATTTTTTTTCTCCTGCAGCCTTTAAAATTCTGTCTTTATTTTTTGTGTTAGGTATTTTCATAATAATGTGCCTTGGTGTGGGTCTGTTGTAATTTTGTATATTTGGAGTCCTATAAGCCTCTCGTACTTGATTTTCCATTTCATTCTTCAGATTTGGGAAATTTTCTGATATTATGTCATTTAATAGATTGTTCATTCCTTTGGTTTGTTTCTCTGTGCCTTCCTCAATCCCAATAATTCTTAAATTTGGCCTTTTCATGATATCACATAATTCTTGTGGATTCTGTTTATGATTTCTTACCATCTTCTCTGCTTGGTCAACTTTGTTTTCAAGGTTAAATATTTTGTCTTCAATGTCTGAGGTTCTGTCTTCCAGGTGTTCTATCCTATTGGTTATGCTTTCTATGGAGTTTTTAATTTGGCTTATTGTTTCCTTCATTTCAAGTATATCTGTTTGTTTTTTCCCCCCAATATCTCTAACTCTTTGTTGAAATGATCTTTTGCTTCCTGCATTTGCTCTTTTAACTGTTGATTGGTGCTATCATTCAATGCCTGCATTTGCTCTTTCATCTCATTGTTTGCTTCCCTGATCATTTTAATTATGTACATTCTGAAATCCCTTTCTGACATTTCTTCTGCTGTGCTGTCATTGGATTTTATTGATGTAGCATCTAGCTTTGTTTGGGACATTTTCTTCCCTTGTTTTCTCATATTGTTCAAGTATCAGTGGAATGCTGAGATATTGCAGATTTCCTCTACTGACTTATACTGTCCCTGTAGATTTCCAATGTATCACCTCCTACCCTTCAGTAGCCTGAAGTCTTGGAGGAACTTGATAATGCAGTGCTCCACAAGAAAGCTGCCCCTCTAGGGGTGGTGGCCTTCAGGTAGGGTATATTCCCTCCTGGTGGGCAGAGGCACATCCACTTGTTGACTGATGGTCAGCCAAAGGGGGACTAGACTGTGGGCTGAGACATGGCTGGTTTGGGCATGTGTCTCCAGTTCTATTGTCCTGTTGGGAAAGCCTCGCCCGGCGGAGAAGACTCACTTGGTGGGGATGTCTTGCTGGTCAGCTCCCCTCCTAGAAGTTCCCCTTGATCCAGAACTACCACCTGGGCTGGGCAGCCCTCCTGTGCAACGTTCCCAGGGGCCCAGACCTACCTCTTGGGCCAGGGAGCCTCACCCTGCACCGAAGCATCTCACTGGGTGGCCCCTCCTTTAAGAAGCTCCCCACGTTCCTGGGACCTTTGCTCTGCGCCCAAGTGTCTTGCTGGGTGACCCTCCTCTACAATGCTCCCGGTTGTCGAGTTCACTGCTCCAGCGGGTGGGGTCTTTTTGGGCATCTCTACTTTACAAAGTTCCCTGTGTTCCAGGACTACCACCTCGTCCAGGGCGCCTCTCCAACGGGAGAGTCTCACCCAGCGGCTCTGAGTTGATTCCGAGTCTCTCAATACCTCCTCTTCTTGAATCCTGAGTCCTGGGTTGGTGCTGATTCTAGGCTGCCAATGCCAAGAAAGATGAATACAGTGGCTCCTTTATCCTGATCCCACCAGAGAGCTGACATGACAGGAAACACAATATTAAGCCCAAGACAGGCACCTCCCAGGGACAAACAGGTTGTCAACACTGGTGCACCAGGTATCAAACTTAGCAGACTGAAGAGTCCAAAAGTCCACTTCTCAGAATAAAAAATAAAAAGGGTTTGAGATGTAGATCAGTAGTGGTAAAGCGCCCCTGGATTCAAATGCCAGTACCAAAAAAAGAAAGAAAAAAAACCAAGCATGAAAGCAACTTGAGATGACCAGGCGATCTGTGTACTTAGCCAATGTTCAAGAACTCTATAAAACGTTTTAAAAATAAACTTTTGTTAGTTTTGGTTTTCCAAAAAGTATGTGCCAGGAAAGATTAGACAGGTAAGATTTTTTGGGGGAAATGATCCCAAAGAATCAATAGGAGAGCATAGAGTTGGCAGGAAGACTGGAGCACAGCTCAACACCTATGAAAAGAGAGGACAAAGAAAGGAGGCAAGGGAAATCTTGTACCACAGCAGTAGTAAGAAAGTTTTATCAATCAACAGGAAGGTTCTGTGCCACAGTCACCAGTTAGACTAGTTCTGAGACTAGGATCCTTGCTGTGCGTGGTTGTGGGCTGAGAACACGAGGGGAAAACATGGCTTCCCCAGGAACATGGTGGATCCCGAGGGGTTGAAGCTGGGAGTGCCAGTCACTGTGCTCCCAGTAGTAGATCAGATCTGCCTTGTTCCAACTGCAATTGTGAAGAGACAGGGGCAGCAACCCCAAACTAAGAAGATAAGTACCCAGCCTCTCCATTTATGGAAGCGGAGTCCCACCATGAGATAAGGCATCCAGACTTCCTGAGATAGTAGTTTAAAAAAAAAAAAAGGCTGAGGGAAATTTAGACTGAATAGTGGAGGAGGGAGAGAGTGAGAAACAGCCGTGGTCCCACAGAGTAAGTGCAATGGAATCGCTTTATCTTACTAGTGTCCCTTCTGTATATTTCTTTCAGTGAGACCACAGATCTGCAGCCTAGACTTAAGTAGAGACGCAGATCTGTGTAGGGCAAGGGTGGAGTGTGGTGGCCGCAAAAATCTACCATTCTTCTGTCATAACTTCACAGATTTAAATACAAGAGAAGAAGACATAGAAGAATTTAAAGGAAAGAAGCTCAGAGTGTAAGAAAGGTCTAAGTATCACATACAGCCAAGAAGTCATGAAAGAAAAGGTTGATAAATTCAACTATGAACAAAAATTTGCATAGATAAATGTTTCATGCAAAGTCAAATGTCAGAAGACAAACAGAAAATATTGGAATTCATATCACAAGGCTCTGCATATTTTTATAAAGCAAGCCTAAATCAATAGAAAAAACACCAATAGTATCCAATAGTATCAATCTGAACGGATAGTGACAGCAAGCTCCAAAATCTCAATGGTTTAAACACCATAGTTATTTCTCAGCAGTACTTTGTATCCCTGCAGATCAGTTGGGCTTTTTCCCACATTGCCATCACTGTGAGTCCTGTGCTCATAGGCAGCTACCTCCTGACACATACTTGGTAACAGGGGCAGAGGAAAGAGACCCTGCAGGATATTGTACTGGCAATTAACTCCAGGTCTGAAAGTGATACTCATTAGTTCCTTTCACAAACCACTGGCCACAACCAGCTTCAAGGACCGGGGCTCTGCCAGGTTCTGGTGCCTGGAAGGAGAGGAGAAATTGATGTTGGTGAGCACAGATGTCTGTCTCTTTGCTGATCCATAGTCTATGACTTGTTTAGTTTCCCCATTGAAGGTCTAGTCAAAGAAAGACGGTGGCATATTTCATTACATTTCACATGCTGGTCATTAAAGAAGTAAAAAATTCCTCTCTTTCCAAAATTGGTAGTGACATTTTTCCGATCAACAGAGTGAATCTGGGGATCTGTAAGGTAGATGAGTCCTCTTCCATTACCAGTCACCCAACCTAAAAGAGAAGTAGATGCATCTGAGTATTAAGTCCCCTACAAATGTCAATCAAGCATTTTAGGGGAAAGACATATACATACATAAATGCTTGAGGAGGTGCTTTTAAAACTTGGTTATCTTATGGTTTATATTTAGTAAGTTTTTGCTAAGAAATCTGGGCTGCATATTCCAATGATTGGTTTAAGAAGAACTGAATATTGCATAATTATTTTTGTTAAATTTGACACAAGATCACCAATTTTAAAGGTATTAGAGAGCAATATAGAACACTTAGAATAATTATGAAAATCACAATATTGCATATTCCTTTGATGAATTGGAAGTTTCTTTAGTGCCTTGGTCATTTATTCATGTACTCATCTGTCTAGGCCACAGATATTCACTGGGTGCAGACACTGTATGAAACACTGTTTTTAGGCACTGTTTTTATGGCAGAGAACGAGCTAACAGTCTTTGTATTTATTGAGCCAGCATTCTTATGAAGGAGGACAGATCAATAAGCAACAAATAATTAAAACACCTAATACAACAGAGTAAGAAATCTTTTGGAGGGGGAATAGAGAGGGTCTTGGGGTGGTGGTGTGGGCATTACTAAAATAATTACAATAAATCTCATTTGTCATTTACACAAAGTGTAGAATATTCATTAGTAAGACCTCTGATGAGTGAAATATCAGACAAATGGAAACAAAATAAATATATTAATGCAGATTTTAAAAGGAGTCAGATTTAAGTACACACAGTTTTGTGTCCATAATGGTCCCAATTATGATGCTCCACCTTCCCCTCTTAGTAAGGGTAAAGAGCTGGAGAAAATAAAAAGTGGAAAGAAGATTTTGACAAGTGGAAAAAAATCAATAAGAAATCTACATTGTGCAAATCTGCTTGAGTGAAGTAAAAAACACTGTTCTGGATTTTGCTTTGGAAGTAAGTCCAGTAAATATGAGCCAGACCTGCTCATTGATTATGTGACCCTGTAGACACTTAAAAAGAGTATCAGACATTATGTTCTTTCTAGAATCATTTGCTACACATAGTAAAATGAATTAATTCCAAATAATGGCCTATACACTGAATGATCTATTAAAAATGATTAAGGAAAACTTTCAAATACTTACATTCACATATAAGTAATAAATATTATGTTAACTTATAAATATTATAAGTAATATTTGGAATAAAACATTAGTCCCAGTTCTACATACCTTGTAAATCGACCACAACATCTTTATGATTAGAAAACTCATAAGAAAAATGGCCATAAGCCAAGCCATATTCTGTGGCTTTGTATTCTGTTTTCACCACTTTGGCATTATTTGATAATTTCACAAATTCTCCCAGAATGTAAGGTTCCACACTGATGCATCCCTTTATTGTCCTGCCTTCTAAAATCTGAAAGATAGAAATGGAGGCATTATATAGTAAGATGGTTAATAAGGCCATGGCTTCTGGAGGTGGATAGCTCTCAGTTTGGATTTTGTGACTCTTCTCTAGACTTCAATCTCCTCACCTCTAAAGTGTATAATATTAACAATAACCACCTTTTAGTTTTGTTAAAAGGAAATAATGCATGTTAAGTGCTCAGCATTGTATGTGGCATATAATAGGACCTAAAGTTATTATTGTTCATATAGTAAAGTGCTCACTTAAAAATTAGGCCATGAAGTGACCTACCCTTGGGGCTAGCTTGCCACGGTTATAAGAACAGATCATGCTCTGTGATTCTGGGTTGGAATAACAATTCAGTCATCTCTGAGTGATGTGATCTACTCTGCAGAGTTGTTTTAAAGGTTAATGTTTGCAAAATGCCTGGTACAGCACGTGACATAAAGAAGGTGAAAAGTGGATGATGGCTATTATTATTAAGAACAATAAAAGATGGGTTAAAAATATCTCTGGCCAATGGAAAAAAATCACTGTAAGTATGAATGCACTGAGGATCTAAGATATTTGGGGAAGCAGGATATTCTGGATTCAAAGGAGAGAAAACTCAGTAGGGACATTTGCCTTTACTAATTAATTAATGAATTAATTTTTGCAGTGCTGGGTATTGAGCACAGGACGTTGCCCATTCTAGGCAAGTGCTCTGTCTCTGAGCTACATCCCCAGCTTTCTTAAAATTTATTTTGAGACAGAGTCTTGCTAAGCTGTCCAGGTTGGTCTTAAACTTGTGATCTTCCTGCCTCAACATCCCAAATAGCTGGGGTTAAAGCTTGCACCATCACACTGGGCACCTTTATCTATTTCAAGGAATATTTAGTGAAAAGAGACTTATTTCAATGACTCCAGAAGGCAGATCCATGGGCAGAAAACAGAGGGAGGATAGACTTAGGCCAAACTAATAACTTCCTAACAATTATAATTATTTAAATTATATTAAAAAGGGTGATAATTATTTTTTAAATAAAGGTGCTTGTTTAAGCCACAGCTTAGTGTCAGTTGGTTGCAGGAGGTGGGGACAAACAGATGTAAAATGGAATTTATAAGTAGTGTTGAGGGGATAACTCATTAGACATGATCTCTAGCATCCTTTCTTTCTGTGAAAGTACAGAGACAATACAACAAGACAGCCCACTGAAAATGCTACCTCAACCATGTGGGATCAGATGCCAGGATCAACAGATATTCAAATGTGACTTGGAAGATCTAAATGATGTATTGATGGGGATGGAGGGTCATATTTCTTACATATCTGCTAAGAAGATGAAGTTGATGAAGCAGATGAAGGATCCTAGAATCTGAATTTATTGAATTTTTACCAGAACAATGGTTGAGGTAGATAGGTTGGCAACAGAAATAGAACTTAATGATTATTGTTGTTGTTTTTTGTGTTACCGGAGATTGAACCCAGGGCTTACACACATGCTAGGCAAATGCTCTGCCACTGATATATATATATGCTGTGCCTATAATATATACTTATAGGTCTGCTTAACAAAATGCTTGCTCTTAAAAACCTTACCAGTAATATTGTGGAGGGTATGTAGAATATCTGTGTTGGGATCTTTTGTTCATAGAGTCTCTTGTTAAACTCTGTCACGTAGTACTGTGCAGTCATCTGCCGCTCCACATCAATGAAGTGGTGCCAGAGTCCCTTTTGCTCTTTATATTCTTTCCCTACATATCTATGAATAGAGAAAATTCACATAACATAGTAAAGTGATACTTTTTCTGTAGAATAAAATTAAGAAGATTAAAAAGAGATATCAAAAATGCTTGCAAGATATTACTTTCTCTGCCTTATCTGGTCAACATTAATTAATTGACTTACTTTGTGATTTAAATGCTTTTGTCAGAACCACCTGAGCAATGTTAGCTGACCCCAGAATAATACCAAGTATCAAGGGAAGTGTCTACTTAATGGGGGCACTTCTTCTGACCTCTTTCATAAGCTAAGGGGTTCAACATGGTGTGCTGGGAAGTGCCTGGACTCGGAGCCAGATCTTTCCCAAGCTGCAGTGTGGTCTTATATGCACCAATTATTCAATCCAAAGCCTTCCTCTGTCCCTTCCTTGTATGAGCATTTCATCCCGACGAACACTTACTTGTTATCAACACCTATTACGTGCACAACAATGTGCTAGTCCTAAGTGCTTTGAAAATGTGAGACATGGTTTGTAGATTTCAAGGGCTTATATTACAGTCAAAGAAAAAAAGACACAATTCAGTAAATGATTAAGCAAAACGGTAAGCACTACATTCTACTGTGGCTTATACATGCTATCAGCTGATATGAAGTTATGAGTAATTTCACATATGCCTGCAATGACCTCCAAAAATCAAAGGAAACTGTCTGAATCATAGACCTCAATGAGAGTCAACTTTCTCCAGACATTTCTGAATCCAATATGTAATGGAATCTTGGAGGCAAAAGTTTGGGCCATTAAAATTCCAGGGAATCAGAAAGGAAATCTTTCTGCAGAGGAGCAGCCTACATGACCTAAGAGAGCAGCCCACAGAGGAACAGTGCTCACAGCAGCAGTAGCCCAGTACTTCAGGTAGTTCTGCTCCAGACAGAAACCAAGATGGGCAGAAGATTAGGACAAACTCAGAATTTTGCTTTGTGACTGAGGCCAGAGGTATGCATAAAAGGATAAAGCCTATGGATGCCAGTACTGAAGCATTTCCTGAATATCCTGCAGAAGACCTCCAACTCTAGGTGTGGGATCATCAATCTGGGAGCAGAAAACCATTCCTTCCTCCCATTTGGACTCTACACCACTGTATTGGGATCGTTTTTCTTTGGTGAGAATTTGTTAGTGGTAGACTCTTACAGTTATTTTTCTTTTAATTTGCAAATGTCTTTATTTTGTCTTCCATGAAAGATGATTTCAAGTACATGACTTCCATAGTTTACGACTTCTATTGTGCTGCTGAGAAATCAGATGTGTGTCTAACTGACATTTCTTTGTATGTAATCTCTCCCCCCGCCCCCAGTACATACTGCCTTTAAGAGCCTTCTTTTGTCCTTAGTATTCTGCAGTTGGACTATTATGCAGGAGTAGATTTATGATTGCCTGCCTTCCAGTTTCTTCCTTGTTTCCATTTCCATACTCCTTTGGATTCATTGTGATTCTTGTATTTGAAGATTAGTGTCTCTTATAATTCTGGAAAATTACCAGAAATTTTCTAATCAAACATTGCTTCTATTCTATATGCTCTGTTATCTCCTTCTGGATCAGATGTATATTAAACCTTCTTATTCCATTCTCCATGTCTCCTAGTCTCAATTTATTTCTCATCTTAGATCCTCCTAGGATATATCCTGGTATATTAGTTTCCTAGGAATGAGGCAACAAAGTACACGAACTAAGTGGCTTAAACAACAGAAATTGATTTCTCACAGTTCTAGAGCCTAAGAGTCCAAAGTCAAAGTGCCAGTAGGATCATGATCCTTCTGAAGGCAATAAGGAAAGATCTGTTCCAGGCCTCTCTCCTAGTTTCTGGAAGTTCCTTGCCTTGTGGCAGCATAACTATAATTTTCACATGGCATTCTCTGTGTGTGTCCCTGTCTTCAGATTTCTTCCTTTTGTGAAGATATCAGTTAACACTGGGTTCACCTTCCATTAGTATGGGCTCATCTTAACTGGCTCTGAAATGACTCAATTTTCAGTCTGAGTATTGGGAACCTCAACATTTGAATTTTGGGGGGCTGGGGGAGAGACAATTCAGCTCAAAATGCTTTACTATACCACTAACACATGTGAATTAGGGCGTTTTTAAAAATATCTTTGTGCCTCAGCTACCTCATCTATAAAATGGGGACAATAATAACATCTACCTCATCAGGGTTTAGGAGGATTAACTGAATCAGTCATAAATCACTTCAAAAAGGGCCTGGCACCCAGAAAATGCATTTGCGTGTTTATTGTCAACTTTTTAAGAATTTTCAACTTTTTACTGTTTAAAGAGGCTTCAGGGCTGGGCACAGTGGTGCATACCTATAATCTAGCAGCTTGGGAGGCTGAGGCAGGAGGATAGAGAGTTCAAAACCAGCCTTAGAAAAAATGAGGTGCTAAGCAACTCAGTGACACTCTGTCTCTAAATAAAATACAAAATAGGGCTGGGGATGGGACTCAGTGGTCTAGTGCCTCCAAATTCAATTCAATTCCCAGTACAAAAAAAAAAAAAGCTTCTGATTTCTCTCCCTCACTTTCCCTCTTCTCTTTCCCCTTTTATTTTTTACATTATTTGGATTTAGATAAATAAAGAACAAGATTAACTATAAAAGTTTTTGTTTATATACAAATGGTGTAAACTAGGCCTTAAACCCAATGAGAGCATCACTAATTTTTCAGGTGAGATTTTGTTTGAAGTTTTCATCAAAAACTAAGGCCAGGGGCTGGGGAGATAGCTCAGTTGGTAAAGTGCTTGCCTTGCAAGCACAAGGCCCTGGGTTCAATTCCCCAGCACCGCCAAAAAAAAAAAAAAAAAACTAAGGTCAAATAGGAAACTTTATAGATGCTTTCCTCAGTGGAGTGGGGTGGTCTTTTTATTTGTTTGCTTGTTTTGTTTTGTTTTTTAATGCTGTTGTTTTTTGTTTGTTTATTTTTTGTTTTCCGGTACTGGGGATTGAATCCAAGGGCATTTAACCACTGAGCCACGGTCACAGCCCTTTTTATTTTTTATTTTGAGACAAGATCTCACTAAGTTGTTTTGGGTCTTGCTAAGTTGCTGAGGCTGGCCTCAAACTTGTGATTCTTATCAACTTGTGTGCGTTAGCCTCTGGAGTCACTGGGATTACAGGTGTGTGCCCCTGCATCCAGCAGGAGTGGGGCTTTAAAAAGATGATCTTTCTGAAAGCTGTTAGTGGTGGCACATGCCTATAATCCCAGGAGCTTGGGAAGCTGAGGCAGGAAGATTACAAGTTTGAGGTCAGCCTCAATAATTTAGCGAGGCCCTGTGCCAAAATAAAAAATAAAAAGGACTAGGGGTATAGCCCTGTGGTGGAGTACCCTTGGGTTCAATCCCCAGAACTGAAAATGGAAAAAAAAAAAAAATATATATATATATATATATATATATATAATCATCCCATTGAGAATGCATCATGACTGAATCCATGCTTTCCATGAGTGGTCTCTGAACTCACTATTCTTTGTGTACACCTTATGCCTCTAACTGTACCCCACACCACCCTGCCCCAAACTTCTATGGAGAACATCTAAACAGTCCAGCGAACACTTAGATACCTGGACATGCTTCATACTTGACCAGAGGATCTTCTTGCTTAATTTTTTTTCTGTAGGCTCACCCATTTATTTAAAAGTGTGGTTTTATAGTTTGACTTCTTTGCCAGCATTTTTAGTAAGGCTCTCTGACCTTACCATATGAGTAGGAACTCCATATTTCTTATCTGCACAAGGGGTTAAGGATGTTTCCCAATGAGTTTGAGATCATGATAGGACATCCAGCAAATGGCTGATATAATATGGGTCTTCAATACATGGTGGCTGTCGTTAACTAACTAATGTTGAAGAGGGTCTAGGGTAGAAATCTGAAAACATATATTTTGACCATTTTTTTCAGCTCTTTCAAAAATCTCATGAATGAGTACTTGACAGCATGGGAAGATGATCCCATTTTACTTTGTTGACATGGATATTTTTCAGTAATACCTTCCCAGAGTTTCTTCTTGATGGAGATGATGAACCCAGAAGGCATTTCTTTGCTTGCCTTTCTTCTGTACATTTAGGTAATCCCCCAAATACACAGCAGTTTCCTGGGCTGTCCACAGTTCAGATTTCTTGGAATATTTTAACAAAAGAGCATCTGGAAAAAAAAGATAAGATGAAAGTAGGGCTTAGTTTCAAAAGAATGTTACAAAGCATGAATAAAGTTGTCGTGACAAAGGTCCTACACCAGCCCATCTGAAATCTTCTATTTTTTTAAACATTTTTTTCAAATTTTTGCCTTTTTTTTTCAAATTATGTTTACTGTTAAAAAGTTAGTGAAGCACACTAGAAGAGTAACACTTTACATTTTGCAGTAAAGAATTGTGTAGGCATTCAGCTTGACCAGACTGCAGGCACTGTGGTTGGTAATTGTCAAGACTGCTCCTGAGTAACCCTGGGAGGTTTTTCATGCATGATTTCCCAGCACACTATAAATAAGTGAAACTGTCATTACAGTGGTGTGTGGAGCTTTATGACAGGGCCTCAGTGTCCTCAGTGCCAGGAATTTTTGATATTCCCTTGAAAGAAACCAGGTTGGATGAAGTTTCCTTCTCCTGACCACTTTACAAACACACCTACTTCCAAATTGTGGGGATCCACTGGTTCTCCTGCTGCCCAGAACCATGCTTTTGTAAGTAAGTCCCTGATAATTTGGATTCTGGGAAATCCTGGATCTGTCTGCCTCTTTCTTTGGTCTCATGGCACATTGGGTCCAGTTCTCATATGCTGGGATCAGGATATTCCAGAATGGATAGCTTTTGATTCACAAAATCTCTTGCTTGGGAAAGCAAAGGATTAAGTTAAGATCAGAGTTTCCGTATGGAAAAGATGGAAAATACAGGGGATTTTTAAACAGCTAGACCCCAGAGAGCATCCTGGGATAAGAGATATATTTGCAACTTCTTCCAATCTGGGAATCCCACTTAAAAGAGCTTACTTTCTTTGTCAGAACAAACAGAAATAACTAAATCATTTTACCTGATAAGCTCCTAGAAACTCCAGAGATCCTAGATTACATATAAAGTGCATCCTAATTTTGTCTTGTTTTAAGTCAGGAAAGTCCAGGAATTAATTGAGAAAACTGTAGCCACCACACAAAGATGCAAAATCAACTAAAAAAGAGAAGATCAGAGTGAAAAGCCAGGGTTGTTTGTATTCCCAGCTACTTGGACACTTTAGACGGAGGATGGCAAGTTTAAGCCAGCCTGGGCAACTTAGTAAGACCCTATCTGAAAAATAAAACAAGACAAAAACAAAAACAGGAAGAAGAGTGGTAGGCAAGAAAGTATCTTTTCTAGGATAAAGACCAACATGAACCCTAAGAAAGAAATGCAACATCTTGGTATCCAAGTTAAAATTCAGTAACAAATGAACAGAAGAAATACAGGCAATTAATAAATCTATGAAAAAGTGTTCAACATCTCTAGTAATTGGAGAAATGCAAGTGAAAACAACTCTAAGATTTCATCTTACTCCAATTAGAATGGCTATTATCAAGAACATAGACAATAATAGATGTGGGCGTGGATGTGGGGAAAAAGGCACAATTTTACATTGCTGGTGGAATTGCAAATTGGTACAGCCACTCTGGAAAGCAGTGTGGAGATTCCTCAGAAAACTTGGAATGGAACCACCTTTTGACCCAGTTATCCCACTCCTCAGTTTATACCCAAAGGGCTTAAAATTCGCATACTACAGTAACACAGTCACATCAATGTTTATAGCAGCTCAATTCACAATAGCTAGATTGTGGAACCAACCTAGATGCCCTTCAATAGATGAATGGATAAAGAAACTGTAGTAAATATACACAATGGAATATTATTCAGCCATAAGGAATACTAATATGGCATTTTCAGGTAAATGGATGGAATTGGAGAATATCATGCTAATCCTAAAAAACAAAAGGCCAAATGTTTTCCCTGATAAGTGGATGATGATATATAATGGGGTGGGGAGATGGGGGGTGAGAGAAGAATGGAGGAACTTTAGATTGTGTAGAGGGAAATGAGAGGGAGGGGGCATGGGTATGAAAAATGGTGAACTGAGACAGACATCATTACCCTAGATACATGTATGATTACACGAATGAATATGAATCTACATCATGCACAACCTTAGAAATGAAAAGATGTACCCCATTTGTGTACAATGAATCAAAATGTAGTCTATAAAAAATAAAAAAAAAATTTAAATAAAATTCAGTAACAAAGACCTCCTGTGTGTCTATGTTGTGATAGTGCAGAAAAGAATGGAAAACTTGGGAGAGAAGATATTTAAGATGAACCAGCAGATCTGGCAGGGCATGCCTCTGGGCTAGTGGAGATGGTGTGCAGGGTTTGGGACCCAGTGAGAAGCTAGGATGGAAACAGAGGGTAACAAGCTTGTCCACACTGGTGGAGGGTGGTCAATTGAGGGAAGAAGAAAGGAGGGCGTGTACAACTTATGTTTTTGCAACTTTGGGCCTTCTTTCCTCCATGGTGATTTTTGCCCATAAATTGACACATAAAAATAATAAAAAAGTACAGATAGCAGAAGCTGAAAAATCTCATAAAGCAGGAACGAATCTCTTGAGACAGAAAACACTAATCCTAAAAGATGATTAAATCAACTCAACCAAACTGAGGACTTATGTTAAGCAAATAAGTTAAGTGAAGAGACAGGCCAGAACTTGAGAAGACAAATAACTGCCAAAAGATTAGTTATACAGTTTCTATTTTGAAAACATATAAGAAACTTAAAAAAGCATTTTGCATGGGGCTTATAAACAAATAGGAAGATGTTCCTGGCATTACTGACTAGGCAAGTATGAATTAAGACCACAGTCTTAATTCCATTGTATATCCATACAATTTGTAAAAATTGGGCCTGATCATAGGAGGGGTTAAAGAAGATCTGTGGAACTCACACATTGTGCAAGTCACCACTCCTGTAGAAAACAGTTGCACCTCGCTGACATAAATGTTTGCAGATCTTGTGATCTAGCTTTCAACTCCTTGTCATGTTCAACAATGTCTTGTGCCTTGGTGTATGCAGTAATGTGCAAGAACGTTCATAGTAACATTTGTAATAGTTTGTAACTAGAAAAAGTGTAACACCTGTCTATGGAGAAAGGATTCATAAATCAGATATATTTACTCTAAGTGATATTCTGTAATGAAAGTGAATGATCTATAGCTATACCTGGCAGTAAGAATGAATCTCAAAATGTTAATGGAAAAAACAATTTTTATGACTTACTTGAAGTATGGTACTGATATCATTGAGCTCAAAGGTAAGTAAAACCAGAGTATATTGCCTGAGTAGGCATATAAAACTGTACTGTTAAAAAAGGTAACAGTGACAATCCAAAATTCAGCTCAGATATTTCCACAGGAGGATCAATAAATGGGGACAGACAGAAACACAGGCAGGTTAAGGTCAAATGAATAACATTCTAGTATTTGGGTGGAAGGGCCTGGGTGTATGCTACATACAATTTTGCTTTATAACTGTCAGTTCTGTACATCTGAAATATGCTATATTGAATCCATGTATTAAGTATATTGTAAAATATAAAGGCAAAGTGAAATGAGGAAACAAAATAACAATAAGGCAATTACCTAACTTGAAGAAATGTGATTCTGAAATTGCAGCATCTCACAGTAGTAGGGAAAATCCTCATTCAAATGATTCTTTTGTATATTGGAACATCATTATACAGTACATTTCTCTGGGTTGAAAGAAGAACCTTCATGCTTTGGGATGTGATTAAGCCAGGGGGTTGTGAACTTGTAAATGAGGCTCCTTGACCCTTCTACCCTGTGAGGACATTGTGAATTCCCAAGCATCCAGAACTATGAGAAATAAAATTCTGTTGTTTATAAACTCCTTTGTTTATGGATTTTGTTATAGCAGCCCAAACAGACTGAGAGTAAGGGCACTTAATTAATCTTTTGGCTGGCAAAAACATGCTTAGATAGACAGGTGTGGAAATCTGTGTCCACAAGAAAGATGAAAGATGATATTTAACTAAGTCAGACTCTTCTCCTTGATATATTTTTTCATTTTTTTTTTTTTTTTTTAGTATCAGGATTGAACCCAGGGGTGCTTAACCACTAAGTCACATTTCCAGTCCTTTTTATTTTGAGAAGGGGTCTCACTAAGTTTCTTAGGGCCTCACTAAGTTGCTGCGGCTATCTTTGAACTTCTGATCCTTCTGACTCAGCCTCCTTCTCCTTGAATTTGAATGAGGAAAATTGGAGAGAAATCAGCTGGTTGGTAAAGAGAAGTGAAGGAGCAGATAGAGGCTGAGTGAATGATCAGTTATCTGGAATTGTTTTAAATCTCGAATGATAGCTATGTAAATCCTCTGAAAATCCTGTCTGTCTCCCTTTCTGTCCCAAATGTCCTTATAGCAAATCTCCCATATGTGAGATAGGCTTGAGTGAATCTCTATTGGTCACCATTAAGGTCCATCACACAAAGGGTGAAGGAAGCCCCTGCAATTTACATTTCTCTGTGAACTCACAAAGTACAATAAAGAATAACACATTTGTCATGAGCTTTAAGTGGTCTATACAACAAATTTTTCAGAGGACCCCAGAAGTAGATGGTTCTGGCATCTGTACAGACTGAAAAGGCAGCACTTACTATGAGCTCGTTGGAGTTGACTGGGCTTAAAAACACCTGTATTCTCCAGTCTCTGAAATAGCCAATCATGCCTCACTCCTGCCAAGAGTTTGTCAAAGTCATCAGGTTGCAGGGTGCGAGCCTCAAGGACTTCTTTCCTCATCTTTCCTGGTGATGAGACAGAAGAAAAACTTCCACTGGAATTCAGAGAAGACCGTAAGTTTTCCCCCTCAGAAGAACCACTGGAAAATGCAGGTGACTTCAACCACCATGCAAGTGACGAGCTGGAGCTCTGGCTGCAGTTTAACAAGTGTTCAGGTTCATTTCCTTCTTCTGTGGTGGCACAATCCTCGCTGAGGACAGGGAAGGGAATGTTACTAACAGATGATTTGGGGGTCTCCATTCTCTGACCGGGTGGCTGCCCCAGGATCCATGGTCTAGGAGAGCCACATCCACTTGATGAACCGACATCTGTGCTGTCAAAGAGGTGACCCTCCTCATCCTCTGTAGGGGCATCAGGGTCAATGTCCTGGTTTCTGACTGAGCCAACACTGGTCTTTCCTGAGTCAGGATGTTGAACAGGCTGATGAATGAAAGAGTTACATGCCAACATGGAACTGTTGCTCTGAGAACTGCCCGTGACTACATGAGAGTCTAAAGGCACATCTTTTGTGCTTTCCTCTGTTTCTCCTTCTGGGTCCACCCAGAAGAAGCTCTCTTGAAATATATGGCCCTCATAGTTTCCATTGAGTTCTTTTCCCTTCTTTTCCCCAGGTCTGTCATTGATGTCACAGTTGGTTTCTGGAAAATCATCAATTATCTCAAAGTCATCTTCTTCTTGGATTGAAGCACATGTGGTCATGTCCTTGAACCTACCAGAACAAGAAGACCAAGAAGCAGAACTACATGAGGGTTGGAAGTGAGCAGAAGTATTTTCAGGTCCTACATTTTGTACTTCCTGGATACCTTCTGGAGCGCCTTCTGAGAGCCCTGCATCAAAGACTAAGCAAGTGTTGGTTGTGTTATGAGGACAGAAGGTTGTTAAGGGCATGTGTTTGTGTGGTTGACTTTGAGAAGGCTCTGAACTGTTGTCCTGGGATATCTGGGGAGAGAGACTGTGAAGCTCTGAAGACAATGATTGCACAGCTCTGTGATCCCTATTGTTCTCCAGTTCCTCAGACAGGGCAGTGGAACACTGGGTGTCCACAAGATGTTCTTTGCTAGATTCTTTTCTAGCTGATCTGTCATCAATAGGATAGTTCACTTCCTCCCAGCTTGAGGAAGAACTAAGCCCTGAGAACTTGCTCCAACTACTGGAGCTCTGGCTGTCACTCAGAGACTTGTTGCAGACATCTCCCCCCACATTGCTGTGGTCAGGTGGCTCAGTCTCAGTCTCCACATCTTGATCCAGGGAGACTCGGAATGCCTTGGAAAGGGTCCAATTTCTCCTTCCGACTCTTCTGAGTTTCCCCTGACTGTTCTTAACTAATTGACTGGAAGATATTCCCCTGCCTTTTTGAGAGCATGGTTTGTCCTGAGTAGTGGTCATAGTATCTGTGGTTTTTGTTTCTGTTTTTAAAGCAGTGATACAGACTCCTGTTTTTATGTCTTTTTGCTTATTTTTGTTGTTTCCACAAATGTTTTCAAAAACCTCACACACGGAGGTATGGTGCTGTGAATAGGTTTCAAGGACTTTATGGAAATCCACTTGTCCATGCAAGATGGGTTTACCCAATCTGCACTGGAAACTCTCTGGGACATAAGATCTGTCATCTAAATTAGAGAAGCTCTGAATCTGTAAATGATCCTTCACCTGGGTGATAACAGACATGATTTCTCGAGAAAGAGATTCTCTGTTCTGACTTCTGGAAGAAGTACTGAAAGTGTACAGCTTCTCCATAGCTTCATTACAGAGCTGACTCGCTGCGCAGACTGCGTCTGTTTCCCCTTGGAGTCTTCGGTGTACTGTGGTGAGACCGAAAGCAGCTTTGATGAGGCTGTGAAGTTCCTGTTTTCCGGTAACTACCTGATCATCTCTTTTGGTGAGAAGGCCAATCTCAAAGGCCTCTTTGGCTTCACACAGATACAAGCTTTTCATTCCTGGAGGACAGTCATTAGAACTACTATATGACAATAAGCATGTGCCACGGATATTCTGAGGAAAATACAAACACAGAATCAGATATTGAATCAGAAACTGGAAGAGAATCAGGACAAACATTTCTCTCCTAGAAGAAAATAGTTTGAAATATTATGGGACAATAAATAGATGCCGTGCATCTTCTAAGGGAAATGCACACCTTGAGTTAAGGACTGAGGTCTTTTTGGTGAATCAGAAGAAGGAACTGAGAGGTAAGGGATTAGCTGGTATGAAGGCATAAGAAATTAGCTTTAAAGGCTATCCTACTGTAGCCCTGATACTTTTTGATTAAAGATGGCAGAAGTATGGCCATTGCTGTTGTTTTAGCAGTTTATACATGGAATATAGATATATAGTTTCTCTACACAATAAGATTGTTTTAACACATCATTCACTTAATAATAGCCCAAACAATAGAGGTTTTCAAATCCATTTGTGCATTAGAATTACTTTTGCAATAAAGTCATCCCTTAGTATCAGTGTGGCATTGGTTTCAGGACCCCATATGGAGACCAAAATCTGTGTATTCTCAAGTCCCTTACATAAAATGACATACTATTTGTATAGTCTGTATACATCCTCCCAAATACTTTAAATCATCTCTAGGTCATTTAGAGTTCCTAATACAAGGTAAATGCTATATAAATAGTTGCTATGCTGTATCGTTTAGGGAATAATGGCAAGAACACAAAAGTTTGTATGTGTTCAGTATGGATTCAACTTTTTACCCCGCTAAATACTTTTTTTTCTTTTCTTTTTTTTTTTTTTTTTTAGCCCTTTGTCCTTTTATTGTTATATTTTTTAAATGAATGAATCCAAATATTTTAAATAGAGGTCTCTGTCAGGAATTACATATGTTACATGCCTCTGAAATTCTCTGTATTTATTCAGAAATGATCTGCTAAATACTTTTGATCCAAGATTGAATCTGCAGATTTGGAAGCTACAGACATGGAAGACCAATTGTATTTCAAAAGATTTCTGGATACCAATTCCAGAGATTTGTATTTAATGAACCTAAGATAGAGCCCAGGAGTATGTATTTTGAAAAAAGCCTCCTTGGGTGAGTCTCATGTGCTGCCATGCTTGGGAACTGCTATCGAGAACAGACAACATTATGTGCTTGGGCTGGAATAATTTAGCCTCCACCAGGACGTGGCCACTCTGCCTGAGTACTTTTTCCCATGGCAAGTCTCATCACAGTTGCCAACAATGAGGCAGACTGCCTACTTTAAGCCTACACCTTTCCCTCCCATGGGTTGCAGAGGGGAGCAGCCCAGGGAGAGGAACCAGGAGGGACGGCACTTATTTACCACAGCTGTGAGCACGAACAAGGGTGTGTAGGCACTGAAGGCAGCTGCTAGCTTGCAGGCTTCTGCAGCTGACAACAAATGGTGGTCAAACTCCTTGAGCAAGCCCTGCAAGAACACAGGAGGCAAAGTGAGCTTTATCCATCAGCAAAAACAGGTGATGGAATTCCTTTTTCTTTTAGGATTCTGAGGGCCCCTTGCTTCTCATGACAAACCTTTTAGAACAGTGCCAAGAAAGAGTAAGTGGGTTTAAAGACTCCAGGGTATTGACTGTCCTTTCCCCCAGGACCACACACTCTCCATCCTCCACCCACACTCCAGAGAGGGCCTAGTATGTGAAAAAAGTTATAATGCCTGTCTATGCAAGTGAATCAAATGCCCTTAAATTGGCGGCAGTTCTTCATTTGCAGGAACTCTTTCTATTTTGCAACCAGGTTAATTGAGGCCTTTTGCATTGTTCTTGGTAACGAGTCCTCTCAGCAATGAGGATTCATTCATTTATTCTAGAAACGTATTGAATAACTGCATGGGCCACATATTGTTCTAGACTCAGGGAAGCATAGAACAGTGAGCCTGCTATAAGTTTACTTTCTACTGAGAGGAGGGATTGGTCAACACAAAAAGCAAATAAAATACCTAGTATCTGAGACGATAGTAAGAGTTCTAGAGGAAAACCAAGTAGAGAAGGGGTTACGGAGGTCTGGATTGGGAAGGGAACTTGCAGTTTTAAATAATCATTTTGGGTGTTTAATAGAAATGGCAATATAGATAAGAATTATAAAAATCTTCATTTCAGTGCTGCCCGGAGAGAAGTTCAATGTCAACACCAATGCCCCAGATGACAGAGACCTGGACTCTGCTCTCAGTTTTCTTACGGGTTGTGTAAACTGTAGATGTTACTTAGTTTTTCAGAACCTGTGTATTTTTCTTTAAAAATGGGAATGATACATTGTGCTCTATCTAATTCATAGGGTTTATGTGGCTATACACATTTTTTTGAGTTGCAAGGTGATATGTAAATATTAGTAATCATTATTATTAATGATAAGAGCCTGGAATAAAAGACGGGTGGGTGATTTGATTTGAACGGATAATGATGGATTTTAAAATTATTACACCTTTATCATTAAGATGACCCAAGTTTAGAAACTGAATTTTGTGATAATTTGAAAGGAAATAAATAGGACTCAAAATCACTTGGTGATATTCATTCTATTCATTCACTAAAACATGTTTAGTACCTTGTGTTTTCTGATTCTGTGCTAGATGCTGGGATAATAAAGCTGAGCAGGATACCATCGGACCTGTCCCCAGGACTTCTCCCATTAACGTAAGAGAAGATTCTCTACTCCCTGACCCCCAGTCTCCTCAGAAAGTGCTTGACTAAACAACATCAAGAATAACACTGACAGTGCCTAGGCAGTGCCAGTCTGAACTGTGTTTTTGGCAAATAATAATTACCAAGTTAATCTGTGGATTGTTTTTAAACCTTTCATAATCTTTTCTGCTCATGGAAACAAAGATGTCTGCCAGTATTCCAAGTGATGTGGAAATGCCCTGTAAGGAAATCACAAACAAATCAGACTAAGAATTCAGGGTGGATTACTGCTCTTATCTCAAGGTCTATAGACCATGATTATCCCTCCATATGAACCTCTGTCTATTTATTTTAATAATAATCATTATTATTACTATGCTCTTGGAGACACTTTTGAACTGAATGTCACCAGGTTTGAAAGATCATCACCTCTTGAGGCACAGGAACTGATTGTAAATACAGTTACTTTTAGCTGGGTTTTGCTGATTATTTGTATTTGTATACTGCTGGCCTGAATAATTGGCCCAAGAAAGAGATCTCACTTCACATCCTAGCCGTGTTGTAAAAGCATAGGCAGCAACACTACTGACCCAGCTCAGAGAAATGCAATAAATAACCTGAGGTTTCAGATAATGAGAATATTCCCCCCAAATTACAGAGAATGAAAAGGTCAAATAGGAGAACTGTTTCTCACTTCTTAAAGATGCTATATAAACAATTCATTGAGGTCTGTGCCCTCTCAACTCAAAGAAAATGATTCTACATACAAGCAACTTGGGCATGTGAACTTTGCTATGGAATCAGGTAAAGGCTAAATACACAATAACAGATGAATGGACCAGCAGAGAGAAATAAATAAATAGACAGTTACAAATTATTACAGAGACACTAAATATATGCCAAGAGCTCACTGTGAGCAAGGATGGAGCAAGACACAGATGGAAGTTACTATATTTTCTGGTCCTGTGCTCATACAGAATATATACAAATAGCAGATAGAACTGCTAAATGGATGCTAATTGCATCACAAGGAGATAATCATCCAAAGACAAATATGGGAAGGAAGAAAAAGAAGCATGAGACAAATGACCTTCTTATCTGGCTGAGGAAGTGTCACATATCCTACGATGGAGGCCCAAATTAGCTCTGCTGCTTCATACCACATGCCTGAAAAAGAAAAAGGGCGGAACAGGGGAGAAATGGTTCATACCTGTGCTCTGGTATTAGAAGATACCTTTGAAAACCAACACAGAAAGAAGATTCCTTAGGTTCTGTTGGGAAAATTCAGGGCTAGATGAGGTTGACACAACAATTTGTTTTTTCTTCCAGTTGGTTTAATATAGAAAAATTTTCCCATTTTCTTACTTAGGAAACAGCAAGAATTATTATATATTTTGAATATAACATATTAATATTCATAATATATTACATAAAGTTATTTCCATTACTTACAAGAATAATAATTACTATCTTCTGTTAAATTTTTTTCAAATTTTTAACTTTAAAATTGCACTTTTAAAATATAATTAGGGTCCATAAACTTTGCTTGAAAAAATTCATGAATACCCCAAGGACTAAACAAATAAGGTGTTATAGCTGGTATGAGATGACATATATCATACAAAGTCCTGCTGAAGTAAGTCAGAGGCTAGGAATAACACTGAGAAGTTGGTCATTAACAGCCATAATGTACAACTATAAATTTCTCTAACAAAATCAATAAAAAATATTATATTAATATTTCTAATACTTTCAGGATCTTTGTGAGTTCTTTTGTTGTTGTTGTTTTTATTTATTTATTTTTCATATGGGAGTCTTGCTATACTGTCCAGGCTGGTCTAGAATTCTTAGGTTCAAACAACCCTCCGGCCTCAGCTAAAGTAACTGGGACTACAGGCACACACCACCACAACCAGCTCAGCTCCGGAGATCTTAAATGTCATTCTCTTTTCAGTGAAGAAACTAGGGAGTGGGAATCAACAATTTTAGCCATATCCAATAGGAAAATTCCTCAGAAAAATCTTGTAGCCAGATTTTGTAAATTAGCCTTGAGAGGAGTGCCAATACCTAGCTTTTGCAGAATTTGTCCTCTGATCTGTATACAGACTGACTGCACCAGGATCTTATCACTTTCATTTCTGTACATCCAGGTACCTAAAATAAAAGAAGGAAAAAATATTTCCTGGGTTTGTTAAGAAAATGACCTGCTCAAATAAACCTATTTTCTTTCTTTTTGGTACTGGGAATTGAACCCAAGAGCACTTTGCCATTGAGCCACATCCCTAGCCCTTTTTATTTTTTTATTTTGAGACAGGATTTCACTAAGTTGCTTAGAGTTTTCCTAAGTTGTTGAGGCTGATCTTGAATTTATGATCCTCCCGCCTCAGCCTCCCAAATTGCTGGGATTACAGGCATGCGTTATAGTGCCTGGCTAAATAAACATATGTTCCCAGAAGCCTTCATTGGCACTTGGGATACAGATTTGAGAGAGTGTTGTCTCTAGAATAAGTCCAAACTGAAAGACTCCACAGGAACCGGCTTCTGTCTGGTCTCCAACTGTCCCTCTTAATAACTGTGCTCCCTCTGATGGTGTCATCTGTGCTCCTTACAATGGTGGTGGTCTCTTGCTTCACAGCCTCTGCACTTACCGTACCCCTGACTGGGATCCTTTTTTCTCTGGCACCTTAAGAGTCCTGCTTCTTCTCCTCCTTCAGGTCTAACCTTCAATGCAATCACCTCAAAGCACTCCCCAGGTTAATTTACCCACACTATTACCCCACAGTCTTGTGGCTGTCTCCCAGAGGGCAGGGTCCAATTCCAGTCGCCCCAAATTGGGTTGGATATTGAGACTGAAGACTTCACACACACACACACACACACACACACACACACACACACAACAAGAGGATACAAAAAGATTTATTACTCATATAATGTGACTTTCAAGGGATCACAGGGATGGCCCTCAAGCTGGTCCATTTGGCTTGAGCAGAGGGAGTGGTAGTGGCTTTGGTTTTTACTGTGATCATGGTGTGGGGACACAGCTAAGGTTTGGACAAGTTGGACTATGGTATGTGGATGAGTAGCCTTTTTAAAAAAAAAAATCAGCTTCTCCAGTTTGGGGCAAAAGGGGGTGGAGATGGATGGGGTCTGAAAGCTGTCCATTGTCAAAAATAGTCAGACCAGGCACCATGATGCCTGCCTGTAATTACAGCAAATAGGGAGTCTGAGGCCAGAGAATCCCAAGTTTAAAGACAGTCTCACTAACCTAGCAAGGCCCTAACAACTTGGCAAGACCCTGTCTCAAAATAAAAAACAAAAAAAGGTCAGGAATGTGGCTCAGTGGTTAAGCTCCCCTGGACTCAATCAGTAAGGTCATTAAGTTGTCATTAAACTAGAACTCTATTAGGGTCTGATGGTAAGAGTCATTGTGGAATGTGACAGTACGTTGACAGTACGTACCTGTAGCTCCATTGTTGCTTATTAGACTGCTCAGGATATACTCTGCTTTTAAAAGTTTCCCTGAAAAGAAGCAACCAAATGCCACATAGTTAGTTTTGAACATGTACTTAAATACTACAAATGCATTGTAACAGGGACCATTACCTTTTTGGAAAATATTATATTTTAAAATTTAAAAATAATGACTGTATCATATATAAAACTGAAAAAGAAAACTGAAGTTTTCAGAGGTTGGTAAGATAGGAGATTGTAGAGTATGTAAAATGGTAAGTAGATCATATATATACAGTGAATGTATGTATTATGTATGTATGTATGTTATGAGTATACATATGTAAAAATTTAACTGTCACTTCATATACACTACATATTGATGCACACATATAGAGAGATGTTGTTACATATATGTAACATATATATACATATATACGTACAGATATATGTATATGTATACATATATATATTCCTATAGAGCAGGGCTTCAGTAGTAGAAGCAAACCTTTGTAAAAGTGTGTGCCTTCTCTCTGTGAAAGCTGTATCTGAAGAGATGTGACAGAATTGCTCGTGAACAGGATTATTTACAGAATTATCACAAAGGGACTTTGGAGCAGGAGTGGGGAGGTCTGGGAGTTTTAAAAACTTTTGACTTATTTTGGTTGCCACCACATAGAGAGGGCCTTGTCTATGAACAACTGTTTTCCATAAGTAGGAAACCCTCCTTTCTTCCCGGTGGCTCTAAACCCCATGTGATCTGGCCCCTGTGGCTTCTTTCCCTGCCTCTCATTCCCTCTACTTTAGTACTACTCCTTACTGTCCCTGGAACCAGCCGGGCTTGTCTTCTCATCATGTCTTCATACTTAAAATTGTTTCAGCCTGGAATGCCATTATCCCAAATATTTCCAAGGTGTTCCTTCTTTAGGTCTTTGAACAAATGTCACTGTTTCCTAGGGCTGTTCCTGACCACACTACTTCAAATTGCACACACAGTAGATTGTATTTCCAAAGGTCACAACAATAGCCTGTATCCACAAGTTCTTTTGCAACTTGACCTTGCCATTCCTGTGTTAAGAAATGGAATCTAGACTTTACTTCCTCTGTGCTTAAACATGAACTGGTCCTGTGACCTTTCTTAACCAATGCATATGGCGGAAGAGACACATATGTTTTGTTTAATCTGTGCATTTAGGTCCATCTTCTGGGTTTAATTTAGGAAAATAAATCCTTTATTTGTGTGTGTGAGCGTGTGTGTGTGTGTGTGTGTGTGTGTCTGTCAGAGAGCAAGAGAGAGCACAAGGTCTCTGAGAGTAATAAATATTTTTAGTGATTTTCTGAAAAAAGTCTATTTTATCTTCACTTTTTTTTTTTTTTTGGCAGTGCTGGGGATTGAACCCAGGGCCTTGTGCATGTGAGGCAAGCACTCTACCAACTGAGATATATCTCCAGCCCCATTAGTGTCCACTTTTGATTGATGTTTTGCTGGGTATAAAATTCTACATTGAGGGCTGGGGTTGTGGTTCACTGGCAGAGCACTTGCCTAGCATGTGTGAGGCACTGGGTTCGATTCTCAGCACCACATATAAATAGATAAAATGAAAGTCCATCAACGACAAAAAATATATATGTTAAAAAATTCTGGATCAAAAGTCATTTCCTCTTAATTTTATGTAGGTTCTATTACTTTCTGATTGTTATTGACAACATGCTTTTTGTCAGTGTAAATATATTTCCTATGTTTATAATCTTTTTTCTGTTTCCTTTAGGATTTTCTTATTGTTTGATTTTCTGTAGTTTTACCACAGTGTTTAGGTAGATTTTTTTCTAAATGTGAGTTTTTTCCCCTTAATGTAAAGATTTATGTTTATCTCCAGTCCTGAATCTAGTTGGTCCTTCTAGAGGTCTTAGGAGTTTTTTCATTCTCTTTGAGCTTTTTAACTTCTCTTTTATATACTCATTTGCTTAACTCAGGGCTTCATTCTCAGGTATTTGTTTATTTACTTTTTGTGTTATTGGGGATTGAACCCAGAGGTGCTCTGCCACTGAGCTGCATTCCTGGACTTTTAAAAATATTTAAATTTTGAGACAGGGTCTTGCTAAGTTGCTGAGGCTGGCCTTGAACATGCATCCTGCTGCCTCAGCTTCCTGAGTAGCTGGGATTACAGGTGGGCACCATGGTACCTGACCTCGGTATTTTCTTTAAATATAATTTCCAGTCCTGTGACCTTCTCGCCTGCTATTATACCTGTTGCAGCAACTTCTCAGGTAGGTCAGTTGGAGGCTGAAACACCTGTGAGATTGGCCCCAGGAAACTTGTGCTGATCTTAGGGTTGTTGCCAGTCATGTGTACCAAGTGGGCAGGCAGGCACATGGCTGGACTCTTTGAGCTGGCTAGAAATGCAGAATCTCAGTCCCTCCCCAACACCTACGAATCAGAATCTGACTTTCAGTACATCTCCAAAGGAGTCACAGACCCATGGGAGTTTGGGAAGCACCACTCCAGAGAGCTCTTCCATGTGCCTTTTTGTTACTGGCCTGAGATGAGATTAAATGAAAAAGATAGTGCGCATATTGGAAATGTTTATAATTATTTGTCAAGATAATTTACTAATATTTAAAGCTACTAATAAATACTTAAAAGCAGCATTTTAAATATCTTTTTAACTTTATTTTTCTAATGAGTTATTTTATTATATCCAACCTAACAAAGCAGTGTATTTTCTCAGTACCAGAAATGCTGGAAGCTTTTTGCACCCAATAGGAATGCTGGGTTTTCTAGCTCTCTCTGTTCATAGTTTTATAGATAAATTATTTTATTCTGTATCTTCTAATAATAAATAATAATAAACACGTATGCTTTGTCGGTTATATGGACAAATTCCTTGTCAATGACCATTATTTTCTGACAATCACATTGATTTGTAATTTCAATGATCAATTCAATTTGCGATTTCAGTTGTATTTTTAATTTCTGAAAATTCTGAAAGTTCTTTTTCACATTAATAGGTTCATTTTCTTTTTCTTTTGTGTTCTAGTCTTTTATTTATTTTTATTTTTTTATTTTTTTTGGGGGGGGTACTGGGGATCGAACCCAGGGCCTTGTGCTTACAAGGCAAGCACTCTACCGACTGAGCTATCTCCCCAGCCCCTCTAGTCTTTTAAATAAGCTATTTTTTAAAGCTGCATGAGTCTGTTAAGTTGTTCTATATGTGCCTTCCTTCATTTTGCAGCCCACTTTCCTTGTGTGTTGAATAAGATGCTGTTCTCATGTTTCATTTCCTTTTTTTCTTATTAAGATATTAAATTTTAATATAAAGTCTTCTTTGGCCAAGCATATTTTCCTGCGGGATTCCCATACCTGAGAGTGAGGATGTTTCTCCAGAGCATAGTTTATACTTGATTTTCCCGTAAGCCCCAGAAATTTTAGTCTTAAACCTTTTTTTTTTCCTTTCTCAATTACTTGGTGGGGGATTCCTTGCCTTGAGTTGAGGGTAAGTTCAGACTCCACATTGACATTTGGCATAGACTTGGAATTTTTCTTTATTTCAGGAGGCTTTTTTGTTTTGTTTTGCTTCCTCTCTGGGCCCCCTTTCATGGCCTATGCAATCCTTTAAGAATTCCAGCTTTATTCAAATATTTCATTCCTAATGTGGGCCCAAGGCCCTGCCTCTTGTCTCTGCACAGGGATTACGATGACAATCTCTTCCCCTAGGACTATATCCAATTGCAAACCCCTTTGGCCATAAGCGTCATGTGCAGTATCTACTACCCCGACTTTGAACACCTTGTTTCAGGCACTTAAAAAATATCTTCAGTGGGGTGTGGTAGTGCGTGTCCATAATCCCAGCGACTCAGGAGATGAAGGCAGAAGGATTGCCAAGTTTGAGGACAGTCTCAGCAACTTAGCAAGGCCTGTCTCAAACTAAAAAAATTAAAAGGACTAGGGCTGGTACAAAAAATATATATCTTCAATTCATCTTATTTATGTATTTGAAGTGGGAGAAGCCTCTGCAATTGCTCATTTTTCCATGTTCATGGAATTGGAAGTCTGATCCTGTATCTCTCACTGTGGTTTAAAAGGGTTGTCTCCTAATTTCAGGAGACAGTGAGCTGGGCACATCCAGGGAGTCTTCTCTTGCCTCTGACCTCCCATTATGTTGCTATCTTGGTTATTTGCAATATGTTTTGGGTGGATATCAGGAAGGGCTGGATCAGAGGAACTCGTAGGAAGACTGCTGTCCTTTCCTATCACCTTTATTGCTCTTCTTACTGTTTGTAATGCAATATAATCCTTCTCACTTATCTACTCCAGGATTTCCAAAGGCTGGAATTGAACATCCTCTACCACCTTCACTTTACCTTCTTTCCTTACCCCTACACTCCCTTACACCTAAAATACTTCTGCCCTACACCAGCTCCCTGCAACACACACACATACACTCAGTGTAGGTGGAGCTACAGTGATGTTTCAGGGAAGAAGTTTACAGAGGGAAAACTTAACTCTGAGGCTGAGTTTGTCTTCTTGTGGCACTTCTGGAGGTGTCTTTGAGAAAAAGCCAACTCCAGCTATTCGGGAATAAGATCCAGGACCTTTATCTCTAAGATATATCATTATATCACATGATAATGTGAGTGGAAAGTTCATGATGCTATCAAGGCTTATCAGGAGAAAACCACTGTACCATCTTGGTTAGAGATATGAAAGAAATAACAAAAAAACAATCAAAAGAAAACTTGCCAACTCAGTGTGGCTGTGTGAAAGCAAAACTGTCAACATACTTACTTACCATTTGTTCTACATTTCCATGCCACATCATAGCAGCTCTGTATATAGCAAAATATGTGATATAATTCTGTTTCAAGTTCTTTTGGAGGGTACCTACCTTGGAAGCCTGGTGGCACATGTCAGCCCCCATCATTCTGTCCCCCACAGAATGCTCTGTTTATGTCACTGTCATTTGACACTACCAGAAGGAACACTAATTGTTAGATTTCCTTCCTGCTCCAAACATTAAAAATTTTATTAGGACCATTTAAAAGAAGACATTTTGTTCCCAAGTTCAGCTCTATCCCTGCAGCTATTCTAGAAAAGTCAATAATAAGATGGGGAGGGGGGAGTTCAATTAATGCACAGTTGCAAGAACCTGAAAGTGAGTGAATTTGGGCTTTTGAAAAGGTAACCTCCACAATCCCATTTCTCCCAAGTTCTTTTATCTGTCCTTCTACATTCAGTGATTGTCCTACTTAGTATGATTACTACAGTTCCTTTTCAAAGGAAGTGAAGTAGTTAAGGAGATTTTAACCTCTAACAGACTAGAGTTTTTAAAAATAATGGCAATTGTAAAAGCAATCAAAAAAGGAGCCAGTCCTGTTCTGGGAGGGGCAACCTGTCTTCTTTTCATTCTTCAGTCTTCCATTCTTGGAACTGAGAATAGCTGGCTACTCATTCCTAAATGGAATGGTTATCAGTAATTTAAATAATTCAAGAATTCCGTGGAAATGGACTATGCTGTAACAGAGAGCAGGCCGCACTCCCCTCTCCCCGCCTCCGCTCTACATCTTAAGTTGGACTGTCAGCCTCATTTTTTCATTTCATTCAAAGTGACAGGGGGAAAAAAGATACTTTCAGACCTAATCAGGTACTGTACCGGTGTTCTGAATGATGAAAAAAACCCTCAAATTGCTTCAGTGGGTTTGTCAGGTCCATTGTCAGCTTAGTCAAGTGGCCCTACAGAAAGGAGACAGGAGCGCTAAGAGAAAATAGTAGAATTCTAATCTGCTTTTTAAAGGCTCTTGGTCAGAAGTATAGCAATTCAGATACCCCTGTTTGAAAGCAGCAGGACAGATTTGTTAGAAGACAAAAGCTCCAATTAGTATTTTCCACACCCTTTCACAATTTTCTCTACCGCTTTTGGCTCTGAAACCCTTTATGCCAGGGCTTTTGTGCTGGCAGAGAGGCGGGGGCAAGGGCAGGCGCGGGGCGGGGCGGCGCGGAGAGGTGGCACGCAGGGCCCGATGCCCGCCGGCTGCCCGCGGGGCTCGCGGAGCGTCGCCGCGAAGTGGAGCTGACCATCAGGCGACGCCCGGAGCAGCAGCCAGGCCCGCGGGCGGGCGGGATCCTACCTGAGTTGACCGAGATCCGGGCTTGACGAATAACCACCTGCGGGGCGATGGGCGTTGCTGGCTGCAACTTATGGAGACCTTTGGCCACCTGCAGGAGCTTTCCAGAGACGTCGAGCCCGTACAGGAAGCGGTCCATCAAGAAGACGATGGCGGCGGCGGCTGCACAGTCCTGAGCCACGATGGAGGCTCGCAAGGATGCCTGAGGAACAGCCAGGGAACGGAATGGACGGGATCAAACAGCAGCACGTGGAGAAAGATGGCAGGCTTAGCCCCAGACTCGACCTTTGGGATATTTTCATTAAAACAACCACCACCAAACGGATAGCTAGGAGAAGCACACTTTATTAGATAACTAAATCGCAGAAGAAAAAAATAATAAGGAAAAATCCAATTTACTTGAGCTAAAATATTTTCTTCCTTCCATTTCCCCCCATTCATTTCTCAAACTGTTCCAAGTGCTGAATGCATATTTCCCGGTTGTTAAAAATTCAAACAATAGAAATATACCTAGCATTGGGCTGAGGATCTAGCTCAGTTGGTAGATGCTTGTCTCACATGTACAAGGCTCTGGGTTCAGTCCCCAGCACCACACACACACACACACACACACACAAATGTATCTAGGGTAAAAATTAAAAGTAGCCCATAATTTCCCTGCACCTTATCCCATCCTTCCCTTGATCTTGTTCTCACTTTCCCTGATAAGGGTTTGTGAGAGATTCTTCCAAATTTCTTATACCCTTTGATGTATTCTTAGGCATTAATTGAGTCTTTGTTTCCCCTGAACTTCTCCCTCCCTTTCTTCCTCTCTGTCTGTCTCTCATTAATGAGATCACACTCAACATGTTGCTCTGCATTTTCTTCTTTCAGTCATCATTACATTTGGGAGAACTTTCCACATCAGTTCATAACACCCTGCTTAATTTATTGCATACATTTTCATTCAGAAGAAACACAAAACTTTGGGTAACATTTGTATTTTGATTTATACTAATATTACATATAGTTAATAAATACAATAAGAAAAAGAATAAAACAGGCATGAAATGAAAGTATAAGTGAATAAGAAATAAGAATAAATGAGGCAAACTTCTATGGGAAAAACATCATCTGTTGGGGTTTTGGGCTCTAGCCTTTGATTCAGTGGGCATACAACTAACTGCATAAATGAGCCTGTCATCCAATATGATTTCCTTCATCCGCTAAACTAAGTCAAGCTGCTGAGTGTTTTCTAGGTGTGTTTGTCCACAGATGAAGCCTGATCTGCCTTGTAAGCGTTTTCTTACTATAGCACTTCTTCACTAGTCCCTGCTTACTTCACCTGTAATCACAAACACTGAACTGTCTGGCAAAACTAGGTACCCAGCACAGCAAGTGCTTTATATTCATTAATTCACCCAGTTCTCATAGCACTCCTGAGGCAGGGTCTGTTATTAACTCCATCTGCAAAGACTCAGAGAGGTTAGGAAACATGCCCGAGGACACATGATCTTCGTATGACAGGAGATAGGTGCAAACAGGGGGGCCAGGTCCAGATCCGCCATGCTCACAAGCCTTGCTGTTCCCACTCAGCATTAGGAAAGTTGCAGGAGTCAGATATCCATTGTCTGACACTCAGTGATGTTAGTAAATATGGCAAGTGCAGTCAATGTTGCAATTGCTAGTCTAAGCATGGTTTAATTAACAAACTGGTGTTATACACAAACTCTTGAGAAGGAGGGAACCTCTGAAATAGAAGGGTTTACTGAGCCATTATATGCACTAAAAGACCTCCTGGGACAAGCTCCTGCCACTTCTAGCAGCAAGCCTAGGTAGCAGTTGGAAAATGTTTGTTGGACCAGTGCTAAGTCCATTTATAATGAAAATCCAAGGAAGAGAGACATGAGCTGTTTCCATTGAGCCCACACTGATAAGAAGGATGGGACAAAGCAAACTGGGGAAAGTTCCGGGATAGGAATGCTGTCTCTAAGGAGAAGTATTCGCTGTTCTGGGTTGGTTGGGGTTGTGAGCAAGCCACTGTGGCATGTAGAGGGTTGTGATGAGACTTGATTTAAGGTTTTAACATACATTGAGGACCTCAAGATGGTCTTTTGTTCTTTTCAGCCTGTAGCTGTTGACTGATCAACCTTCTCCATCTCTCTTCCTTTCTGTCCTCTAGCCCTCATAATTAAATTTAGGACATCTTAGAATATTTCTCTTATTAAAATAAGAAAAGATGCATTCCCATTGGGAGAGAGTAGTCTCTTCTTCTTGAAATATACTGGGAACAGTTCTTTTAGAGTTTTAATTTAACACTCATGCTCTAGTTTGGATGTTGAATGATCTGAAAGGCATGTATGTTAAAGGATTGATCCCCAGGGTGGTACCTTTGGGAGGTGGGGAAACTTTTAGGAGGTGGCACTTTGTGGGAGGTACTCAGGTCATTGGGGAAGTACTGTTGAAGGGGATTGTAGAACCCGAAACTTGTCTTCCTCTTTTTGCTTCAGTCATAAAGTGAACGGTTGTGCTCCTCCATGTGCTCTGTACCTTTGCCATCCACCAGAGGCCCAAAGCAATGGACCTGCCTGATCTTGAACTGGAACCTTCAAAATTGTAAGCCAAAATAAGCTTTTTCTCTTTATAAGTTAATTATCTCCAGTATTTCATTACAGTGTTAGAAAGCTGACTAAGATTAGCTTATCTCTAAGTAAAACTGGCCTCAACTTTCACATCTGGCCCATTTTGGTATTATGCCTATGGTATTTGTTCCTAAATTTGATTTCTGGTTTTTATTTTTCTATCTAATAATCTACACACTGCATGTAGAATGTAACATTTATATATATGGACATTCATTAATCAGGTAATGCCTACCCACAACCAGCACAATAACCCTTCTCATTTCAACAAGGTGATTTCTTAACTTTTTTTAGACTTTTAAACCATTAATGTGTTTATTAGGCATGGAAAATAATAATTTTCCATTGAATCTATCTTGTGGTTCTAAACCAATATTTGTTCTTATTGTGCTAGAAATGCCAATTGTTAGGGAGGATATCCCTTCTCTCATCTTGATGCTCGCTTCCATTTGAAGGGGACTTGGTTGCTGTAGCACCCCAGTCTTCTCTATTCTATTAATTCTGCTGTACAGGAGGTGGAGTGACTAATCTTGTGTGGCTTCACTCCTCCCTTTTTTCTCTTGGGAACACACTGTGTTAAGAAAACAGGGATTCTTTTCTGCTTCTGTTTAAGTCTTATCTAGAAAGCTATCTTATATGAGTTGTTCTGTTTGGCCCAGAAATTGCTGTAACTGAATGTGGAAGTCTGTGTACTTCTGCGGTCAGCTATGTTCTAATACGAAGGTTTATCATCCACCTTACTCTTTATCGGAGTTAAAGATAATATTTGATCTCTTGTCTGCCTATCTGTTTTATTTCCCAATCTGCTCAGAATAGAGTAAATAAAGAAGTTTTGTTCATTGAACTCCTCCCAAGACCATTGTACATAGTAACCCACAGTTCCTGTCTTTGAAGCAGCCATGTATATTGCCACTTGACCTTGACACCTCCTCTCCACCCCTTGTCTCCTTATACCTGGTCCCATGACTGTGGCTTGACCTGAAAAAAGGAACCTATCAATCTGAACTAAGACGTGGTTATGGTTTGGGTATGAGGTGTCTCCCAAAAGTTTTTCTGTTAATATTCAGGAGGTGAAATGATTTATCATGAGAGATGCAACTTAATCAATGGTTCAATCCATTTTGTGGATAATTTGAATGAATTATTGTGTGGTAACTGCAAGCAGGTAGGACATGGCTGGAGAAGGGGGTCCCTGGGGGGGAGCCTATGGGATCATATATTTTGTCCCCAGTCCTCCCACTCTCTCCGTTTCTGGTCTGTCATGAGCCAGGCAGCTTTTCTCCATCACACTCTTCTGCCATGAGCAATGGATCTGACTGACCATGAACTGAACCTCTGAAATTGTAAGTTCAAATAAGCTTTTCCTTCTCTAAGTTGTTATTGTCAGGTATTTTGGTCTCAACAACAAAAAGCTGACTAACACGTAGGAAGAATTTGCCTGTTCTTGCAGATAGAAAGAAATAGAAAGTGGAGATTAGCTGAGCCACATTTATGGAAAACCTGAAGGAAAATCCAGAAATAATGGCTCTGCAGCCAACTTCACCTTTCCTGCGTGCATTCTTGGAGTCATATGTCCTCTGCACTGTCCAATATTTACTTTCATTATAATGCACATCCCTTTTGAGTCTACTTGATTGAACTTCTCTTCCAACCAACCAAACATAGCCTAACTAAAATTAAAATGCTTCAAACTTCTATTGAGTTTTATCAAATAAACCATTAATCTAAAAATACAGTTTCATGATGAATATCAGTCAGTCATTTGACATTCACAAAATGTGAACTCAAAAATGAAAAAGCAAACTGATGGTCCTGCATGTGCACCGTTCTGTCTAATAAGGCCAGTCTCTGAGCAAAAGTCCTACCTCTGGGGCACTACATAAATATGTTTATTTGGTTTGCAACTTAGGCAAACTATCTACAGGACTTGAAGTAAGCAACTTAGGCTTACTATCTACAGAACTTGAAGTGTCTTCCACTGCCAGCCCCTCTCATTCTTCTGCTTAGAAAGAGAAGCTCCATTCCTATCACCCTGCTCATGTCTGTGTACCTTGGAGGGCACTCAGCGAGCCAATGAGGACCTTCTCTTTGATGTTGCACTTCTGTGCTTGACCTGTTCTCCTCACTGGGGCCTCACTTCCGCTTGAGGATGTGATGTTTAGAGGCAGGCTATTCTCCAGAAGTGACTCTTGCCTCATTATAATGGTTTCCATCTTTGTAGCACCATCTAATTTATGAAAAATATTCACACACATGAACTTTTTTGAATCTTACTGAAATTCTAAAGTCTAAGTAAGGAAACTGAGGCTAAGAGGCTAACTGACTCTTCAAAGATACAAAATTAAAAGGATCAGAATCAGGCAGGCATTAAAGTCTCTCTCTCTCTTATATGCATGTACATATAAGTAAATATATATTATTGTGGTAAAACATAAAATTTATTATCTTAATAATTTTTAAGTGTACATCTCAGTAGTATTAAATATATTTACATTGCTGTGAAGGAGACCTCCTGGACTTTTTATCTTGCCAATTTAAAACTATTTCCATTAAATAGTTCCTCTACCCCCAAATCCTGACAACTACAATTTTACTTTCTGTCTTATGAGTTTAATTACTTTAGATACCTCATATAAGTGGAATCATATAGCACTGATCTGTTTGTGACTGTGTTACTTCATTTAGCATGAGGTCTTCAGGGTTCATCCATACTGTAGGAGGTGATAGAATACCCTCCCTATCGAGGTTGAATATTAGTCTATTGTTTATGTATACCACAGGTGGTTTATCTATTCATCTATTGGTGGACACTTGAGTGTCTATCAGCTCTTGTGAATGTGCTGCCATGAAAATAGATGAAAATACCTCTTTGAGATGCTTTCAGTTCTTTTGGATATATACCCAGAAGTGGGATTTCTGGGTCATGTGAACTTTACTTTTAATTTTGGGAGGACCTCCATACTGTTCTCCATAGAGGTTGCACCATTTTACAATCCCACCAACAGTTCCATTTTTCCACATCTTTGCCAGAACTTTAAGGAATACAAGTCTCTTGAGGGTCACTTCATCTTCTGCTTCTCCTCTGTGGTCTGATCAAGGTAATCTGGAGTAATGCCTAATTGGGGCACAGTGGGTCTTTGGAGCTAGGATTTAATTCACTACTGAGTCTAAACAAGACCCCATATCCTTCACTATGGTGAGAAAATTCTAAGAAAAAGAAGAAATAGAAAAATAACTTCCAGTGAAAAGAATGTTTTTGTTATGCATTTAAAACTAAGAGAAAGGAAAGAAAATTTCCCAGGAGAAGGCCTTAATTCCAGTGCTTTGAAATTCTCTAGTAAAAGTTAGTGCCATAAGAGCAAATGATGATTTGGTGATTATCTGGGGATTCTTCTAGTTGGTCTTTCCTCCATGGAGTTGCAAAGAAGCATTGTTAGTCCAGGGTACCCTCTGTGAAGTGGTATCCCTGAATTGAGGAATGGAGAGACCAAGGTGGAGTTTACCCAGCAGAGTATCAGAGGTAAAGATCTGCACAAAGCAAGAAGTTCAGAGCTCTGCAGAGGGTCCCCTGTGAATCTTTAGCCAAAAACAGAAGAGCTCATGCATGGAAAGAAACACACAAGGCTGGGGAAAGAATCATCTGAAAGGTTCAGGGGAAATAGTCCTTAGGCTTCAGGTAGCTTGTGTTTCCACAAGCCACAACAGAAAATCTTGTCAGTCAAGTGCTAAGAAAAAAATTGCTTCAGCAGAAACTCAAAATTAGCCTCAGAGTAAGATTCATCCAACTTTGTAAGTTTAGAAGGAAGCTTCAAAGAGGTCAACTTATTTCCTAATTTGACTGAGTCCCAGAAAAAAGTCAAGAATCTTCAGAGGCACACAAATGATCTACTATCCAATAAGACGAAATCTACAATATCTGTCATGGAGTCAAAAATTACCAGTCAGAGTTGGGTGTGGTGGTGCATGCCTATAATGCCAGGGGCTTAGGAGGATGAGGCAGGAGGCTCGCAAGTTCAAAGCCAGCCTCTGTGAGGCACTAAGCAACCCTGTCTCTAGATAAAATATTTTAAAAGGGCTGGGAATGTGACACAGTGGTGAAGAACTCCTAGGTTCAATCGCTGGTACAAAACAAAACAAAAAGAAAAACAAACAAACAATCCCCACCAACCCCCAAAACACAACAAGGAAAGAAGTACATATTGTACACATAAATAATCTATAGAAAGTGATCCCAAGTGACAGCTATAACTTTACTGTACATGTTCTACAAGGTAAAATAGAAATTAGGTATATGAAGTATAGACATGGAAGATACATAAAACTTCCAGAGATTGAAAAGATATATAAGGTCTGAGGTAACACTGTAGATATCTGGGTTTGTTTTCTAGCTTCACTAGTTCCTTCCCATGCCAGGTCGCTTGACCTCTCTAGTCTCGGTGACCACATCCGTGAAATGTGGATATTTATTTGTGGTGCTGTTTCAAGATTAGATGAAATTTGGGTCCAGTGCTCAGCACAGAGTTTAGCAGATACAATGTTTAAAAAATGACATGGAATATGATGAGGGAAAAAATAGAAAAAAGAAATCAGTCACTCATTCTCACTTTCTTGTAGGACAAAAACATCTATAGGGCTGGGGATATAGCTCAGCTGGTAGAGTGCTTGCCTCGCAGGCACAAGGCCCTGGGTTCAATCCCAGCACCACAGGAACAAAAAAAAAAAAAAAAAAAAAAAAAGAAAAGAAACATCTATAGGCAAAGTCAGTCTCCCCCAAAAAAGTCTCAGTGGAATTTTCAGTTGAGGAAAACAGACGTAATAATGCGCGTCACATCTATAAGTCTTATCTTATAGCCTTATAAGAAGAACCTCTAACTTCTTTTAATCTCTTTCTTCCCTTCACCAACTCTGAGGATTGATGTTCCTGGAAACTGAGAAAGAAAAAGGGAAGCGAGCATGCTCCATGGCACTTGGTGAAGGGAGGCTGGCTCTTCAAAGGGAACCAGCCCTCTCGGCGCGCACGTGTGCGCTGCTTTTGGCTGTCGCCTACGCAGGAATCCCTCCCCAGGCACCTGTAAACTGAGGCTGCAAACACGCTATTCTGCATCCCGCACGAACACGCCATATATTTGAGCACAGAACATTGCCTAATCTATTTTCCCCCCCTCTACTCTTAATAGATTGGAGCACAAAAGCCTGAGAGAGGGTGACCCGCCAGACAAAAGGGCCTTTGAGTTCCTTGGAAAAGTAGACTTGGAGGAGGATGGAAGGAATCCAAGTGGCCCTATTATTTCCACTTGCACTAATTAGACATTTTTCTGTCAGCTATTGAGCACTGCTGAGAGGCCAAACTCACTGAATTCATTTCTAAAGTGTTTACAGAAGTTTGCATCTGTTTGTGTCTCTTCAGGAGGAAAATAAGCACTTCAATAGCATTGTGGAAAATCTAAACGAAGCATCCTATTCTGGAGGACCTGGCATCCCCGCAGCTGCATAATTTAACTCCGTTCAGGGCCCAAACCTCTCGTATCTCTCTCCAAAACCTAACGATGCAAAATGCAGAGAAGTCAACTCAGGAGAATCTTTTCTTTCCTTTCATTCTCTTTGCTCTCCCTCTTTTGAAATGGCGGCGTGCTGTGTGCTACATACAGATTTAGGTGAGCATCATTCTTGCGGCCTCTCTCCCGTGTTTCCACCAGCACTCTGAGAAATTAATACCCACTTTCATTTGCTGCCAAGTGAGGGGATAGTAAATTCCTCGGCAGCAAAGCAGAATACATCACCATTCTGGGAATCTCCCCGAAATGTAGGCCCGGGGAGCACTCTGACCTCAGAAGGGGAGAAATGAAAGAGGCCAGGGTGTGTGGTAGGGAA
Source organism: Sciurus carolinensis (assembly GCF_902686445.1). NCBI lineage: Eukaryota > Metazoa > Chordata > Mammalia > Rodentia > Sciuridae > Sciurus > Sciurus carolinensis. The sequence goes on from NC_062222.1 coordinate 44,296,532, forward strand.
GGGACACTAAAAAGAAAGTCTCCCTACATGGCAAAATGTGCCTGGGTTGTGCACAATTAGATTAACATGAAAGGGAGTCCTTCCCCCTCCCCCAGCCCCAAAAGAGAAAGAAAAAGAAAACAACACAAAAACCCCAACCCACAGACTACATGGGCAGTGTCTTTGAAATGCATATTGGTCCACACAGAATTCGATTCAAGTTTTTTTGTTTGGGTCTTTAGGCCCACAACTGACCTGCCATTTCAGAGGACTCAAAATTATGATCTTTTTAAGTTGTGTCATAGTAGCAGAATTTTAGTGTTGGGATGAACATAGTCTATCTCGTGATTAAAAATGAACATGAATTTCTATTCCTTTATCTTTCCTCAGAGGCTGACTTAAGGGGAAGATTGTCCAAAAAGTTGCCAAACTCTTTTTCTTGTTGAGTGACCAATTTTAAATACAAATATTTGGATGTGGATAAGAGAATTTGCTGGATTTCTAAAGAGATGGGTTCACAAATGCATACACACCAACACCCAGGCAGGCGTCCACCTGTGCGCATGCACGTACTCACACACGCACCCCCCACACGCACACACACAGACACACACCACACACACCCTGCAGTTGTGTTTTCACATCTGTTTTCAGAAGAAATATGGGATTCTAATTGAGTTTAAGGCACAAAGGGAACTTCATGGCTAGGAAGCTGAGTCAGATGATAAAGGAATTAAAACCCACAATGAGATTTCGATACACAGATGATTGAAAAAATGCTAAAGAGCCTTTTCTAAGGGCTTTTGCTGAACAGCAGCAAGAAAAAGCGTGTGCTGTTTTCATGATTCCTTGCCTTAGTGCCAGCCCCTCCCAATGCTGAGCATCAAGTTTGGGTCCCCGCTATGGGTTCAAAGCCACGATGTGTTCACAGCAATGACAATGGCAGCTGTTCTCAAGGGGGGCTGGGTGAGGGAGCTCAGAACCAAAGCCATCTGGCACTGCAATTGGCAGGAGCGGTGTAAAAAAGGGAAATTATTGCTGCATAGCAAATTGGAAGGTTGCAAAAGGGAAAGTTGGAAGAAGCGGGGCAGGTCCTGAGATGAGGAATCAGCAAAATAAACAAATGAAAGTGATTGACTCCGGCATAGTTATGCATCAATAGTAAACAAGTAAAAATAGAACCCACCAAATTGGAATGCTCAAGATCAAAGGAAGACCACAAAAGGCATGCTCCATGTTTGTCCATCCACCAAATGGGAGAAGAAAGGGTGGGGGAACAGAACTTTCTTAAGGTTTATGCCCAAGACTTATAAACATTCCACTGGTCTTTCCTTCATTTTCTGATGGAAAATGAAAATTCAGGCACATTTGGAAAACACTTGTAAGCTTTTTCTTTATACCTAAAAATAATATTTTGGGTCATCTCTCCCTGCTTTCTCTCCCTCTCTCTCTCTTTCAGATCTATGGTTGATGAAATTGGTTGTTTGTTAAAGGACATAGAAAGCTGTACCAAAATAAACCACCTAACCAGGATGCTGGTGAATCTCAAGGCTGCTGTAAACCTTGACCTGCTCACCTTACTCCTCTGGACTGTAGGTGCTATCGCCATCCTGGTTCCTGTCATTACTTTTGGTGATTTTAACATTCACATTGGTGATTTACCCAGCACACTCTTCTCTGCCCATGACCTCTTTATCTCTAGTGATCTCATTCTACATTTGCTATGGTTTGAATGTCCCCCACCAAACCTTATTTTGAAATTTGATCCCCATTGTCAGGTCTTAGAAGAATTCAACCCTAGTATTTGGAGGTGTGAACCCTAGTATTTGGAGGTTGGAGGTAGTTGAGGTTACATGAGGGTGTAAGGGTGGGGTCCTAATCTAATGGGCTTGTGACTTTATAAGAGGAGAGATCTGAGCTGGGATCTTCTGTCTTGCCATGTGATGCCTTGCACCAATTTGGGACTCTGAAGAGTCCCCTCCAGCAAGATGACACTCGCCAGATGTGGTATTTTGGACTTGCAAAACCATGTGAGGTGAAGAAACCTTTTTATTTATTTATTTTTTGGTACTGGGGAGTGAACCCAGGGGTGCTTTACCACTGAGCTACATCACCAGTCTTTTATCATGTTTTCTTTTGAGACAACATCTTGATAAGTTGTTTAGGGTCTCTCTAAGTTACTAAGACTTGAACTTGTGGTCTTGAACTTGTGATCCTCCTGCCTCAACCTTTGGAGTTTTGGGGGTTATAGGAGTGTATCGCCATACATGGTTCTAAACCATTGTTATTTATAAATTACTTGGTCTGTGTTATTTAGTTATAACAACAGGAAATGGACTAAGGTAACATCATACCTTAGAACTCGTCATTTTAACAGAATCTCAGAATTTCAATTCAGTCATTTGTTTCTCTGGTATTTATCACCTGTCCTTCCATTGCCCTTCCTCTGCCCAACTCCACACAATTCCGGACTGCTTCCAGAACATCCACCAATCCCTTCACCCTATTTTCTTTTACTATTCTACCAATTCTCTCATTTCCTCACGTCTCTTTAAATTCCATGATGCCTCAGTGTAATGACTTTTGAAAAAGCATCCTTTGTTCCTTTGCCCCTTTCTGCCTGTGTCATATTTATCTGGAAAATTCCAACCATATTTGTTATTTGGAGAAAACCCTGGCCTCGCATTAGAATCACCTAGTGGGACTTTAAAAAAAAAATTCAGATGTCAGATGGCACCCCAGACCAGTTACACCAGAATCTTTGGCAGTGTACCTAGGCATCCGTTTCTTTTAATGATTCCCAGACAATTCCAATGTGTAGCCAGAGGTGAGAACCCTGAACTCTCCTGACTTCAGCCTTCCTGAGATAAAATGAGTTTTCTGATGAGTGAGGCAGGTCTCTTCTGCATGAAGGAAGGTGACTGCCAATGTCAGAAAGAGTCTGGAGTGGAAATTTTTCCACCTCAGTTGGCTGAATAACAGAAGTTACATTTTATAATAATAAAGGTTACTCTTTTGCCTCAATTTCTCAATTGGTTCTGAATACAAGAGGGTAAGATGAGTGTTATTCATTGACACTTAAAATTCCAATATTATAGCATATTATCTGCGTAACCTGAGCTTCTACCTAAGCAAGCGATTTTGGCTGGAGAAAAACACACAAGCATGACACTGTCAACTTATGATCATGACACCAGCACAGGTTGGCCATCTCAGTTACAGTTCCATCTTCTGCTCTCCTCTCAAGTTGCCAAAAACCCCTCTCACTTCCTCACTATCCATTAATGGCCTTGTTTCTTATTTCACTGAGATAAAAGAGTCAATGGGAAGAGATTGTCCTTATTCTTTTACTTAAATTTATTGACATTTTTGTGTCAGAACCCATGTGTCCCTCATCCTCCTATTGGTAAAGATACCAAACAGTATTATCCCTTCCTTCCATTATGCCTATAGGTACCTCTCTCTTCAGCATCATTGATTTCCTCATCACTCCTGGATCAAGCTTATCAGCATACAAACATGATGTCTTGCATCTCTAAAAAAATTCTGTCTTGGTCACATGTCTCTCTCTAGCTCCTGTCCCATTTCTCTGTCTTCCTTTATAGCCATGCTCGAAAGATTCATCTAAACTTCGTCTTCACTTCTTTGCCTCCACTCTCTTAATTTCAACACCTCCCCATGCTCCACTGAACACATTCTTTTCAAAGTCGCCAACAACCTCCAAATCCAATGACCATCTATTAATCCTCAACTTATCCAAACCCCAGAAACACTTGGTTGAAATGCAGACTTGAAATCTGCAGCTCAGATCCTGAAATGCAGATTTGTATGTGGAATTGCCCAGGATATCCTAACTAGGATGTCAAATTTAACATGTTTAAAGTAGAATTCTTTACTTTCTCCCCCATACTTGCTTCTCCAGCTCAGTAATAACATGCCATCTACCCATTTAAGACAAAAATCTTAGGTTTTTGACTCCATGTTCTTGCCTCTTATACTCTCATCCTCTACATTCAAACCATAGCAAAACATTTAAAATATGTCCAAGAGCTACCATTTTTCATCTCCTCTAGAGCAGCAACTTCAGTCCAAGTCACTATGATCTTTCATGGATGGGTGTAAGCAGCAGCCTCCTAACTAGAATCCCTGCCCTTGCCTCCTGTGTCCCTCTTCCTCTGGTCCATTCCTCATACAGCACCCAGAGTGATCCCTTTAAAATGTAAGTTAAATATTGTTGATTCCCTGCTCTCAACTTGAGCATGGCTTCCCATCCCACTTGAAATGCAATTTAAATCTGTTATCATGGCCAACCAAATCTTACATGATATTGCCTCTGACTGTTTATTCCTTCCCATTCTCATTATTTCTTACTCTTCCCCAGCCTCCTTTCTCAGCCTTCAGCAAGTCAAACATGTGTCCTTGAGCTGTGGTATGTGCTGCTCCTCCATCTGCAATGCTCCTCCATTGCTATCTTCATGCTTCTCCATTCAGATCTGGGGTCTAATCACCCTTTACAATAAGCCTTCTGTAACCATTCCTCCAAAATAATACCCACAAGCACTCGCTATCCTGTGACTCTGCTTTTTTTTGTCTTCATAGCCCTTATTGCTCTCCAACATTTAATTATATATAATTATTAACATCATATATATTATTAAAATTATATATGTATATATAATATATACAATATACAGTAAGCATTCAATATACTGAGTGTTCCATCTGTTCATTTCCTGTCTTCCCACTGAAAGCTTTTCATTACATTGTTTCAATGCCTGAGTACTCTGGTTTGTTCTCCACTATGCCTTAATACCTTAAAGATAAGGTTTTAAGTTGCAAGTGGTTGTGAAAAAATGAATTAGTTCATGACTCTCTAGTTCTTTTGTTGATTCATTTATTTTCACACATGTATGTATAGCTGTCCCAGTGATACTTTAGTCTCTAAATCATGATTTATTTATTATATGAAGCATAAATGAAAATACTGATAGACCAAACTTCCCTCATCCTGGGAGTAAAACACCAAATAGCTAAAGAAGATCAAAGCAAACAGTAAGGAAGACAGAAAGGATTTTGTCTTCCCAGGTAGCTTGCTCTAAAAGCATAGACTTTTATCATTGAGTAGGGAATCTCAAAGTACTTATTAGTTATGGCAATTTCATGATTATATGCATCATACAAAGAAAATTTAAAGAAGTCTTCTGGGGCTGGGAATGTAGCTCAGTTGGTAGAGTGCTTGACTTGCAAGCATAAGGCCCTGGGTTCAATCCCCAGCACCACAAAAAAAAAAAAAAAAAAAAAAAAAAAAAAAAGTCTTCTACCTATGAAAATGCCTGTTCATCTATAGGAAATCTATAATATCTTCAAGGGCCTCTTCATTGAAAGTAACTATCAAATAGAAAGCAAAATCAGCTTAGTGCTGTGGTGCATACCTGTAATTCCAGCAGCTTGGGAGGATGAGGCAGGAGAATCATAAGTTCAAAGCCAGCCTCAGTAACTTAGCGAGGCCCTAAGCAACTCAGTCAGACCCCGTCTCTAAATAAAATACAAGAAAGGGCTGAGAATGTGGTTCAATGGTTAAGCACCCCTGGGTTCAATCCCTAATGAAAAAAAAAAAAAAATCAAAGGTCTGTATTGGTTCATTGAAACACTTTGCTGAGGGCAGAACTAACTCATTTGGAGCCATGAGTTCTACTCTCAAAAAATGAGGGAAAAATTCATTGTTGCAATATATACCATTAACAGTGGAAAACTTTGCACTTGAAACTTCATAATGTAGCTACTGATGCTAGGCATACAATTTAATGAGAATTCATTCATTCAACAAAATATTAGGCATCTTCTGGATACATATGAAAAACATGATATAAATTAATAATCAAGACATGTGGTATTTTACCTAATCTGTAAATATTTTAAAGATGAAAGTTCCTGCCTGAATGAATTGGGAGTATAGAAATTACAAAATAAACTAGTGTCAGAGTTGGAAATAAGAAGATAATATTTGGACCTCAGGTTTTAGATTTTAATCTGAGTTAAGCTGTTAGCTATTTTTCTGAAAAGATAACTCCCCAGAGGAAGCGTTTTCTGATGAGGATGATGTAGCACATAGCCTCTGGACTCCTGGGAAGATTACCTTCCTTTCAAAGAATACCAAGTCAGATCACAAGGCTAAAATCCTTTTTCAATCTAATATGGAATTAGAAGAACTTTGCAACCGATGGTGGGATGATGGTCTTTCTATTTCTTTGGGAACTAAGTCCACCCTACACAAATAGTATTCCTGTAATAACCAGTGGGGGCTGTCAGGGTCAAGACTAGGATCTCAGTCTTTGCCCCCAAGGCACTCCAGGAAAAAACCCAGACCACTGGATCACCACCAAATGTCTCAGTGACTCTGACAATCAGAATCCTGCAGTCTGGGGTTCTCCTACATATACATTAGTGATGAGTAATTCCCATCTTTTTTTCTTTTATAGGGAAGGGACTCATAATTTGAACAAATTCACAGACATACTATATGAAATGTTTGATTGTTTGCATTCTTTAAAAGGTTGCCTATACATGTTAATAATTTTGAGAATATATCAGTCATTTTCGACTATTAATAGCTATATTCTGTTAGAGGCTTGATTATTCTATTTGATCTTAACTTCTGTCTGTCTTACTTTCATGACTATAACAATCCTATCTGGCTCCAAACCATGTCCTTTTGTCAATTAACTTATATAGTAATAATAGTTAAGAGTGTTGTTCAAAGCATTCCTTGCTACCCCCCCCACTCATTTAATCCTCCAAACAATCTATAAGGTAAATACTGTTATTACTCTCCTTAAGGGGTAGGAAAATGGAAGCCAACAGCTAGGTGGGCAGCACTAGGATTTAAAATCTAGCAGTCTCATTTCCAAGGTGACTTACTTAATCTCTATCTATACTGCCTTAAATTTATCCAGAGTGTCTTTGGTGCAAAAAGCATATGCTGGAATAGTGGCAGATATAAAATACAACAGAACTCTTTGTGCCCTATTGTCCCTAAGGATCTTTATTTGTTCTTAAAGTAATAATTGTCACTGAAAGGATGGCAAAAGCTGAATTGTGCCTCTTGTCATTTTAACAGTTAAGCATGCTTAGAGAAACACATGGAACTGACTTCTCACTTTAGAATCTCATAGCCTAAGAGTCACATTCACATAAGCACAGAGGAAATACATATTTTTAATCAATGAGGAAAGGCTTTGCTTTAATAAGATCTCAAATTAAAATAATCCTAGAACTACTGAAGTAGGAAGTGTTCCATTCGCTTGATGGAATGGCTATTTATGTTCCAAAATGTTTCATTTGGTGGAGAGACTCAATATAAGATTCGTAAATGAAGAGAATCAATAATTTGTTTATAATGTGATTTGATTGTGTATTTTCAATGACAAGATATTAAAGGGGAGAATAAAACAGTGCTACTTCAAACAGGTTATACATTAGAATCAACAGTGACATTCCTTTAATACAGATTCTTCAATTTCAGTAAAGGTCTACTAAATCAGAGTTTCTAGATAATAAGACTTGAGAATATATATTTTTAGAAGTGGCCTTCTCTACCCTCCTGCTAGCATACATTCATCTTGGGTAATTCTGGTTCAATCAGCCCCTTGGCCAGTATTGGGAATCTCTGGTATTAAGTCATTTTAGTCATAAACAGATCTAAATTATATGCACTTTAAATCTATTAGGTAAAGGAATGGCTTTATACAAAGAGTGAAGGATAATTGTCACAGTTCTTAGGTAATAAAATGGGAGAACTACTGAGAGAGAAAATTGGGAGTCTGACCCCTAAAGCCCTTTTACAATTCCACCTGGCAATGACTCCAGAAGGCCCAGAGATCTGAATTTCATGTTCAAGGCCAGAAGTAATTCATGCCTCATGCAACAGGAGGTTTTCAACAGTCATGAACCTCTATTGCTTTTAGTCTTCACATGGTGAATAAATATAAAAAGTCCCAGAACTGAGTTGATAATATTTTCAAAACGTGACAGATTGGTCATATATATGGAGAAGAAGCCAATTCATTGAGACAATTTCATGAGGAAGCCAGTCAAATCAGCACAGAGACATAATTGTGGGAAAGTACAAAGAAAAGGGGTTTTAGCTACATAGAAGCACTATGTGATTTTTTAGCAACTTTTAGATTACAGTGTTCTCATCTATAAAAGGAAGATAAAAATATCACGTCAATTACTGAGAAGATTAAAGAAAAATACACATAAAGTGCCTGGTACTTACTAGCTGCTCAATATATTATAATGCTCATATCTTGAGTGGATTGAGGATGAATCTGTGGAATCAGTCTCTGATTGTGGAATCAATCTCAAAATGGAAAGAAAATCAAAAAGTGTCAATTGAAATTTACCAGTGAGAAAGAAATTAAGCTTTGCTAACATTTTAGAAAGTGGATTGACCAGTGTCTGACTGTCCGATGTTACCCATAGCACAAGAGAGGGGCTCATCTTGGAGGCACTGACCTTGAGAACTTTTATTAGACTGTTTTCATTGTAGTTTATTATAGTTTGTAGTAATTGGTTACATAGGTTTAAAAATTATATTCCCACAAATTATAGATACTTTAGTATAATTTATAATGAGAGGAGGAAAGATGACAAAAATCAAGGCAAGAACTTTCAAGAATGTTCAAATGTAGGACGTTAGACATTTTTCTTTGGTAAAAAGACAAGTGCTCCAAATCTGTCTGTCTTTTCTGTGATGACAAGTGAGTGACAACAATGTGTCACCCAACAAATATTTTGAGAAATGTCTTTCAAATAATGAGGACTGGATGTGCTTACATCATTGTCATTTTGGTACTAAAAATAATGTATTGCATAGAAACAAAAGACATGCAAATGGGAAATTTTTTACTTGTTTAAAAATCTTTCCAATGAAGAGTTCAGATTTTTGATACTTTTTGTTAAAAAAGTAATATCCTCTATTAACTTGCATCACATACAAGTTTCATTAAAGAAGGTAAAATTTTCTTTCCTTATTTCTTTCTTTCCTTCTTTTTTTTCTTCCTCCTCCCACCCCCATGATGGGGATTAAACCCAGGACCTTGCACAAGCACTCTACCCCTGAGCCACACTCCCAATCCTTTAAAAAAATTTTATTATGAGACAGGGTCTCTTTAAGTTGCCCAGGATGACCTCAAACTTTCCATCCTCCTGCCTCAGCCTCCCAAGTAGCTGAGATAATAGGCTGAAATGTGCAGACTAGCTAGCTGCATTTCAACAAATGATTTCTCATAATTAGTGAATGGGTTGAAATATAAGTAGACAAATGAGTAACAACAGCTGATCATTTCTATTTGGATCTACATATTTTTGGCACATGATTTTTTTCAGTGAGAACAGTCTTTAAAACCAAGTACAGGCAAAGTGGCTCACACCTGTAATCCCAGCTGTGCAGGAGGCTGAGAAAGGAGGATTCAAAGTTCAAAGCCAATCTCAGCAACTAAGCAAGGCCAAGCAACTCAGCGAGACCCTGTCTTTAAATAAAATATGAAAAAGACTGGGGATATGGCTCAGTGGTTAAGCACCCCTGGGTTCAATTCCTGATACCAAAAACAAAACAAAACAAAAAAACCCAGAAATACATATTGAAATAAATTGTACTAGCTACATCTTCATAACAGAGTACTAAGCCAAGATTTTATAAACCAATTAAACATATTCAATCATAATGTTGATGAAAATAAAAGGTTCTCATGCCAGTAGTGCTTCCTTAAAAATTATTTTAAAAAATATTCATTTAATCTTCATGTCATTAATTTAAAATTTTGATCCTATAGAATTCTAAATAACAATACACAGTACATGCATATAATAAAATAGGCAAGTAGCAAACTATATATATGTGAGTATATATGTGTGTATATGTATACATGTGAATGTATGTGTGTTATATGTGTGGGAAGCCATCCATGACTGGTATGAGAACTGGGTGAAGTTCTAGCCATTAACCAGGAGTGCCTGGCCTCAGGAACTCACAGACCAATATCCACTGTTTGAGAATGCCTGAGTCATGTAGTATCCTGTGTTAGCTCACCGCTCAGGTTCAAGTACAAGCACCAGAGATGAGAGTGGCCTGCTAGAGCCAAATGCCCTGCTTACTCCCACCCCTATCTTGCTTTTCTTAAAGAAGCTTCTACTCGTCCCTTTTAATCTGTATTACTATAAATAAAGCAAGCTCGGGGTTCTTCCTTTGTTAGAGCCAGACCCTTTTGGATGGCTCAACTGATCATGCCCTTTCTCTTAAAATATTCTTGCCTTTTGTCTTATTACTGATATGGAAATTTCATAGCTTTCATTCTGCACACCCCTCCGACAGGAACCCTTTCCCTCACCCACTCGGGACCTGAGCGAGACATATGTCTATATATATTGTTTGCATAAGAGTTATTCCTGATGGAAGCTGGATGTGCTAGTGCAGGTTCATAATCCCAGCACTCAGGAGGTAGAGGTGGGAAGTTCACTTGAGCTCAGGAGTTCAAAACCAGCCTGGGTTTAAAATATTTGGTTTCTATCCTTGTGAGTGAGACCAATCTGTTTCATGAGGCAGGCAGATAAAGGTATAAATGGGTGACAAAAAATGGCAGGGGTGGGGGTCTCGGAGGGGAGAACTGAGATTGGATCCCAGCTTAACTACACTTTGTGGCTTGCCTTGGGAATGTCTCTCAAGTTCTTGGAGCCAATCGCTTCCTTAGCAAAATGGGTGTAATGAATTCATTCTATTTTGCAATATTGTCATTCAGATTATATTGTGAAGAATCTGTCAGATAGAATCATATGAAGCTGCCAGTATTGGATGTTTGTTGACAAACACAGGTAACATTCTATGGTTCAACCCAATATAAACAGTATCAGATATATATATATATATATATATATATATATATCTAAATAAGGAGCTTAAATATATATATATTTAAATATATATATATATAAGTAGCAAACTATATATATGTGAGTATATATGTGTGTATATGTATACATGTGAATGTATGTGTGTTATATGTGTGGGAAGCCATCCATGACTGGTATATATATATATATATATATATATATATATATATTTAAGCTCCTTATTTTTATATATATATATATATATATATATATATATATCTAAATACATAAAATTTTGAGGGTGACATTATTCTTCCTTGCTGGCAAGCATGAGTGAACACATCCTTAGGATTACGTATTTTCTGAAGGTCATGCTTCTTTTGTCTGCCTGACACTTCAACTTGTTCATTTTCTGCTAGTTGCTCTGCCCACAGGTCTTAGTCAAATCAACTCCTCCAGGACTTGGCTCAGCCTTCAGGCCTCATTATGGGAAGACATGAAATTCATGCCATAGGGTTAGCCCTCATCAAAGGGATAACTCGCATGCCTGATCCTGGGGCAACCAGAGTTTTGTTGGTAGAATTTTAAGGACAAGCCACCATTTTAATTTATCTTCCATTGAAACTTGAAAGTACCGTATTAAAAGGACAGTTTTTGGCAGAGTTTTAGAGCAGGGTTTAAATCCGTGGTGATTTTAATCATACTCTTATCTTAAAGTCTGAAAGTACATAGCCTTGGGGCTAATATTTATCCTCCCAAGGCTCCATTCTCTTGGCACCTACTTTTCATTTATTAAATGAAATTTATTTTTGAAAAAGCTGAACCTTTCATCTGACTTCTATTCAAAACAAGAACTACAATATTTAGTAGAAGAAATGAAAGTTTTAAATGTTGATGATTAGAAATTCTAAAACTCCCATTTTAATTAATTCTGCCCTGAATAAAGTCAAACTATATTAACAGAAGGGACAGAGGGGTGGGTTATGGGGCAGCAGATAGAACAGGAGCCCAACAAAACAAAGGCTGCTGGATCCTACAACAGCTCTGCATAAAGACTCACTTAATCATGGGATTGTCAGATTCAGGGAGGAGGAAACTCCAAGTTTAGGATTAAGAAACCTGAGTGTCATTGTCCTGTCATTTCTACCAACTGGCTTCATGGTGAGGTGAGCCACTTCTTATTCTCTCTAGGTTTCAATTTCCCCACGTATCCAACAATGAACTTGAAGGAGAGAATCTCTAAATTCCCCTCCAGCTTTGATGTTCTATTATTTGATAGAGAAAAGATTTGTGTCCTGCACCAATTATATATACATTTACACGTGGGTATGCGTGTGCTCACATGCATGCTAAAATGATCTCTGAAAAGTTAATGGGATATAATGATACTTATAGTAGGTTACCAAATGGGAAGAAAAAAGAATCAGAAAAAAGAACATTGCATGTAGAAGAATCCTTACTTTAGTTGGGGAAAAGATGTATAGCCTGAGTCAATTAATGACTTTAGCATCTCCATTGTTAAGATAAAGTGCACTTCAGTATTTTTACTTAGAAAAGTGGTGAGACCCTGTCTAGGTTTACAGACAACTGTTTGACAGTTGTCTCCTTGCCATTTCTTCTTTATCTCCCTTTCCCTTATTACAATGGCAACAGATATTTATTGTGAAGAATCCAAGAAGTATTAAGTAACTGGTAATCTCATCATCTTAATCAAAATGTTCACCCAAATTTGTTTAGAAGGTTTTCTTGTTCAGAATTACTAGTAGATGCTTTTATAAGATCTATATGGTTTTTCACTTTGCTTTTCAAAAATTAGTTGATAACCTCTTTCTGAATTTGGTACAGGAAAAAATGACAAATTGCTATTTGATGCATTAATTGTATTGTGGAGAAAAGTTGGCAGGCCACAATGCTCATGGGCACTGCCAACATATTTTCTGATTTTCTTCTTCTGGATACATGGTAAGATTGTATTTCATTGGGAGAAAAGTGTGATCATGTGCCTTCTCTTGATCAGTGTCTTACAATCCGGTGTGCAGATCCTCATTTCTGCTGCCTCTCTCTGACAGCAACCAGTGATATTCCGGATGGCATGTGTTCTATCAGTCTGCATCTCTGCTATAAACCCCTAAGTTTTCGAGTTTTTATTTTTCTGTTTTTTTCCAGCAGCATAACCTTATTATACTTACAAGGAATCTGACCAGAAAGAGAGACAGGAATTGGATAAAATCTTGGAAAGAGATGATGTGGTCTGAACTAGTATAGTTATGACTGAGGAAAAGAAAATACATTTGAGAGATATTTAAGAGGAAAATAAGTAGGGCTTGGCAACTGAATGAGATAGAGTATAGGGGAAGATAGAGTCAAAGACGACTTCCACATCTTGATTTGGATAAACAGGTGGTTACACATCATGACCTGAAACAATTGGTAAAATTGTGAGAACCCAACATTTTATTGGCTCTAATGACAAATAGTTTTGATGGTCGTCCATATATCTTTTTGGCTGCAATATAGCTACAACCCTGAGACTGCTCTATGTGTCTTGCCCTTTCCAGGATCCAGACAGAGGGAACAGCCCTATCTTGTTCATTAAATGAAAGAAAATTTCCAATTGCTGAACCACACAACTGCTTAAAAATCTCCTGCTTGGTACTGGTGGATGTCACTTCTAATCACATTTCATTGACTGACACAGGTCACGTGGCCAAGCCTGATAACAGCATGGGAAGGTGTATCTCTTTCTGAGGAAGGAATGCAAATCTCATGTCAGCCATGAAAATGTGGCAACAATAACACCACCTAGTTCATCCCATTCATAATCATATTCCTCGAGCTGTTTTTCTGCAATACCTTTCACATATGCTTCCTCTCTCTTCTCAATCCTGACACACGTGTTCCCACATGGCCATTTTCTCCTAATAAGTTCAAGATCTCCCCAGTCTAATTCATAATATGCACAATGAATAAAGTTATTTTCTTCAGTTATTTCTTTTTACAAGGAAGAATTTAAGACATTTATTTAAATGCTTTCTATTTTTGAGAACTGTGTGGCCACAATCACCCTGACCACTGCCCAACCAATTGTCTGTGTGGGCCACACACAGCACAGCCTCATTTCTATGCCATTATGCCTGCATATCAAACACCATGTTCATTATTTCATTTAAGAGTGTTAATTGAAGATTCATTATTTTAGGTATGAGGAACATAAAGGTTAGCACAGAAAAAGTCCCTGTCTTCATGGATCTTATAGTCAATTGGGGAAAGAGACAGGAATAAATAAAGCACCACACACGAATGTAAACAGCAACTTGGAAAAGTTCTACAAAGGTGATACAACAGAATGTGGCATATGATAGGTGACTTAATGTAGTCACACAGGACAGAAAAGGAGTCTCTGAAGAACAGAAACCTAAGCTGAGATAGGAAAGATACATAAAAATTTAATCAAAGAGGAGAGAGGGGCAGAGAAAAGCTATGTGCCAGGAAATGTCGCAGTAAGAATGTGGACTGAAAGGATGGATGTGGTTAGAGAGGACAGGGCGGGCACAGCAGAAGGATGGACTGAATCTGGCAGGGCTGTGAGATTACACACTTAGCTATTTCTAGGCATACTGGGGGGACATGACTATGTTTTTAGTTTCCACAAACCACTTCATGTCTGGAGATGGATGTTGAAGACTTAAGTAGTGTGGACATGGAGACTACTCAGGAAGCAATTACAGGAGGCCAGGTGAATGTAACTACAGCTTGGTCAGGGATAATACCGTGGCTTGAATGTGTCCCCTAAAGATCATGTACTAGAAATTTAATCCCCAGTACAGCAGTGTGGGAGGTGGGACCTAATAATAGGTGATCATTAATCCATGAGTGGATTAATGTCATGATTTAGGGTGTAGGTCAGTTAACATGAGAGTGGATTTGTTATGAAAGCCAGTTTGACCCTCTCTTGCTCTCAACCTCTCTTTCCTTTCCACCTTCTGCCAAGAGATGACACAGCTTGAAGACCATCACCAGATGCCAACACTGTGTTCTTGGACTTCCCAGTCTCCAGGTCCATCGGCCAAATAAGTTTCTGTTGTTTATAAATTACTCAGGCATTCTGTTTTAACAGCACAAAACAGACTAAGACAGTGATGACAGTGGAGGTGAACTGGAGAGATACTTGGAAAGTATAGCCAATTAGACTTGGTGATGGTGTAGATAGGGTAGACAAGGGAGGGGGAGGTGACCAAATGACTCTGAAGTTTCCAGTTTGTGCTAGTGGATGGTGATGGTGCCTCTCAATGGACCCTGGAAGACAACCATATCTGGGAAAAGGGCAGAGGATGACCATGAGATTGAGGCATCTGTGAGACATCCAAGAGGAGAAATCAAGCAGGCATATACTTGGTCCTCCTTCTGTATCCTCTATATCAACCTCTGGTGTCTCAACCCTTTAAAAGTCAGTATACCCCTACACGTGTGTCCCTTAGTGGGAAGAACAGAGATGTCCATAGAGAGATAGAGAGTTCAAGTCAAGACGTGGAACAAGTTATTTAACTTTTCTGAACATTAATTTTCTTAACTGTGAAAAGGGAATAGTAATACTTTTTTTTTATTTGTGCTTTTTAGATATAAAGGGAATAGTAACACTTTAAGAATTGTGAAAATTAGAAGAACATATATTGAGTGCTTTTCATATATTAGGTAGTCAATAAATGGAAATAGTTATTTTATTTTTTTAGTTTTTATTTGAGGGGGTACTGGGGCACTTTCTCATTGAGCTACATCCCCAGCCCTTTTTATTTTCTATCTTGAGGCAGGGTCTCATTAAGTTGCTTAAGGCTTCATTAAGTAGCCAATGCTGGCCCCCTTAACTTGTCATCTTCCTGCCTCAGCCTCCTGATTTGCAGGAATTACAGGTGTGTGCCACTGTACTGCCCCATGAGATCTTTTAAAATCTGGGTTTCTTTCCTTGTACCACTACTCTAACATTCCCTAGGTCTTGTCTATGTGGTTGAAACTGTATCACCTCCACAGTCTTATTCCAATTCTTAGGAAGAGGGACTCAGCTAAAGGGTAGGGTCAGCAATTTCCTATAGAGTAAGAAAATTGTAAGTTGCCCATATCGCTTTCACTCACATTTTATTCTGATAAACTTAGTCTCATGACTACACCTTGTTGCAAGTGATACTGGAAATATTGTCTCTTGGTGTGTGGTAACCAGCCCAACTAAAATGGCATTTAGGGATAAATAACCCTCTGTTTCAATGTTGAACAAATGCTGGAAATAATTATTTTAATAAGCAGGTTTTGGTAAGGATTGCCCTCTCTCTTCATTTTTGTAGAATTTTTTCCATGACATGACTGGGATCTTCCATTTATTTTACATTTATCTTAATACTCTATATCAAATGTCTAGCACATGGTGGCACTTAATGAAGTTCTTCTGAATGAATAAGTAAATATGTGGTTAGCATCACTTTTTTTTACATATAGGTGAAAAAATTTTAGCTATTATAGTCCCAAATCACTCAGTTGAAAATGAGAAACATATTTGAGATAACAAGTTACTGAATGAGTCATAACCCAAATGGTGCCCACGACTGCTTTTGAACTCTTTATTACTAGCCTGAAGACTGGCACTGGGGATAAATGAGGTACATTGGTTTTAAGAACATCTTTTAACCAAGAGTTTATTCAAAGAAAAGATTTTAATGTTCCCATTGACAGTATCTCTCTTTTTTTCTTTTCTTTCTTTTTTTTTTTTTTTTTGTGGGGGCTGGTACCAGGGATTGAACTCATGGGCACTTGACCACTGAGCCACATCCCCAGCACTATTTTGCATTTTACTTAGAGGCAGGGTCTTGCTGAATTGCTTAGCACGTTGCTGTGGCTGAGGCTGGCTTTGAACTCGCCATCCTCCTGCCTCAGCCTCCTGATCTGCTGGGATTACAGGCCACGCACCCCTTCTTACCTAGTCCTCACAACCATATAACCACCTTTCTTCAGTTTGATATTTCATTTTCTAATAAGTTCCTACTTCTGCTTCTTTTGCTAAAGATCTTCCTTCATCTTCTCAGCTCCCAGGTTAGTCACGCCAGATGTTTTGGAAGCATTTTCCTGCAGTCTTGAAATGGCCAACTTGTATATTTATTCACATTTATTTATGCTTTAATACTTGCTCCTTTCAGATCTTAAGTAGTTCAAAAACAAAAATATCAAGTTAGAGGGGCCATGGTTATCTGAAGAGGCATCTTAGAAAAATATTCTAAAAGCTGAACTTATCAAAATTTGTCTACATAGGTTTTCCACCCAAAGTAGCATAAGAAAATAACTAAACATTTTAATTTGTGTGTGAGGTGGGGAATTCTCTCTTCAAATCCCTTTTAGGTAGAAAAAAAAAAACCTTTTCAAAAGTATCTGTGGCACTTAGGTTAGTAGATTACTTATTTTCAGTAGAAAGAAAAATGGAAAGAAGAACCCTCAGTCTGAGGGTCTGCTTTCTCTCCTCAGATGAACTTTTTTGTTAGATCATAGACATTAACCTGTTTCTCCTTGAGGAGGCGCCACAGGAAAATCAGGGCTGCCTCAGAACAGGCCTCTTCCTGGAAGAAACCGGTTGGAGGGAAACACCAGTCCCCTGCCAACATCAGGACCCCTAACTCTGCACAGGAATTTCGAAACTGGGGCCTATCAAACTATTCTGCTCCCAATTGCCATAAACATACAAACCCAAATGCACCCTTTCTTGCCCTTCGAAAAGCTTTATTTTCAGATTTCCTTTTGACTGTGTAAGGAGCCGGTCCTTTGGGAAGAGTGAAAGTTACAGAAAAACAATCTGGAGGTGGCATCCACCTGGAGACTGGTGCCCTCTTTCCCTGGCACCTCAGAGGTAGGATGGGCTTTACTACTTAGCCCTGCACTGCTGCAGCCCAAAGTCCTGCTTAGAAGCCAATGCTAACTGCCTTCAGTACTTTTTGAAAAATCCATCAAAGGTTTTGCTGAATGATATTTATAAGGGCCTTACTGTTCTCTTTCAAAATCTGAAATGCCCTTCTCCAGCACTTGAAAAAAGTTGCTCACGCTTTTCATCTTTCCCTCTCAGAGTGTAAACATTGTTTTGAGTGAAAAGAGCTGAAGGAGTGCTTACTTTCCCTTGAAATTTTATTTTTAAATAAGAGAGGGAGAAAATCCTTTTTCTGACTAATACTAATAATACAGGTCAAAGTGTCAGGCGATATACAATTAAATGGAAAACAAAAAGGTTCCCCCTCTTTTTCCCACAGTACAATGGCACTGGAATATAAATTACCGATGAAGATGAAATAATACTTCAAAGCCTATAGGGAAGGGCAGTGCAGTGTTTACAAAGTATTTTCCATGGCACGATGAGACATTAGAGAGGATGGTAACCCACGGACTCGAGGGTGTCGCTGAATAGACTGAAGCTAGCATGAGGCAGGATTTTAGGTCCCTGTAGCCTGTGACCCCACGATATGCTTTGTTTTACAAGGGCAGCTGCAGTTATCAACAGATGTTTCAGCAATAAATAATTGGTATCATCTCGGAAAAGACCCATCTACCTGGGGAGAGGGCATAATACCGAGAACACTGCCCGGCTATTACAGCCACATTAATCTCCCATCTCTCCAGGTTTCTTGGGGAGCGTACTGCAGGTGTTTTTTCTGGGAGAGGGGGACAAACTCTCTCAAGTCAGCAAGCTTTGTGTGCAGTGTAAAGGAGGTTGACCCCTGCCATAAATTTCTGTCTGTGGCCACACACCAAAGGGAAAAAGATTGGAGGGTGGGGGAGGAGGGAGGGAGCCGAGCGGGGTGGTAGAGAGGGCTTGGAAAGGGGTGTTGAGAAGAAAGCAAAGCACACAACACATAACATTTTTTTCTTGATAAAGTTCAGGCTGAGAGAGAACATTGGAAATGACCGTGAATTTCACCAGCTTGGGAACTGTGGAAAAGAGTTATGATTTACCTTTTTCTCATCTATTTTATGTTTAGCCTGTTACCATTATATGTGCAATTAACTGAATGACACAGTGTTTTATCTTCTAAGTGTAATGTTAATTTTTTAAATGGAGGAGGGAATTTTTATAGGAAAGATTCCGTGTCAAGTTAAAAAAAGAAAAAAAACCCACAAAACCATGAAGTCATAAGCAAACTGTAAGAAAAAGATAAGGACTGAAAAGACAAACTCGGGGCCCTTTATTTCTTATGTAAGAATGGAATCTCACAATGTGTTCGTTATTAAAATGTGGCTTCAGTAAGCTGTGATATTGAAACTGATGGCGTCCTGGGACAAAAACAAGCCATGGGATTTATTCAAGCTATTTTTAACCAGCTAAGATAGTAAAAGCAGTGAGAGTTGGAGAGAGCCTGGCCCACAGGGCGCTATAGTTCTCAGTATTTACAAACAGAGTGGTTTAGCAATTGTGCACTTGGGGTCTGGCACAATAGGAAAGTGCCCTAAAAGTCTTAGGAGGTGTGGTTGCTTAATTTATAGCTTGCTGGGTAAGCTAAAGAAAATGATGCTCAGAGTTCAAAAAGCTCCCAGATTAAATACCTCAGGGACTAAAGGAGGCCTAATGGACTGAGTCTTAGAGCTGCCACCAAGTGACCTTGTGAACAGGACACAGACTTCTTAAATTCTCTGTGCCTCTGTTTCCACAATTGTGAAATCCATGCACTATATAGAGGCATAGTGAGAGGAGTGATAAATGTGCTCTCAAAACAGTCCTATAACTGTGAGCAGCTCATCTCCCAGTTCACATTAACTCCCAAATGCACTGAGACTTGAACGTCTAAAAACAACTTTAGGTTTTCAACTGATGTTTCTACAAACTTTGGATGCAAGAAGGAGAACCTGGTGATTGCAGGATGGAACCAGAGAAGTAAAAGTCTGGTAACAGTGATGTGCTACCTCCCGATGACGTCTCACCCTAGGTTCCAAAGTCAGAGAAACTTTCTCAGCCCAACCGTCAAAGCAGGGGCTGCTCCAGCACGGCCACCCTGCTCTCACCTTCCCAGGAAGGCTTGCAGTGTTCTCTGTGCCACCAGCCTAATCACACACGGGCTTCCTGAGCAAGGGAAGCCATGATGGGCTCCTCCAGAGCAGCTCCCTACTAGGCCACAGCTCCCAGAACTGACGGAGAAAAGATTTCTTTCCTGACTGGTCTTGGTTTTCACTCTGGATTCTCCTTTTCTCTTTACCTTGCCCTTTTGGTCCTCACCTCTCTATTAAGGCTCTGCCTCTCCCTCACTCTCCCTTTTGTTCTCTTCAGGACAGCAGTTCTCAAACTTCAGACTGCATCAGAATCATTTGGAGTCCTTGTCTAATGCTGAGTGCTGGGCCCCCACTCCCAGGATTTTTGATTCAATGAAGAGTTTGGATGGGGACCCAAGATTTAGTATTTCTAAGTTCCTATGTGATTCTGACACTGTGCTTGGGAGGTCTCACTGGAAAGAACACTGCATTAGAGGTGCACTGTCCAAAAGAATGGTAGCCCTGGCCACATGTGGCTGTTTTCATAGAAATTAATAAAAAGTCAATAAAACTACAAATGATAGATGACCATCAACTCTAATGTCTCATTGTGACATGGAAATACTTTGTGAACACTGCATTTCCCTTCCCTGTAGGGTTTGAAGTATTATTTCCTCTTCATTGGTCGTTTATATTCCAATGCTGTTGTACTGTGGGAAAAAGAGGGGGAATCTTTTTATTTTCCATTTAATCATATATTGCCTGACTCCATGAAGTACTTGAGAGCCCCATGCAACTAGTGGCTGTCTTGTTGGACAGACTCCTTCTAGATGCAGAGAGGTCTCCTGGACAGACTCCTTGAACAAGTTTCAGGGTTTCCTGATGGGATCGGACAGAGGAGGAGGCTAAAAGTCACAGTTCTACCATTTACTCCTATGTTTCCTTGGAAAAATTTGTCCTTCTGCACCTTAGTTTTCCCCTTTGCAAAATGAAGATAATAATAGTAATAACCACCATAGGGCTAACTTGATAAGTTAAATGAGATGATGCACGTGCAAACACTTTGCAGACTCCATAGTGATATAAAAATTATACTTATTTCATTCCACTTCTCTACTAAAACCAACCACATTTGTTGGCTCAACACTGGCTCAACACTGAAGTCTTTCCAAGTACTCACTTTCCTTGGCCTGTCCCCTAGTCTGCTTAACCTATTTTGTTTATTTTTGTGGGAGGCTATGAGAGAGGTGGAGATTCCACTATTTCTGGTAAGTCCCTAAATGTGCTGTTGAAGGTCCATAGATCAAGGAATATTTTCTAGATTTTTGCTTCTACAGTTAAGGACAATGTCTGTACATTTATTTTGGGATGATCCAAAACAAAATCCCATGTAAAAATTTCAGGATGTTGTCATGGTTCTAATGCCTGATTTCCAAACAAAAAAATTTTATGTGATAATAAATACCTGTAAGCTAGTAGGCTTCCTTGACAACCTCCTGAAAGCATATAGATACAAAACTAATGGCACTCATAAAGGAAAATGGGCTGGGTGTGGTGGCGCATGCCCATAATCCTAGCTACTCTGGAGGCTGAGGCAGGAGGATCTCAAGTTTGCGGCCAGTCTGGGCCACTTCGTGAGGCCCTGTGTCAAAATAAAATTTTGAAAAAGGACTGGGGAATGTAGCTCAGTGGTAAAGTGCCCCTGGGTTCAATCTACAGTACTGCCAAGGAAAAAAAGTTAAAAAATAAAATAAAACAATTAGTGAGGCCCTGGGCTTGATTCTCAGTGCCATTAAAAAAAAAAAAAAAAAATTCCCAGAATCTAAGTCTGAATCCTTAACTCTATACTGGGTTCCTGGGTTCCTATGCTGTTCCTGAATCTCTCTCCTATCTGGGATGGAGGTTATCAACTCAGTTCATTTCTGATAGATGTGTTGAGGATAAGTGTGCCAATGACTTTGACCTGATGTTTCCCAAACAGCCTTCAACATGAGGAGCTAAGGAAACAAACAAAACCCCAGATCGGATACAGGGAAAGGACATAAACTAATCTACATTCGTAAGGGTCCATTTTTTCAGTATATATATTTAGGTGCGGGAGTCAAAATATGACAGAGACAAAGAGAATAGATAATAAAATATTAATCAACAGTTACTATTAAATTTATTATTCTCTTTCAGATTTTACTGAAACATCCAGTTTCAGTCAACTGTACCATTTAACATTAAGAGAATCTGACCCTCATCAATAGTTGAAAACATATAGGAATAATCATACTACATCAACCAAGTGTCAATACCAAACAGAGACTTCAAAACCAAAGTGGTGATTAGATGAAAAATAAAAATTCAGTTGGTGTAAGAAAAATAGTGTTATGAAAATAGAGCCAACAATTACATATAAGCCATGAAATTTCTTTTCTTTCTTTCTTTCTTTTTTTTTTTTTTTTTTTTTTTGCGGTACTGGGGATTGAACTCAGGGCCTTGTGCTTGCAAGACAAGTACTCTACCAGCTGAGCTATCTCCCCAGCCCCAAGCCATGAAATTCCTGTTGCTATAAAGAATTTTGAGCCATAAATACCGTCAGAGATATCAGATTATGTTCTGAAATATGCTGAGGCTTGAAGAAGTGTTGAAAAAACAATCCTAACAGGAGAACTTGAATTATATGTTTTCGATTACCCTCTATTAAACTTCAATAGTTTAGATGGCAAGTCACATTGATGAAGCAGTGGATAATTTTTTTAAGCTACACAACTTTTAGAAAGTGGCATTTCAAAATAAGAATTCTATGAAGTATTTTGATCAAAACTACTCTGGTTCACCAAGGATACCTAAATATTTCAGGATCACAGGTTTCATATTGGACCCACCCACCACCCTTGTTCACTTTTACTAGGTATGCCTTTCCAACATAAGATCTTACAGGCAAGTGATGTTTTTCAAACAGCAATTTCCCCCACATTAGTCAATCTGGCAGAGTTGACCATAAAGATAGGGACTGCCTTTTTCTTCAAAGAAATTTAATCTATTAGACCACTTAGAGACTAAATGCCTCACTTGGGGATGTCAGAGGGACAGGTGGTGGAGCTCTTCCTACCAGTAACTGCTGCAACCCGGCGCCAATCACATCCTGCAGGTTTGTTTTGTCCTCTGGGCTCACGGCTTGTTTGTACTGCCACTTTTCAGGCACGAAGGGCCACTTCATTTCCTTTGCCTCCTGGATCAGGGTCCTTAACTCGCTGGGGAGTGAAGCTGCAAAGGTCAGAGTTCAGGTAAGGAAATTGCAGTCAAAGAAAAGGCTGTTGAACTCCCCGTGTTATGATGAAGCACCTCAGTAGCAAAAACACTTTTCCCTACCTCTTGTGGCTGGTCTAAGCTGTTGGTTCTGACTCAAAGAATAATAGCAAGGAGCTATCTGTCAGGGGTGGCCCTGCTCTACTTTGCCCTACAGGTAAATTGGGGTAGTCAGGCATTAAGAAAGGTTTTTAGCAGGAAGTAAAGCACTTCAGTGACTATCTCTGCATGAAGAATCAGAGAAAGGAATGGAGGAAATATTATTTTCCCTGTAAAATGAGAAAGGGACTGGAATGAAATGGTATTGTGGACTTGTGGCAGCTGGGTAATGTAGACAATTTGTTCAATGTCTTTTTGCTTTTCTAAGACCCCATCTCATTCCTTCACCATGGACAATACCCGAGTCCAGACAATAAATATGAAAAACACAAATGAGATTTGAAGAGATCGATTAAATGTGAAACAGCCCTAATTTCACATTAGTGGCTAAGTTAAATCTCTCAGTAGGCACCAAATCTACTTCTACTGGTTCACAGTCTCCTCTTCAAAATTCAGAAACCCCAAAAGCTCTGGAAATTAGAAAATTTTCCTTATGTTTACAACCCAAACTAGACTTGAATTGACTAGGTCAATTTATAGTCCCGATTATCCTACTTAGTGAGATTACTTACAAGTTTTGCTGAAAAATAAAAAGTTGATTTTGTCTTAGCTGCCACCCGACCTTCTGTTTCAACATGAATAGAAACATATGATGCATGTACCAGAAGACCCTCCTACCACTGGGAAAAGTCTGAATTTTGAAGTACCTGTGACCTCCAGGGTTCTGGATAAGGGAATATGGTCCTGTATACATGATTGCCAGCTATAAATCTCTTGGTATTTGTCTTGCAGGCATCTCATACTGAGATGAAAACATCCCAAACTGAGCTCATCAGCTCTTTTCTGAACTTATTTCCCCCAATATTCTCTTTTTTGATGAATGGGACCACCATGCACAGAATCACCCAAGTCTGAAACCCAGGAGTCAGTCTAGACATTTTGCTTTCTCTGTCTCCCTGAATCTAATTGGTTGTCAAATCTTGTCATTTCTAAAACTCATTTTCTCCTCTTCCTTTTCAATAATTTTTGCTTGAATTACGGTTTCTAATTTCATTCTATATTCCTTATTTTTCTGTATTTTTTATTGGTGCATTATAATTATACATAATGGTGAGATTTATTGCCACATATTCATATATGCATATGATATAACAATATAATTTGGCCAATATCACTCTCCAGTATTTCCCCTTTCTCTCCCCTCTTCCCTCCTACGGATTATTTTCTTCTTCTCTATTGATCTTCCTTGGAGTTTCATGAGATTACTTCCCACCTGCCACTTTTCGTTTCCATTTTCCTCTCTAGCTTCCACATAGAAAATACATGACCCTAACTTCTCTGAGTTTGACTTATTTCACTTAACAGAATGTTCCCAAGTTCCATCTGTTTTCCTGCAAATGAAATAATCTCATTCTTCTTTATGTCTGACTAAAATACCACTGTGTATATATACACCACATTTTCTTTATTCATTCTTCCACTGATGAACACCTAGGTTGGTTCCATAGTTTGTCTATTGTGAATTGTGCTGCTATAAGCATGGGTATGCATGTATCACTATAGTAGAATGACTTTAATTCTTTAGAATAAATACCGAGGAGTGGTATAGCTCGATCATATGGTTGTTCCATTGCTTGTCTTTTGAGGAATTTGTATACTGATTTCCATAATGATTGTACTAATTTTCAATGCCACCAAGAGTGTAAAAATATTCCCTTTTCTCCACATCCTCTCTGGCCCATCTTCTTTATTGTTGATTTCTTCTTTTTATCCCTAAAAACAAGATGGATCAGGCCATCGTCCTGTATAAAATTCTTTAATTCTTGAGTTTTGTACATCCTGTTCTGACTGTATTCCCCTCACTCAATGTCTTGATGATCAAATTCAAACCCACCACCTTCAGTCTTCAATGCAAAAGTTGCCACTTCTCAGCCTGCATGACCTCACAGAGGACTTAAAAGGACACCTCTGAGCTTTTAGATTCAGGTGCTTGCTCCTTTCAGACTTCCTCCTCCTCTGTACCTACATCTGTCTGTCTCACTGGGCTGGGAGCTTCCTGCAAATAGATATCATGTCTTATATCTCATCCCTTTTGTAAATCACACCATGATGGGTCAAAGACCATCACGGTTAAAAGCTCTGGTTACTCTTGTGTCTACATGAGGCACGCTGAATAGAGCAAAAGAGATATGATAGAGAGAACAAAAACCCAAAGAAGAGAAGGAAGAAAATCTAACTCTGCCTTCATTCTTGATGCCTTTTTTGTGAACTTGCAATGGAGGCAAAGGTAAGGAAGTTTCCTGTCAGGAAAGGACTTCCTGGCATTGAAGGGATATCATATAGGCCACACCAGTGAATGACCTGCACTGATTTCTAGGAATGACTTATAAGTATCACTCTAAAACCTCCCCACCACCCCTAATTCAGCAGTCCAGGACTCATGAGCACCTATTCTGCAATACTGTGTAATAGCAACTCCCATAATGAAAGTGGAACCCTAGGATCTGGGACCTATGTGGTCACAGTCTGCTGGCAAAGCTGGCTCTTACTGACACTGACAGAAGTGCAACTTCTGAAAATGTTTCTAATATATGTGTAGAGCAAACTTCTTCAAGGGTATTAAGATGACAGTTCAGTCTTGTTTGCTTAGTAGGGTCCTGTGTGGTCCTAGGGTACTTATCAATAGTGCCCCTTTTGGTCTCCAAAGTGTCCCAGTTAATATTTAAATATTTTAGACACTGTGATGAACATAAGTTGCCATGTAACAGTAGCAATGCAAGTTCTGGGTTCACAGATCTTCATCATACTCTGGACTGAGTAGTTAAATCTTTTCAAATTTCTTCATCAAAATGGAGAAGGCTTATTCTCACGTTTGCCTCCTCTCCACCTCTTCCCTACAGGTCATGCCAGACCATGAGCAGCCCAGTGGGACACACTGAAAGAAAAGATGCCTCTCAAATACATTTTAAAAAGATATCTCTTTGGACTTCAGTTTCTGCTCCATCTGAGGGAGACGGATGTGATTGAGAGGTGGAAGGGAAAAGCATAAAACCACTGTTTGTGTTTCATAGTCCAGCGGCTCGCCCTGCCGCCATAAGTGACCCTGTACTAATGCCTTTCTCTCGGGGGCACAGGCGCTGACGACATCGGTGGTGGCAGGACCCGCCTGCTGGAGATGCTCAGAAACCACCTGCCAGGCGAAGGGCGCCGCGTTCCGTCCGCGTGTGATCAACCGCCTGCGCTGCGGTGGAGCGCGCAGCTCTGCCGCCGGGGTGGGGTGGGATGGGGTGGGGCGAGCGGCGATCCTTGGTGGCTTTGCCTGGGAGGATTCCTCCCCATCGCTTCACCGGATCCAGCCATCACCAGACTGTCAGCTCCGGAGCCAGCATCGCCGCCTCTGTCTCTGCGATCGCTTACCTCCCCACGCAGCTTACCTGAAGGGCCGTGTCTAATTTAGTGATTTTACAGCCGTGATTTGCCTTATCTGGAACTAAACTGATTATTTCTCCCATTCTGTGACACTTGGGAAGAAAATGCTACCCGATCGGGGGGCTCACAGTCTTTACTAGGGAAAACACAAAGCTTAAAGGAATTTGGGTTGAGAACACAAAGAGTGAGATGTAGTAAGCGGTCAAGAGGAAAACCTGAGTAGAAACCCCTGGACACAACGCACTGCCCCCGGGGAGAACTAGGACCAGCGACAGAGCATGTTCAGTAGATGCCCGGGAACCTACTATTCCTGACAAGGGGCTGACATCCAAAAACGTCGGTGATCTCAAGCTAAGCACACGCAACCAGCAAGCAAAGTCACATGTTGGAGCGCCTGGCTATTAAAAAATAAAGAAAACCCATAAACTCTTCCATAGGCGCCTTAAAGTGTCCCTGTAAAATGTGGTGGTACACAAGAAAGTGATGAAATAAAGCTCTCAGAACCTTTCTCCATTACGTAATGAACAACAAAAGAGACGGGGAGTGTTGCATTTCACTTGGGAACCTTATTTTTGTGTGAAATAGCAAAACACTAAAAAACACAAAAACATTAAAAGCTCATCATAACATAATTATAGAAATGGAGGGAAATTTATTCAAATGATAAAATAGAAACCTAAATACGGAGGGTTGCTGCTCCACAATGGGTCAAAGAAGAAATAAGAATTGTTTTAACTTTCTAGACTTCATGATTGAAACTTCCCAAATGATGACTTATCTACAAAGATGAAGAGAACAAACTACAAAATGAGTCCAAAGTCAAAATCTTAAATCCTGAGCATGATATGATGCAATTGGTATTTGTTGAGATGAGTGGGTTTATTTCACAATGTATTGGTGACCAAGAAAAGAGAGATTGGGCTGGTGAGATGACATATTTATGGAAACAGCAGAAGTCTATGGAAATTGATGAAGCACAAAATCCTTGTTTGAAAAAAAGTATGTGCCACCATTCAGAAGTTGCTTCAATTTTTTAATAATTGAAATTTACGTGCACCAACCAACTTGGACCCTTTGTTCTTCTTGAACTAAACTGTTTCTTGTAGCCTCGTGTTTACTGAAGCCTAAAATTAGAACTGACAGCAATTCACTGGGACAAAGTGGGCTTCCTCCCCTGCCTGTCCGCCTGTAGCCCACATCCCATTCATGCCCTAGAAATCCACTCATCTCTCGGTGGTCATCTGCCAAGAGAAGAAAAATAGGGCAGAGATGAGAACGTGTCGTTCAGGCAGGGGAGAGGGGAGTGAACCTGCTGGTTCACCCCTGGTGCCTCCCATCAGAATCTCACCTCTGCACCGCTGGTCCTCCCTCTTGTCCTCCTCTGACACATCTGGCGCCTCCAACAAGAGCTGGTCCAGCACTTGCTTGCACTCTTGCAGTAGTGCAGCTACAGCTTTTTGATTATTCATGATGATTACCCTCCTGGACGATGAATCGAGTGTCCCTGGGTCTATGGTGATCAATTACCTAGGAGAAGACATCGATTCTCAATAAAGGAGCCCCTTGAAGGCTGAGGTACCTGGTGAACAAAAGAGAGAGAAAGATGATTAACTGAAGTATCATCAATTATCTGTAAGACTCAAGCAGGGAGGGATAATAGGGCAAACGCATGAAAATACATGACAGCCCCTGAGGACGTTATTAGGGAAGTGTGTGAAATGACTGCAGGGTCTAGTCTAGATTGGCAGCACCTCAGAGGCATCGAGTGCAGAAGGGAGAGAGTCCTGGTGCAGACCCCGGTTACCCACAGTGATGTCAGTGGAATCACATGGGGGCCAAATGAAATGAATGTATACCATGATTTATGTATCTTCTGCTTTCTTCATGTGTGTCAGTGCCTCTGGATCCCAGTGGCACTACACTTTCTGCCTTTCTGGAAGTCTACAGGAAGCACCTGGCTAACAGTTCTTATATTCACACCCAAGCATGTGGTAATATGAAGTTTACCACTCATAACCCACTACTTACTTTCTCTGTGCAGCCTTCTTTAAGCTAGCATAATATAATTGGCACCAACATAGGAAATGACAAATGTCAAATTTAAAGCTCTTTACTGTCAGGCACACTGCCAAGTGCAATAAAAAAAGTGATATCCCAGAAATCCCAGTTTCCTAGTACTATCATACAGGGGTAGATCTATCATATAGATGGAAGAATCTACTTATGTTGTCATGTAACATATAAACATTTGAGAGATTTTTCATGTAAACATGAGTGTAGTGTAGTTTACTATTGCAGTCACAGTAATTTTGAGACCAAAATAACTTACCAAACATACAAAAATTCTTGGCAAAAAATAGAAAAAAATTATTTGATTCATCTTTTTCATTTTCATTAAAGTAGTACCTTGTAAACAGAACAAAGGAAATGATTCTCTCCCTGACTTTCCTAGAATTGATAGTGGAGCTTCTGTCTGGTTTAGATACTCTAATAGTGCACATATAATGGAATTATCAAAGTAAGAGAATCTGAAAAAGAAAACAGTCATAGATACCTGGATGGTTTCAGTCCCTCTGTTTCTGAGTTGACTCTTGTACTGAAGTAAAAATTGAAAACATACAGGCCTCGAATTGTTATGTTGGAGTTGGGGTTAAAAGTGCTCTATTACCCAATGGCCTCAGTTTTAAAGCATTTATAAACACTTTACTGCTGAAGTAAAGCTTTAGGGTATCACAGTCTTGCCCTATTAAAAATAATCGTGTATTTGTTGATGAACACAAGCAGAGTTCTTGAATATAAAATTCTTGTTACCTTAAAGAGCTTTCACACAAGTAAGGTTGTGAGGAACTAGTTACTGAAAGGATTTAAGCATAAGTATAAATTTTATCTCTCTTCTCTATAGGGTGTTTTGGAAAGTATTCTTACATGAATTGAGTTGTTGGACTGAATGGTTTCCAATGACCCTTTTAACTTAAATGTCTGTAAGTCACAATGTTTTGTGCTGTAATCTGGTCATTAGCCTGCCTAGTTATAAGAAGAACCAAGCAGAACGAGCAGGTCAGAATTTTATCCTTCTACTGCTGTTGCAAAGAATACAGGAGAACATGTCCATTCCTTCTGAGTACTACAGTTACCAAGAAGAGAGTTTATTAGTGGTCTAGGGTGGGCAAGCGGCCATGTAACAATAATGTTCCATTCTCACCATTCCTTGGAGCGGGTAGAGACTGGCTAAATGAGAAGTCAGTATGGAGACTGAGAATTGCATATGGTTGAGAAAGTTAAGAACAAACTTTCTTGGCATGTGCTGCAGGTGAGTTGTGCACTTATTTTTCTTCAAGTCTTAAAACAAGAAGAGGACTCTTTTTTAGGACTTCATATACAAAGGAATATGAAGGGCTGGTTTGTGTATCAAAAAATAAAACTGCATTATAATATAATTTCAGCAGTACATCATCCCTTTGTCTAAAGGCTTACAGTAAAGTTTTACTTGTGCTGTATCATCCTCTTAGAGTAGAAAGCAGTCTTTTGTCAGACCCACGGAAGCAGGGAACAGAGAGGGGCCTCCTGAGGGTTGAGGGATGGTGGGGTTGGGGAGATGTTGGCCAAAGGATACACATTTTCATTAGGTAGGAGAAATAAGTTCAAAAGATCGATATAATACAGCATGGTGATGATAGTTAATGACAATATATTGTATACTTGAAAACTAAGAAGATATTTTAAGTGTTTTGACCACAAAAATAATGTATGTGTATATATACAATCAAGCATAATGTTGAACACAGGAAACATGATTTTAATTTGCCGATTAAAAACAAAATTAGGGCTGGGGAGATAGCTCAGCTGGTAGAGTGCTTGCCTTGCAAGCACAAGGCCCTGAGTTCAATCCCCAGTACTGAAAGAAAAAAAAAATCAGTTCAAAAACAAAATTAATTATAATTATATGGACAAATTACATTTTAATTGTTGTGTTTATATAAATGGTTTAAGTAGGGACAGTATATAGTAATGAAAAGAGGACCTAGAAAAAGGAAACCAATGATAACAATGGTGCTCAACAGTTTGTTGAGTAATTCCACTTCATACTCTACCATTAAACTGCGAGTCCCATGAGAGTCGATTCTGAGATTTACTTTTCTCATCTGTTTTTCCCACGGGGAGATGGTTTGAACAATTTTTAAGATGCTTCTTGCTCTTCGTATACTCAGTCACAATACAGATAGATCAATTTATTGATTGCTGAAGAATTTCAGCTATTTATTGAAAAATCCCTAGCTTTTTTGAAGAGTTCTGCTTCACTTTATGTATTTATTCATTTGCTATACAAGGGATTGAATCCAGGGCCTTATGTGTGGTAGGCAAATGTTCTACCACTGAGTTATGTCCCCAACCTAATCCATTCTAGTTCTTTTGAGAACTCTTAAATACAGTATCTTTATGTATATTTTTCTCTGTGGTTTAGAAACACTGACTTGAATTTTAGAGACTGATTATTAAATAAATATACTCCTTTTCTCCTGTTTCCTCACTTGAAACCCCCACTCTTGAAGCATAGCATCATAAATCTCTTCCTTTTGTCCAAGTGCTGTGAAAGAGGGATAAAGATATGTGGTTCCATAGGGCAAACCACAGGACTTGACCTAATTATTTGAATAAAGCTAGGGCAGGTCAGGGGAGGCTTCCCTGAGGATGTAATGCCTGAGTTACATTCTGAAAGAGGAATAGGGCTTAATGAAGTTAAAAACAGTGGGGAATGACCCTTACAGAGAAGGCAAAATAGAGGGAATAGAAAAGGAATGTGTTGGTTAGACTAGAGTTAAAAGGAGGAAGTTGGAGTCTGGGGCTGGAGAGGTATGTAAGGGGCATGCAGGCACGTGTGCACCAGGTAAGGAATTTTGTCTTGACACTAAGAATGATAGTTAATTTCTGGTAGTGGTAAGACTGTGACCAGATTTGCATTTGGAAAAGATCACTTTGTCTTGACTGCAGTGTGTATTGGTGAATGGGTGAGTAGGAGAAGGTAACTGCAGGTAGATCAGACGGGTACTTATTGTAATAATCCAGGTGAGAGCTGTGAGGACTTTGGGCCAGATTGATAGTATTAGAAATGGAGAAAAAAATGAACTTTTCTAATAGCTGTTTAGGGAGCAAGGGAAGTATCGATGTTGGATGCTGCATGAGACGTTAAAAATGAGTCTTAGGTTTTCTGCCTCACTGGATTTCAAAAGCAAATGGATAATGCTAGTATTGAGAGAGGGGAACAGAGAAGAGATAGTCTGGTAAAAGAGAGAAATCCATTTTCTATTTTAAATTTCTATATTTCTGGGTAGTAAGGAAGATAAATCATAATATCCACAGTAAGCAAACATATTTTAACCAAGAATACATTTCTAAAAAAGGAAGAAGAACTAAGATAAAGTTTAGTATTTATGACTCTCCAAAATGTACTGAAGATATTCCTTATACTTTTCAAAAGTTACAGCTTTCTCCCTTTTCCCCATAGAATTCAGGGGAGTTAATAGGAAGAAAATAGTGTAACATGAGAAACACTTTGGAATCTGACCATCTGTCCAGACTTGTATGGTTCATTGTTAGGCATAACAGGCTGGAGCCCAGGACACTTTCCTTCAGGCAATGGACCTGCTGGAAATTTTGATCAATTTCATTTATAAAAGAATCATTTTCAATTTCAACACAAAACAATTTTTGCTCCTCTGAACTGTGGCATTTTTGTGAGCTGTTCATTGTTCCTAAAATCAAATAATAAAATCAAAGTTTCCCAGTAATTTTTGTAAACTATGGATTTTTTTTCTATTTTAACACATCCCTGTATATGTTTTTCATAAAAGTCACACAGAAACAGGCCAGAGAAAGCCATCAAACAGTCCCATAACTCTAGAAAAACACAAAATACTCAACAAAGTTATTATACACTTTAAGGCACGTGTGCAGATGCATTGCTGAATAGTCATGTGTTCCTATGTTCTGTGGTTAGTTTTGACCTACGCATTCTTCAGTTACATTGGTGACTTAGAGTTTAGTTGAGTGGCTGAGTGTAGGATAACTGACAAATGAGCCATTATGAAAAAGAAGCAAAGTAGTAAGCAAGCATAAAGAAGCATAAGATACGGACTGTCCTGTCAAGGAGTTTATAATTTGAGGGTATGTTAGTTTTTTTATAACTATAATGTTATAGTTTGGGTTAATTGTACAGAGAAAGAATTTATTTGGATTCACAATTTTTCAGGTTCCAGGTCATAACTGGTTGACCCCCGTGCTTTGGGCCTGTGGTCAGGCAGCCCATCATGGCAGGGTACATGCAGAGCAAAAATGCTCACCTCATTGCCAGGAAGCAAGAGAAAGAGAGGAAAGAGGTGGCAGTCCCACAATCCCTGTCACAAGCACACCCCAAATGACCTAAAGACCTCCCATTAGACCCCACCTTAAAGTTTCCAGTGCCTTCCAATAACACCACCTTGAGGACCAAGCCTTTAACACCTGGGCCTTTAGGGGACATTCAAGGTCCAAACTATAGCAGAGAGGTAAGACACAAATGTATTTAAAAATTAACTACATAAGGCATATCACACATGATTATATTCCAAAGCCTCAATTTAAATTGTCTGTGTTAGAATTCAATTAAATGTTGGTTAAATTCTCAAGCAATACACAGAACCTATATAATTCATATGTATATGAATAAGTATTTTAAAACTACTTTTTCATCTACATTCAAATTCACTTATTAAATTTTTTTCTATGAGGAAATAAATTCAGGTCTCCAAAGCCACAAAGTTTACAGGAACCTTTGATGACAATTAATTTAAAATAAATTGTTTAAAAATGATCCTGGCTTAGTAGTGTTCTCAGGCAACTTATAGATTTAAACATAATAATTTCTAAAGGAATCTGACTATAATCCAAGGTTCAAAGAATACCAATAAAATAACATCAAGAAATATGAGTTCTTGGTCAAATCTCACAAAATACATATGGTAAGAAAAAAAAAAAAGATGAGTAAAAGGAGAAACCATAGATAGTAAAATCAGACCTACAAAACCTCAGATGATCTCAGCTGTAAAGGATGACTTTATGACATTTGCTGGTAAATGAAAGGATTTGTAGACTATTGTGCTAAGTAAAATAAGTCAATACCCCCCAAAACAAAGGCTGAATGTTCTCTCTGATATGTGGAAGCTAAACCACAACGAGGGGCAGGGAGAAGAATAGAAGTTCCGTGGATTAAACAAAAGGGAATGAAGGGAAGGGAGAGGGGGATAGGAATAGGAAAGACAGTGGAATGAATCTGACATAACTTTCCTATGTATCTATGTATATGAATACACCACAGTGAATCTCAACATTGTATACATCCACAAGACTGGGATCCTAATTGGAATAAGATATATTCCATGCTTGTATAAATATATTAAAATAGATTCTACTGGTTCTACTATCATGTATAACTAAAAAGAACAAATTTTAAAATTTTTAAAAACTTTAGATAATCAGCAGATAAAGAGTACAAAACATGTGTGTTTAATATGCTTAAAGAACTAAACAATTGTGTTGAAAATATGAGCAAAGAGTTACAAACTATAAAGAAAGCATAGCAAACTGAATGAGAATCAGAATTTATAGAAATGAAAATGAAATAATTGAAAAACTTAAATTAAATCAGTGGATAGATTTGATAAAATATTAACTCTCACTTTAAAGGTAGACTTTTTGAACTGTATGATATATTAGAACATATCACATAGAATTTAACAGAAAAAGACAAAGGCATCAAAAATATAAAATGAAGATTAAAAAACAGGAAATTATTTTTATAAAAGATCTAACATAAGACTCAGAGTCCCAGATGGGAATAAGAGGGGAAGATATAAGAAATATTTGGATGAACAGTGACAAAGAGCTTTCACAATGGGAGAATGAAATAATCAAAAAGGCCATGTATGTCCCTTAAGCAGGACAATAAATAAATGAAAATTCCTACCTAGAAATACAGTGAAACTAGGAAATGCAAGACATGGAGAAGACCTTGAAAGCAGCTGGATAAAAAGGATTAGCATCAAAGAAATGCAATGAGTTTATAACTGATGACCTAAAAGGAGCAGCAGAAGAAAAAAACAAAAAACAAAAAACAAAAACAAAAAACCCAAAAACAAAACAAAACAAAAAACCCCCAGAAACAAACAAACAATATCAACACCAACAAAAACAGTAGAAGAGTATCTTCAATAATACTGGGGGAAAACACCCTGCAACAAAAGAATACTTTGAAAGAAATATCAACTGATCCTTATTAAATAAATCTTTAAAATGTGTACTTTAGATAGAAGGAAAATGATCACAAAGGTCTTGGAATTCAAGGAAAAATAAAAAGCAATAGAAATAGTAGATTGGTTAAATCTAAACAAATATAGAGTGTATAAAGCTACTAGAGCAATATATTGAAGATATATCTGCACTTCTATGTACATTGTAGCATTCACAACAACCAAAATATGCAATCAACCTACAGTTCCATTGATGAATGGCTAAAGAAAATATGGTATATGTGTATACATATAAAAACACATACACAATGGGATCATATTTAGCTTTGAAAAAAGAAGGAAATTCCATCATTTGTGACAATACAGATGAAGTTTGAGGGCATTACATTAAATGAAATTATCCAGATGCAGAGAGACAAATAGCGAATGATTTCCCTTGTATACGAAAGTTAAACAATGTGGAACTCACAGAAGCAGTGAGAAGAATGGTGGGTACCAGGGGTTGGCAGGTGGGCGGAGTTTGAGCAGATGTTGACCAAAGGTTACATAATTTTATTTGGATGGAAGGAATGAACTCAAGAGATCTACTGTACAACATGGTGACTATAGTTCGTAACATTGTGTTTTAAACTCAAAAATTGCTAAGGAAATTTTAAGTGTACTCACCACAGAAAGATAGGTATGTAAGGTAATGTGTGTGTTAATTATCTTGACTTAACCAATATATACATATTTCAAAACTGCATGTTGTACCTCAGGCCCAAAGCAGTGGAGTTGGTGATCACGGACTGAGACTTTTGAAACTGTGATCCCCGAAAAAACTTTTCCTCCCCTAAGTTATTCTGGTCAGAAACAAACAAAACAACATTAACAACAACAAAAACGGTGGGAAAACTGAATAACAACAAGGAAAAACTGTGGATGAATTTTCTGTTCCGCTTTAATGTATTGGCATAAAAGGTGTTTTGACTGTGAAATACAAGAATAAGGAACAAGAACCCTAGAAGCTAGAAGCAAATCAAAATCATAACATGAATGTTAATGACACTATCAACCTGTTAGAGTGATCCAGTACACATTATGTTACCTCATCCCAGAAGTGTTTTTGGAAACCAGAGCTAGTGTGACTCTCTGTGTGGGGACAGAGGCAAAGTAAGTCCCAAAGACACATAGCAGTAGTCATGGAGACAGGGTCCACAACCTGTTCTCCCAGCAAAAAAATTCTGGTTAGAATTCATTGATGGTGGCCAAATTGTTTTCCTGTCCCCTGGATGAGTTCTCCATATGCATGTATTGTATGACTGGAGGACTGAGCAAGATTGAAAGGAGAGGTGGCTATATAAACTGTGTGCCAGATTGGATTTGTGCTTCTAAGGGTATGTTGCAAATTGAGTCCAAGCCACAGGAAATTATTTCTGAATAAATACAATATGAAAAATTAATTAATTTTATGTCTCAGTTTACATTTAATTTTGTTATTTGAACATAATATCACTGGAAATATAATTTGCAGTCTCAAATTTTATAATAATAAATAAATGAATCTTTAAAAATTAATCTCAAATAAATATATCTTGGGAGGTTGGAAGTCACAAAAATAGCCATGTTGTACACTGCAAATATATGCAATTTTATTTGCAATTTTAAAAATAACTAAAAAACTGAAAAACAAAAAAATGCACATACAACCGCAAAGTGCAAATAAGTCATGAGGAAAGTGATTGAAGTTAAAGTGTCCTCAAAGATCTCTAAATTGATCAGGTAGAGGGGAGATATTAATTTACAGTATGATTAGATTTTTAAGATCATCCTTTAAAATTGAGATAAAGCATGTAACTTTGAAACTAGTAAAAGAAAAAAATGAAAAGAAACAAATATTCCAAAAGAAAGCAATATAAAAAGGAAAATAATAATAGACAAGGAAGAGTCAGGATATAAAGAGAAAAATAAAATGGTGGGACTAACTTTAAATATATCAATATTTCCAATAAATGTAAACAAACTAAATTATACAGTTAAAAGATAAAAAAACTACATAAAGTTTACCAGCATATAAGACTATAAAAAGGATTTAGAAAGAATACATAAAAGAGACATTAGAAAATAACAATTAAAAGAAAGAGAATGTACCTATATTACTATTAGACAAAATAGGCTTTAAGGCAAAAAGTTTTACTAGAGATAAAAAGATCATCATGATACAAGATTCAGTTTCACAGGAAGGTACAGCAATTCTAACCTAGTATGCATCTGGTAGTATGACTTCAATTTATGGGAGGCAAAAATTGAACAATCATGAGCTGGGTATATGGTTCAGTTAAGAGCGTTTGCCTAGCATGCACAAAGCCCTGATCACCAGTACTGCAACACAGCAAAAAACAAAACAAAAACACAAGCCAGACGGAGGTGGGAGGGTCACTTGAGCCCAGGAGTTCAGGGCAGCTGGACAACATAATGAGAATCCCAACTCAAAAAACAAACAAAAAACCAGTCATATAAAAATACACAAATATATAATCATAGTGGGAGATAAAATACATTTCTCTTAGAAACTAATATACAAAACAGACCAAAAAAATGTTCAGTAATGACTTAATTGATTTGATCATCACAAGTAACAAACTTGATCCTAATAGGTGTTTATAAAATAATATTCGCAACAATTGAAGAATATACATTATTTTCAAGCATACCTGGGAGATTTATAAGTTTAATGTCTTCTTTGATATAAAGCAAATCTCAAAAAATTCCAAAGAATTGGTCTCATACAGGTGGCACTGTATGACCAAAAAACCAATAAGTTGATAATAACAAAACAATGACTGGAAAATCCCCTCCACATGGAAATTTAGAAATATATTCCAAAATAACTTGTTGATCAAGGAGTAATCAATGGAAATTAGAAAATATTATATCATAATGATATGTACTACCATCAAATGTATAGAATTCAGTTAAAGTGAAATGTAGGAAGTTTACAGCATAAATCCTAACAATAGAAATCAAGAATGATGGTAAGTTAAGTTCACATGACAAAAGTAAGAAAATGAAAGAAGAATAAACTAAAACAAAGTAGAAGAAAAGAAATAGAGCAGAAATGACTGAAATAAAAGCCCAATATTTAATAAGATGATCAACAAAATGAAATATTAACTCTTTCAAAATAGCAATGAACTCAGTAAACTGCTGGCAAACTTGATCTAGAGATAGAGAACAAATAAATCGGAATGAAAATTTGGGAACAGGACATTAGAGAGATTTTTTATAATACAATGAGAGGATATTAGAAACACTGGATATCCATAAACTTGAAAACTTCAATAAAATGAGCAAATTCTATAAAATATAACAAAAGAAATCAGGAAGAAATAGGAAACTCATCTGGTTCTATAATCTTAAAGAAATTTAATCAGGGGCTGGGGTTGTAGTTTAGTGGCAGAATGCTTGCCTAACCTGTGTGAAGCACTGGGTTTGATCTCCAGCTCCACATAAAAATAAATAAATAAATAAATAAATAAATAAAATAAAGGTATTGTGTCTATCCACAACTAAAAGTAATTTTTAAAAGAAAAAATAATTTTTTTTGCTTGAGCAACAAATTTTTATCAATCATTCAATAAGCCAAAACTCCAATTTTAGACAAAATGTTAAGCAGCAAACGGCTAGGAATGTAATATAATAAAAATAAACCATTTGCAATGGCATAAAATATGTAAGGTATAATAAAATCATAATATATATATATGTGTGTATATATATATATATATATATATATATATATATATATATATATATAAACCTAGGGAGAGAGAGTACCTAATAATTAAATTTAATAATAAGTGTGCAAGACTTTTAGGGAGAAAATTATAAAACAACTAAAAGATGTTAATTTTTAAAAAATTTTTTTCTGTGCTGGAGATTGAACCCTAGGCCTTGTACATACCCTGGGTAAGTGTTGCTCTATCACTGAGCTCTATCCCCAGGCTTTAAAGACACTTAAGATAACCTAAATATATGAGGATATATTCCATGTTTTTGGCCTGAAAACACAATATTATTATGATATTAATTTTTTTCCAAATTAATCTGAAATTTTAATACAACTCTAATCAAAATTTCAATCGGTGTGTGTGCATGTCTGTGTGTGTGTGTGTGTGTGTGTGTGTGTGTGTGTTCATGTGTAACCTAGCAAGCTGGTTCAAAAATTCATAGGGAAAAATAAAGTTCAACAGTAATACAAGCACATCATACAAAAAGTAACAGAAGGAAAGGAGATTTGTTATGGTTTGGATTGGAAATGTCCTCCAAAGACTCGTATGTTGAAGGCTTGGTTCCTAAGGCAGTAAAGTTCAGAGATGGGGTTTTAGGGAAGTAATTGAATTCTGAGGGTTTTATCTCATAAGATTCCTGAATGGACAGGTGATGCACGGTTATAGGATTTAGGTAACTGGGCGCATTCCCCTGGGGACTATATATTCTCTCTGGTCCCTTCCTCTCTCTATTTCTCTTTGCTTCTTGACTGTCATGAACTGAGCAGCTTCCTCTGCCATGCCCTTCTGCCATGATAGTCTGCCTTACCTCAGGTTCAAAGCAACGAAGTAAGACAGACTATGGACTGAAACCTCTGAAACCATAAGCCAAAATAAATCTTTCCTCCTTTAAGTTGTGATAGGTATTTTAGTCACTGTGATGAAAAGCTCACTAATGCAAGAATGTTACACTAAGAGAAAATAGTTAATATAAATTATATTAAATTATACAAAAGTCATTGGCACTGACATGATCAACCTTATGAATAAGATCGTGAGTCCAACAAGAGACCCACATGTACATGGAAACTTGATTTTTTTTTAATAGCACTCAATATATGTCATTGAGCTAATTGATTAGTTTTAAAAAATAAGTTCTCAAGACTTATGAAAGATAAAATGGTACAACTTCTCAAAGAGATCACTAAAAAATAATATTATTATCTTCTTTGGTCAGAATTCCTTAAATTTGGAATAATTGTTTAAAACTTTAGCAGAAAAGGGTAAATTGTAAGGGAAACAACTGATATATTTAATTAATTAAAATAGACTAACTTTTGATTTGTACAATACCATAAAGCACTTGAAAAGACAAATCACAAAATGGAACAAAGTATTTTTAACTTTGGTAACTGACAATTTCTGTCCAGAATATGTGGAGAATTCTTGTAAGTCAAAAGAAAAAGACCAACCACATGGTAGGAAAAAAAATGTGCAAAAGACTTGAACAGACACTTAACAAAAGAGGAAACAGGAATGGCTAATAGAATAGGAAAAGTGTCCAACTTCATTCGTAATCCAGAAATAAAAGTTACTACCACAGTGAAAAATCAACTTACATCTACTTGATTGGAAAAAAAATTAATTGCATAATAACAA
Organism: Sciurus carolinensis; assembly: GCF_902686445.1. Taxonomy (NCBI): domain Eukaryota; kingdom Metazoa; phylum Chordata; class Mammalia; order Rodentia; family Sciuridae; genus Sciurus; species Sciurus carolinensis. Next base: position 44,336,898 of record NC_062222.1, read on the forward strand.
CTGTCAAAGAATAGTTGGTGTTGCTTATTCCCATCCACCACTATTTATACCCACATTTTGGAATTATTCAGTACAATCAAATATGCACACTATGACCCAGGGTCCAGTCTTAGGGGTATACTCCAGTTTTGAGGAACTCTCAGATATTTTCCAAGGGAATATTTATATATGTATGTTCATATGGACACCATTTGTAATTGCAAGCAACAAAAGGAAACAACCCAAATGTCTACAGGCGACAAAGTGGATTAGAAAATTCGTACACTGAAATAGCATAAGCAAATGAATGAATGAATTACAGTTACACATAACAGCATGGGTGATCTTAGAGATAATAAAAAGTCACAGATGAATTATACATGCATGAAATTCACAAACTGATAGTTAAACAGTACCTTGTTACAGGGTCCAAATATATATGGTAAACTAACAAAGGAAATCATTGCATACATGTATAGAATTATCACATACATTCGTATAACTAAAATAATAAAGTTTTTTTTAAGAAAGAAAGTTAAAGGAATGATAAACTAGAAATTCAGAGCCATGGATTTTTTGAAAGGAGGAGGAAGAAGATGGGAAGGAGATGTGTATCAACTTCATTCTTTTACTTAAACTGATTGATTTATGGGTGGTCAATATGTTCCACACATATTACATCTAGCATATATTTTTTAGCATACATTTTTGATATTTATTTGACATTTAATTTAAAAATCAAAAGAAATAAAATTGGAACTCAAGCCAGGAGTATTGGAGAGATATCTATTACTGCCCTTAGGGTTGGAACCAGCGACTCCTTTGAAAGACGGTAAGAGATACAGCCTTGCAGAGCAAAGAGTAGCACTTCCTTCGGGAATTCTAGAGGGGGTAGGATTTGAAATAGCTGGAGGGAGAAGTGAGGAACAAATCTGAAACAGGGAAAGACATGAACAGAGATTGAGGTGGAGATTCTCATCTCGTATTGGGGATTGTGTGAATAAGCATAGGCTACTGAAATCATTGATGAACTAGTTTGAACCATTAGTTTAACAAACTCTAGGTTACTAGGAAATTTAATTCATATTTTTATTCCATTTACATAGAAAATGAAGAAGTATGTTTTGATCTAAAAAAACAGTCAAACATATTTTAGGAAATTCTGTAAATAAAATATAATTCTTTGCTGTCTCTTTGAAATCGAGATGTCCAGCCTGAGGACCATGCCTTATTACAACAAGAAACTGGATTCCAAAGCTGTCCTTTCTCTCTGCTTACCTGTGCCCCACCTTCTCTAGTTCCCTGCAGCTGAGTGTGTTTACCAAACTTGACTGTGCCAGAAACTGCAATAAGAGTGTTCCGGGTCATGAATGGGTTACCTGCTTGCCTCAGGAAGAAACAAGAGGAAAAAGAAAAGGCCATGGTTGCAGGGGAGTTGCTGCTGTTCTCCGGCTACAGTTACCCACTCCATCAGCCATGGTGACATCTGACAGACTATTAGCCTGGTCCCTATGGCTAGAAGAGCGACATCTCAGGTCAAGGTAAGCCAAACCTGCCATCTGGATCTGGCTCCAGGCTCCTGCACTGATGGCTTCAAAATGGTACTTCCAGGAGCATATTCTTTGCATTTTGGCATCCCACATGAGAGAAGAGCATTCACATAAACTCACTCCACATGTCCCCACATCCAGAGCTTCTATCATGCTAAGAAGGCATTCATAGAGAAAGAAAAAAAAGATTTGGCAAACTTTGAAGGGCCTTTAATTTGATGTATATTCTCTGAGAGGCAGATATTGTCCACCCAAATTCTAGGTGAAGAATTTGATGAGCTGGGGGTGTGGCTTAGTGGTGGAGCACTTGCCTAGCATGTGTGAGGCCTGGGATCTGATCCATAGAATCACAAGGAAAACAAAAGAAAAGAAATAAAGAAGGAAAGGAAGGAAGGAAGGAGAGAGAGAGAGAGAGAGAGAGAGAGAGAGAGAGAGAGAGAGAGGGAGAAACTGAGCTATGGAGGCAAAGAGGTGAGGAGGGCGTTGAGTGACTTCCCAAAGCCATCAAGCAGTAAGAGTTAAGGGTTCTGAATTATCCTCAAGACACATGGCCTCTTTGCTTCCTATTATACAGTATCAAAGTTCTGGAGAAAAACCCAGCAAGAGTAATTTTGTTGGAAGAACAGTTCATCTTCAGAGGAAGAAATGGACTCGTTAGTCTTTACTGCAAAGGGGAGGCAAAGGGAATGTTCTATATCAACAGAATCAGAATGGTAAAAACCTGCATACCTCCAGGGATGGAATAGGAGGAAAGCCTGGTGACGGTGTAGTACACACATGGAAATGGCATGAAGCATACTCTGATATAAAATTGCCAGAGCTGTGAAACACTGTATTTTTTTTTTTGTTTTTGGTACTGTGTACTAAACCCAGGGGTGCTTTACCTATATCCCCAGAACTTCTATTTTTTATTTTGAGATAAGATCTCTTTCACTTGCTGGGGGTCTCGCTAAGTTGACTAGGTTGGCCTTGCACTTGCAATCCTCCTACCTTAGCCTCCTGAGTCACTGGGATTATAGGCTTATGCCTCTGCACCTGACTGGCACTGAATATTTTTGACAAAGCCATCAAATGTGAGGATTAAGGTTAATTTTGCAACAGAGGATTTCCAAGTCTATAATTATATTTTTCACAGTCAGTTAACTTATGTTACATAGAACCATGCAGATTTTTGAAGGTTAGAGATAGCCCATAAAGGAGCAGTCTAAGTAGGAAAGGGGCAAGGGGCCTCTGAAATTATAGAAACAGAAAAATAAAGATGTAGAAATGAAAAATTGTGCTTTCACTGTTTTTATCATCAGTAGATAGCTGAGTTAAGCACCTGCCCTTTTCAGTGAGGATTCCTAGGTGTAAAGTTCAGCCCTGAACTTGTTAGCCGGTAGCTTTAGGCAAATCATGTCAGTCTCCTCATCTGCAAAAAGGAGTCATAACAAGATCAATCTCACAGAGTTTTATAAAAGTTGATTGAATTAATATATGTAAAACACCAAATATTGCCTAGCATGTAATAAGAGCATCCTGAATATTCATTATTGCTATCAATAAAATCTTTAAGGAGTAAAACTTATTTTCAAGGGTCACCCAGTTTCTCCTTACTTTACCCTAGTTGGATTTGATTTCCTTGTTGGTTTCATTACCATTAACATTTCAGGGAAAGAAAATTGTTTGGCTATGCAAAATCTTCTTGATTCTTTTTCCAGTATAAAGCTAGATAATAATAAAATTATCCACTAAATGATTCTTCATATCCACATTCAATTAATGAATAGAGACTTTTGTTAGAGAATTGAAATATTATGTCCTGTTAGATAATTTCAAAAGAGAGATATGAAGTTTATTTGCTTAAATAAAAAACTCCCAGTCCAGCTAACTTGGTTTAATCAGCTGTTTGCCTGCAGACCATCAGGCCTCTGTCTGAGGTGTCAGAAAATGAGGGCTGAAGTGGCCGAGAGGAAAGAAGGACGTCTGATAGATTACAGATTAGACAGAAACTCCCCAACCTCTCATCTTCTACTCTCTGACACACAAAGCTCTTTGTTTATTTTATACTTAAAGTGTCAAAGGCACCTAGGCATGGGCTTTTGGACTGGGGACTGGCAGTTCTCACTCGGGCTGACATAACAAAATCCTCCATGTGGCTGTGTGATTCACACAGCATGTGCACGTCACCATAAAGGATGGATCTTGGCAAGAAGCCTCCTACTGGCTTGGGAACAAAAATGGACTTACATGTACAGAGTAGCAGTGGACTGAGGTGGAGGACCATGTGCATCTCCACACCTTTTGTCTCATAGGTACAAGGACGTTTCTGTGGGGTCAGTGTCAACTCACCAAACTACTTCAACTTGATGACAACCAAGTACAGTCCAGTGGCAAGGGACTCTCTTGGACGAGGAATTTGTAGCAGGATTTTACTACTCCTGGGTGATGTATGAAAAACAAACTAAAAAAAAAGTGTCTACAAAGAAAAGATAGCATACCTCTTATTACGAATCCTAAGCATGCCATGGTATAGACAAAGGTAGAGTCCTTAACACAGCTCATCTTATTTTAAATGCTTTTATTAATGCATTATAGATTTACATAATGGTAGAGTTCATTTTGAGATACTCAAACTGAATTTATTTTGCTCCATTTCCATCCCCAGTGCTGCTTCTCTGGCCCCCATTTTCCTTCCTTTACTCTACTGGTCTTTTTTCTATTTATTTACCATTTTTAAAAATTGGCACTTTATAGATATACATAAAGGTGGAATTCACTGTGGTGTATTCATATATGTATATGGCCTAATTTTGTACAATTAATTCCTGCATTTCCTCCCTTTTCCCATCCCTCCTCCCTCCCTGTCAATCTCCCTCTTCTACTCCATTGATCTTTCCTCTGTTTTCCTGAGATCCATACTCCCTTTTTCCCTTTATTCTGCTCTAACTTCCAAACATTAGAGAAAACATTTGACCTTTGACTTTCTGGCTTATTTCATTTAAAATGATGTTCTCCAGTTTCATCTTTTTACTGGCAAATGGTGTAATTTCATTCTCTTTATGGTTGAGTAAAACTTTATGATATATAAGAATATATACATATATATATATATATATGTGTGTGTGTGTGTGTGTGCGCACATATGTGTGTGTGCATCACATTTTCTTAATCCATTCATCTGTTGATGCACACTTGGGCTGGTTCCATGACTTGGCTATTGTGACTTGCACTGGGATACCTATATCATGATAGTATGAAAACAGCTCATCTTAAGAGCCAAAGACTTGATTGGAAAACCAGACCTAATCCTGCTGTCTCCATAATCTCTAGCTTTGTGTTTGATCTGGAAAAAGAGTACAGCTTTAGAACTGCAGGATTCTATACTTTCTCTGAGAGTTCTGTTCCTTCTCTGATAAGGAAGATGGTGATCTGAGACTTGGTATTAATTCTACTCCTGGCAATTATTCCTTAATCAACTAAAAACAAGAACTAAAATTAATCCTAAGTCTCAGATCACCATACTCCTTATCAGAGAAAGGGAAAAATGAGAATTCTTCCACTTGAGGAGCTGCCAAAAAAAGTAAGTGGAGTGGCTCAAAAACAATACAATTATCCCCCAAATCAGGGATTGACACTCTGGGCACATTTGCTCTGTGATTGAGCAGCAGTTTCCTCAAGAACAGAAATTTAAAAAAAATAAATAAATCAAAATAGACAAATACACATTAGCTTTACTTAATCTATTATCTGCAAAAATAATTATTGAGATTATTATTTGAGATTCAAGCATCTCAAATTTTTAAGCACTGAAATAACTACTGCTATATTTTTCTTGAGTAAAGACATCCTGATTTTGACCTAATTCAAGCTACAATATGATTCCAGAGGGACCAATGAAGAGGCATCAATGACTGATGGGTCTAAGTAGTGATTGCATTTATAGATTGATCCTGACAGGAGGCAAATGTATCTACTCTCAGGAGTCCTCAATATAGTCAGCGAAGGAGTGGGGTCATAATTTATAAGTAGAGTGGACTTTTCCCATTGTAATGTACACTTTAATACCTTTAAGTGAAACATTTTTTTTTTATTAGCAAGAAGCTTAATGAGTAAGTATAGTATGGTCATTTCTTTCCATGTTGGTTTGGTATGCTGTTCTCTCCAATTCTCTATAATGCTTCATATAGCAACCTGTATAGCCCCAAAATGATACCAGAAAGATGGTGTACACTTAAAAAAGCATTTCACGTACCCAAACCTGCAATACCACAGGTGGGGAATGAACGGATGAGCTAAATGAGTGGTTGGCAGCATGGTCCCCTGAGCAGTATCATTTCCATCTGCTTTATACAATGGCCTTCTAAATATAATTTCATTTGAAGCCAAGAAGTCATAAAATACTTATCCAAATGAGTCAATGTAGTCAGGGAAGGAGTAATAATGATGTGACTTTTATTTTTCAATAAGATAATAAATTCTCATTTTATAAGACACTACCATCTATCATAAAACATGCCAACCACATGCATCCACTATGAAAGTGGTTACTAAAGAATCTTTGTAAAACTGCTGTGTCATGGAAGTAAAATAACTAATTTATAACAGGAGGGTAAAATAGTAAATTCCTTTTTTTAAAAGAAAATTCCTGTTTTGTGATGATAATAAGTCATGATAAATTATATTAAGAATAAGTGTGAGCCAGGGACAGTGACGCATGCCTGTAATCCCAGCGGCTCTGGAGGCTGAGACAGAAGGATCATGAGTTCAAAACCAGCCTCAGAAACAAGGAGGTGCTAAGTAACTCAGTGAGATCCTGTCTCTAAATAAAATACAAAATACAGCTGGGATGTGGCTCAGTGGTTGAATGCCCCTGAGTTCAATTCCCCGTATCAAAAAAAGAATAAGTGTTGATTTTTAAGATTGGTAATAGTACTACAGCTATGTTTAAAAGGAGTTCATATCTTTCAGGATTACACTCTAAATTATTTACAGATGGAATTATGTAAAGCCCGAGATTTGCTTTTGGGGCATAGAGAGGTGGAGAGAAAGGTAAAAAAATTAGACAGATTGGCTAAGGATCTTTAAATGTTGAGCCTAAATAAAAATATGTGAGGATTCTTATTTTACCTCTGTTTTTGTACATATAATAATACAATTTTTAAAAAATATTTGGAGGACTGGAAGTGAAAAGGAATGCTTTTGGTGACCTCTGACAATAGGAAGAGACCATTCTGAAATTGTCTTCCCAGCCACTGCTTTTGGTAGCCAACAAAATCATAGCCTCCCTAACATGACTCGCACTCTGCAAAACACAGCTACAGCTTCCTCCAATTCTGTAATTAAACCCAGAAACTATGCACATTTGGAGTAGCTGCTTCCTGTGTCACCAATAACACATTGTATTTTTAATCAGGGCCCCATTCTGCCTATAGTCCCACCATATAACACTTATAGGCTACTCTGCTGCCTTGTTCTGTTAGTATGTGTTTAGAAATCACAATTGAATTTTAATATTATCTTAAGCAAAACACAAACAAAAAGTTAAATGTGGTGCAAAAATAATCATACCATACACTTCAAATCCATTAGCACGGGTAAACGAGCTCTGTCCACAAAACCCCCAGAAGCACGCCCCCCTATTAATACCGTCTAGGGAAATTAGAGGCTGCAACTGTGAATGAGCAGAGCAACCAGGCCTGCTCTTACCAAAATGTACTCGCTTTATTACCCCACTTTTGACAGAACTGAAAAAGCTAAAACAACTGAACACAAAAACTCTGAATCATGAGAAAGAGAATCTCTAACTTAGTCTCTTCAAAAACATTTTTTTTTTTTTCAAATAGGAAAAAGTGGTCTGGTGACTGGAATGCTTGGAGTATGTGAACTGAGTTAATTCTTTTCACTCTCAGTTATCTGTCATAGGTACCACCAAAAGGCTAGGTGAAGAGGGACAATTGTCACCGGCTAAACACCTAATTTTAGGAACTGTACTGGGTACCTCAGATGCAATATCTTAAGATGTAGCCTTTTTCCCCACTTTAGAGATGAGAAAATTGAAGGTCATGGAGGTTAAGTAACTTGTCCAAGGTCACATACTTTAAAAAAGGTGCGTTCAGAATCTCAAAAAGATTTGGACCCCATGGATGTTTTCAGAACTATTTGCCTTCCAGTCTACTGGTAGGTCCTGAATATTTCAAAATGTCCCAATGCATAGAAAAGGAGGATCAACAGAAGTCCTTTTTGATGGTCTTAGATGTTCAATAAAATAATTCTATATATACTCTTTCACTTTACTGATTAATTTCTACTTAGGCTGGTCTTAATAAAATTAATCATATTCCATAGTTTCCTCTAACTCTGCTAGAAAGAGACAGCTGAGAAGTCAGAAGACTAATTCAACTGGTCAATCCTACTATTTTCACACTGAAAGATAATTGCTTTCAACAGCATTCCCCCTAGGCTTGGGCTAGCAGTAATTCAGGCTGGAACACTCTCTCTGTCGCACTCTAGCTTCTCCAAGTGCAGAGGAGTTCTGCCTCCTAACAGATAATTAAAGACATGGCAGTGCCACTTGCTAGGATTTCTCTCTTTCTCTTTCACCTCTTATAAAGAAGAAACTTTAGTTTAAAGATTAGATTTTTTTTCTTTTTTTTCTAAAGCTGGGTATACCAACTGGCATGGGCTGTATTAAAATCAGGAGAAAGCTCAATCAAAAAGCCTCTCTCGGAAGGCAGGCTTTCTTGTTAATATGCACCAACATGAAAGGCTTTCTTTTCATCCTATACAACTACAGTGTGTGTAAATTGCAGGGGGCTCATTGGCATAAATCTCGGCTGCGACCTCTGAGGTAAACTGGATTTACATTACTTTCTGACAAGAATTAAATGAAGGCCTTGTGGATATATGAACAGCCTTCTAGGCTGCAACAGATGGGCATGAATGTGTTCCCTAGGAAAACTATCAGTGACATCTGTGTCCTCCAAATTCTGGTGGTCTCAGCCAATTAACAGGGGGGGAAAGGTGGGGGTTGGGAGGCCACAGCACAGCCCCCAGCCAAAACCCAGGCAGAAGTGTTTGTGTTTGGAGATGGGATCAGGCTGGCCTGCAGCCGGGAGGTTACCACTTTATTGTCATCATTCAAATGGGGAATGTGGCTTACAAGCCATTTGTATACCACAGTGAGGATAATATGATTTTTCTCATTTGACCGGAGGAGATGGCCCTCTCTTGCAGCTGATATCATATTTCAGCTCAATCTCTTTGAGACGAGTGTTTACTTTTGTCTCCTCCGCGGCAGGCGGAGGGTGCTGCTGTCTGCCAGTTTCTGTAGTGCATTCACATGGCACAAAGCAGGTGACTTCTAAGACGAAACAGATCTTTCCCCAAAACATTCTTTCTTAAAATCATCTCTTTCCTCCTCCACTTTGGATTTCACAAGGAAATTAAAATCAAGATCAAAATCGAGATTTCCTTGTTAAAATAAACTCAAATTATATCAGCTATCTTTAATGGAGTGATTGGTGGAGGGTTCCTTTAAAAGATGCAGCACTGTGAATCATAAAACTTGTGGTCTGTACTTGCCAGATTTCAGGGTGTCAATTCCCCTGTGTTTAACATGCAGGGAGAAAGGAAACTAGAGAAACTGAGGCGGAGGATCGGATTCCTCTTCACCATCTCTCTCGTTTTCTGTGCTCTCAGCTGATTTGCCTGGACCAGGAATGGGGAGCTGAAGGGCTGGGAGGGGAAATAGGGAACCAACATTTATTTGTTCTGCAGGAATCAGGAGATGCCTGCTTAGGTATTCCAGGTCCTTCCTCCTCTCTGGGGTCTCATATTAAGAAGAGACCTTGATCCCAGAGGACCCTGATCTGAATTTTGCTCTATCACTTACTGAACTGAGACAATGGGCAAGTCGCTTCAGTTCTTTGTGCCTTACTTTGCTCATCTGTAAAACTAGGTTAAAGATAGCATCTCTTAGGATCAATTGACATAACATGTGGAAATCACTTCCGACATGGCCTTGAGAGCATTTTTATCCTGACTTTATGATGATGGGTATTGAAGCAGAGTTGGGAAGCTCTAAGCTAGTTTTGCAAAATGAAAGGCATAATGTTACACTACACTATGTTTTTGGAAATTCAGAAAACTTTTTTTTTTTTTTTTTTTTTCAAAAGAAGCAGTTGTCATTGCTTTCAGGAGCCTAAGGTCATGCTTTAAAAATGACATTTCTGAACAGGGTTGTGGGGGCAGTTCAGTGGTAGAGTGCTGGCCTAGCATGTGTGAGGCCCTGTGTTTGATCCACAGCACTGCCCACAATTTTTTTAAATGACACATTTCCTTTAATGTATTAGATCTTGAAATTCTGGTTTGCTAAGATGAACAAAGCAAAAAATATCCATTATCTGGATATTTCTAAGTTCTAAGATAGACTGTCAAGAAGCAAGTAAAAGCTGGGCACTGTGGCACATGCCTACAATCCCAGTGACTGAGACAGAGGCTGAGACAGGAGGATGGCTTCAGTAACTTAGCAAGAATCTATCTCAAAATGAAATAAAAAAGGGCTGGGGTGTAACTCAGTGGTAAAGAGTCTCTGGGTTAAATCCCCAGTACTACCGCCAACACCACCAAATAAATAAATAAACAAATAAATAAAATATTACATTCAGATGAAGAAAATAAAATAAAATAAAATCAAGCTGTTTGTTTTAACCCCATTTCTTAATTGCCAGGATGGAAGTGGGTAGGTTGTTTGGTTTTAAATTTATATGTGAAGCTTTAGAAGATGGTGGTTGGTTGTGATAGTTTGAATGTAAACCATTTGCTTTGTCCAAGGTGTTTAGAACACAGTAATTCCATATAAACATTGTTCAAAACACCACCAACAAAAGGAGGGCAAAGTAGACCTTCTATTAAGAGAAGCTACTGTCCATGTTGTAAATGTTCATCTTGAGGTTTTTAAAACAAATTTTCTCATATAGATTTTTATCCTCTTGTTTTCTGCTCTCTAAGGTCTTGTAATGATCCTTTTAGAAGAACTGAAGCAAGCTGAGCCTCAGCCAGTACATTTGCTTCTAGAGAGGCCACGTTGTTGGTCAACTAAAAGTCCCTTGCAGTTTCTACTCATGCTGGAGTCAGAAACTCTCAGACACAAGGGTGAGGGTGAAAACAATTGTGAGAACAATTTTTGTACAAATGGAACTTTTTCCCTTTATCGAGCTGCAGTGCCAAACATACCCTTGTCTTATTCTGTAGGTACCAATATCACATTGCTGAGCAATAAAGTGCAGAGAGGTCTTTGTGGCACTGTGACTCAGAGGAGAATCTACGCTAAACAAAAGCACCTGTTGTTTCGTTCTTGTAATGACCTTAGAAGTGACCAGTTGACTGCATTTCCCCCACACTCCTCCTTAGGCTTTTCCCAACACTGCCATCTCACACATCACTATTGGACGTAAAAGGAGAATAATTGAGGAGAAGATCAATAAATTTAAAAGCTCTTTAAGGAAAGACATAATGAATTTGGTACAGCACATATTTTTAGATCAAAGATGCCTTTGAAGTGACAAAACCCTAATCCATAAACTACCGAGGCACTTCCTTTCTCTCCCAAACTGCTTGTTGTCAAATAAAATGGAAGTTAAGGAAATTATCTTTATCTGAAAATGGCCAAAAGAAGCCATCACCTAATGACAGCCTTGTCACAAGCGACAATTGGGGAAATTGTGAGGAAGGCAAGGCCTAACGAGCAGAGGAGTGGGCTTGCTGTTTGCACTAATCTGGCCATGCAGCCCCCACACACAATCTCAGTCAGCTTGCTGTGTGAAACAGCTAAGGCTTTGTCACTGCTAACAGGGACGGGAAAGAGCACTCTTTCATGAATATGTATCACCACCCCTCCGTGTCTACAGAGACAAACCCTTCAAAACTGAGATATAAAACACACATACACACACACACACACCACCGGCCAACAAAAACCAAGAGAGCCTAAGCTACTCAGTTGAGTGTGGTGAAATGCTAGTAACTAATGAGAGATCACGCGTTGGAAATCAAGCCAGAGGAACTGGGTTCTGTGTATTTGCTGGGATCTTTATTTCCCAGCAATTGAGATGAAATCTTTAGGGGGCTTTCAATCTTTGGGAACCTCATATGTAGATGTGTATTTAAAGATGCTACAAATCGTTACATGGATTGCAAATCACAGGACTCCGAATGAATTCACCTTCCTAATGTCAACTGTGTTCTGCAATTCTAGTTTTAAAGGGAAAAGAACTTTCATATTAACCAAGTGCACGTGCAGTTTTAAGAGACTGATCAAATCTCATATTGGCTTTCCTGTGAGGTAGTAAAAATACTATCTGGAAAATTATCAGGAAGATAGAGCATTTTTCAATATTGTGCAGGCAAAAAGTGCAAGTTGCAAATAAAGAATTTGAGGTTGAAATGGGAGGAAAACCCACTCTACAATCCTTTGTAATCCTAACAACAGTGTTTTTTTTTTTTTTAATTCATATTATGTGTTTATTATTTTCTACAAAGATGTATTATTTCACATCCACCCCTGGACACAGATCTAGTAAATGTATTTTTAAAAATATTTTGAAATTTAATTGAGTTTAAATATGTGTATGTATGTATGTATGTATATAAACATATTTAACTTCATTTTTATCAAAGTAGACACATAAGGCAAAAAAAAAAAAAGTGTAAGGTTGTTTCATTTTTACTTGTTCTTCTGCTGTGGTAAAGTTCGGATTCCCACTGTGCAAGAGACAAAGCTGAGTTTTGAGGGGTTTCGATATTACGCAATGTTTGCCATAGACATTAACATTTCATTAGCATATTCGCTCTACGTGAAATCCAGCGTTGAATGCTCCCAGCGCGCTAAAGCTAATCCTCTTTAAAGAGCTACAGGCTATATTACATGTGGCCACAGCAGCAGCCGTGCCATCGCTGAGCACTTTGAAGACGATGAACAGAGTTCTCTTGTGCGGCTGTCTGGACCCAGCCTCATAAACCGCTGCTTTCTGTGCTGTGAAATCCTTCTGTTTGCATCAAGGAGAATTACCGGGAGGCTGAAGTCCACGTGAGCACGCTGAAGGCTGGGCTGCCCTCGAAGGGGAGATATTATGCTGATTTCACTTCTTTCTAAGTGTCTATCCACAACCTTTTCAACTAAGATTAAAATGAACTAGATCCAAGTATTTTTGGTCCTTTGATTAGGATCAAGTGCTAACCACATCTTCTGTCTAGGGAACCTGAGCCGGGGTAACCAGGGAATGAGACCCAGTGATGTCACAGGTCTTTTTTTCCTATTCCTTCATTTTTACAGGATTGCATTAAACATTTGATGCAGTAATTTGTTAGGTAGCTCATTTTCCACAAAGAAAATTCAGCTGATGTCATCCAACTAAGGGGCACATAAATAACACAAGGATGTCATTTCAACCAAATAAAGTGAACTAGAAGTTGTACAATGCTGCAGAAAATTATGTAATTTTTTAATTTAAAAATAAAAGTCCATTATTCTTCTGATAACACTCCCTTAATAATGCTGAGAGTGTTTTCAAAACATAGGCAGTATATTATAAACAAGACTGATTTTGTTTTTTTAATTTTATGGTAACTAGTTTATGAATAAATAATTGATTTATAAATGATTTGTTTATAATTTTGAAAATAATTATTGCATAAAAGTTGCTACTAAAGGTGTCCATTGTATGGTTTATGTTATTTTACTTAAAGCCCTACATAGTAAATTCTCCTGTGATTTCCAAGCAAGAGATTCTTTGATTTTCATGCCAAATGGATGTATTTCTTTTTATTCAATTATGAACACCTAAATCTCATATTGTCCCTTTTTGCCTTTACTCCCAGGAAACTCAGAATTAGATTTTGTGCTTGGCTCCAAGGGTATCTGTCATTTAGATGCCATTGTACAAACTGTTATCCCGATCCTTATTTACTTGGTCCACATCTTTACCCTTGTTTTAATGATTCTAAACACATCTGCGCCTCTCTTTGTGGGCAACTTCAAATATTTTTGAAAGGGCATGCAAGTTGCGGTACACTTCCCAATAATGCTATTTATTTAATTTGGTCATTTTCTTCACGAATATATGCTAGAGAAAGTTTATAGCACAGTGGAAAACACACAGGGTTGGGAGTGAGGTAGATTTGCTGGCTATGAGGCAGGCAGTTTTCACCTGCTCTCCTGAGGTGACCATACAGCAGGTGACTGTATTTCTGCTCCTCTGGGCCACTTTGGCATTTCTAGCAATGAAACAGAAATTTTACTGTCAGTTTTTATGCCATCCCCTCTTTAATGCTGGCAATATCTAAATTTAGGCTGAAGTCTCACTTATAATTAATGTAGTTCTCTGCTTGCTCTCATATTTTACTTCCTTCCAAAGTAAAATATACTGTGAGAGAGCTCTTGACTGCAGGTGTTCAGACATTAGAAAATAGCTTTCTCAGGTGCTATGCCTCTTTCTATGGTTGTGCCACTTTAAAAGTGATTTATTCATCTCTTCTGTAGGATTTTCCTGTTCCCTCTCACACTTTTCCTTTGGTACCATCTTCCTTCCACACTAATTTAAACAAGGTAGGAAAAGAAGTAAGGAGTTGAATATATTTACAATTATTTAAGATATCTTACTAAAACAAATGGTCTTCCTAGAAAAAAAAACACTGAATATAAATATATTAAAAATAAAAATATTTTAAATAACTTATTAATCAAAATGATTTAAAAATGCCCACCATTCAGCTCTTACATATATTTAGATGCATGCTACTACTGAACATTTGTGCAAATTAATAATATGACAAGCCCAAAAGAAACTTCATAAATCTCCAAAAGGAAAAATTTTTACTTGACCACAGTGCATGCAAAACCCTAAATTATTAATAAAAATAAAAATTTTGTAATCAAGTCACTTGGATATTTCAATAGCACTCAGAAATCGTCTCTTTGTCATTTTCTGATACATTTCCAAACTTAAGAGATGCAACCGAAACTATGGTCACACGAATATTCATGGTAAAAATGAAGAAGTATGAACTGTGCTTTCATCTCAAAGAATTAGAAAGAGAGCAATAAACTAAGCCTTAAAAAGTGAGGGGGAATGAATAAACTTATTATTTTAAGTAATGATTTATAAAATAGACAAATTAGAAAGCTAGTTGTTTTAAAAGTCCAGTAAGGTAGTTTGGGAAAAACCTAATGGACAAAAGGAATGGGAACTGAGGTATAAACACCATTATGGTTAAGAATTTTGAAGTATAACAGAGTATTATGTACAATCCCCATGTGAAAAGTGTGAAAATTTGCAGAAAGGATATGTTTTCTAGAATAATTTTGACAGACTACTAAACCAGGTTAAAGAAAAAAACCAAGATATAATTAAAACTATATGGAAAAATTTGTCCATTATTTCCAAGAAAGGTTTGGATTCTGTCATGGTTCATTTCCACCAAATCTTCTAGATATACATAATTTAGATTATTACGGAGATTAGAAAAACATGAAAGACCTCATAATTCATTTCATGATGCTAATATAGTATTACTATTAATATGTGATCTGACCCAATGGTGAAAAAATAAATACAGAGCCCACCCATCTCCAAAACATAAACTGCCAACTACACTTGTAATAAAAAATGGCTTCACTGAGGTGCATAGAAGAACCAATATCCAGATAATATTCCTGGATTTAAAGCCTTAATATTTTAAAGATGCTATTATTTTTAATAAACTTTAGTGAACTTCATAAAAATTAGAGACATCTTTGGTAAACTTAATAGAACCTACAAAAGTTTTATAAATTTGGTTACAAAATTTTAAATAAACCCAATCATATCTTAGTTTTCATCATTTTATTATTGATAAAACTGGCATAAATATATGCTTTTTTCAATTATAAAATTACATTCACTAAAGTAAAAAAGACAGAAAATAACAAATGTTGGTAAGGATGTGGAGAATCAGAGCTCTTATTTTCTGCTGGTGGAAATATGAAATAGTTCAGTTGCTTTGAAAAATAATTTGACAGTTTCTTAAAAAGTTACATGTAAATTTACTATAAAAATTCCACTCCTGTGGATTTATCCGAGACATAAATAAATACATCCACACAAAGACTTCTCCATGAATGTTCATAACAGCATTATACATAATAACCAAAAAGTAGAAACAACTCAAATCGTTTACCAGCTGACAAATGGCTAAACAAAACTTGATATGAACATAAAATGAATATTATTCAGCAACAAAAAGAACTTTTTACATAATGCATGAACCTCAAGAATACGATAAGTGAAATAAGCCAGACACAGAAGACCACGTATTTTGTGATTTCATTTTTGTTTTGGGGTGGAGGGGAGGATGGGGTGGGGGCAGGTGGTACAGGTATTGAACTCAGGGGCACTTGACTATTGAGTCACATTTCAGTCCTATTTTGTATTTTATTTAGAGACAGAGTCTCACTGAGTTGATTAGCACCTCGTTTTTGCTGAGGTTGGGTTTGAACTTGCAATCCTCCTGCCTCAGCCTCCCGAGTTGCAGATGTTCACATGCCTGTAATCCCAATGACTCTGGAAACTGAGGCAGGAGGATTGTGAGTTCAAAGCCAACCTCAGGAACTTAGAGAGACCCTAACCAATTTAGTGATATCCTATTTCAAAATTTAAAGCATAAAAATTTTAAAAGGGCTGGGAATGTTGCCCAGTGGTTAAGTGCCCCTGGGTTCAATCCCCGGTAAAAAAAAAAAAAAAAAAAAAAAAAAAAAAAAAAAGGAAAAGGCAAAGAAATAGAGAAAGTAAATGAATGCGGCGGAAAGAATCTTGGGTTTGATTGCTTATTCTAACCTACAATTAATCCTTGTTTCCATCTCAGCCCTACTTCAAAGGCCAAATGTTTTCTCTGATATTCGGATGCTAATTCACAATAAGAGTTGGGGGCACTAGGAAAGAATAGTTACTTTAGATTAATTAGAGGGGAGTGAAGGGAGGGGAAGAGGTATGGGGGGTAGGAAGGATAGTAGAGTGAAACAGACATTAACACCTCATGTGCATATATGACGGCACGATTGATGTGATCCTGCAATATGTACAATCAGAAAAATGAGAAATAATACTCCCATTTATGTATTATTTATCAAAATGCATAAATGCATTTTACTGTCATGTATAACTAATTAGAACAATTTTTTTAAAAAGAATAAGCAATCTTATTTGGGTGACAAAAATGTTCTAAAAGTGGATTTTGGTGATAGTCACACAACTCCATATATTTACTGAAAAAGATTTAATTGCATATTTAATATGAGTAAGTTTCATTGTATGTAAATTATATTTTAATAAAATTGTCAAAATTATATTCAGTCAAGTTTCATTCATTAATTTTGTTCATCCATATTATAGAAGATGCAAAGGAGACTCAAGGAGATTGAGTACCTTGCTTATGGTTAAAGCTTTAAGAACAAAAGCATTAGAATTCATACTCCAAATGCAGTTTCTGCCTGCCTGTCCTCCCATGATTCAGTACTAAATAACACATATGTGAATCTCACTTTATTCATTCTAAAGTGAATCGACTTCCCATTGTCCAGAGGACTTCCTTATTCGTTTTCACTTTGTGTGGTTGCTCATTTGATTGCTTTTTTCTTGGGGTTGCTGTGTCTAAAAAGAATAAGGGAAAATCCAGACTTTTGATTTATTCATCTGTTTACTTGTACATTCATTTAGATATTCAACATATACTTACTGCGCACCTAATACATGCCAAATGCTATTGCAGGCATTAGGGATATAGCACTAAGCAAAGTAGATTAAATAGTTTTGTGAAAGTCAACACAAAGGCATGGATTTGTTGTTTGGTTTTATGTTTGTTTACTAATTTTTCCAAGATGCAAAGCTCCTTGAAAGACTTATGGCAGAGAACTTATGAAATAAGCAATAAGTACTTCCCCTATCCATTCAGATTAAAGATCCCAAGAGCTCCCAAGATGAAGGAGGGATGTTGGACTGTGATCCCTCTGAGAAGGCCCCGTATCTGTCCTCTTTAGAAGAAGTCCAATAAAACCCCAGAATTAACAGAGAAAAGCCTGTATTACAGGAATCTGCTCGAACTTAGGTCAAACTTATCTTTTTCTAAGTGAACTGGCATACTGTGCAAGAGATTATACTAAGCCACTGAAAACTAAAAAGAGCTATATGTTTGCCTCCGGACAATTATTATATCCACTATGTAGGTTTCTCAAAGCTGGGACTCAGAACCCCATGGCACACTGACATTATCCCCACCCTGACCCATTCTCTCAAATAGGAGTCCACTGAGTTCTCTTCTTTCTCAAAATGGCTCCAAGTTTCCACTTCCTGCTGCGAGCACCCAGTGTTACAGGGACCCAGGGACCCAAGCACTTCACTTCAAAGGCATCAATATCCTCCATTTTGCAAAAGGAAAAGAATCTTAATCATTTGGGGTTATCTTTTCCTTCAGACAGGACTACATCTCAGTGATTAGAATTTCAAGAATAAATGTCCAAAGACAAATATCTATACTCCTCTGACTGAAAAAGAATCTTTGTGTAACTACTGTGAAGTCCCCCTAGAATGGGACAGAGTGGCAAAAGCAAACATGAGATCCTTATCATCCAATCTTTATCCCTGGCTCAAACAGCAACTGGGACTTTTTAAAACAAATTATCCCAGGATTTTTTTTTCATCCAGATTTCATACTCTAAGGAAGACTTTAGCACATGGATTTGGTCTATAAAAGACCTCTGAGCAACCTGGTGAAGATAAGAAATATTCCTCCTTTCCATGACTTTCCATGATGGGATATATATCCCCTACTGAGAACCAAGCATACCACTTTTCAAAACTAAGAATTTATACCCTAAAGGTCTATACTATCCTAATCAGTATTGCTTAGACACTTATCAGGACTAACAAAGTTAATACCTGACCCTCACAAAGTTGCACCTGTTGGCAATTTGAACAGGGAACTCTGTTTCTCTCTTCAGGACATTTGTCAGCTAAAATGGTGCTTGGAGGAAAATTTGTTCTGTATACCGATTGGGGTGTTTGTTACAAAGGTCTATAAATTATATAGATATAAATTTTATAAAATAAAGACTAAACAAAAGATCAATTTTACTGCATGTTAAGTTTAAAAATAAAATAGGTCATTAAATATTGCTTACTAGTACCCACCCCCCCAAAAAAACAAAGAAAGAAAAGGAAAGGAAAAGAGAGAAAGAGAAAAGAAAGAAAGAGAGAGAAAGAATGAGATTCAAAGAGGTTCCCTCTTGTAACTGTAGGGCTAACTGAATATCAGAAGAGTCTGGCCAACCCCCCAGAGGAGAAGGTACTTACACGTGAAAGAATAGTAGAATATTTTTTCTAATTTATGTTAGCATAAATCAGTTAAAAATATTTGTGAAAATGAATTCTACAGTGTTAGACTAAGGAGGAAGAAAGGAACATTGCTCCTTTTGGTCAGACTTACTAATACTGGTTCATTTGCCAGAGATTCTGGATTCATTGTGCTGGTTCTAGTAGGTGGGATTGGTTATGATAATTTGCTCAGTTGATTGGTTGATGCCTGGACTCTGTGGCAGCCTATAGCAAATGAAGTCAAGATGCTAGAAAATTAATATAATGTAGAAGAAGAAATACAGACACTTGAAGGTAGAATATGGGAATGGTATTTGGGGGATAATCTGCTCACTCTATACTTAACCATGTCACTCCTATGTTCCAGGAACACTTGACTATATAATATTCTCATTTGATCTATATAATTGAAAATCCTTGTTCTGGTAAATAGAAGTATAACTTGTACCAGCACAGTGAGGATCACTGTCTCACATTTCCAAGAACTGGCTTGGTTCATAGATCCAGAGTCCCCTCAGTGAAGGGGAGGTTGGACTCCCTTGAGGAAGTTCCCTGAAAATCATAATGAGTTTCCTTCTAGGATCCCCAAAAGTTGTCTGTGATAATATTCTAAGGAAAACCTCTCTAAACATTAGAGATTATTTCAGTTGTCTCTAAGCTATAGTTAGCTCTAGGAACATACAGCATCATTATAACCCAACAATCACAGTAAACACTTTAGGGAGTTGTTTGGTAAATGGAGTTTGGGCCCAAATCCATCTCAAAATGGTCATTCTGGGTCCCAACATTCATCCTGTGCTTATTTTCCGTGTCCCTGTGTATAGAATTAGGGAAGACCTACTCAGCAACTGGCAGAGTTCTCCATTGGTTCCCTGACTGGTCTATGTCATAATTTAGTATTCAGGGACCTTGATCATTTTGCCATTTCACGGGACACCAACTGCCACGTTATTGATGAATATGTCAATTGATCTGCTAGTAAGAAGTAACAAATAAAAAAGAATGCCTTGGTAAGACATGTGTGAGTAAAGAAAAGGGAGAATTCCATGAAAGTTCAGAGGTCTATTAATTTACTGATGTTTTCAGGAATCCAGAGATCTGGGATATATTGTGATGTCCCTCCAGAGTGAAAAAAACAAAAACAACAACAACAACAACAAAAATAGCTGCACTTTGTATCCAGTTCCAGGTAGAAAGAGGCACAAACATTTGGTAGACTTTTAATAAAATATTACAGGTAAAATAATATTACATAGGTATTGTTCCTTCCTACTTATTGAATAAGCCGTAAGACTTCTATATTTAAGGAAGGTCCCAAACAAAAGAATATTCTTCAGCCAGTTCAAAGAATAAGTCACTCTTGCCACTTAGATCTTGTGACCAAGAAAATCTAATGTACACGCAGTGTTTGTGGCAGACTGGAATATTGTATTGAGCTGATAGAATTCCCTAATAAAATAATCATAGTACAAAGCCTAGAATTGAGAGCAAAGCCATATCTCTTTAGAAAATAACTAGTTTTCTGAAGAATCATTTCCTGGAGTTTGTTATTGGGTTCTGGTAGAGAATGAGTATCTGGCAAATAGGAAATGAACTGGTTTTACATGATACCTGAGCTGCCCATCTGAATTAGATGATATTTGGTTGACTGGCTTTTAAATCTGGATGTGCCTAGCAGATCTCCATCATCCTACTGTAGCAGCATATGAAAGATCAGATGGAGCAAGTTCTAAAGGCACAAGATAGTTTTAAAAGAAAAA
The DNA here is from genome assembly GCF_902686445.1 of Sciurus carolinensis. Classification (NCBI taxonomy): domain Eukaryota; kingdom Metazoa; phylum Chordata; class Mammalia; order Rodentia; family Sciuridae; genus Sciurus; species Sciurus carolinensis. The sequence goes on from NC_062222.1 coordinate 44,357,571, forward strand.
GTTCAGATTCTCATGGCGCCTAATTTGTAGCCTTATGGAGGTTTCTCTCTAATCAGGGAAGAAAAGATTCAAAACTGATTTATTGATGATGCACAGTATCATTCATAAGTAAACAGACATAGGATAGAACTCTCTTTACTGTTGGCCATGAAGAAGAAGTGAAAGATGTTTTCACAATAAGCAGAACTTTGAGTTCATCAAATTGTATATTTTGCCTATAAGGAAAGATGCCCATAATTCTGACTCATATATAGAGTCTAAAGGTTTGGTAAGATGATGAGGTAGCTGGAAGGAACAAGACTGAAAGATTGATGACAAATAGAAATAGGAAAGACAGTGGACTGAATCAGACATAACTTTCCTATGTTCATATATGAATATACCACCAGTGAAACTCCACATCATGTACAATCACAAGAATGGGATCCTAATTGAAATAAATTATAATTCATGTATGTATAATATGTCAAAATATACTCTATTGTCATGTACATATAAAAAGAACAAATGAAAAAAAAAGATTGATGGCAAAGAAGTCAAGTCTGGACTTCTCAGAAAAGACCCATGGTGTGAGGAAATTTGTGCCCCATGTGCACATTCACCAAGGGCTCAGAGGATGGGTGAAGAGACAGTACTGCAAATGAGAGTTTTCTTCTTTCCTCAGTCTCACTAGAGTTCTTCAATGGATTTAAGAACCAAGTGACCATGGTAACAATGATGGAGACAATGCATAGACTCCACCACACAAACTTCCTTTACCAAAACAGGTATGGCTACCATATCTGTTGGACATTTAGGATAATAGCAGCAGAGATCCATGCTGAACCTCCCACCCAGCTCTAAATCTGGGGAATGGGGCACTATGGTCAGCCTTCTATTGACCAATTCTATTGAACCCTTCTCAAATTGTGCACTTAGCAATTTTTCTCCCTAGAATGGATGTTTGTTCTGGATCTATATTTGACTTCTCTGCTAGGCTTCCATTAACAATACCTTCTGGGGACTTATTGAAGGTTTAATTCACCCACAGTAATCATATAGCATTGCTTCTGGTCACTGATGCTATAGGCTATTTCCCACAGGATTCATTGGTCTTACCATAATCCAGGAGCAGCTGGCTTTATAGAGCTATCCAATAGTCTACTGAAGATTCAGTTTTAGAGCCAGCTGGAGGACATTTTATGAGGCAAGGGTACTGGTTATAGAAAATGGTATATGTTCTGAATCAGTAATCCATACATGGTATTATTTTACTAAAGAACAGATCACATGGGTCCAGGAACCAAGGAGGAAGTAGGAATGGAACCTCTCACTCTGCCTTCCTGCTCCATACTGAAAGTACTAGATTTAGCACACTATAAATCTAGCCTCATAATCAACTGCAAAAACAGGGACTGTTGCCAATGTTCATATTTTCTTACTTGTGCAGTAGTGCATATATTATTCATATATTATTTCAGTTCTCTACCCCCTGGTCACCAATTATTTTATATAGGCCATGTTTATATGGGTGCTGATCACCTTTACAGTTTATTTAAAAAATGACGTGTAAATAGCTTTTACCAAACTGTTACCAAATGTCTTCTTTCTCTTAAGTGTCCATGCTGTAAATTCTTTCTCGAATTAAGTTCCAAGAATAAGTGTGCATTTATGGATGAATTTGGACTGTACAATCTAGCACATTTCTCTTCTGGCTTGGTTGTCAGGGAGCTCAGAGTCCTGTGATACTGATTCACTCATGTCAGGTTTAGGACATTGCTTTCTTTTCTTTTAAATGATTTACTATCAGTTTTTCATTTTAACTTTTCCTACACTGGTTTATGGACATTTTGGTAATGAAGGTCACTTCAATATCTTTTTATCAGTACTTAAGTAAATACTCAAGTAAATAAACCCTGCCTTTAGTGAGGCAGTTCATGGCTCCACTAGCAGCTGGGCCACACAATAGCCTGTCTGTTCAACCAGCATTTATTGAGTGCTTACCACCAGCAGACATGACAGTCCTGTGCTCCATTGCTGTGTATGTCCTGTGTCCTTGACCATCATGATCATTTCATGTCAGATGGCTCACTGTCAACTCCAGGGAAACATTTTGAGAGTCTACATTGTTGCTTTTATTTGGATTGTCCTTCAGATTCCAATTCCAATTGTTTTCTTCTCCCATCCCCTGGGATTGCCTTTCACTAAGGATGTCTTTAAATCCAAATTCACTCTTAGATAACATCTTACAATTTCCATATTTCCCTATAACTTCTATGTCCGTCATATCGCCAGTTAACTGTAACTCATGACTTTCAGAAGCTATCTGAAAACCCAAATTACCTTATCCTGAGAGTAAAGAACTTCTTTTGTTTTGAAATGAAGGCATGAAATATTCATATTTGGACAAGGGCAGAACTGAAAGTGAACACAAACATTGCAATCTCCCAAATTGTGTAAGTACAATTCCCCATAAGCTGTTAGCTCTTAGTCTCGTCTTGTGTTCCTGAACTGAGCTTTTCCCATTCCTGCATTCTTTTTCTTCTTTGGCATGTATATTTAGTTTTTCATTTATTGAGCATTTTTAAAGTTTCTTCTAAATGTCAGACACCATGCTGAAGATAAATAAATGAATGTGACTGATTCTGGACTCTAGAAGCACACATTCATGGGAGTCAAATGTGTGGATAATAATTACGGCTTAGTGATAAATGACAGGGCAGAGGCACTGTGGAAGGCTAGAGATGTCCCTTCACCTGACCCACAAGCTGAGAGGCTCTTTGGGGACAGTGACCTCCCTTTATAATGCAGCAAAAGGTCATTAATTTATCATGTTGGGTGAGTTGATGGGCTCTTTCACAGCTGAAAGAACCAACAAAATCTCTGAAGCCACTGCATGAGCAGGCAGAGTTTTGGAAAGCTGCTCTAATTTTCCTACAAATCCACATATATGTAGTTGTGACCCGGGATGGTAAAACTAGTACACCAAAGTAGAATTTTAAGGGGGAAAATAATCTTCATATTTCAAGTAGGGCACATAGATTATACAAATGTACTAAAGATCTCCCTTAGGACTCCCAAACGCCCAACATGGCACTCTAGAAATCTCTATCAGGTCATAAAATGATGTCAATGAAGGATGGTAATTGGTCCCTAAAGGGTTGCTTGGGGAGTGTGAAGAACGAATATGCAATGGTGGCAATAAGCGAGCAAGGAGAGATATGATTATTTATGTAGATAAAAAGGCGTAGATACTTTGGACATGTAGATTGGGGTCAGATGATGAAGTGGTGCTGCATATGCACATTTTGAGAAGGTAGCGCTTTTGTATCTTTCGAGAGACTTCTGGGGAAAGCTGTTTACAATCTACACTCCATACTCCTTTCTCTTGCATCAGTGACTAGAAGCTGATGCTGTCTGTCTGCCTCGACAGCATGCAGGACTGAGGGAGGACTCACTTCAAAGACAGATTGTCCCCATCAGAGAAGGAAACTCGTGCATCGCCTCCACACCCTTGGTGTCTTGACCGTCTTTATTAACGTGTCTGTATTCGTCCTTTCTTTGACAAATCAAAACCCGCTTTCTTCTGTAGGTAGTCAGTGCTTAGTATTCTCCCTATCCAAGTTCGCCATCTACAGGTCATTCAGCTTACAAATTGCATTTAAGGTCCTCTGCAGATTGAGTGGGAGGATTCATTCAAGTGTGCCTCCTACTTGCGCATTTACACTGCTGCTGGTTGACGCCATGATCCATGGCTGTTTACTGCATACCTACTGTCTTGTTAGATATTTACTGGACTCCCATTTTTCTACCACTCGTGGAGTTATTTTAAGAAGGTAATAGTAGGGCTGGGGTTGCAGCTCACACGTGCCTAGCGCTTGTTAGGTACTGGGTTCGAGCCTCAACACCACATAAAAATAAATAAATAAATAAAGGTATTGTGTCAATCTACAACTAAAAATATTTTTTAAAAAGTAAAGAATTATGAAATATATATTTTAGTGTCATATTTCTCAAATTTAAAAAAATCACTTTTTCTTCTGATTAACATAAAAATCCCACTTTTCATTAATGTTTGCATTACAAAAGCACTAACAATCCTGATAATACCTACCATTTCCTGAGTACTTAACTTGCTACCACTGAACTAAAAATTTACAGACATTATCTGATTTAGTACTTACAGCAAACTTATGAAGTACTCGTATTCTTATTTTGCAGATGAGAAATCTGAGGCTACCAGAGGTTGGGCAGTTTAACCAGGATACAGAGCTAGCTAGAAAGTTGCAGAGTTAGTATTGGAAGCTAGATGGGTCTCACTTCACAACTATGCTCTGGGCAAATCCACTTTACTGGCTTCAAGTATTTTTTTCCATAAAATGATTACCTGTGGCTTTTTCAACTGTCCACCCTCCTCACTTCGACATTTATGTGAAGACATGGAGCTATTTCCCTATTGCTTTCGAAAGCAGCAAAGATAACCCTTTTCTTCCATCTGTTGCTCAATAACCCACAATACAACCAGACACTGCAAAGAAGTCTCTTGTACCTCCTTAGTCCATCAGTATTTCAGAAGTTCTAGGTGAAACTTATCCTCTTCCTGGGGCTGAAGTTGGCAAATGCCACCAGATCAGACTCAGTCCTCCAGGTGAACATTAAATGAAACCGTGTTCAATCAACAATGCCTGGATCTATGTACACAGAAGGGTTAAGGTTCTTTGTGCAAAAGAATCCTTAAATTAGGGATTTTGTCATATTTTTCTTCAGAAATAAGTCCATAAAATTTTACTTTGGGGTATAATTCTTTCATTTTCCGTTAAATCTCAATTTCTACTCTTTCCCCTGACCCAAAAGGGTGAGACTCACTTAAGCAAGGTAGAGGAATGCCACTTCTGGAATTCAGTCTGTGGACAAATCACTGAGATTTCTGGTTTACAAGAAGACCCCGCCATCCCTGGGGACAAGAAGACTTTAAGGAATGATAATCGGGGCCACTGAGTGAAGAAATTCTTAGGTTTAATTTGGTTGTAAGGAATAGAATACATTCAAATGAGCTTTAGCATGAAGGGGAATTTATTGGACAGACACAGGCATATGTCATGGACACAGGGAAGGAAATAAAGTCTTAGTGAGGGATCAAGGGATCGGGAAATGGAAAGCTGTTGGTACTCGTCTCTCTCTCTCTCTCTCTCTCTCTCTCTCTCTCTCTCTCTCTCTCCATATTTTATTTTATTCATTCTGCAAGGACCCAAGTGGCTGCTGTGTGCCTGGCACAATGCTAGGTAGTAAGGATACAGGGTAAAAAAAAAACAGGCAAGCTCTGCTTTATTCCTCTCTGTAATCATATTTATGATCTGATCTACTTGCCGTGGCTTTGCATGACCTTCCAATTCAAACCCTCAACAAAAACTAACGCAGTTGCAGCATTCTCAGTTCAGAGATAAAAGCTCAGCTTGCCATATGGCCTATCAATTCTGGCATCATCTGCCCATCTTGGGTCCAATCAGGTATAGCAACAAAGGAGCTGGCAGGTGGTGTTGGTGCATGGAACAATCTTGGTAATCAAGGAAGAACAGAGTAAATTGTGTGAAAATGGGATAATGGTAAGGAGGAAATGACTGGCAAAAGAAATACTAGCCAGCTCTGCTGCCAAGGCTTCCAAAGAAAAGAATGATGAAGGTTTCCATAAATTTGAAAAAATGAAGAAGAAAGAGTTTCAGGATGGCAAAAAGCTTGCCTTGAGTAGAGAAGGGCTTGGGAATATGTGGCCTAGGCACTGAGGACAGCACTGCTCACTCAAATGCCCTCTAACCCAGCCTTAGGGAAGGTTTGGGAGGGAGAGGGGAGAGAAGGGCATTTAGATCTTAAAATCAAGGCTTTCCTTCGAGAACCTGAAAAACTTGTAGTTGCTTAAAAGCTCCGATTATCTAAGGTTGCCTGAAATATTTTTGAACCATGGAGGCAAAATCTCCAACTTTGAGACCAACCAATGAAGAAAAAGTGCCACTGCAGTAGCATCCAGAAAAGGAGGGTTTGCAGTAAGAACATTTTGTGTGGCTGTACCCCAAGTGTGTTTTTTGGGTGCTCTTCCACTGAGCTACCTTCTCAGCCCTGTAGCCCAAGTATTACATATAGTTACTAGGAATAATTTGGGCTGGGGAAGCAGGAGTTAGGATGGTCAATGCAATCGCCAACTCTACTCAGAAGTTTGGACTTCCTGCTTGAAGATTCTAAAAGTGCCTCAGGTATCTCACTTCTAGAACTTTGATGAGATAGGTCAGGCTAATTCCTTCCTTTCAAGGGAACCTTGAGAGGGTATGATTTTTCATTTAACTATAAATTTCTAAGGAAGTGTTTAATTTTGACCACAATTTATTAGTGTGATCTATTTTGGTTTGTAGCTCAATCTACCATTTTTGAGGGGAAAAAATGTGACTCTGCAAAAGTTCCTGAATGGGCACAGTGTTTAAGATTTTAAAGAGCTTTCAGTGAAATTCATGATGTGGCAAATAGATGAGAATATAAAGAACCATAGTTACTACAGTATTAATTTAGTGAGATACAGGCACTAACTAAGGTTACTTGGACTTAATCACTGAGTACTTCTCGTAGTAAGACCTACACAAATTAGCCAGGAAGTCAGGTACTTATATACTTTGTTATAAAAGCAGGTAGTTCTTATTGCTCTTCTGATATTTCCTCTTAATCAGGTCTGAAGTCTGGAATTCTGCCCTTAAGGAAGCCACTCTATTTGCCCTTATTTGAAGGGTGTTCTTCAGTGGTTCCCTTTTTCATTAATTTATTGAGTCCTTCCAATGTGTCAGGAAACCACAATCCTTACACTCACAGAAAGTTTTTGGGCTAGGAAATTCATGATGAACCCTGAATATCCCTGAAAATTGTGGGATGTGTCAAGAATGCCAGACCCAATTTCTTGCCCTGTCTCTGACTCATTTATTAGGATTATATTTGCAGCAGTATTTTGGGATGAGGTAACACCTCTCTCTGGGAAAATAACAAGCTTGCTAAAAAAAAAAAAAAAAAAAAGCAGCAGGTTCCCAAAGCTAAATGTTCCTTTTTTGCAACACAAACCCACTTACTGCATGCACAGCATCTATTGGGCCACTCCTGTAGGTATAAGAAGACAAGAAGAGCCAATAGTGACATGGTATCCTGTGCTGCTTCCTGTGTTGTGAGTAGTAAAGTCCTTTGTCTCTGACTAAGGAGTCTGTGTCTTCTGCCAGAATTCATGAAATGGTAAAAGCTTGTAAGGAGAGTAAAAATCAAACACCACACCCTGACAAATTTACCCTTAATTTTCAAGAATTTCATCACCCTTAATAAGTACCACACAGAACAAAAACTTCAGAAATTCCCCAAATATCCATCCTAAGAAAAATAGGGTAAAACAAAAATGTCAACTTTATTAACAAATTTATTTTCCTTTCTTTTCTTTTTTTTTTAACTTTCTATAGTCTCCCAAGTTTGTAGCCTACATATGATAAATTCCAAGGCTGTTCAAAATTACAGATTCTTAAAAATTAAGGTTTGTGGCAATTTTATTCCAACAATATAAATTAACCAAATCTTTCAGGGCACTTGCACCCTGGGCATAAGGCCCCTAAGGGCTATAAGAACGAATGAGAGTACCAGAATGTTTAGTGCTCAGGTTTAACAGAGATCACAGACACATGTGTATCTCAAATATAAGATGGAATATGATCAGATATAATTGAATTCCAAGACAAGAATATATAAAGAATGACTAGTTGTTCAGGGAAGAGGAGATTTAATAATGTTAGACCTTGTTCAGAAGACCAGATAGAAGCTAAACACTCTTTGGAGAGAATAAACCTGGGGGAAACCAGGTCTGGGGAACAGGGATGGTTGTGTAAAGATATGTAATTCAGACAGATGGGATGGGTAGGGCCACAGCAAGAGCAGATGCATGGTTTTGCAAATCATGACTGCAGCCCAGGGTACCTGGAGTCCCCACCTGGAGATGAAGAGTTCAGTTGGGCTGTTGGAGGTCCCCATGGGAACAGCCATGTAGAGAAATGGAGCTCTTTGCAAGAGGTGGGAAATGTGAGTTAAGCTCAGGAAAAAGTAGAACTGGAGATGAAGTTAGGATTCATCCCCACGGGTCAATATCTGAGATCAAAGGAGGCAAACATGGGATATGAAAAAGAGATGGAAATTTTTGAGAATTCCTCTTCACAAAGCCCAGAGAATAGGGAAGTAATCTCCAAAGGAATCTGCTAGAAATGTGAGAATCTTAACATTGCAGAGACTTGATACTGTGCACAGCAACAAGTTCTACAGGACACCCAAGGAAAAGACTAGGAAGAGGCAACCAGATCAGGGGATTGGAAGGCTCTTGCTGATCTTGTATGTAGTCATGAGAGGACAGACCAGAAGGAGTTGTTCCCTAAACAAGTAAGTGAAAAGAATAAATATACATACTATATATATATATACTCTGCTGCTAAGAAAAAAGATGGCATAACAATCTCAAGGGAAATGAATAGTTCGTAAGAATTATTAGATTTGAAAATTTCTGTAGACTAAGGATATGTCAGAAGACAGAAAAAAGAAAGAAGAAAGGAATTATGGAGAATGGAAAAAAGTCATAAAAGAGGTGAAAAGGGTAGGCTTAAGAAAACAGGAAAGGTAGGATTGGATAAGGCAGAACATGGAGGTAGGAAGAAAGGGGAAAAGAATGGCCAGGGATTTCGAGAAAATCTGAGTTCTCCATAGATAAGCCAGCATCCTAAATCAAATAAATGGAAATCTGGGAGTTAGGGCAGCAGGAGTGAAGTTTAAAAAGAAGGACCCTGGATTGAAACAGGTACTCAGGAGAACTGGAAAGACAACCAATGGAGCATTAACAAAAGAATTGATGGACATCCCGGGGGCTCCACTATGGTTCCTCTGATCATAGTCAGCTAGGAAATGTCTAGGCTTTGGCTGGGATTGCTCAATCAACCCAGTTCCAGGAAGTGCATGTGATTGAAGAAAAAGAGACAAACAAAAGTCTAAAATTCTCATCAAAATTATAGGCAACCTATTTAGCTAAGGAGTCTAGACTTGGGAGGCAACTGAGGATGGATCTGATTTCACAGAATGGGCCAAGTGGGAATTAGGGATGGTTCCCACTGGAGATGCTGGTGAAGGTGGGTGAACAAGAAGTGGCAGGGAATTTTATTTACACAGGTGTTTCTCAGGTTTGGCATCAGCATTTAGACAACTTCTCGTTTGAGGTTGTCGCTGGGCAATGTCTGACTTGCAGTTTAGTCCAGTTCAGGAGGCAAGGGGCATTTTATATCACTTGAAGTTGTGGCAAAGCATTTTTATGCTGTGCAGTAACTATCTGAATAGTCTTTGGAAAGGCTATTTTTATGAATCTGTACATTGTACTTTATCCATTTTATTTATTACTGGAGGAAATAAACACAACAAATGGGCATTAAGAACTTAAGTGTGGGGCTGGGGTTGTGGCTCAGTGGTAGAGAACTTGCCTAACATGTGTGAGGCACTGGGTTTGTTCCTCAGCACTCCATAAAAATAAATTTTAAAAAGAACAAAGGTATTGTGTCCACATATAACTAAAAAAATATCTGAGTGTGTTTTGTTTAGTGTGCATGTGCGTGTGGGTGTGTTATGGTGCTGGGATGGACCCAGGCCCTGTGCACCCTAGGTAAGTACTCTACCACTGAACTACATCCCCAGCAGGAACTTGAGTTTTTCTTGAATCCTATTTTCAATTTCACTATCTGAGTCCTATTTTCAATTCCTAACTCCATGATTTGCGTCTCTATGGTAGTTGTTTTCCTTTTTTGTTTGTTTTTCTTGATTATAACTATACAATATTCACACAGTTTGATTTAATGTCTATTTTACCCACTATAATATAAACTCCAAGAAGGCAGGGAATGAGCTGTCTTATTCCTTTCTATAGCCTTAGTACCTGGAATAAGTTCTAGCATATACTAGTGCTCGGAAAATATTTATTGTTGTTAAATGTTTATAAAAGCAGATATAGGATGAATTTGAGAAACTTCTCTTAGATAATAAATTGTATGCATTACTTACTGTTGACAAATTGAAAATACTTCCTTTCCTTTCAGAGACAGTGGTTATATTCAAAGAAAATGCTTTTTATTGCTTATGTAAAGTATTATCAGCCTATACTCTTGAAATTACAACAACAACATGCCTCAATTTAATTCATCTCCAATCTTTCCTATTCAGTCAAATGTAAAAATTTCAGAACATCTCTTTGTGTCAATCTTCATCAATCTTAATAGAAGTTTCCACAAATGTATTACCCTATTGTATTATAAGCACATCATTAGATTTTCCAAAAATTCTGTGGCAATGTTTATGTCATAGTTTCTGACCCAGAAAATAAGTCAATTCTGGATGTTAATTAGGATGTCAGCACCAAAAGTTGTCACTCACATCATTCTTGGTCTCCAAGTGTTGTGCAATTTCAGAGCCAATAAATTAGTTCTTCTTCCCAGCACCTCACTGCTGCCCTCTTCTGGTGGCACGCATTAGCACCAATATAAGCAATACCACCTTGAACTAGATGTATGTTTTTACTTATTAATGAAAACAAATGGGGCACACTACAAAGCCCCATATTGACGCCAATAATTTACAAGACTTAGTAATGACTTGTGAAAATGTAAATCTTCATGAAGCATTAAAATAGCAATACATATTATTCACCTGACCAATAAGCTTTTTGGGGCTTTATTTCAGTAAAAATAGAGTAATCTTTTTGAATTTCACCTTAGAAAAAATTCACTAATCCACTGTCTCAAAACCTATGTTTTAATGTAGCAATGATGTTGTTGTTGTTGTTACTGGGAATTGAACTGGGGGTGCTTTACCACTGAGCTATATTCCCAGTCCTTTTTATTTTTTGAGATAGGGTCTTGCCAAATTGTCAAGGGTCTCTCTAGGATGACCTTGAACTCAGCCTCCCAAGTCCCTGGAATTACAGGAGTGTGCCATCATACCCAGCGATAACTGTACTTTCTATGGAAAAAGAGCTTGTTAACCAAATGGGTGGTGTCAATGACATTGCAGGGCCTGTTTAAACTTATGTGTCTGTGTGAGGGGGGCAGTTAAACTGTTAAGAGTAAAGCTAATATATTAGACAAATAATGATAAGTAAAATAGACATACTTTACTTAATGCTCCAGGATCTTTCACTTGCAAAAAAATAATGGAGTGCTTTTGGATGTGGCAGATCCAGAGCCTTGTTCATGTTGTTCTCTTGTCTCTATTGTTCTCAACAATATCCTACAGATGACAAAACTGGTCAACTTTACCTCGCAAATATGGTTTTGCTCTCTCAGTCCCTCTTCTTGCTGATTCTTCCATATTCTATCTCTAGTTTGTTCCAGTACCAGGAATTGAACCCTGGGGCGTTCAACCACTGAGTCACATCCCCAGTCTTTTTTAAAAAAAAAAAAAAATTTGAGACAGGGTTTTGCTAAGTAGCTTAGGGCCTCACTAAGTTGCTGAGACTGGCTTTGAACTTTGCTATCTTCCTGCCTCTGCCTCCTAAGCTGCTGGGATTACAGGCATGTGCCACAATGCCCAGGTCTATCTTCAGTTTGGATTGTTAACTTCCTGTCACCTGTCTCTTTCCAGTTCCCGTACTCTATCCTTCACTTGCTGCCTGATAGCTTCTTAAGATACCAGAACTGACAGTCACTTCCCTACTTACTCCTGCTTGCTGATTGTCCAGAGGCTGAAACACAAACTCCTGAACTCAACATGGAGGGTCCAATCAGTCATACTCAGCACCATCTGCCATCAAGGAGCTTCTGCTACTGTGAACTTGCTTTTAGCACCCCGGAAGAGAGTCCCCAGCACTTAGTTTTCAACTCTGTGTCAGAGTTTGATACCAGCTTCTGCCATAAGTCAGGTACTTAACTGTATCCAAGTAGACTGTGACTCCTACTGGTGACCACAGAGTCTTGAACATTCTTTTCTGTATTTTGGCATCTAAGGGTGGGTCTAGCACACTGTAGAAACTCAATGCAGGTTTATGAATGGACAGTGAATGAATGCATGAATGCTCTTCTCTATAATTTTTATCTAATGAAATCCTCAGTTTTCAAGTCTTAGATTATAATGCTGCTTCTCTATTATGGTTTAGATACAGGTTTTCCCCAAAAGCTCATGTGTTAGACAAAGAAAGAATTTTCAGAGATGAAATGATTGGGTGATGAGAACCTAAACTAATCAGTGGATTGATCCACTGATATGGATTAACAGGTGGTAACTGCAGGCAAGGTGGGGCTGGAGGAGGCAGGTCACTGGGGACATGCCTTTGGGGTTTATATTTGTCCCTGATGAACAAAGCTCTCTCTGTTTCCTGCTGCCATGTTCTGAGTGACTTTCCTTTGCCATGTCCTTCTGCCATGATGTTCTGTCTCACTGTGGGCCCAGAGCTATGGAGTTGGCCATGTATGGACTGAGAACTCTGAAATCATGAGCCCCAAATACACTTTTCCTCCTTTAATTGTTCCTGTCAGGTCTTTTGGTCACAGTGACAAAAAAGCTAACTAAAACATTGTTTAAAGTCTTTTTTCCCCTAATATGGAAGAATCAATAACTATTAGAGTATTTTGTTCACATTACAGAGAGCTGTATATGCTTCTGTCTCTTGTGTTAGATTGCAAGTGCCAAAAGCAACCTGGAAGAGTGAACACGGCCTGAGCTTTGGAGTCAGACAGACCTGGATTTATATCCCAACCCTGCCACTCACTATCTGTGTCACCTTTAATGACTTGGTCAGCTTTTCTGAAGTGAACTTTAATTTCCTCATCTCTAACTGTGGCTAACATCACTTCCCCATAGGACTGATGCAAAGACTAAATAAGAAAGTAAAAGTTCGTGACACATTTAGACTTTTGTTGCATGTTAATATTTATTCACTTACCCTGAAGGTGAAGACCCTATATAATTTTTATATAGATTCCCAGGACTTCAAAATCTATAGATTCAGTTAATCTATAGATTATAGAATTACAATTAGTTAAAAGTAACATTAGTATAAACTTTAACTAAAACTTTTAAAATAATTCCACTGTTTGTTATTCCTTTCTACTTATAAATATTGTATTCTAATATTCTGAGGTGGCTTGAATCAGATTTTTCTCATGTTTGTAATGATAGTATGTAAAGTACTCAAAAATCATGTGATTAGAGGCAGAATATTTGCAAACCTTTCTTTATACTTCCATTTGCGCATTTCTCTGTCTAGAGTCATTGTAAAGTATGTTTATGATGTGCTTGAATAAAAAGGAATAATGTTTATTTTTAATGGTGTAAATATATAATAATGTTAAGTAAGAAAAAGCAGAATATAAAATTATTCATACAATGTGATAGCAACTATGTAAAAAAAAAAAATGGGAAACCACTGACATTTTTTCCAGAACTAAAAAAATCTATCACAAGATTCATATGGACTCTCAAGGGACTCTGAATATCTAAAACAATTTTTAAAAAGAAGAACAAAGTTGGAGAACTCTCACTTCCTAATTTCAAAACTTACCACAAAGTATAGTAATCAAAAAAGTGGCACTACTAGAAAGAGAGCATAGAGCAAAGAAATAAAACAGAGAGCCTAGATATAAACCAGCAAATATATGTTCAAGTGATTTTTGACAAGATTTCCAAAACCATTTAATAAGGACAGTTTTTCAACAAGTGGCATTGGAAAAACTGGATATCCACATGCAAAAGAATGGAGTTGAACCCTTACCTCAAACCATACACAAAACTAACTCAAATGGATCAATGGCCCAAGTGTAGGAGCTAAAACTTTAATACTCTTTGATGCTACATGTGGCAATGATTTCATGGATACAACACCAAAAGCACAACAACAAAAGAAAAAAAAATTAGACCACATCAAAATTAAAACCCTCTGTGCATCAAAGTATACTATCAACAGAGTGAAAAGGAAACCTGTAGAATGGGGGAAAATTGAAAATCACATCTGATAAGAAGTTAATATCCAGAATACATGAAGAACACCTACTATTCAACAACACAAAAACAACCCAGTTTAAAAAAGACTTGAATAGACATGTCTCCAAAGAAGATATAAAAATAGTTCACAAGTATAATCAGAAAAATGAGAGATTACACTCCATTTATGTATGATCTATCAAAATGTACAAATGAATTCTACTGTTATGTACAACAAATTAGAACAAATAAAAATTTTTTAAAAAAGAACATGAAAGATCCTCCATGTCATTAATCATTAAAGGAATGCAAATCAAAACCACCAAGAGATACCACCTCACATCCATTATGAAGAGAGAATAACAAGTGTTGGAGAGGATATGGAGAAATTGGAACACTTGTGTGCTATTGGCATGAATATAAAATGGTGCAGCTGCTATGGAAAACAGTGTGGAATTTCCTTTAAAAAATAAAAACAAAATTATTATTTCATCCATCAATTCTATTTCTGAGTATATATCCTGAAGAAATGAAAGCAGGGTCTCAAAGAGATATTTGTATAACCATGTCCACAGCAGTATTAATTGCAATAGCCAAAAGGTGGAAGTAACTCAGGGTTCATTGATGGACATACATGCAATGAACTATTATTCAGCCTTGAAAAAGAAGTAAATTCTGACACATTCTATATAACACAGATTAATATAGAGACATTGTGGTGAGTGAAAGAAACTAGTCACAAGAGGAAAAATACTATATGATTCTACTTACATGAGGGACCCAGAGTAGTCAATTCATAGGCACAGAAAGTAGAATGGTGATTCCCAGGGGCTCTGGGAAGAAAGAAATAGGTAGTTATGGTTTAATGGGTACAGAGTTTCAATTTTGCAAGTTACAAAGAGTTCTGTGGATAGATGGTAGTGATAGTAGTTTAAAAATATGAATGTACTTACCACTATCAAATTGTACACTGAATATGGTTAAGATGGTGTATTTGATGTTATGTTTATCTATTATGGTTTGGATGTGATATGTCCCCCAAAATCTCACGTGTGAGACAATGCAGGAAGGTTTAGAGGAGAACTGATTTTGGGTGGTAAAAGTCTTAAACCAATCAGTGAAGTAATCCCAGATGGGATTAATTGAAGTAGTACGATGTAACTGGGGGAGGTGGGAATTGGGGCATGGCTTTGGGGTGTATATTTTGTATCTGGAGAATGGAGACTCTCTCTGTTTCCTGATGATGTGAGCTGCTTCCCTCTGCCACACTCTTCCGCCACGATGTTCAGCCTCACCTGGAGCCCTGAGGAATGGAACTGGTCTTCTATGAGCTAGGATCTCTGAAACCATGAGTCCCCAAATAAACTTTTCCTCCTCCACAATTGCTCTGGTCAGATCATTTAGTCACAGCAGCAAAATAGCAGACTAAGACAGAAATTGGTACTAAGAAGCAGGATCGTTGCTGTGACTAACCTGACCATGTGTTTCAGAAGATTTTGGAGCATTTTGGAATTGGTGTAGGAATTTTGAGTTGTATAGCAGTGCAATCTGGAAATGCCTTAGATTGTTGTAATTGGAGATTAAAGGCTGATTCTGGCGGGAACTCAGAAGACCAGAATGGCCATAGGGCTATGATCAGTGAAGACCTGACTGAAGAGGGTTCAGAAGAGGAGGACTCTATTGGAATTTGGAGTAGTGGTCATTTGTGTTATGTTCTGTCTAAGAAGTTGTCTGCATTTTGCCCGTGTCCAGAGACTTTCTATGAGGCTGATTTTAGAAGCAATGGACTTCCTAATCTGGTGGAAGAAATGTCTAGGCAGCATAGCATTCAGGAAGTGGCATGGGTATTGCTGGCGGCTTTTAGCCAAATTTATTATGATAATCAGAAGCAGAAAGCAGAGCAAAAAGATTTTAAAATGGTGGACTTGAAAGGTGGGAGTAAGACTAGAGCTAAGGAAGTTTCAGTTGTTAAAGACATTACAGTCACTAAAGGAATACGAAAGACTATGCCTAGAGACAATGAGAAGGACGGCTTGAGGGCCTCTCAGGAGCTGGCAAGACCACACCCATCTCAAGCTCAAGGGAGTAAAGGTGAAAATTCTCTTGAGAAGACACCAGTGGGTCACCCTTCTTGCACAAGGGGACCTGGGAAATTTTTTCAATGTGCTCAGCCACCCAGACCCTCAGAGGCTGCTGCAGCAAGGGCCCCTGGAGGCTTGGCTACTGTTCAAGATGGCGGTAGACTTCGGCATCAACCATGTGGTGCTGGTTCTGCAGGAATGCAGGATGCTGCAGTTGGGGGATCATGGAGACTTCCACCAAGGTTTCAAAGGAAGGCCTTGTAGGCCAGGCAAGGTGCAGCAGGGTTGGAGTCCCTGTGGGCAACCCCTGGGAAGGCAAAGTGTGGAGATGTGAGGAGGAAGCCGAAGCTGCAGTGGAAACCCCCGAGATTAAGAAATGCCAGTAACATGGGAAATTGTCCTAGGAAAGCTGCAGGAATTGAGCCAAGCCAAGTCAACAGAAGGATCACTTGGGCTGCAACAAACAAGGCCACAGGGGCGGAGCTACACTTGCCATTTTGAGAGAATATGATGCCAGGCGCCTGAATCGCTGGACATGGAGCTACAGAACTTGTTTGCTCAGCTGGATTTTGGTCTTGCTTTAGTCCTATCCCTTCTTTCTATGCCCCTATTTTTGTAAGTGGAAATGTTTACTCAGTACCTTTATATGTTGGATATTTGTAAATTGCTTTTAATTTTACAGAAACTCGCAATGCAAGATAGCTTGCGCCTCAGAGAAGACTGTGGACTTGAACTTTGAGCGATCTCAGAACTATTGAGACTATAGGGACTCTTGGAAATGGACTAAATATATTTTGTATTATCAGATGAGTGTGAGCTTTTGTGGGCTGGAGGTGGAATGTTATGGTTTGGATGTGAGGTGTCCCCCAAAATCTCACGTGTGAGATAATGCAGGAAGGTTCACAGGAGAAATGATTGTGTTGTAAGAGTCTCAACTCAATCAGTGATTTAATCCCCTGATGGGATCCCCTGAAGTGGTAGGGTGTGGCTGGAGGAGGTTGGAATTGGGGTGTGGTTTTGGGTATATATTTTGTATCTGGAGAGTGGAGACTCTCTGCTTCCTGATGTGAGCTGCTTCCCTCTGCCACATTTTCCGGCCATGATGTTCAGCTTCACCTCAAGCCCTGAGGAATGGAGCCAGCCCTCTATGGACTAAGACCTCTGAAAATGTGACCCTCAAGTAAACCTTTCCTCCTCTATAATTGTGCTGGTCAGATCATTTATCCACAGCAGCAAAAAAGCTGACTAAAATATTATCTTTCTATAATTTTAAAATATCACTCAAGAAGAACCAGAAGGAAATACAATGAAATGCTAACAGTGTTTTCCTCTAAAAGGTATTTAAAATAGTTCCCCTTCTTTTCATATTTCTCATAATGACTATGTATTGCTATATAATTAGGAAAAAACTCAATTCAAAATTCTTATAGGAAAACTTATCAAAATTTGTGTCCATTAGATTTCAATTCATAACTGATTTAGAAGTTCCTAGTTAAGAAAAAGCCATTAAATACAGAGGACTTCTTGTAAAAAAAGAATGAAGAGGACAAGGAATGTATTTCTATTCTCTGTTTCTCACATTGGGCCATAAGCATGTTGCATGCTTGATGTTTTTAAACACTGGATAAAGGAACAGAAAGATCCTGTTCCTGAGCCCAAATAGGAGTGAAGTTGCTATTGGTATCATCACTATTCATCATATCGGATATATAAGGAGGAGAAATGTCACATCAAAGGACACCACATCCCCTCCAAAGTGCTTAATATCTCTTTCTTTGGCCTCCCCGCCTCCATTAAGCAGGAAGGGGGTCCAAAATTCTTTTCAGACTTTTGCAGCAGTTCAATCATGTAGGAAAGAAATCTCACCACTAGAAATCTAAAGTATCAGTGGTGATAATAGTTGATCATTTTGTTATGCAGAGAATGAAGAGTCTTGATGTTCTGTGACTTGTATTCACTGACTTAAAAAAAATCTATTCTTCTTGGGGCCCACCAGATAGAGGAAATCCCTGAACTATTTATACGAAAAATTATTTTCACTAAATGAGTTTACTTGATCATACTATTTTCACAGTGGATACATTACAGCCACTCTGTGACCCTTACAAGAGGCAGCTTAGTCTCCTCCAGCCCCTGGGTGAGCAGCCTCCGGTTCTTCGTGGCCACTCTGGACCTTGCTTTCACCTTCCTGTATACTCCACAAACCCCTCCTCACCTTTGAAACTCATATCACCAGATTATGTCACTTGCTACCCCTCATGGTTATTATCAAGTGCCAACTCCCAGGGCATTTTAACTCCTAGGTCACTGTTAACTCTCTCTCTGTCATTCACGTCCCACCCTATGCTTGGAGATTCTAATAACCATGCAGTGATACAAAACTCTGTCTTTAAAAATCTTTTCTTCCAAAGATGCCATCTTTCACTCCACCCCATTCATGCCCTTGGTTATACACACTGAGCTGTGTTACCACCAACAATCTTCACTCCTCCATATTCTCAAGTTCACATGTTCTGTTCTCTGTTCACTACCATTCATCTTGTCCTCCTGTAATCTCCAAGAGCCAACAATCCCCAAATCCCACGGGCACTTCTAATCTATTGCTTCTACTCCCGTTTCACAGACTCCTGCCCGCTGAGGACCATCTCCTCTCCTTCCCAGTTTCATAGTTAGTGCATGCACCTTTGACTCTCTGTCCCTCTTTCATTTGTGGTACTTGTTTAGCAGAATCACTTCTCTGGTTAAATCTAGCTTCGGCACAGATGAAACTACTGGGGGAAAATAACCATACTCCCCAGACTTCACTTTAAATTCCTGAACATGAATCTTCAACATTCGTGTGCCGTTAGTGCTTCCAGGCAATCATGTCGTACTTCCATGATGGTCCATTCACCTCCCACTTGGATGAAGTATTTGCATTTCTCTCCATTCCTCCTGTACCCTCATTCTCAGCAATTGGAAGAGGACTTCCCCACATTCTCACTTACCACTCTCAATCTAACAGCAGCTGCACCCCATGCTGTGCCTTCTCGTCTGCTATCAGAACTGAACTTCACACACTGCCATCTAAAACCAAGCACTCTGTTCATGCAGTAATCCCACCTCTGTCTACCTCTGTCTCTCTATCCACCTCTGTGAGAATATTGCTTCAGCATTTCTCTCTCCTCTCTCAAATCTCTTCCTTCATCAAATTTTTGCTCTCCTTTGGCTCATTGCTATTTATAATCATGACATTCTTTCTTCCATCTTAGAAGAAAATTCTCTTGAATTCACTGTCATCAGCTGTTAAGCAAAATTCCTTGTTAAGCAAAATTCCTTTAGAAAATAGTTTCTGCTTACTTAAACTTTCAACTTTCTCTTCTCATTCTCTTAATAAGCTTCAGAGTTTCACCCCATTTCTCCACCGAGATTGGCCTTACCAAAGAGGAACCCCATCCTGACAAACCCAGCAGACAGCGCTCATCCTGGAGGACCTCCCCACAGCAAGGGACATAGCCCTTCCTCCTCTCTTCTATTCTAGGATACCACACTCTTTTGGTTTCTCTATCACAGATTACGCCTTCTTAACCTTTTTAGCTGTTCCTTCTCTTCTCCACTCCTTACTGTTAGATTATGCAAAGGCTCAGTCTCGAGTTCTCTTTCCTACTCTATCTATACCCACTCCTGGGTACTTTCATTCAATTAATGGTTTTAAATACCACATATTCATTGACCATCACAAATTCCCATTTCCAGCCCAAAGTCTCCTGAACTTCAGAGGCATGGCTTCAACCCTAACTTTGTATCTGCACTTGGGTCTTCAAATAAGTTTTACATTCTCAATACACCCTTATTGAAAAACTGATTGGTCTCAGTTAATGACTCCACTTTACCTGCCTAGTGCAATAAAAGGCCACTCATGGATGAGCTGTGTATTTACTGAGAAGGAACAGATGGGATGACCTGAGGGGATGTGCTTTGTGGAAGCAATGTGGCCTGGGGTGCCTTATGCACTTGACTTTCACTTTGTGCACATGCCCTTGGGAACCAGAAAGACATTTCCTCTGTCAACTATGACTTGGGGAATGACTCTGTTGAGAAACTGTGGAACTTCTGCTGTCTGTTGCACAATAACTAATGTTTCTTTTTTTATTAATGCAATTTCCTTTTTTATATACTCTGGCTACTGGCTTGCAAGAGAGAGGCTTTGCCAGCCAACTGAATGCTGCCAGACTCCTGAGAAGGGTTAGAAAAGAAGAATTTCTATCATAAAATCTCTCAGGGCTAGAGAGACTGAGGCAAGAGGATTAAAAGTTCGAAGCTAGCTTCAGCAACTTAGCAATTAGGCGAGACCCTGTCTCAAAATAAAAAATAAAAAGGGCTGGGAATATGTCTCAGTGGTTAAGTGTTCCTGGGTTCAATCCTTGGTACCAAAAAAAAAAGTTATGAAGTTATATATTAGGTGGCACGATATATACACATACACACACCCACATATATTTACACACACACACACACACACACATATATGTACATGCACATGCATATATATTTTAAATCTAGATTTTTAAAACATCACATTATTATATTCATAAGAATATTATCATAGAAAATTTGGAGACAAAAATAATATAAAAAAGAAACTAAGAACTACCTATGGTCCACTAAGAAATAAGTACCACAAACATTTTTGATATCTTTGTTTTTCTCCAAAACTAATTTTTTTAGTTGTAGATGGACACAATACCTTTGTTTTATTTATTTATTTTTATGTGGTGCTTAGGATCCAACCCAGTGCCTCACACATGCTGGACAAGCACTCTGCCACTGAGTCACAACCCCAGCTCATAATGAAGTTTTATAAAAGTGAAAGTTTTTAAAGCTTAATGAAATATTCTTTGTCTGATAATAATTGAGCAGTCTGGTTTTTGCCCTTAGATTGAGATGCCTAGTTATATCCAGAAATGATTTAGCAAGACTGGTGGTATTGAACTCACTTTGGTGGTGCATCCTCTTACTTGTGTCCTATGGTTGACTCAAAGATGACTTCTGCACATACTAATTCTGCTTTTCTTTCAGCCTTGTTTTAGAACTGAACATCTCATCAGCAAAGGGAAGGATGGTCCTAAAGAAAAGCCAATCAAAAGAGAAACCAAGTAAAGTTAAAACCCCAAAATAAACTAAAATGACCAGGAATACAAATCATATCTCAATAATAACCCTGAATGTTAATGGCCTAAACTCATTAATCAAAAGACATAGACTGGCAGATTGGATTAAAAAAAAAAAAAAAGACCCAACAATATGCTGCCTCCAAGAGACTCATCTCATAGAAAAAGACCTGCACAGACTAAAGGTGAAAGGATGGGGAAAAACATATCATGCACATGGACTCTGTCAAAAAACAGGGGTTTCTATCCTCATATCAGATAAAGAGGACTTCAAACCAAAGTTAGTCAGGAGGGACAAGGAAGGACATCTCATACTGCTTAAGGGAATCATAAAGCAATAAGACATAATGATTGTAAATATTTATGCCCCAAACAATGGCACATCCATGTATATCAAACAAATCCTTCTCAATTCTAGGAACCAAATAGACCACAACACAATAATACTGGGTGACTTTAGCATACCTATCTCACCACTGGATAGATCTTCCAAACAAAAACTGAACAAAGAAACCATAGAAAACTCAATAATACAATCAATAATTTAGACTTAACAGACATACAGAGAATATTCCATCCATCAACAAGCAAATACATTTTTTTCTCAGCAGCACATAGATCTTTCTTTAAAATAGATCATATGTTATACCACAAAGCAACTCTTAGTAAACAAAAAAATAGAGCTACTACCTTTTATTCTATCAGTTCATAATAGAATGAAATTAGAAATCAATGATAAAATAAAAAAACAGAAACTACTCCAACACCTGGAGACTAAATAATGTGCTATTGAATGATGCATGGATAGCAGAAGACATCAGGGAGGAGATTAAAAAAAATTCTTAGAGATAAACGAGAACAATGATACAACATATCAAAATCTCTGGGACACTGTGAAAGCAGTCCTAAGAGAAAAATTCATTGTGTGGAATGCATTCAATAAAAAAATAAAAAGTCAACAAATAAATGACCTAACATTACATCTCAAAGTCCTAGAAAAAAACCAGATCAACACCAAAAGTAGTAGAAGACAGGAAATAATTATAATCAGAGCTGAAATCATTGAAATTGAAACAAAAGAACAATTCAAAAAATTGACAAAACAAAAAGTTGGTTCTTTGAAAAAGTAAACAAAATTGGTAAGCCCTTAGCCACACTAATGAAGAGGAGAGAGAAAACTCAAATTACTAAAATTCGTGATGAAAAAGGAAATATCATGACAGACACCTCTGAAATACAAAACATAATTAGAAGATATTTTGAAAATCTATACTCCAACAAAATAGAAAATCTCAAAGAAATTGACAGATTTCTCAGGAGAACATACACAATTTAAACAGATCAATTTCAAGCAGTGAAATAGAAGAAGGCATAAAAAGCCTACCAACCAAGAAAAGTCTGGAACCAGATAGACGCTCAGCCAAGTTCTACAAGACCTTCAAAGAAGAACTAATACAAATACTCCTTAAAGTATTCCATGAAATAGAAAAGGAAGGAACCCTTCCAAACTCATTCTATGAAGCCAATGTCACCCTGATACCAAAACCAGACAAAGACACATCAAGGAAAGAAAACTTTAAACCAATATCCCTGATGAACATACATGCAAAATTAACAAAATTCTGGCAATCTGCTTACAAAAATATTAAAAAGATAGTGCACCATGATCAAGTGGGGTTCATCCCAGGAATGCAAGGTTGGTTCAACATCTGAAAATCAATAAATGTAATTCATCACATCAACAGACTTAAAGTTGAGAATCATATGATTATTTCAATAGATGCAGAAAAAGCATTTGATAAATTACAGCACCACTTCATGCTCAAAACACCAGAAAAAAAGGAATAGTGGGAACATATATCAACATTGTAAAGGCTATCTATGCTCAGCTCATGGTCAACATCATCCTAAATGGAGAAAAACTGAAAGCATTCCTTTTAAAAACTGGAAGAAGATAAGGATGCCCTCTTTCACCACTTCTATTCAACATCGTCCTTGAAACACTAGTCAGAGTAATTAGACAGACCAAAGAAATTAAAGGGATACAAATAGGAAAGGAAGAACTCAAGTTATCATTATTTGCTGATGACATGATTCTATATTTAGAGGATCCAAAAAATCCACCTGAAAACCTCTAGAACTAATAAATAAATTCAGCAAAGTAGCAGGATATAAAATCAACATCATAAATCAAATGCATGTCTATTCATAAGTGATGAATCCTCTGAAAGAGAAATTAGGGAAACTACTCCATTCATAATAACCTCAAAAAAGAAAAATACTTGGAAATCAATCTATCAAAAGAGGTAAAAGACCTCTACAGTGAAAACTACAGAACACTAAAGAAATAAATTAAAAAAAAAACTTTAGAAGATGGAAAAATCTTCCATGTTCTTAGATAGGCAGAATTAATATTGTCAAAATGACCATATTACCAAAAGAACTATACAGGTTCAATGCATTTCCAATTAAAATCCCAATGATATACTTTGTAGAAATAGAGAAAGCAATCATGAAATTCATTCAGAAGAATAAGAGACCCGAATAGCCAAAACAATCCTTAGCAAGAAAAGTGAAGCAGGAGGTATCACAATACCAGAGCTTAAACTATACTACAGAGCAATAGTAACAAAAACAGCATAGTATTGGCACCAAAATAGGTAGACCAATGGTACAGAATAGAAGACACAGAGAAAAACACACATAAATACAGTTACCTCATATTAGATAAAGGTGCCAAAAACATACAATGGAGAAAATATAGTCTCTTCAATAAATGGTGCTGGGATAACTGGAAATTCATAAGCAAGAAAATGAAATTAAACCCCTATCTCTCACCCTGAACAAAACTCAACTCAAAATGGATCAAGGACCTAGGAATGAGACTACAGACCCTGCACCAAACAGAAGAAAAAGTAGGCCCAAATCTTCATCATTTTGGCTTAGGACCAGACTTCCTTAACAAGACTCCTAGAGTGCAAGAAATGAAAGCAAGAATCAATAAATGGGATAGATTAAAACTAAAAAGCTTTTCCTCAGCAAAGGAAACAATCAATAATGTGAAAAGAGAACCTACAGAGAAAATCTTTCTCCCACACAGTTCAGATACAGCACTAATCTCCAAAATTTATAAAGAACTTAAAAAACTTTACACCAAAGGTACAAAGAAACCAATTAATAAATGTGCCAAGGAACTGGGCAGACACTTCACAGAAGATACACAAATGATCAATGAATATATGAAAAACTGTTCAATGTCTCTAGTAATTAGAGAAATGCAAATCGAAACCACCCTAATCTTCTCATTCCAATTAGAATGGCCATTATCAAGAATACAAGCAACAATAGGTGTTGGTGCGGATGTGGGGGAAAAGGTGTACTCATACATTGCTGGTGGAGTTGCAAATTGTTGCAGCCATTCTGGAAAGCAGTATGGAGTTTCCTTAGGAAACTTGAAATGGAACCACAATTTGATCCAGCTATCCCACTCCTTGAACTATCCAAAGGACATAAAATCAGCATACTGCAGTAATGCAGCAACATCAATGTTTATAGCAGCTCAATTCACAATAGCTATATTGTGGAACCAACCTAGATACCTTTCAACAGATGAATGGATAAAGAAACTGTGGTATATATACACAATGGAATATTATTCAGTCATAAAGAAGAATAAAATTATGGCATTTTTAGGTAAATGGATGGAGTTAGAGAATATGCTAAGTGAAATAAGCCAATTCCCCAAACCAAAAGCCAAATGATTTCTCTGATAAGTGAATGATGATTCATAACATGGGGGGATGGGGTAAGGGAAGAATGGAGGAACGTTGGATTATTTACAGGGAATTGAGGGGTGGGAAGGGAGCAGGGGGGAAGGAAAGATAATGGAATGAGACAAACAGCATTACCCTATGTACATGTATGATTACACAAACAGTGTGATTCTACATTGTGTACAACCAGAGAAATGAAAAGTTGTGCCCCATTTGTGTACAATTAAATAAAAAAATTAAATTAAAAAAAAAGATCTAGACAGCTCTGCATCCTGCCTGTCCCCCACCTTGTACCTAACACAAATAGCAAATAGCAAATAGATTTCAATAGCAAACCAGCATCAGTGAGTTCTGGCCTTTATCAAAGTCAGGAAACAATCTCTCATATCTAGGTATAGTTTAGCAGGGTGTGAGGATGGCAGGATGGAGGAGAGTAGATACGGCTGGGACCAGGTCTGGAGCTAGCTGCTCAAGTCAGTAAGGCACTTTGAAGGGTAGACAATCTGCAGGTACTAGGGAAATTCTGGTCTGGCTAGCAGGCCATCTCAAAGGAGATGCCAACAGACAATCACATAGTTCTGCTAAGTGGCTGGGATTAGAGAAGGAGAAAGTGTGCAACATGAAGAAGAATACTGGAGGAATAAATAATAATGTTTTTCCTTTACTGAGTAAATGCTCATCAGTAATATTACCTGCCTCATAGAATAGTAGTGAGTACTAAGCAAGATGAGATATGTATGACTTGTAGCAGGAAGACTGACCCATAGGACATGCTCAACTAACATTTATTAATGAGTAATAAAAGCTATTTACTATTGCAGTAGTCCCCCCTTCTCCACAGTTTTCACTTTATACAGCATCAGTTACCCACAGTCAACTGTGCTTCAAAAATATTAAATGGTAAATTCCAGAAATAAAAAGCTCAGAGTTTTAAATTGCATGCCACTTTGAGTAGTGTAATGAAATCTCATCTGTTCTACTCTGTACTGCCTGGGATATCAAATTATCCCTTTGTCCAGCATATCCATGCTATATATGCTACCCAATTGCTAGTCACTTACTAGACATCTAGGTTATCAGATCAAATGTCAGGACATCAGTGCTAGTGTTTAAATAACCCTTATGAAGTAGCCTAATACTACATCTCAATGCCTATATCATTCACCTCACTTCATCTCACCACACAGGCATTATACAATCTCGCATCATTGTTAGAAGAAGGGTGAGTACAATAAGATAAGATATTTTGAGAGAGATCACATTTACATAACTTTTATAAAAGTATATTGTAAGCTGGGCATCATGGTGCATACCTATAATTCCAGTTACTTTGGAAGCTGAGATAGGAGGATTGCAAGTTCAAGGCCATCCTGAGTAACTTAGTGAGACCTTGGCTAAAATTAAAATAAAAAGGGCTGGGGAGGTAGCTCAGTGGCAGAGTACTTGCCTAGCATGCAGGAGGCCCTGGATTCCATCCCTAGTACCACACACAAAAATGTATAGTTTTATAATTGCTATACTTATTGTCATTATTTTTTATCCCTTATTGGGTCTAACTTATTAAATTAAGTTTTATCATAGGTATATATGCATAGGAAAAAGCTTCTATACCTAGAGTTTGGTATTATTCACAATTTCAGGTATCCACTGGGGGTATTTTATCATATCCTCTATGAAGAAGGTGGGATAGCAATATTAACTGTCATTATTCAGCACTGGTGAACAGATGGAGTGTCATAGTAGGGGGGCTGCTTCCTTGCCTTTTTACCATTAGATAGATACTGCCTGCTCACGAATTCCCTCTGTTCTGTGACTATTCACTTCTTGTTGGATCCCAAACAAACATGGGTCTCTTGCTCCCAGGTTCTTTCCAATTACCATAGTACTAGGTGACCTGGATTCTAATCTTGACTCTGTCACATCAGTTCTATGAACTTGTGCAATCACCTTTCCCTGCTAGACCTCTATGTGGCTCTTTAAGTGCTATGTTGATGAATTTATGAATTTTTCTCTTTACTTAATCCTTGGTGAAAATGTCTTTGTGAGCTAGAAAGCTTCAGCAAGGCTAATTCTCATTTAAAGAAAAATTGGGCAGAACAGTAGAGATTGATGACATTTTATTTAAGAATTCATATTGGTCATTTACAATGTGTCATGAATTGGGGATTCTGAGATAAAAGATATAATCTGATCATCAAAGAGAACTAAATGTGTACAGGGACAAAGAAGAAATTATCACGAATCACTTCACTAAGTTCTGGGGTAAAAGAAAACTGTGGTTCCCAAGAAATGGTAACCCAACAGGACGAAGTGGCCATCTACTTTGTAGAGAGCAGTAATGTAAATGAAGTCTTCCCCAAAGAAGTAATCAGCTGGGTCTTAAAAAAAAAATAAAGTAGGTCACACAAGAATGAAATTGTCTTCCATCTGGTGATAAAGAGTATGATGTGTCTGGAAAAGAACAAGCATCCTGGTGTTCAGGTTCATCTGCGGTTTGGTGTGGCTGGAGAAAACACAACTGGCAGATCATGAAGCCTACTAACAGAAGTGCAGAAGAAACAAGAAGCATCTAAATAGCACAAAATGATATGAACTGCAGAGTAGGGGCTGAGATCAGAGCCAAGTGGGAATTGACATGTATAAGTAGAGTCAAAAGATATCTAGAGAACTGAATCAAAGTGACTTCAAAATCCATTAGGTAGTATTGGTTAAGAAATAAGAGATCCAGGGTGATTTCTGTGTGTTCAGTTTGAGCATCTGGGCGGATTTTGGTCCAATGGTTATATGAGGTAATTATACAGCAAGAGAGAAAAGTGGCAGAGAGCAGACTTGGCATATATGAAGTGTGGGTTGAGAAAGCAAATAAAAAAGGGAGGACAGCCAAAGACGTGGAGGATGATCAGAAGTACAAGGTGATATGGAAACCAAAGGAGAAAATCTGGAAAAACAGAATTAACAGGGTCAAGATGAGAGAGAGAGAGAGAGAGAGAGAGAGAGAGAGAGAGAGAGAGAAACAGAGAGACAGACAGAGACAGACAGACAGACATGAGGAGAGAAGAGAGGGAATCTAAAAAGATTTGGTGACTGGGAAGTCCCCAGTTTGTGAATGTAAGTTTCTGAAGGGCACTGGTGAAGACAAATGCCAGACTGCAGGGGGTAGAAAGTAAATAGGAGAAATGGAAAATAGGAGTAGACCCAGGCAAAGGCTGGGTGGGATCCAGCCCTGGGAGGGATTTTCTTGTTTAAGATATTCACACTTAAGCACATTTACTGGTTGAAAATAAGTGGAGGAGTTAGGAGGGGCTGAGGAAGCAGGGACTGCCTGAAAGAGGAAAATGAGGACAGGGACAGATTCCAGGTATGAGGATCCACTCTCTTTGACAGGGGACCCTTTTTATCAAGACAGATAGCAAGAGTTTAGAATGCTCCATAGGTAGCTAGGTGTTTAAGCAGAGGGCAGGAGCATGGAAGGAAGAGAACAGAGGAAGTTAATGGAGTTACCTGCTGTTCTGCTGTGAGAAGTGAGGGGGTGCAACTGGAACCTGGAGGGAATAATAAATGTCTCTCTGAGAGGAGTTGCCCAGGAAACAGACCACAGACACGTGGAAGAATCTCCTGGAGACACCAAGGGTCTGGCTGAGTGCCACCAAGAAATTTAGTAGCATCAGAGTTGTAGGGCTTTCTGCAGAGTCATCTAGAAGTTGAGGTGTGAAAGATGAGAAGGCAGTAGTTGCGTTCATCTAGAGCAGGAGAGAAGGGTAGAAAACCAAGGAATAAGTATTTTAAAATGTAGTATTAATAGAAACAGTAGTCAAAAAACAGTAGTAGTGGTGATGATAGTGGTGATGGTTTTTGTAATATTAACAACAAATTTTAAACTCTTATAATTGTGACATTGGCTAGTACGTATAGGTTTAACAGATGGGACCCCAAAAGTAGAGGTGAAGAACACAAGGTTGTTTCAGAAGGTAGATATGGGAGAATAAAATTTAAGAGATAGAACATGTCTCATTGATTAAAATCTCCAGAAATCTGAAGTGAATCTGGGAGCAGATGGGGAGAGGAGAAGTATACTGATGTTGAAGAGGTCAAGAAGTGAAGTTTATGTTCTCCACAATGACTCTCAAAACGAATGATGGAGCACTTGGGGTGAATATGTATCTGCAAATCAATAGCTAACTCTTTGACGAAGTTTCTGTGAAAATGTCACATAGCTGCATCTCATGTTGTACTTGGGCATCATATGATGAGAGTTTATTTTACTGAATGGGAATTCATTTAAAGAATGTACTCCAAGAAGGCTCCAAGGAGACCTGGAAAGATGGGATACCTAACATTCTCTGCATAAAAATGCTAGAGCTCAGATGGAGCAGGATTAACCTGGTAAGGGTATTTCCAACGGCTGTTGAGCTGCAAGCTGTGCCCTTGGTACCTAGACCTACTTCCTCAGGCCCAGCAGGGAAGTGGAGTTTTGCATCATCAAGGAACGTGCTCCCTAGGTAAGCCAGTGACACACTCTGAGGTACAAGAGGAGTGTTTGCAAAGGTATGACATGATGGCATTTGCTAGTAATGGAGCTGGAGAATATCATGCTAAGCAAAATAAACCAATCCCCAAAAAACAAAGGCTGAAAGTTTTCTCTGATATGCAGATACTAATTCACAATGGGGTGGGGCTAGGGAAGAATAGAGTTTGGATTAGGCAGAAGGGAGTGAAGGGAGGTTAAGGGGTAAAGGGGTAGGAAGGATAGTAGAATGAATTGGACACTATGACCCTATGTGCATATTTGACTACATGACAGGTGTGATCCTAAATCATGCACAAGCAGAAGAATGAGAAGTTATACTCCATTTGTATATGATGTATCAAAGTGCATTCTACTGTCCTATATAACTAATTAGAACAAATAACAACAATAACAACAACAAAGGAATGACAAAATCAAATATAGGAACAACAAGTGCTGGTAGAAATTAATGAATCCAGGTTATGTGAATCCATAAGGATAAGAAACTGGTTAGGAAGTTATTAGCACACACATCAGGTAAAGTTTCCATTCCTCCTTCCTCTCTTTTATCTTTTTTTCAAACAAAAATAATAAAGAGACTATAATAAAATTTATACAGTAAAAGTTGTGGCAGCAATCAATACAGGTAAAATAAACTACAGGTTGAGTGTTTCAAATCTGAAATCCAAAATACTCCAGATCCTGAAACTTTCTGAGTGTTGACATGATGTCACCAGTGGAAAAATCCCATAGGTGACCTCACATGGTGAGTCACAGTCAAAATGCAGGTGTACAAGAAATATTGCGGAAAATCACCTATAGGCTGTCTGTATAAGGTCTGTATGAAATGTAAATGAATTCTGTGTTTAGACCTGGGTCTCTTCTCCAAGATATTTCATGAAAAATGCAAAATTCAAAACACTCTATTCCCAAGAGTTTCAAGGGAAGGATACTCAATTTGAAGTGGTAAATGTTCAGGTGGCATTTCCTTGCATGTTCTGACTGCTGTACACTTCACAACACTGAGACTGAATTCCCTCCTCTTTCACATAGCTACATAGTTGTATGCCAAATAAAGAAAAGGTAAAGATTTATCTTCCAAAGTCTGAAAAGATTTACTACTATTAATACTATAGTTTTACTTAAGGCATTCTACTAGCTTTCTCAAAAAAGTAATATACGTATGTTAAATAAAAATATAAAAATCCAATGAAAAGAGATATGCTGAGGATTTTCAAGATGGTGGAATAGAGAAGGTCACTTTCCTGGCTGCTCCATGGCATGAAACCAAGAAAGCAGGCAGCTTCTCAGCAAGGTAGGTGAACAAAAAAGAAGAGTGGGAGTGGGGGGACGTTACTGGAATTTAATACTGGACATTCCCCAAAGCAGATTGGGGACTCAGGAAGTTAGATGTAATAAAATAAGAAATCCCCAGCACCTCCACTGTCACAGTTGGAGGCACCAGCCAGAGAGGTCCCTGCAGGAGCAAAGTGGAAGGATGAGGGAATTAAAGGAGCCCACAGTTTTAGGAGACCTGAGGTATGTCTGTGTACAGAGAGTTAAGATATCAAAGACACTTCCTGACTAAACTGCAAGGCATGCTACACAAAATCCTTGTGCAGGAAAGAAGCTCCATCTATCCCAACTGCATACAGAGGAGAGAGGAAGGAATCATTTTGCAACCACAGTGCAGGGGCTAGCAGCTGAGGGAGCCAATTTCTGGAAAGCCTGAGTTTGGCCTGAAATATAGGCCTGGCAAACCCACACTGTACAACATAGAACTCGCGGAAGTGACCAGGAGAAAATCAAATGTGGAGAGAGGTTTACAATGGGGACAAGTGGTCTTGGAAACCCACCTGGCTCTCCCCCTCCCCCACTAACCCAGCTGCTGGCAGGACCAGCTGGAAAAGACACGCCTGACTGGAAATTCAAGAGGGTGGTGATGGGAGAGACTGATTTTGGAGATTGAACCAGAGACTGGGAAACTTGGGGTTCAAAGGTGACACAGTAGACTAAGAATTGAATCCTACACCACATGAGTGGAACCCAGGGGAGATCCCTGGGGTGCAATTTTCCAGCATGAATGGGCAATTGCTGTGCCCTGGAGGTGTGCTGATTTAAAATCTCCAGGCCAACTGGCATTCAGCAAAGAGCCTGGAGCCTACCTCACAATAAACCTGCCTACAGGAGTTTTGCCTACAGGGTTACCTCTCTCACCCCAGCAACCCCACCCTGAGGGTGAAGCAAGCATCACACTTTCAATGACCCCACCTAACACTGCTAAGAAAGGAAGCTGAGAATCTTTTGAAATCCAATAGAAAAATTTCTTTAATTTTTCATTCCTATTTTTTCCCCTTTTTTCTTTTTTCTGTTTAATTGTGACCTTAATGGTTTGTGGACATTTATACATATGCACATTTGGTTTTTATCTCAATCCTAGCATTTTTGAACCAGTTATTTTTTTATGGATCAAGTTTTTTGAGGAATAGGATGTTTGATTAGTATATTTCAGTTTTGTTTTGTATTCTTTTATTTTTAATTTTTAAAATTTTTACTTTATAGATATTTTATCTCTCATTTGCTTCCCTTCATTTTCTTTCTCTTTTTTCTTTTGCTAACAATTGATCTCTGTGGTTCCTTCACACTTTAATTTTTTACTTCTAACTTCTCTTCTCCTTCCTCATAATCATTACATCCTACATCACTTCTAATCTCTCCCTGTCTACCATTTGAGTACTGTAATTTTTTTTTGCAAACTTACTGTTTTTATCATAGGCAATAATTGATCATATAATTTCTGTTTATTGTGACAACATTGTAGACATCATTAGCAGAAACTATTTGGTTTAATGTTGATATTCTTTGCATTGGTTGTTCTTATTATATGTCTCCCCCTAAATGGTAAGGTACTGGAAACCTTATGGACACTAATTCTACAGGGTAGAAACTACTGCCTCAGGTCCATACTGTTAGATGAGTAGACACACAAACAATATGATAAAGCAAGGGAACAAACAATCCAAGACATGTCAATAACAGAAATCATCAAGAGTGGAGGAAATGTCAGAGAAGGAGTTTAGAATGTACATAGTTAAACTGATCTGCATGGTAAAAGATGATGTAAGGAGTGAAATCAGAGAGAAAAAACAAGAAATGAAAAATTACTTCAATAAAGAGATAGAGATTTTGAAAAAAAATCAAGCAGAAATCCTCAAAATGAAGGAATCAATAAACCAAATTAAAAGTTCAATCAAAAGCATCACCCAGAGACTAGACTACTTGAAAGATAGAGTTTCATGGAATGAAAACAAAATATATAACCTTGAAAATAGGTTGACCATGGAGAAAAGATGTTAAGAGACAATTAACAGAACTTCCAAGAAATATAGGATAACCTGAAAAGACCAAATTTAAGATTTATTGGGATAGTGAAAGGCTCAGAGATACAAACCAAAGGAATTTACAATCTTTTCAATGAACTACTATCAGAAAATTTCCCAAACCTAAAGAATGAAATGAAAAATCAAGTACATGAGGCTTATAGGACCCTAAACATACAACATTACAACAGACCCACACCAAGGCACATTATTGTGAAAATGCCTAACATACAGAATAAGGACAGAATTTTAAGACTTACAGAGCAAAAGGACAAGTCACACTTAGAGTGAAATCAATTCAGATACCAGATGATTTCTCAACCCAGACCCTCAAAGCTAAGAGGTCTTGGAATAATATATACTAAGCTCTGAAAGAAAATAGATGCTAGCCAAGAATACTATACATAGCAAAATTAAGCTACTGAATTGATGATGAAATGAAAACCTTACACAATAAACAAAAGTTAAAAGAATCCACAACTAGAAAGCCTGCTCTACAAAACACACTCAATAAGATAT
Organism: Sciurus carolinensis; assembly: GCF_902686445.1. Lineage (NCBI taxonomy): Eukaryota > Metazoa > Chordata > Mammalia > Rodentia > Sciuridae > Sciurus > Sciurus carolinensis. The sequence continues at coordinate 44,390,961 of NC_062222.1, forward strand.
TTTATGAAGAAGAAATGAAAAATAAAAGTGAAAACCAGCAAAGGGAGGTACTACACTAGAAGAATAGTCAGTCAAAAGATAGACAAATTCAAATTAAAAACCAGAAATAAATCAAAATGACAGGGAAAAAAAGTCATATCTCAATAATAACCCTGAATGTTAATGGCCTAAACTCATCAATCAAAAGATGTAGGCTGGCAGATTAGACTGAAAAAACAAGACCCACCAATATGCTGTCTCCAGGAGACTCACTTCATAGGCAAATATCCACAGACTGAAGGTAAAAGGATTAGAAAAAACTTACCATTCACGTGGATCGCATAAACAAGCAGGAGTCTCTATCCTCATATCAGATAAAGTGGACTTCAAGTCAAACTTAACCAGAAAGGATAAAGAAGAACATTTCATAGAGCTTAAGGGAATTATATATCAACAAGACATAACAATCATAAATATTTATTCCTCCCAAAATGAAGCATCTGTGTAAATCAAACAAACCCTTCTTAATTTCGAGAATCAAATAGACCACAATAGAATAATACTGGGTGACTTTTACACCTCTCTGAGCACTGGGGTGATTCTCCAACAAAAATTAAAGAAGCTATAGAACTAAAAAATACAATTAATACAATTAATAATTTTGATTTAACAGACATTTATGGAATATTTCATCTGCAAATAACTGAATACACTTTCTTCTCAGAAGCACATGGATCCTTTTCTAAAATAGACTATATCTTAGGCCACAAAGCAACTCATAACAAATACAACAGTCGAGATAATACCTTGCATTCTATCAGATCATAAAGAAAGGAAATTAGAAATCGACAAAAAAATAAAAATAGAAGCTACTCTAACACCTGGAGATTAAATAATATGCTATTGAATGACCAATAGCAGAAGAAATCAAGGATGAAATAAAAAAGTACTTAGAGGTAAATGAGAATAATGATACAATGATACAATGTATCAAAAGTTCTGGGACACTATGAAGACAGTTCTAAGAGGAAAGTTCATTGCATTGAGCTCATTTATTAAAAGGATCGAAAGTCACCAAATAAATAACCTAACATTACATCTCAAAACCCTAGAAAAAGAAGCACAAATCAACACCCAAAGCAGAAGAAGATAGAAAATAATTAAAATAAGAGCTGAAATGAAAATTGAAACAAGTAAACAATCCAAAGAATCAACAAAACAAAAAGTTGGTTCTTTGAAAAAAACAATAATATTGATATGCCCTTAACCAAGTTAATGAAGACAGAAAATGCAAATTATTAAAATTTGTAATGAAAAAGGAAATATCATGATGGACACTACTGAAATGCAGATAATTATCAGAAACTATTTTGAAAATTTATACTTTAATAAAATAGAAAATCTTGAAGACATCAACAGATTTCTAAAGACATATGACCAAATGGAATCAGGAGGACATACATAATTTAAACAGATAATTTCAAACAATGAAATAGAAGACAACATCACAAACCAACCAAGAAAGAAAATCTCAGGACCAGATGAATTCTCAGCTGAGTTCTACCAGACCTTCAAAAAAGAACTAACCCAATACTCCAGAAATTATTCCATGCAATAGAAAAGGAGAGAACCCTTTCAAACTCATTCTTTGAAGTTATTATCACACTGATACCGAAGCCTGACAAAGACAAATCAAGGAAAGAAAACTTTAGACCAAGATCCCTGATGAACATAGATGCAAAAATTCTCAATAAAATTCTGGCAAATTGCAAACAAAAACATATTAAAAAGATAATGCACTGTGGGGAGTCATTTATGACCAGCAATTAAAACTGAGCTTGGTGAGCTGTCAGACATGGAAATCTGGTTTTCAGGAACTGGCAATCATTGAGCGATTGCTCCAGATGGCCTGAAGTATGTGATGTCCCTGTGCAGTGGCTCACCCCTGGGTATTTGCTGGTTCTACTGTGATGACCCACAAAAGCAAATGGCTTCCTTAACTCCACCCCATCCTATTCCTCACATAAGAAGCTCCTCCTGGTCCCCCTTTACCTGTATAACTGTAAATAAAGGGAAGGTGGGCTCCTCCATCATTGTTAGAAGCCAGATCTTAGCATGTGCAATCTATCACACTCCCTTCAATCTAAAAAGAAAATTGTCTCCTGTGGTTATTTTATTAAGCAAGTTTCTTAGTGATTAATCTACAGCCTGCTCACTTTTCCAACAGAAACCCTTTCCCTTACCCGCACTGGATGTGGAAGAAACCCTATGCACCATGATCAAGTGGGGTTCATCCAAGGGATGCAAGGTTGGTTCAACATATGGAAATCCATAAACATAATTCATCACATTAATAGACTTAAAAGACAAGAATCACATGATCATCTCAATCGATGCGGAAAAAGCATTTGACAAAATACACATCTTTTCTGTTCAAAACACTAGAAAAACTAGGGATAGTAGGAACATACCTCGACATTGTAAAAACTATCTATGCTAAACTCAAGGCCAACATCATTCTAAATGGAGAAAAATTGAAAGCATTCCCTTAAAAACTGGAGCAAGACAGTAATGCCCTCTTTCACCACTCCTATTCAACATCATCCTTGAAACTTTAGCCAGAGCAATTAGACAGATGAAAGAAATTAAAGGAATACCAATAGGAAGAAAGGAACTCAAACTATCCCTATTTGGTGATGACATGATTCTGTATTTAGAAGACCAAAAAACTTCACCAGAAAACTTCTAGAACTCATAAATGAATTCAGTAAAATAGCAGGATATAAAATTAAAAACCCATAAGTCAATAGTGTTCCTATACTTCAGTGATGAATCAACTGAAAGAGAAATTAGGAAAACTATCTCATTCACAATAGCCTCAAAAAAATTTTGAGAATCCATCTAACAAAAGAGGTAAAAGCCCTCTACAATGAAAACTACAGAAAACTAAAGAAAGAAATTGAAGAAGAGTTTAGAAGATGAAAAGATCTCCCATGTTCTTAGATAGGCAGAATTAATATTGTCAAAATGGTCACACTACCAAAAAGTGCTATACAGATTTAATGCAATTTCTATTAACATTCTAATAATGTTCTCTATAGAACTAGAAAAAGCAATCATAAAATTCATTTGGAAAAATAAGAGACCCAGAATAGCCAAAGCAATCCTCAGTGAGAAAAGTGAAGCCGAAAGCATCACAATATCAGAACTTAAATTATACTACAGAGTTATAGTAACCAAAACCACATGGCATTGGCAATAAAGCAGACATGAAGACCAAAGGTACAGAATAGAATACACAGAGACAAACCCACATTGTTGCAGTTATCTCATAGTAGACAAAGGTGGCATTGGAGAAAAGAAATTCTCTTCAACATATGGTGTTGGGAAAACTGGAAATCCATAGGTAGCCAAATGAAATCAGACCCATATTTCTCATGCTGCACAAAACTCAACTCAAAGTGCATCAAGGACCTAGGCATTAGATCAGAGACCCTGTGCCTACTAGAAGAAAAAGTAGGACCAAATCTCCATATTGTAAGTTTAGGGACCAAATTCCTCAAAAAGATTTCTAAAGTGCAAGAAGTAAAATCAAGAATCAATAAGTGGAATGATATCAAATTAAAAAGCTTCTTCACTGCAAAGGAAACAATCAAGAACATGAACAGAGAGCCTACAGAATGGGAGAAAATCTTGACTACCTGCACCTTAGATAAAGTTTTAATCTCCAGGATATATAAAGAACCAAAAAACTTAACACCAAACCCCCAAATCACCCAATCAATAAATGGGGTAAGGAACAGAATAGATACCTTACAGAAGAAGAAATACAATCAATCAACAAAATATTAAAAATGTTCAACATCTATAGCAATTTGAGAAATGCAAATATAAATTACACAAAGATTTCATCTCACTCCAATCAGAATGATAATTATAAAAAAATACAAGTTAACAATAAAAGTTGGCAAGGATGTAGGGAAAAAGGTACACTCACACTTTGTTAGTGGGGACTGCAAATTGGTGCAACCACTATGGAAAACAGTAGAGATTCCTTAGAAAACTTGTAATGGAACCACCATTTGACCCAGTTATCCCACTCCTAGGCATAAACCGAAAGGACTGAAAATCAGCATACTACAATGATGCAGCCACATCAATGTTTATAATAGCTCTATTCACAATAGCTAAGATATGGAACCAACATAGGTGCCCCTCAATAGATTAATGGATAAAGAAAATGTGGGGAGATCCAAGATGGCGGACTAGAGGATGACTGCATCTCCCGTCGCTCCAGAACTCAGGATTCAAGAAGGGGAGGTATTGAGAGACTCGGACCAACATAGAGCCGTAGGGTGAGTCTCTCCCACCGGGTGAAGCTCGGCCTGGGCGGCAGGCCTGGACAGTAGGCAGCTTCTTGGAGCAGGACAGGGCAGCGAGAGTCTTCCCCAAGCAGCCCTGCTCCCTCCAGTGGCAGGTGCAATCCACAGCCAGCTTTTCGGAGCAGGCCTGCCCAGTGAGAGCTTTTCTGCACAGAGCCAACCCCAAGCCCTGAACCCAGCGGCGGGCCCTGGCCCACAGTCGGCTTCTTGGACCAGGGCAGGACAGCAAGAGGCTTTCCCAAGCAACCCAGCTCCCTCTGGCTGTGGCAGGCCCTGTCTACAGCCAGCTTCTAGGAGCAGTGAGGGATTTCCACACAGAACCAGCCCCCAGCCCTGGACCCAGTAGTGGGCTAGAGGCAGTTTTCTTCGGAAGCACTGCATATCAAGTTCCTCCAAGACTTCAGGCTACTGAAGGCTGGGAGGTGATACACTGGAAATCTACAGGGACACTATAAGCCAATAGAGGAAATCTGCAATATCTCAGAGTCCCACTGATATCTGACCAATATGAGAAAATAAGGGAAGAAAATGTCCAAAACAAACCTAGATACTATATCAATAAAACCCAATGACAGCACAGCAGAAGAAATGTCAGAAAGGGAGTTCAGAATGTACATAATTAAAACAATCAGGGAAGCAAACGAGGAGATGAAAGAGCAAATGCAGGCATTGAAGGAAGAGATGAAAGAGCAAATGCGGGCATTAAATGATGGCACTAATCAACAGTTAAAAGAGCAAATATGGGAAGTAAAAGATCATTTCAACAAAGAGTTAGAGATACTGAAAATAAACAAACAAACAGAAATCCTTGATATGAAGCAAACAATAAACCAAGTTAAAAACTCCATAGAAAGCATAACCAATAAGATAGAACACCTGGAAGACAGAACCTCAGACATTGAAGAAAAAATATTTAATCTTGAAAACAAAATTGATCAAACAGAGAAGATGGTAAGAAATCATGAATAGAATCTACAAGAATTATGGGATATCATGAAAAGGCCAAATTTAAGAATTATTGGAATTGAGGAATGCACAGAGAAACAAACCAAAGGAATGAACAACCTATTCAATGAAATAATATCAGAAAATTTCCCAAATCTGAAGAATGAAATGGAAAACCAGGTACAAGAGGTTTATAGGACTCCAAATATACAAAATTACAACAGACCCACACCAAGGCACATTATAATGAAAATACCTAACATTCAAAATAAAGACAGAATTTTAAAGTCCGCAAGAGAAAAGAATCAAATTACAATCAAGGGGAAACCAATAAGAATATCAGCAGATTTTTCAATCCAGACCCTAAAAGCTAGAAGGGCCTGGAACAACATTTACCAAGCCCTGAAAGAAAACGGATGCCAACCAAAAATCTTATACCCAGCAAAACTTACTTTCAGATTTGACAACGAAATAAGATCCTTCCATGATAAACAAAAGCTAAAATAATTTACAAAAAGAAAGCTGGCATTACAGAACATTCTCAGCAAAATATTCCATGAGGAAGAGATAAAAAACAATGATGCAAATCAGCAATGGGAGGAACTAGCCTAAAGGAATAGCCAAATAAAGGAGAAACCAAATCATGTCAAAAAACAAAAATGAGTCAAATGACTGGGAATATAAATCATATCACAATAATAACCCTGAATGTTAATGGCCTGAACTCATCAATCAAAAGACATAGACTGGCAGATTGGATTAAAAAGAAAAATCCAACAATATGCTGCCTGTAAGAGACTCATCTCATAGAAAGAGATACCCACAGACAAAAGGTGAAAGGATGGGAAAAACATACCATGCACACGGAGCAGCAAAAAAGCTGGAGTATCCATCCTCATTTCAGATAAAGTGAACTTCAAGCCAAAACTAGTCAGAAGGGATAAAGAAGGACATTACATACTGCTTAAGGGAAGCATAAATCAGCAAGACATAACAATCATAAATATCTATGCCCTGAACATTGGCTCATCCATGTACATCAAACAAATCCTTCTTAATTCCAGAAATCAAATAGACCACAACACAATAATACTAGGCGATTTTAACACACCTCTCTCACATCTGGATAGATCTTCCAAACAAAAATTGAATAAAGAAACCATAGATCTCAATAACACAATCAACAATTTAGACTTAACCGACATATATAGAATATATCATTCAACAAAGAATGAATACACTTTCTTCTCAGCAGCACATGGATCCTTCTCTAAAATAGACCACATTTTATGCCACATAGCTACTGTTAGCAAATACAAGAAGATAGAGATACTACCTTGTATTCTATCAGATCATAATGGTTTGAAATTAGAAATAAATGACAGAATAAAAAACAGAAACTTCTCCAATACCTGGAGATTAAATAATACTCTATTATATGATGAATGGATAACAGAAGATATCAGGAGGGAAATAAAAAAATTCTTAGAAGTAAACGAGAACAAAGACACATCATATCAAAATCTCTGGGACACTATGAAAGCAGTACTCAGAGGAAGATTTATTTCAAGGGGCACATTCAACAAAAGAAGAAAAAATCAACAAATAAACGACTTAACACTACAGCTCAAAGCCCTAGAAAAAGAAGAGCAGACCAACACCAAAAGTAGTAGAATACAGGAAATAGTTAAAATCAGAGCTGAATCAACGAAAATGAAACAAAAGAAACAATCGAAAAAATTAACAAAATAAAGAATTGGTTCTTTGAAAAAATAAAATTGATAAACCCTTAGCCACACTAACAAAGAGAAAGAGAGAGAAAACTCAAATTACTAAAATTCGGAATGAACAAGGAAATATCACTACAGACATGAGTGAAATACAAAACATAATTAGAAGCTATTTTGAAAATCTGTATTTCAACAAAACAGAAAACCTCGAAGACATCAGCAAGTTTCTAGAGACATATGAATTACCTAAACTGAACCAGGAGGACATATGCAACTTAAATAAATCAATTTCAGCAATGAAATGGAAGAGGTCATCAAAAGCCTACCAACAAAGAAAAGTCCAGGACCAGATGGGTTCTCAGCTGAGTTCTACAAAACCTTCAAAGAAGAGCTCATTCCAATACTTCTCAAAGTATTCCATGAAATAGAAGAGGAGGGAACCCTCCCAAACTCATTCTATGAAGCCAATATTACCCTGATACCTAAACCAGACAGAGACACATCGAGGAAGGAAAATTTCAGACCAATATCCTTAATGAACATGGACGCAAAAATTCTCAACAAAATTTTAGCAAATCGCATACAAAAACATATTAAAAAGATAGTGCACCATGATCAAGTGGGTTTCATCCCAGGGATGCAAGGTTGGTTCAACATCCAGAAATCAATAAATGTCATTCACCATATCAACAGACTTAAAGTTAAGAATCACATGATTATTTTGATAGATGCAGAAAAAGCATTCGATAAAATACAGCATCCCTTCATGCTCAAAACACTAGAAAAAAATAGGGATAACGGGAACATTCCTTAACATTATAAAGGCCATCTACGCTAAACCCATGGCCAATATCATTGTAAATGGTGAAAAACTGAAAGGATTCCCCCTAAAAACTGGAACAAGGCAGGGATGCCCTCTTTTACCACTTCTATTCAACAACATCCTTGAAACTCTAGTCAGAGCAATTAGACAGACCAAAGAAATTAAAGGGATATGAATAGGAAAGGAAGAACTCAAACTATCCCTGTTTGCTGATGACATCATTATATATTTAGAGGAACTGGAAAATTCCACCAGAAAAATTTTAGAACTCATAAGTGAATTCAGTAAAGTAGCAGGTTACAAGATCAATGCTCATAAATCCAATGCATTTTTATACATAAGTGATGAATCTTCAGAAAGAGAAGTTAGGAAAACTACCCCATTCACAATAGCATCGAAAAAAATAAAATACTTGGAAATCAATCTCACAAAAGAGGTGAAAGACCTCTACAATGAGAACTACAGAATGCTAAAGAAAGAAATTAAAGAAAATCTTAGAAGAAGGAAAGATCTCCCATGTTCTTGGATAGGCAGAATTAATATTGTCAAAATGGCCATACTACCAAAAGTGCTATACAGATTCAATGCAATTCCAATTAAAATCCCAATGACGTACCTTACAGAAATTGAACCAGCAATCATGAAATTCATCTGGAAAAATAAGAAACCCAGAACAGCTAAAGCAATCCTTAGTAGGAAGAGTGAAGCAGGGGGTATTGCAATACCAGATCTTCAACTCTATTATGAAGCAATAGTAACAAAAACGGCATGGTATTGGTACCAAAATAGACAGGTAGATCAATGGTACAGAATGAGGACATGGACACAAACCCACATAAATACAATTTTCTCATGCTAGACAAAGGGGCCAAAAATATGCAATGGAGAAAAGATAGCCTCTTCAACAAATGGTGCTGGGAAAAGTGGAAATTCATATGCAACAGAATGAAATTAAACCCCTATCTCTCACCCTACACAAAACTCAACTCAAAATGGATCAATGACCTTGGAATCTGACCAGAGACCCTTCATCTTATAGAAGAAACAGTAGGTCCAAATCTTCAACATGTTGGCTTAGGATCAGACTTCCTTAACAGGACTCCCATAGCACAAGAAATAAAAGCAAGAATCAACAACTGGGATAGATTCAAACTAAATAGCTTTCTCTTAGCAAAGGAAACTATCAGTAATGTTAAGAGAGAACCTACAGAGTGGGAGAAAATCTATCATACTTCAGATAGAGCACTAATTTCCAGAATATATAAAGAACTCAAAAACACTACACCAAGAATACAAATAATCCAATTAAAAAAATGTGCTAAGGAAATGAACAGACACTTCACAGAAGAGGATCTATAAGCAATCAACAGATATATGAAAAAATGTTCAACATCTCTAGTAATAAGAGAAATGCAAATCAAAACTCCCCTAAGATTCCATCTCACCCCAATTAGAATGGTGATTATCAAGAACACAAGCAACAATAGTTGTTGGAGAGGATGTGGGGAATAAGGTACACTCATACATTGCTAGTGGGGTTGCAAATTAGTGCAGTCACTCTGGAAAGCAGTATGGAGATTCCTCAGAAAGCTTGGAATGGAACCACCATTTGACCCAGCTATCCCACTCCTTGGCCTATACTCAAAGGACTTAAAATCAGCATACTACAGAGATACAGCCATATCAATGTTCATAGCTGCTCAATTCACAATAGCCAGTTTGTGGAACCAACCTAGATGTCCTTCAGTTAATGAATGGATAAAGAAACTGTGGTATATATATATACAATGGAATATTACTCAGCCATAAAGAAGGATAAAATTATGGCATTGGCAGGCAAATGGATGAAATTGAAGAATATCATGCTAAGTGAGATAAGACAATCTCAAAAAACCAAAGGACGAATGATCTCGCTGATAAGCGGATGAGGACACATAATGGGGGGTGGGAGGGGTTAGTGTTAGGGTTAGGGTTAGAGTTAGGGTTAGGGAGGGGGGCAAGAATGGAGGAAGGAAGGACTGTATAGAGGGAAAAGAGGGGTGGGAGGGGTGAGGGGGAAGGGAAAAAATAACCGAATGAATCAAACAACATTACCCTATGTAAATTTATGATTACACAAATGGATGCCTTTACTCCATGTAGAAACAGAGAAACAACATGTATCCCATTTGTTTACAATAAAAAAAATTAAAAATTAAAAATTAAAAAAAAGAAAATGTGGTACATATACACAATGGAATATTATTCAGTCTTAAAGAAGAATGAAATTATGGTATTGCTGGTAAATTAATGGAACTAGAGACTATCATGCTAGGTGAAATTAGCCAATCCCAAAAAACCAAAGGTTAAATATTTTCTCTGATATGTGGATGCTAATACACATAAGGGAGTGGGGGAAGGAATTAGTTCATTGGCTTAGACAAAGGGGAATGAAGGGAAGGGAGAGGAATGGGAATAGAAAAGACAGTAGAATGAATTGGATGCAACTTTCCTATGTTCATATATGAATACAAAACCAGTGTAACTCCCCATCATGTACAACCACAAGAACAGGAAGTTATACTCCATGTACGTATAATATGCCACAATACATTCTACTGCCAAGTATAAATAAAAAGAACAAATAAAAATGTTTAAAAATTAGATATGCCTAATAGTCTAACATAGAAGATAAAATGCATTATATTTTAAAACGAATATGTTTTTTTTAAATTTTAAAACCAGTGTAAGTTTTTAAATCATATTATATTAAGGGAAATAGAGACAGGAAGAGAAACAATTATCTGTCAGTGTAAGATAACAATGCTCGTATAATAAATTTCTGAATTTTTATCTATACCATTTTATGCATGTATTTAAAAGTTTTGATTATAATAGTTAATTGATACTTAGTCTATATTTCACTTAGCATTTCCTGTGCTGGTACTACTACCATTCCTTCCAGCATGTTTCATACGTAGATTATAATTTGTTTAACCTTTCCCCTTTGTTAGAATGCTTAAACTTCTTGGTTATTATAAATACCTTTGTGATGAACATCAGCATGAATTTTTTTCCCTACTTAGAATTATCTCCTTCCTAGAATGGATTCCCAGAAATGGAATTACTGGACATGAACATTTTCTAAATGACCTTTGGCATCCATGGTGTGTGACCCAGATGATGCTGGAGGTCCCCACCCCTCAATGCAGAGGTCTTTGTGTGTCTTAATAAGACAAACAGAAGGGAGCCATATCTCTATCTCTCATTCGGGGACAATTCACTCTTTCTGTGATTCTATTTCAAAAAAATTTGGCCACCTTCCACATTCCTTTTAGTTCTATAACAATTCAAAAGCAAGTGTGTAGTTCTTCTTTATTCATCAAATATTTTTGTAACTCAAAAATTCAACAGATGGTATCATTGATGGATTGTTGTAACCCAAGACCAGTGAAATTCAGAGACACTGCTCCGGTTTAGAAAACATCCACGTCCCAAATGCGTTAGTGCCACATAGACACAGCTTAACCTCTTGGGTGCTGCAGTCACAGCTTTTGCTGTATCTGCACGTTACCGGTAGTATGATTTGTTTCTTAAAATCCATAGTAAACCAGCTCAATTTCTTTTTACTTAGTGTCTTCCTAAACAATAATATCTATAAAATCAAAGTTTTTATGAAGTAATTATAGTTTTAGCTCACATCAAACTAAATGTGTAACTCAAATTTTTATTGGTAAAAATGTCACCTAAAGTCAGGAGTATGTGTACCATACTTAAGAAATTGTATTTGTATTTGTCTGCTACCTAAGCTATAATCATCTCTTTCTGTTTTTCAGACACAGAATGATAGCACCCGTTAATATTCTTACTTTTGTTTATCAATAGCACCCTATAAATAAAGCAAATAACAACATCCAAGATGTTACTGTTCATTTCAAGAAACAAAGACTCCCCCATACAGAGAGGTTTCAGCGGCAATAACAAACATATGGACTGTGTTTGTACAGAAGTGTGAATGGAAGTTCCTGTAAGGTATGCAGCTTCTAGGTGCTTAAAATTTCAAGAAGGAACACTATTTACAAAGAACAGCTTATTCCCCAAACCATCATTCCATCACAAAGTTTAAGGGAAAGAAAAGGCAGGACATGTGAGTGTTCAGGGGAAAGGAATCTATAAAATTCTTTGGAATGGTAGAAATCATGGAATTCAGAAATATCTGGACACACACACATTTATTCTTAAGGAAAACTCCAGGTTTGAAACCCAAACCTAGATCCTATGGCACTTCCTGGGGTGGGATTTGGGGGGTGAGGGAAGTACTGTTCCAGGTTAACAGACCAGCCATGCTCACCACTCAGTATTGTTGTATATAAGATTTTTAAATAACTGTTATTTGATTCACGTGTGATTTTAAAAAAATAATTTAAAATATATTTTTTAAAGTATAAATTTATTATTGGTTTCCTTCTTGTGCAGGTAGGGATGCTGTAAGATTTTGGTGTCTTATAGGGGGAAGAATTTCAAAAGATTCATCTGCGGTTCAGAGAATCTTTGAAGTGGGGAGGAAGTTATTTTTAGGAAAATTGCAAGTATTTTCCTCCTCTCCAAGCAGGAGGTTGACAGAGTTGGGGGGGAAGATGGGAGAAGTTGATCGTTGGTTCAGCAGACATGAAGACTTGACTTGGCATTGTGTTCATTCCTGGAGTGTTTCCAAAGAGGTGATTTTGCTGACATCCATCCCCAAGAGAAATCATACACACCTTACAGACACGGAATCCACGGCACACCACTGGACTGGGAGACTTCCGGAGTCTGTGGGACAGTTACACTACTCGCAATCATTTTTGGGGAGAAGAGAAGCAAGATGCTAGAGCTCACGTGTATGCTTGAACAGTGACAGCAAATACATTCGAAGAATTTAAAATGTGCTTAAAGATGAGGTGTCACCCAACCCAAAGTGGATATATAAGAATGTTAGAGACAGTAAGTAAACAAACAAACAACAATAACAAACCCTCCCAAAAAACAAAAACAAAACCAAAAACTACCAGGGAGATAAAAGCAAATATTAGAAATAGGCTAATATGTTATGTCATAAAGTCCTCTCTTTTCTGGTCCTGCCTGTGCCATAAGCCACCTGCAAATCTCCAATAATATTAAAGGTTTTTAATTTGTGGCTTTCCAGAGTAAGCTAGAACCCTCAGTTCAAATGCTAAAATTTTTAAATGAAAGGACTCTTCTAACTAACACAGGAAGGAATTTAAATTTTCACTTTCTCACTATCCAGTGCTTGCCCACACCCAGGATCCCTGTCAGTTCTTCCTATGTGTGAAGAGTAATGTTCATCTAACTGCTTCCCCGCAAAGTTATTGATTCCATTAAAAAAGTAGTCCTTTCGATGATCGCTTCTTATGTACTTAAGCAAAATTCGCAAGATCAGTTTTTAAACTAAGTAATCCTTTAAAGCTTTAATCAAACATCTTGATTCAGCAACCAAGTAGGTCAGATGTTTGTTAGCAGGTCTAACAAGCTCTGTGAGTTAAGAACCTTGTTATTAAAGCCTTGTTTAAAAAAACTTACTCATTTTCTCCTCTTCACAATACTGAAGTTTATCGTTGTAGGTTGCCCTCCCCCCATCCCATCCCTCTACTTTCCCATGTGGTAGGAATTTCCAGAAGTGTAGATGTTCTTAGAGTAATTTAAATGTAGACAAGATATTTTAATGAATAGGGTCAACACATATACTGAAACTTACAATTTGAGGAAGTACTTCCATATACAGAATTCCATCTTTTATAAACACATCTACTATAATTATTCTTTTGAAGGCTGATACTCACTTTTATCTCGAAGAAGAGGAAAAACACTTTAAGACCCAGCAAATCTGACTCGGGGAAAGAATGGATTCCGGTACAACCTAGCTGAAATATACTGTTTCTCATAAACAGCCTTGGTTTCAGGAAGTAGGAATCTGAAAGCAAACAAATGCTGTCACCGTCTCAGAACATGATTGTGTAATTCAACACCCGGACTTTCGGCAGTTTTGCCACAAGACACACCCCTTTAGGAATCACCCTGTGGAGAGGTATGCTGGGAGTTGTATTACTACAGAAAGTTCCTTCTCTTAATCAAAGGGCAAGAAAGCTTATTTGGACTAAATCAGAGTGGAGAGTCCTTTGAGATACAAGAAAAGAGAAGATCAGTAAGAAACAATGAATGTGACATTATTTTAATTTATTATGCAAAGACAAGTTCTTATTAAGGCTCCATTTCTGTGCTGTATCTCAGAATCAGAGTGCAGAAGTGAGCTGGATGTCACAGAGACTCATGCATTACCTGGTTTATTTGCAGCGAAAATGAAGTTAGAATTTTTCCGATAGAAAATCTGGTGAGGTTAGTCAACTGGTTTGATAGTGAGGATGATTTAACTGAGTTATATTTTGGTGGGCACTTTCCTTCAGTGAAACAACCTGAAGTTCAAGTTTTGACCTCCCCTCCCCCTCAAAAAATCAAAAGTACAAGAGAGATTTTAAAATATTTATCAAAATACATTTTATTGGGAAAAATTTTCAAAGCAATGATATTTTAACTTTCCCAATTCTTTCTGAGTCTTTGGGGTTGAAGAAGCTTATTCAAGTGAAAGAGTAACAGAGTTCTTTAATAGTAATTTGAAATGTTTTGGTAAAGCCTTTGATGTACTTCCCAGAAACTAAGTGAAGGACTCTATAATAACTGGGTAATAAAGCCTCAGGCAAGCTACATGGTTTCCAACTCTGCCTCCCAACAAAACAGAATGAAAGAATTGAGTAGTCAGAAACTAGATCACTTTACAAAACAGTTTTTATGAGAGATGATTACGTAATTCTTAATATATGCCCATAGAAAAAGTTCATATAACTAAATAGCATTTTCATAACAAAACTCTTTTTATCTCTAAACTCAGTTCTATTTTTGTGGAATACTATTTTATTCTGTTTAAATAACATTCATCCTTAAACAAATATTTGAAAGTCCCATAAATCTCATTGAGAAGTGCATTTTAAATAAAACTTTATTCTGTTTAATACTAATCATACTATATAATTTTATTTCTTTCTGAATGAATAATTATTCCAAATGAACATTACTTGTATAATCTTAAAAAGTTTCATATTTATTGTGTATTGTCAAAGGAAGTAAACATAGTTTCAACATATACATGTTTTCATTATATGAAGAGTCAATCAAGCCAGGCACGGTGGCACATGCCTGCAATCTCAGTGACTCGGAAGGCTGAGGCAGGAGGACCTAGAGTTCAAAACCAACCTCAGTAAAATGAGGGGCTAAGCAATTCAGTGAGACCCTGTCTCTAAATAAAATAAAAATATGGTTGGGGATGTGGCACAGTGATCGAGTGCCCCCTCAGTTCAATCTCTGGTACTAAAAAAAAGAAGAAAAAAAGCAATCAAAACTTTGAGGCAAATAAACTATTTTATATTAGAAGAAAACTTTATGGAGCAAGTAAAAAAGAAAACAGAATTTTAAGGAGATAAAAGAATAACGTAAAATTTCCAATTGTTGAAGAACTTGCACAGGTGTTTTTAAATGGATGATAAGAAACCTCACATCACTAGGATATACAATTTAAATTGAGCACATTTAAAAGAGTATTGTTTATTAAAGTAATAGTTTTGTTTATTAAAGCCACACTTAGATCTTCTACAACTACTTAAAATTATGATAAAAGATGAATATCAACTTAAACACATGTGAGGGACTTCCTGGTTTTGCTGAATTGTTTGTGAGGTAAGTGAGTAAGAGCGTTAGAAAGTATATGTTTAGGGAGAAGGACTGGGCATTCGAGAGCCTAGAAGAGGGCAGTGGACACTTGGAAAAGAGAAACAGGTATGGACAGAAGAGGAGGGACCTGATGAGTCATCTATCTTCCAGATTCTTAGAAGTCAAGACCGACTTTAATAAGATTTCCTGGTAGAAGCCCCAAAACTGCAGAAACACACATATAATGTCTCATTTGTAATCACAACATTGAGTTAACAGCAAGTTTGCAGAGAGGTTCCTGAGGTGGAAATTTAATAGCATGAGCTTCAGCCACGGTAAGTGCTTGGCATAGACACAGAGGACTAGATGCATTATGATGCACTGAGAAGAGCGGGTTGCAGGGTCACAGTCATCTTCATGTTCTAGGTTCTATCATTTTGAATATAAATAACACGTTTGAAGTATCTACTTTGTGTCAAGGGCTCTGTTGGTGCCACGGATTCAGACTGAGCACATAATCAATACCCTCAAGGCAATCACAGTGATAGATGGATCAGTGGAAACAGGCCCAGAAATCAGCTAGAAAAATAAGCTGCAGTTAGCTCATAATGTAAGAGCAACGTGTTTGATTTTAGGAAGTGTGGACATTTGAGTTCACAAGACATTAAAGGTGTATGGTTACCAAATCATGTAAGTTTTTCAGAAGGAACACGTGAGGGTTGGGGATGGAGTGTGCAAAAAGAAAAAAGAGAGGAGGAAGGAAGAAAGAACGCTTGTTGTAGTGGGAATACTGAATTATGAGGCAGGGTTTCCACCAGTAGATGGATGAATTAGAAGGGAAGACACCAGTCAGGGAAAAGAGTTACAGGACGATGGCAATGTCCTAGACGGGTGATGACTGGGTTTAATTAACGAATGACACTAATAGTGGAAATAAAAGGGATGGGTAAGAACTATTTAGGAGACAGATTAACAGTCCCAGGTGAGAGACAGAGGAATTTGGGTAAATGACTTAGGGAAGTCAAAAAAACTAACTCGTTAGAGATTAGTGAGGGAGAACGGACGGTGAAAAGAGGTCTTTGAGAAAAAAACCTCCGTAATAATTAGGAGTTATGCAGAAAAAAAGAGGAGTCCTCAAAAGAACTGGGGAGAGGATGCCTAGAATGGTGTAGAAGAAACAAAATTACGCCCCGCCAACAGGACCAGTAACATAATTTGCTGGGCCTCTTATTCAAAAATAATTAAGAATTTCAAGAAGGCGGCAGCAGAGCCAGCAGGGAACACAGACAAGTTGCACACCCATGAAGCAACCCCAACCAAAAACCAAGCAGGCAGGAGTGATGCAGGGGTTTGGGCCACAGTTTCAATGCAGTGGAAGTGGCCATCAGCGCTAACAATTCGGAGCAGTGAAGTCGGATGAGAGCAGGAAAGCGTCCATGGTGTGGGAAGAAGGTCAAGGATGACTCAACAGGAACAAGTCAATGGAGGGGCAGAAGAAAGCAATGATGGACTACAATTAAATCCGAAGAAGATGAATAAGTAGAGCAGGAAGAGAACATTCCAACCTAAGCTTAGGCTAAATAAAGTATTCAGGGGCAACATACTTTGGGACAGAGTTGTACTTTTCTTGAAGGTCCTTCAGTGTTGGAGCAAGATGACCTCAAATCACCTTACCTGTTTTATAATATAATTAATTATGTCATAAATTTTTGAAGACAGAAATAGCAATGAATAGTGTTAGTTCTGGTAGTGGAGGGTGTGTGTGTGTGTGGGGGGGCAGGGTGCAGGGAGGGAGAATGGCCAGAATGCCATTCTGGAACTTTCTTTTCAGAATTATATACTTATTTAACAGCACAATGATAGTGAACAATTAAAAGAGAAACAGAGATGAATGATAGATGGAAAACTCAGTTCAGGTCAGGCAGTTCTATAAGCCAGTATTTTCTATTTTATTTTAGGAGAAAATGAAGTTATTGTGTGGCAGATTAAATAATGTTTATTTTATGATTCATTAGTAATACAAAATGTCATTATTTATCAGGATGCTAGTGATTTATAGATTTTAAAAGTTAGTAGAGAAGCATTAAGAAACAAAATGTAAATGCTTAAATATAATATTTAAGAAGGGGAAGTTTCTTTTTGTACTAAAACATTTTTTGCTGACAAGGAGTACTATTTGAGGAAATTTAGATTCATCTAGGAAAATTGCTACTTGGTTTAGGGGACATGTGACAGGCAAAATAGTGTACCCCTCAAATCTTCTTTCCTTGCCTCTGGTTCTGATAGTGGGTGACTGGGCCCCCCAGGACCAGGATCCATCGGCAAACCTCATAAAAGACTGTGACCCTCTAACGGAAGCAACTATGTTAGTTTTGTTTGTTGTGTAACCAGTTACCATAAAATTTGCAGTTTAAAACTGTAACCATTAAATTACCTGCAAACTATTTATAAATGCAGATGCATTTTAAATGTCTATAAATGATACCATAGCTAGAGCAAGGACCTTTATACGTTTTTAAGAATTTAGAGGAACAATAGAGCTTCTATGATACACAAAACACACAAACAAAAAACACAGTACCTATTCTTATTTCAAGGTTTATGTCAGAAATCTGGGCACATTACTGCTGAGAACACTCAGTTCTCACTTGAGTTTCCAGGTCCCTTTTCAAGCCCATTCAGGTTGTCGACAGAACTGCGTGCGGTTGTAGGACTGAGGTCCCTGTTTTTTTTTTGTTAGTTGTTGGTTGGACCACTCTCCTCTCTTAGATGAAATCCAAAGTTCCCTGCCGTGTGGCCTTTGCAGGGAGTTCTGGTGAAACGTTTGCCTGCTTCCAGGTCAGAAGGAGCATGTGTCTCTGACTTCATTGAAAGGTCAGTCCTTTTAAGAACTTACCTGCTTCTCGAGAACATGTGGAAACTAGAGAGAAAAAAGTGAACCAAAAAATGGCAGCGTGGGAAATGAATGAAGATAGAAGGGAGATCAGTAGAGTACAAGGACCAGAGTAATGAGGAGGGAAGGGAAAAGGGAAGTACCGGGGGATGAAATGGACAAAATTATGTGATGTACATGGAACGAAGCCCACTATTACATACCAGAATGCACCAATTAAAAAAACCCTCAGCTGCTTAGGTCCAGCCCAACTGGATCACCTTCCTTTGGAAACACAAAGACCACTGATTAGAACTCTAATCACAGTGGTGGCCTCCCATGATATCTATAGGTTCTGTGGGACTAGAGAGGAGGAGCTGATACAGACTCGTTCACCAGTGGCCAGGAGCCTTGGGGGCCCTTAGAACTCTGGCTTCCACAGCAACTCTCCCACACTGCCCATAGGGTGGGGCAGAACCGAGGGCCTTACAGGCTGACTCCTTCCCCTCCCTACACCTTGTGCCTTGTCAGGGGCCTTGTCTCTAGGTGATCCAATTTTCTCCTTATCACTACTCCCATGAGATCCTGAATTTTATCAATCTTTCATCACATGAAAAATATGGAGGCACTGAAGCTTTGGGATTTGTCTCTTGAATGATTCTCTTATTTGGCTCTTTTTATAAAGTTGTGTGTGTGTGTGTGTGTGTGTGTGTGTGTGTAATCATAAAATCCAAACAGCCTGAAAAAGCACACAATGAGAAATCTCTCCCCAACTCTCACCTCCCACCCCTCTCTCCACCATGCTTTTCTCAGATTAACCAGTATTATCAGTTCCATTTCTTGGGTCTCTTTGCAGATAGTTCATGCATTGAAGATTCGTTTTTCCACAAATGGTAGCATTTTTGTTCTGCACGTGTTTTTTTCTTTAGTAGTGCATCCTCAAGTTCTTTCCACATAAATCTAAATCATTCATTTTAATTTCAGCTACTTGACTGCAGGAGGAGGAAGAGTGGTCCATACTACGCCTTCTAGTTCCCATGCAATTGGGGCTTCTTCCTGTCACTCATTTTGGAATTAATGGAAAAGGAGTTATGTGAGGTTATCCCAGACAATTCCAAATGTTTTCACACACTGGCACTGGCAGAAAGCATCTGGAACAGGAGTTACACAGAATCTGAGGGTCTGAGTTGGACAAGGGAGTCAGATGCCGGTTTACCTTAGTTGCAAAGAGCATCCTGAGCAAAGAGCAGGTATCATATAACCCAGTTACCAGCAAGGAGCACAGACAAGCAACTCTGTCTTATTTTCCCTATAGGATGTGAATGTATTACCAGAAATCAACTTCCTCCATTTCTGATTATAAATGAAATAAAGTGGCCTTAATTATGGGTTTTGAGATAATATCTAAAAACTATTCTGAGATTTCTTTCCATGGAAAAATATTTTTGTAGTCCGAAACAACCAAGTACCAATTATATATTATGTGGAACCCACATCATGGGGATGGGGGTGATGGCAGGGGTGGGGGGTGGAGTTGCTTATGGGATACCTCAGTTGAATAGGAGAGTTGAGGAAAAAATTTACTTTTAGTATCAATGCAATCTGTAAATTTCAAAATATTCAAAGCTGGATAGAAATATGTTGGATTGTAGACATTATATATTATTTTCTAATTAAACGATTAGTTACTAATAGTTCAAAGAGTAAATCCCTCCTTTTTGTACCAAGAACATTTATGTCTATTTTCTTCTGTCTTGATTTGGTAAACAGTTCAAGTTCAACTTTGGGGGTATCCATTTTCCTAGAGTTCTTTTTAATCTCTTCCTGAAAGCATTTACTGCACTTTCTATGACCCCGTCACCACTCAGAGCATTTGCCTGTGTCCAGTGAAGTTAACTAACTTTAAAGCCAGCTAAGGTCTTCATTAAATTCACAGCAAAGGAGTTTAACCTCTAATTTACAACGTGTTAGCAGCCCATGAGTACAAGAGGAAGTTTTATTCTTTGAGGCCACAGGACAGGTTTGTTAAAATGACACAGCCAAATTGAAACGAACAAACAAACAAACAAAATCAACCAAACAAACAAGAAAACAATTTTCTGTTCTCTTTAAAAAAGGAAACTTCAAATAAGAAGGCCTCAGAACTGCAGTCCAACTGACGTTTTCTCATCAGCAGATTTGTAAAGGCAACACTTGCTGGGAGCTTTACATTTCTTCAGTCTGATGTGAGTTCTGGAGGACCTTCACATTTTAGTCATTTGCTTAGTAATTTTTCATTGCATAAAGTCCCACTGTGTTCTTTTAACAGCAAAGACCTTTTCATTATCAAAGAAAGATGTTCAGATTTTTCTATTAAAAACTGACTTTACTGTTAAGCTTTGACCTTGCATAAAAATAAAACAAAATATACTAAATCTGTAAAATGATCTCTTCATTTAAAAATAACTGTTCTTAATGGTCTTCCACAAACAAATAGCAATGAAACACAAATTAATTTAGATATGAATGATTTAAAATGGCTTCTTTTGTCAATACTTCTGGGAAACTTCAGAAAGTTCAGTAAATTAAAATTCTAGAAATAGGTACATTTCTTTTTGTCTCTGCCCCTATTCCAGTTTTTAGGAGCTTTCTGGGTCTTTTCTCAGTTTTCAAGAAGTCTGCAAAAACCAAGGTGGAATGACCATACCCACTATTTGAAAGGAGATAAGCATCACAGCGAACTCTGTCATGTCCCCTCCAGTCTTTAAAGAACACAAAGAACAGAAATCTCTCCAATGCACACTTTAACAATTTCTCAATTCCCATAAGCCATTTTCAGGCTTATGATTCATTATTTTTGACCAGTTGCCAGGGGGAAATGACTGTTACTGAAATTAATTATAACACAGAAATAATAACTTATTTAAAGTCTCATTTTGAGACATTTAGTAAATCAAATAAGTCAGTCATCTCAAGAGAAACAACAATCTCTAGCATCTTGTATTTTAGCAATTGTTGCATTTTCTCTATTAGCGCTATGAATAACACCTACTTACTTGGTTCTTTGAAGTTTATAAAGCATTATCACATCTTCTTTGATTTACTTTTCAAGATTATAAGGCAGAAAGTCCAATTTTGATAACATTGTTTTATTGTGTTTATTGGTATAATCAAGTTGCACGTCTTATCTACCACCTGCTCTAATGTTCTTCAACGGAAAGAAGATACACTGGCTGTCTCTAAGAAGAAATAATAAATGTTGATGATTAACAAAATTTCAGTTCGTACAGGAATCTGCCTCACTGTAGATGCACCCTTCCTTGACCATAATTATGCTCCTGACTGTCCCTATCTCAGTCAGAGGAGTTCAAAACTTCACTCCTCCCACACAGCCTCTCAATCAGACAGGGAAGCATCAAGCAATTGTTCATGTCATTCTATTGTCAGTGAAAATGACCCACAAATAAGCAGAGAATCTGTGAAGGACTCCAAGGGATTGCTTCTCTTTTCACTACGTACCAGCAAACCCGGCCCCTGGGTATTGAGGGAAAAATCCCTTCATATGGGTGTGGCGGGAGAGGAAGGTCCTGGTGGCGGGGGTGGAAGGCAAAGGCACGCAGGAGCAGGTTGGAATCTTGCCTGGTTTTTTTTTTAATTTTTTTTTAATGGTTTTATTAGTACATTATGGCTATACATTAATAGTGAGGTTCATTGTGACATAATCATATATGCATGGAATATATTTTACTCCATTTTGGTCTCAGTGTTTCCTCTTTCCTTCCCTCTCTCTCCTCCTATTCCCCTTCCTCTACAGATCTTCCCTCTATTAATTAATTAATTAATTTTTATGGTGGTGAGGATTGAACCCAGGGCTTAGTTCTCTCACTGAACTAAATTTTAACTGGGGCTTTATAGATATGCATATAGGTGGAATTCACTGTGGTATATTCGTATATATAGCATAATTTTGTGAATTTCATCCGGCGGTTCCTCACTCGGTTGTGAGGGAGACCTACTCTCCCCTGAGGATTGTGATCGTGCATTCCTAGCTTGTTATCTTGAGTCACAAGGTGAGTTCCATTCCCAGCCCGCTGCGACCCCAGGGCAACCCTCCTTTGTGGGGAGAAGTCGCCCTTAACATTGAAGTGGTCTAGTTCCCTCCTTTTCAAAATCTAGCTCCCAAGTCACGTGCTCTCCGGAGTGGGCTGTGGGGAAGGTGTGGTCCTCCTTTGCACCCTGGGCATCAAACCCGGTCACGAGAACCCATGAGGTTACGGGGCCGGGCTTCTCCTGGGAACGTCAGTGGCGGTGGCGACTTGGGGAAGGAAGGGGCGGGCGAGGGCCGGGCGGAGTCTGGATCCCGCCTTCGCACAGGCTTTATAGGGACTCGCCCGCGGCAAGTTGGGCTGCCCGGAGTCCCTCGCACCCGCAGCCTGGCGCGCATCCTCGGCGTCTCACACCAGGCCCGGGCACAGCGGCCCTGAGCCTCCCTCCCTCCGCCGCCTCCATTAGCTTGTTCTCAGTCCGGAAAGCGCAGCTGCTCGAGAAAGTTCACGGACCCCTGAGTCCCAAGGTACCTGCTGGTCCGCAGTCCCGGGGTGAGGTGGGGACTCTGCTGTCTTGTTTATCCCTTAAAGAAGTCAGCTTTGTCAAGAAGTTTTCGGGGTGTAGCCGCTCCTGCCGGCCTGATGTGGAGGCGGACCTTCAGGACACGCCAAGGAAAACGGTAGCCCGAGCCCGGCCTTGTAAAACATGGGCACTTAGAAAATGAGGGGCCTCTGGAAAGTCTTGGAGATAGGGGTGTGCCTTCTTTGTACTTTCCTGTGTTTTGTAAGTCTTTTTTTTTTTTTCTCCCCGTAACCACAAAGCAAAATAGAGTGCCATTTATGCAGGGTGGCAGGGGCGCGGAGCAGCTTTGCGTGACGCCTTGCCTGCGCCCAGGTTCTCGTTGGCCTACAGGGACCTTTTACCGGGACCCTAGTCTTCCCCTAGCGCCGAGTTTCCCTGGAGAAGGTTCTTCCAGACCTGCCTACCTGCTTCAGTTCAGTTCATTAGGAAAGTATATCCGTTGCTTTCTGGGACTTTCCTCCCGTTTTTGGAGCTGAAAGCAGTTTTCCAAATCCCCTGGAAGCCTGAGTTCACACAGACGTCCACAGCGGATGTCCGCAGCCACCGAGAAGTGGGGTTGCGCACGTTCGATGGGGCAGGCCAATCAGTCAGCGTGAGGGGAAGAAGGCACCG
The DNA here is from genome assembly GCF_902686445.1 of Sciurus carolinensis. Taxonomy (NCBI): domain Eukaryota; kingdom Metazoa; phylum Chordata; class Mammalia; order Rodentia; family Sciuridae; genus Sciurus; species Sciurus carolinensis. The sequence continues at coordinate 44,414,649 of NC_062222.1, forward strand.
TCCCTGAGAACGCGGAGCTCTCTACGGTTCTGCTCCCGCTGAGTTTGGTTTTTAGCCCTCCTTTTGGAAGATCTGCCAGCACAGCTCACGTGGATTCTGCTGTCCAACTCTGCTAAACCGTAGGGTCCTCGGTGGTGGCTTCAAAGTGGTGCTGCAGGGTTGACCGCTGAGTGGGTTAGGCCCGAGGAAAACTTTGTTTAGCTGTGCTTCCAACTTTCTCTTCCCCTCCTATTAGCTCAGAGTCGGGTGTTTGTCAGGGAGAAAGGACTTCAATAAAAATGGAAACTTCCTACTTGCAATCACATACTGTCTCCAGAATATGAGTGGGAAGCTGAGGCAGAGGGAGAAGAAGGCAAAAATGTTAGAAGGGTACCTTCTCTAACACATCATCCATAAGGACCTCCATTATTATAGTTAATGTTTTTTTTTTTTTTTAAAAAACAAACTCTTAAAACTTGAGAAACTTATTGGCATGCATGACCACCCAGGGGTGCCAAACTTTCTGTTAAACTGCTTGGACACCTGGCTACTCTCTATACATCTTTTTATTTATGACTTGTGAAGACCAAACACCCTTTTGCAATGCAAGGGTAGTATGTCACTTCACTGGTTTTGCAGGACCTTGGGGGTTGGGTGTGTGGGGGAGAGGTCAGAACTGGGAGATGGCCGTGGTGTTTTGCACTTGACTCCTGTGCACATGTCCATTCTCCTTTATTTTCCTTTGAAAGGAGTCAAAAACCTTCTCCTGAATCTGAATATAACCCTCTCTTCCCATTCTAAGACCACCAGGTAAGTGCACACTTCCTGGTGTCCAGCTGGGGTCAGCTCTTTTCTGGCGCTCAAGTGTACAATCCACATGCCCTGTTTTATGCGTTCAGTGCCAAAGTTTCAATATTTCCTTTTCATTGCAGCTCTTTTATTAACACAGATAATACTGTTTGTCAGACATCATCAGTGTTCTTCAACTTTGTGATGTCAGATTCCATAGTTTGCCATTTAATGATACTTTACTTATCTCCAACTCATTAATTCCATAAAAATCTAAAAGTGCATGATTTTTGTGAAGAAAAAAATTTGTTAATGTTTGAATAGAATTTTTTTTTTTGAACTGGGGTGGAACCCAGGGGCACTTAACCTCTGAACCACATCCCCAGCCCTTTTATCTATTGATAAAAGGGCCTCACTAAGTTGCTGAGGTCAACCTTGAACTATCTTCTTGCCTCAGCCTCGATGGCTGCTCCAATTACAGGCTGGGATACTGGACATGGCTATGTTTGAATAGATCTTAATGCATTTACTGTAAAATCCCAAAGTTAGAAAGTATACATTGAAAAGTAGGTCTCCTTCCTACCCTTTACCTGTTTCCCTTCAGAGAGATACCCTCTCCACTGTTATCACTAAGCTCATTGTCCTTCTGTTCATTTGGTAGTCTAATAGATTTCAAAAAACTTTTTTGAGCATCTGCACACCAGAGTACAAATCCACTAATCTAAAATGTATTATTTTGGTTATTTGTGATTTCTGTCTTTTCTGTTTTTCTTTTGACTACTTTGAAATTCAGGCCACTTTGTAACAAATATATTAGTTTCTGAGTTCCTTGAGATCAGAGACTATGGTCACGGCAACTTCAATCTGTTTAGATCAGAAATCAGAGCAACTGCGGTCTCCTCAAATAGCCTGCCACAATTGCTGGTGTGTACCAGGTCCATGTTCATATTTTTTACACACAGGCGTAAGGATAACTGATATTGATAGTAACCTGGTGCTTCAGAGCATATTCCTCCAATGAGGCAGCACTGAACATATTTTCCTTCCCGAAACTAAAGTCTTGGTTGGTGTCTTGTTGGCTATAGCACACACACTCCAGAGTCCTCCTCAGTAGTTTAACTTTTTGTGAAGAAACTGGCAACCAGGGAGGCAGAGCTTCTAGTGGTAAGTAGGGTGCATTAGAGTTTGAATCCTGCCTTTGACACTGCATTTGTGACCTAAGCTAGTATTTGAATCCTTTGAGATTCAGGTCCCTCATCTGTGAAATGGTGGATCATAGGGTTCTTTTGCACATTAGGAAAGATGAAGTGGAAAGGATTTAGCACAGTGCCTGGCACATGAAAGACATATATAGTAAGTAAGAACCCTTGTTGTCAGTGCTTCCTGTCCTTTCTTACCTTTTTAGATAGGTGAATGCATTTGTCAGCTCAGGCTACTTTATGGTGCAGTAACAAATGACCCCAAAAATCTCAGGAAAGAAGGGTTGATTTTCTTGCTTACGTTATGTTATTTTTTGTATCCGTCTTTAGTCCTTCCCTCCAGGACCCAGGTTGAGCAGCAACTTTTGGAAACTGCTGATGTGACAAGGGAAAGAGAGAAGATGCACCTAGACGGTACCTTTTAAGTTTCTGCTTGGAACCTTGCCTGGTGGTGCATACCTGTAATCCCAGTGACTTGGGAGGTTGAGGCGTGAGGACTAAAAGTTAAAGACCAGCTTCAGCAATTTGGTGAGGCCCTAAACAACTTAGCAAGATATTTCACAATAAAAAATAAAAAAGGCTGGGGATGTAGATCAGAGGTTTAGCACTCTTGGGTTCAATCCCCAGTACCCCCCCCCCAAAAAAATTCTGCTTGAAAAGTTAAGTTTCCACTCACGTTTCCATTCATGTTGACATGGTTGTTAAGGTGAATAGTGAATCAACATTCTGAAAGAGTAGACCAGTCATCTGTCTAATGGATCAGAACTGGGAGGGGTAGGCCTGGGAGGAAGAGGTAGCAAATACCTGACAGTCTCTTTCGGAAGGAGTCACTATTGTGTACTCATAGGTTCAAACCCTATGAGAATTGATTCACACCAAGATGCTTATAGACCTTGATTTAGAGACCCCAATGACAGTTTTTTCCCTTGGAGTGGGATAATATATCTGCTCGGGGTACAAGGTGTAAAACCATATATAGAGCAAACTTTTCTTGGTGGTGGATTTGCTCAAAAGACAGAATTATAAGCTAATATCTTATATAGAAATTCAAAGCCAAAAATTGACTGTCCACAAAAAGTCTATTTATATCCAGAATACAGAATATTTAAATCCAATTCTCCTTTTGGAACTGTCCAAAGCCCAATAATGAATTAGAATAATGGCACCTTATCCCAGACAGAGCTGAAGACAAGTGCTCTTCTTTGTTAAACTCTTTACTAAATATTAACAGCAAAATCTTAGTTTTAAAATTATTTCTTTAATTTTGATTTTTTAATATTGCAAGTGTTTATTGTGGAAAATTTTAAAACAAACAGGAAAACCTAGGAGGAAAGTGAAAATTACTCAGATATTATAATAGCACATTCTTTTCTTGTCAATTGCTAATTGCATCATCCCATGATTTATTATAATTATTCTCTTTTATGCTCTCTACTTCTTGAATAATGAGACTTTAGCGTCTTTAAATCACAGTGTAGGATGGATTAACCAATTCTATTCATCATGTGTTAATTCTTGCTGGCTTTGGTTTCATAGTTATTTTTATCACTCTTGGCCCAAGATTTTACAAGTTTTTCTCACTTTTCTGCTTAGAACTGGACATCTCTTTTCTCTTTGGGTAGTCCAATAGGACATTACAATATTCAAAAAATATATTATGGATGAATATTTAAAATTAAAGATGCATTTCCAAGTAAAAAATAGAAACTTGCTTAGTTAACTCTTTCATTTGTTGAATGATGAAATGAATTAAGACTTTGATTTTAGCAGCATAATGTTGCAAAACAGAAGGAAAGATTGTATTTTAAAAGCAAATAGCAACAAACATAAAAAGGGAATTAAAGTATTGTTTGTTTGTTTTCTTTTTTAGACCTGTATAGTTTTGATACCAACATCTAATGTAGAGGGCAAACAAAAACTAATGAAACTAAAAATCAATCTCACTTAAGATTATTGGTCTTGAAACCCCAAATTAGTGTAAGCAGAGGTCCAGCAACATAAGCAAGAATCACTCAAGCACAACAGGGGACCTTCAACATCTCTCTACCCTTCATCTCAGCACAGATGAAAGGAATTCTATAGAGCTGTTAAGGAGTGAGCTATATTGAGACGTGTAGAGGTGGGAAAAAAAACCAGCCATGAGCATTATTAAGGAAACAACGCAAGGTCCAGAACTAAATATACTGTGTTTCTATTTGTGAAAGATCTTAGGGAAAAACATGCACAGGTGGCACATGGGTGTGCAGTCTTATGCCGGTGTGTGTGTGCACACTTATGCTGGTGAGAAGCAACTTTTTTAAGGTTAAAAGCAACTTTAATAGACTTCAAGAGAGAAAGACAAAGGATTAGACTAGCAGAAGAGACTTCCTTTGAAATCCTTTTTTTGTTGTTTGAATTTTCAAATCATATGCGTGTAATTTTAAAACTAAACTAGTTTAGTGTCTTGTCTCCACGTGACTGTGTATCATCCTGGCCAGTTTCTTTTTAAAATAACTTCATAAAAATTTTAGCAGTTAATTCTCTTCTCTGGTTATACTACTTGAAACACTCCAGTTATCAAAGGGGGAACATAGGGAAGTTTAGTTGGAGGGCACCCAGGGGCCAGGGGCTGTAGGGATGTGGTTAACAGCAGTTGGGTTGTTGATTGTGGTTAGTGACCAAAAAGCATCCAGTTGCTAAAAACCATGCACAGAAATAAACAACTCCAGTTCTAGTGCACACCATGATATTCAGAACTACCTTGTGGAGATTTATTTTTTTTAAAGTGTGTAATGTTTAAATTTAAAATTAAAAAATATTATAACCATTTAAAGCATTTACTATTTCAGACACTTAACTGTTGGAAATCTAAGTGAGGTTATGAGGAAAAATATTTCAATTCTTTGTTTATAACACATTTCTTATTTAACCAGATTTCACAGTTTATAATAATATCATAATGCAGTTAATAAACTGTGGGTTTTATGGGTATATCCTCTGAGGGTATTCAAACCAGAGATTTTTTTTATTTCCCAATTTTCTTTTTAAAGTACAACTATAACATTTTTCTCTGGGCTCAAGTTACTCTATTTCAATGAAAAAAGATCTGAGGTTTTTTTGTCACTATATTGTCAATAATCATGACCTCCCTATTGTCCAGTTTATATGTGTGGTCTTCTGGTCAAACTAAACATGAAAAATAAAGAGATAGCTAAAGGTAAGACACTGATTCAGATAGGGCTGGGTATAAGATTTCACGCTTCCATTAGATAATTGAAAGATCTCTTGTATTATCACCCATCAGACAATTTTCACCAGAATATTAGAATCAAAGTTCTTAGTGATGTGAACCAAGTTATATGTGAATTAACTTGGTGGTTTAACTGTTGCAGGCTGGTCTTCTGGTGCACATCATGTCCAATTTTGAAGATGCCGACACAGAAGAGACAGTGACTTGTCTCCACATGACAGCGTATCATCCTGGCCAATTGCAAAGTGGAATATTTCAATCCACAATGTTTTACAATAGAAGGAAATTCACCTCCACTGAAATGATAAAATTTGGGCGGAATTCCAACATCTGTCATTATGTTTTTCAGGACAAACAGGCTTCACGAATTCAGTTTTCTCTACAGCCATTTAAACAGTTCAACAGCTCAGTTCTCTCTTTTGAAACTAAAAATATGAGTAGGAAGACCAGTCTGATTGTGGACAACCAGGTGCTATACTACCTAAATAAAATGGACCTGCCCTACAGGTGCATAGTCAAATTCGGTGAGTATCAGTTCCTGTTGGAGAAGGAAGATGGAGAGTCTCTGGAATGGTTTGAGACTCAATTTCTTTTTTCTCCAAGACCGCTCTTACAAGAAAATTGGCCAGCACAGACACCCATACCTGAGAATGGCAGCTATTCATCCTATTCTACCCAAAGCCCTCTTCCTACAGAAATTGATGAAAATGAATTGTGAACAGAGGGTCTAAGAGGAAAAACATGAAGGATGAAGAACACATTTGTAGACATTCTACTTATTAAGAGTTTATTAGTGTAGTACATTGTAGTCATCTGTTAGGCTGCCAAGTTTGGGATTTGGTATTATCATCGTGTTGTTAGTCATGGACTTAGTCACCTGTTGCACTCCTGAATCTATGAAGAATTAAGTGTACATTAGCGAAGGTTAGTGTGTAAGAATATCCTTTGTGATGAAATTGTGTTCTCAAAATAAGGTCATATATTTTTATTTTTATTCTTGATTTCGGTCCTGTGTTTTGCTTTTGTAAGGAACTATGTCTTGGTTTGGTCATATCATTTCACAGCAGTCATTAGTTTTCAAAGCCAAAGCTTATTAACTGGTGTCTAATAGCTTGTTAGTACTTGTAGAACCAGAGTACTGGAATGAGTTCTAGAGTTCTGTCTGTGTGTCATTGTGGTTTAAATATAAGGAGAAGCAACACCTTGATTTTTCTTTATGGAATTATAGACTGTTCCTAAGATGACAGTTCTCCTCAACCTCCTTGTTTGTATTCATCTAAAACTAATATTTAAACATTTTAAAAAATCGCTGTGCTTAAAATTTTTTTCTTACTGAATTTGAAGTTTGATTTTTATGTGCTTTACATAACTTTTCAATTTCAATTTTTTTTTTTTTTTTTGGTACCAGGGATTGAACCCAGGGGCACTTTATTACTCGGCAACATCCCCAGCCCTGTTTATCTTTTATTTTGAGACAGGTCTCACTAAGGTGCTTAGGGCTTCCCTAAGTTGCTGAAACTGGTTTTGACCTTGTGATCCTCCTGGCTCAGCCTACTGAGTTGCTGGGATTACAAGTGTGTACCACCATGCCAAGCTTAACTTCAATTTGTAGCAGCAGTCATGAACATAATAAAGTCAAAGGTAAATTCCTTAATCATTTCTGTGAAATTTTCTAAAAAAGGGAAATAATTGTTCTTAGGATGTTCTAGTAAATATGTCAATATTTATAATAAATGCTTAAACATTTCTAAAATTTTAGCTTCAAATAAAGTTGTCTTTACTTAAAACATTCACATTTCACTCATGTTAGCTGAGTTAAAGTGAGTGTTAGTGAATGTTGCATAAATAAGAACCCTTCAGTGAAATTTCCAGGTAAATTTCATGTTGTAAGAGGTCCAATGTTTGAATAAAATAAGTAACCACATTTCAGTAACAAACTTCCTAAAATATGTTTAATAATATTTTAGACTTTATGGCCTCTTCCCAGGTGATTGTTAGCCCGAGTACACCTCCTCTTGTTTCAGATCACCAGTTACTTCTGGCCATAGAAGGTGATGTCCAGCACTTTAGCCCCTCCTCAGTCCTGGGACTGTTGCTGTAGAAGAGAACTACTTTTCCCCACTTAAAGTGGCCCAAATAACTTTTAATTCTGTGTCCAGTTTTTCTGCTTATTCCCTGTGGTAGGCACAGTTATGGTTTGGCCAAAGGCATCCAGATGTCCATGTGCTAACCTCTGGAGCTGTGAATGTGTTATGTAGCAAATGGGAATTAGGGCTGCAAATGGAATTAAGTTTGCTCATTAGTTGACCTTAAAACTGAGAGATCATCTTAGATTATTCTGGACCCAATAATTACAGGGTCCTTTCAAATAGGAGAGGCAGAGCAAGATGTCAGAGTGATGAAGTGTGAGGACTTGATCTGCTGGTGCCAGCTTTGAAGATCCTTGAGTCAAGAAATGCAGGCAATCTCTAGAAGCTAGAAAACATACACTCGATATCTAGAAGCTGAAAAAGGCAGAGAAAACTCTAGAAAGAAATGAAATCCTGTGGACACCTTGATTTTAGTCCAGTGAGATTTGTTTCTTACCTACAGAACTTGAAGATGATAAATTTGTTGTGAGCCATTAAACTGCAATAATTTGTTACAGCAGCAGATACTCTGACCTGAGGTTATTCATCTACTATCTATTCTAGTCACTGTCAATAAGTTGCCTTTACTCTATTATCTTTTTCTGGGATTGTAACTTCCTGTCTAATGTGGATTCACAAACTAGGTCACCCAGATTGTTAGAATTGCTCATAGTACCAGTAGTCTTATGGTAAAGACTGCCTCTGAGTGAAGTGTGTACACTCTAATGTGTAGGTTATATAACATTTTGGTCATTTTGAAAGACCTTTCCACTTGTTTCTTGTCTTCGAGGCTGATGACTGAATTGCTGAATTACAGAGTTTTAATATTAAGAAATTTCTGTATCATTGTTACTGAACCCAAAAATTGTGTTAGGAGATACATCCAGAAAAATCTCATACTCATATAAATAGTTAATGATTTTTCCCATTTATCCTGCTAAAGTTTTGTTCGATTTGAGAAATACAAACTTCAATTTTTTTCTATTTTTTTTCTTAACAGAGTGACAAAAGAGAGAGGGTTTCTAAATAGTAAACACCATTGTTCTCCGAATAGAAACATTCCATAGCCCAATTCTTATAGGTAATAATGGAGTAATAGGTTAGTATTAAAATTGTTTTGATTTCAAAGCTTAAAATCTCTACCAGAGCTACCCCAGCACATAGGGGTTGTTAGAGGCAAGCTGAAGTACCTCACGGAACACATGGAAGGAATGCAGCAGACTTTAGGCAAGATTCAAATGCCTGCAGCTCTGCCCCACAGTGAATATGGGCTCCATTCTCCAAATACATGGTGGCGCAAGACCACACAAAACTCCAAGATTTACATGTTATTGATCACTCAAAGAGAAACTGATCGCCTATTCCAGTTCCAGGGAAGGGTCAGCTTGCCACCCTTCCACTAACCGACTCTCCTCAGGTAACATAGTCACATATAATAGCTACTCTTGTCAGTGATCATGTGGAAAGAAAAAGCATTTTCTTAAAAAAAAAAAAATGACCACAGTGGGCTGGACGGGGACAAACAAAATATTGGTATTCTGCAGCTAAGCTGTAAAAATTTCCACAACCTGAAGGACTCCCCTGTCCCTAGGAATTGAATTTTCTTGTGCCAAGTTGAGAGGTGTGTTAACTGGTGCCAGTATTACAATCACTTTTTTCAATCTCCATCTTCACAACATGGTTGTGCTTTCCACTGGTGAAATCTCATGCCATGTGATTCTATAACCATTTTCTAGAAAATTCTGTGTCTACTATATGATGTAATGACTGACTTGTAGAAGCCTAACTTTTAGGCTCTTCTATGCACGGTGGTATTCATTTCAATGAAGGTAAGATGGGCTATGCAGTCATTTAAGCTGTACTTTAAATTACATATATCTTGTAGGAAAATTAGCCATACTCCTACTACCAGGAGATAACTGTTAACATTTTGTGTGTGTGTAAGTGGTGGTTGCTTTCATGTTACTTTAGGGCCCTCTTTACTTTTCCAGTTAACACTTGTTTATTTATTCCTTATATTGTTTTCTGTTAAAATAACAATGTGGTTACTATTTTATTGTGTGGACCATGATTGAAACCATCAGAGAACTTGGATTTCAGGTGGTGTCTAAGGATGAGAGCTGTGTGAAGTGTGACTGCAATTTATTTGGCTTCTAGTTGGTTTGAGTTTTCTCAAACCAATAACTCATTATTCAACAATTCATTCTACATGAAAATATTTTGCCTTGCATGTCTTAAGTGAGGAATTTAGGGCCTGGAGCTCTGGTGAAGAAAATTGGAGAACAGTGATTTCAGTTGTTTCTGGCCTCACTACTTTGTTACTGATGGAAGGCTGCAAGGGACTAGAGATGAATCAGTCTGGTACTGTTGACTGGCATTGTTGCTCAAAAGTCAAAGTCATTTTAAAACAAACCTTTGTCACAAGAGGTGCAACAATGGAATGTCACATTAGGTCAGAGTGTCTTTTTATGACAATATCACTTTGGGTATCTTTAAGCAATTTTTCAATATTCAGCTAAGCAAACAAAACCAACCCGGACCCCTCAAAAATAATACTGACCTATCTCTACAGAATGAAGTGACAGTATTAAGTGTGGACTCTGAATCATACTGCCTCAGTTCATCTATTTCCCATGTAACCTGACACTAGCTCAGGATCCTTTTCTGAAAAACAAGGATTAAAATAGTGCTTCCCTCACAGTGTCTCTCTTTAGATCAGTTCAATACCCTTATCCTATGGTCCCCTTATCAGTGTTCCACAAAGCATGTCATTATGACTAGCACTGGGCAGTTAGGTCCTTACATTTAACAGTCATATATAAAAGATTTCTGAACCACCGAGGACATTACTATATCTTTAAACATTTAAATAATTTGTAATAATCAAAATATTCATATTAATCATTTTTCTAATTTAATTTTATTTTCACCTTTAATATTATCTAAAAATATAAGAATCAGATGCAGGAAATCCATTTCTTAGAGAATTCTTTTGTGATCTCACCAATGAGATAATTAACTGGAGGCACCAAGAAAATGAAGATAGGATAACATTATAAATATATTAAATCTATTTTATTAAGATGGCTGTGTTAAAAATTTATGATGAGGATATCTTTATATAGAGCAAAATGATAATTTTGGCCTCTACTAACAATATATCTAATTATTGAAAAAAAAGGAGGCATAATTCCAAGTTATATCATTTTAGAAGTAGCTAAACTATTTCTAGCATCTTAAATAAAAACCCTTACATTACTCCACAACCCCCTCCAACTATCTCATTTCTCTGCTGAGAGCAAAACTTTTTGAATAATATCTACACTGGCTGTTTTATTATTTATCCCGTACCTCCTCAATTTCTATCCCTTCATTTGTGTAACAAACATGCATCAGTCTTCATGTTCCCAAACCCAACCCTAACTCACCCGTCCTCTTCTCAAAGCATTTGATGTTGGTGACTCCCATCTCCTCCTGGCATGACACCACACCTGCATTCCTCCTGAATCTGCTTTAGGCTGTTTCTCCATTCCTTTGAAGGTCACATTAGAGAAATCGGCCTTCTCTGCTTTTGTGGTTCCCTGGGGTGAACTCAGCTAGTGCACTGACTTAAAATACCACTCATCTACTAATGACTCCCAAACTTCACCTAGACCTCCTTCCTGGAGCTATAGATATGCACCCTAGCATCCTTATTCAAATGTCTCACCACAGCTCAAATGGAACTTTCAAACAGAATTCTTCATGTCCCCCACTTTGCCAAACCTGTCCCCTCCGTTACATTTATTAAGTCAAGCCAGAGCCAAAAAGATAATGTGAGGCACAGTGGTAGCTGCTAGGTTGGCTGTCACACATCCATAGATTTGGCCTTAAGGGAGACACTGAGCTCAAATCAATTTAGATAGCTTATTACTTGCACAGATAGCAAAAGCAACAGCAGTACAGTCAGCTCCTGGCATCCCTTGTCCTTACAAATGTCCCAGATGACAGACGACGTAAGAGTAGCTGAGGTTAATTGTCGGGGAGCACTGTAAACTATGGCCAAGCAGTTTCATAGCCTGTTTCTGTACATGAATGGAGATGAGGTGGAGTCCCATTCCTCACTGGAACCATGGAGTTGGATGAGAAATTACCTCATGACAGCCTTCTTCAAGAAAGGGAAGCGGGTGACAAATGGACCTTTAACAACTCCTCTAAGACTAACTATCTTGGCATGTTCCTGGCAGAATCAGAGTTTTTTGCCTCTGTGGTCTATGTGTAGCGAATATCCTTATATTCATCAGAAAACCCTATAGTTCTACCTTTCAATCTGCTCTGAATTTCTGCATCCATTAAAAATTCTAAACCACACCATGTCCCTTTGGGTGTTCTATACATACATTCCTGTCCTCTTATAATTCATTCTCTACATAGCAGCTAGTTATCTTTGGAAAATGCAAGTATGATAACTATACATCCTAAGTTACATAGAATGCCAAGGGCCTTCTGTTATGCACCAAATAAAATTCACTCTTAAATATGGACTAGCAGGCCTCACATGATCTGGCCCCTAACTATCCTTCCAACATCAACTCATCCCACTCCTGCCCCTCATTCTTGATGCTTTCAGTTCCATGGTTTTTTATTCTTTCAACATACCAAATTCATTCCTACTGCAGAAACTTTGTATTTACTGTTCCCTTTGATTGTAACATGCTTTACCAGGCCTCTTTGCTTCCAGCTCAACAATTAAGTCTCAACTCAAATGTCTCCTTGGAGGGGATTCCCCTGATCTATCAAAAGTAAACAGTTGGCCCTCAGTTACCTCTGTCTTCTTACACCTTGCATATTTCCTAACTGATCTGATTTTCTTGTTTATTTATTATTGTCTATCTGTCTTACCAGGGTGATAAGAGCAGGGACCTTCTAAGTTTGTTTACTGTTATGTCTCTAACACTCTTCCAGACCCAGCAGATTCTCCAGTGTTTGTTGAATAAATAAGTTATTCTAGGGTATTTTATGAACATAAAGTAAAAAATTAATATTCTTTTTCTTAGTAGTTAAAACATTTTTCAAGTTTAGTTCCATCTTCCTTTCCTAATTTATTCCTTTTTGTTTTCACATCAGATTTAATAATTTTAAGTTGTCATAATATTTGTATCTTTATGAATAGATAAAATAAAATCAGTAATAATCAAATAATTATCTTTAAATGTAAAAATGTGTTTATTCACAATCCTTGAGAAGTTACCATTCCTTCAGAAAAATTTTTATGAACAAAAAGCCAAGAAAAATTACAATAGTAGCTTATGCCAAACCAAAAATATACATCTGATGTATATAAACTTTAAAAAGCATTAACACAGGCAATGTGAATATAGAGTACCTTAAAATATTTCCAATGACACAGCTACAACTCAAATTCTATTGACAGATATAAATAAAAGCATTTACTAATGTATTATATATACATATTAAAGTGTCATATTTATTTCTATGAGATTAAAAAAAGAACAAAAAAAAACTACAGATTCATTGCCTAGCAGTTCAAATATTGAAAGGGCCACATGATTTTTTTTTTAAGTACAGCAGGAACTTTAAGTTACTATTTATATCTGGACCTTCCTATATTTTTGAGAACATGCACTGTCACTGTTGTAAGAAAAAGAAAAGAAAAACACAATAAGGAGAAAAAAAAAAACCTGGTTTGCTTATTAAATCATACTCAATCCTCAGCAAAATCAAGGAAAGCAATCAGGGACTGTTTTATATCCCTGGCCTTTGATATTGATACATAAATTTCAATGAGAAGGGAAGTTAACTGTCTATTGCAAAATGCAGTTATATATACTTATACTGAAATACTTAGTTCCATCCCATTTAAGTTCCCCGTACTACAAGGCAAAGGAAAGTGTAATAAAATCAATGGAACCTTTCATGCTAGAAAGGATTTTATTTACTTTGAAATACCCGTATTACCCTTTTTATGTTTTTTTTTCTTAAGTCATTCAGAGGACATGTTCTATGTAAAATCTAAGATCATTCATTGGAAATACAGAATTTAAAAAAATAATGACACCTAAAAACTTAATATATCAATTTAAAGCCAATATAGTTGCATGTAAAAGGAAGTGAAAAACCTAAATATATACATATTTCCTTAAATATAATTTTTATTACCAACTTAAATGTCCAAACTCTAAAGTTTATTTTTATCATATTATCTTTTGTTTAGATCGAATCAACATCATCATACTAGGTTATACAATAAACAGAAAGAAACTGATACTTCAGCATTTTGTAGGGTCATCTATGCAAATTAATTGTGCTTAATACTAGTTAATAAAATCCAAAGAAGCCATAGAAGTAAATAATGCTGGAAAAGGAATACTATTCTAAATCTGACAATCCCTGCTCATGCTCCCTTCACATCTGCTGAGAATTAACAAAAAATACTTTTAATATCTTCACAGTTATATAATGGAATGGGCTTAGTAAAGCATCTGAAGTAAAAGTAATGAACTTTTTAAAATATATAAATCTATAAGAGTAAACAGGAATTCTATAGTTAAATTAAATGTAATTGATAACATGACAAAACCATTAAATTGGTCTTGAAAAGCAGAAGGCAGATGATAAAATTGCACTTAATTCTGAAGCAATTCAGATCTATCATTTCTACTCCTTTCTAACAAAATAATCATTTACAACGTGGTTTCTAACCTCCCCCTTTTGAAAAGGCTCAACGCAACCATTTATACATTCTAGTTGGTTTTAACATTTGGTCATAACTAATACACAGTTTACACAATTTCACCCTATCGAATCTGTTGACCTGTATCAGACTGCTTCGTGCCAGAATCAGACAGTTCTAATACAGGATTTACAAATCCAGAATACTCGGAATTGCCATTATCATCCATTTCGGCACTGACAAAATCATTCTCCCATTCCAGTCCGTTGGAGTCATCAGAGGCTGACGTGGGGTTACTTCCAGTCTTCTTGCTGCTACACTTAAGTGCTGCCCGGAGAATGTCTTCCTCTGTTTTAGAACGCTCTCTCATTGGAAGCATTCTATTCATGCCTAGGATTTGAGCACAGTTTGAAAAGATCTCAGTTAACATAAAAAGCTATATTAAAAGATTCCCAGTTTTTTACAATTAGACTTGATTTGTGAATTAACTTTTAAGAGATAGTCCAATAGAGGCTTTCTCAAGGGACATTTTTGGGGTCTAATCCTGACATATGCCACAGATATTTAAAGATCCCCAGAGCTTTTCCTCCCCTCTTACTTCCCCCTATCTTCCCTCCTCTGCTCTACTGGTCTTCCACCAAAGGACAGTTTTGATGCAACATTGATCATTCGATGATATGAAACTTCTGAAAAGTCAAACAGAACAGACTGAGTTTTTGATTGCTATTGTCTTTTCCTTTTCTTTTTTTTGGTTCTGGGGATTGAATCCATTGGCACTCTATCACTGAGTTACATCCCCGACTCTTTTAATTTTTTATTTTGAGATAGGGTCTCACTAAGTTGCTGAGGCTCTCAGTCTCCCAAGTTGCTGGGATTACAGGAGTACATACATCACTGTGCCTAGCTGCTATGAGTCTTATTTGGTAAATCAGTACATCTGCCAAGGTTCTTTCCTTCTTAGATGATAACTGCATTTCTCAGAGACTGAAAATCACTGCAGTGATAACAACAAAAATGCTTTTCCAGAACTACTAGGTTCCTGTTAATACTGCATGCCCTTCAAAATATATTAATTGATTCAATTCTCAACAATTTTATGAAGTTAAGTTACAGGATTATCATTAACTCCACTTAAGAGTTGAGGAAACTGGAAAGGTAAATGATTTGCCCAAATCACACAATTATAAAGTGATATGGTAGGATTTTTTTTTTTTTTTTGGTCAGCACTGAGGATGGAACCCAGGACCTTGCATGCTAAGCAAGTACTCTACTGCTGAGCTACATCCCTAGACCTGAAATAAAAATTTTAATTCACTCAGTTTGGCTCCAAAGTCTGTGCTCTTCATATTATTCTTATTTTCTACCACATTAGAGTAGCAATATTTCTAGAGGAAATTGTTCTAGATCTAATTCTGAACAGAAATAAATTGGTAAAATAAAAAGTGTCAAAAATCTTGGAGAAAAAAATGTCATTTTGTTGACAGTAGAAAGGTACAGAAGATAGAAGAGAAATTTGAATTTGTAAGTACAGAATCAATATTGGTAACAACTAAAATCAGGATTAGTAAAGAGATTTTAAAGAGAATACCGAGACATGGGCTGGGGTTTTGGCTCAGAGGTAGAATGCTTGCCTAGCATGTGTGAGGCACTGGGTTTGATTGTCAGCATCACATATAAATAAAAGAATAAAATAAAGGTTGAGCAACAGTTAAAAAATTTTTTTAAAAAGAGAGAATACCTAGAAACAATTTTGTTTCAGAAAACAAAATTATAAGAAATAAGAATCAGATCCCATAGTAATAAAAAGAATATTTAAATTTGAATCACTCCTGAAAACACAGAGACTCAATCCAGTAAAACCAGTTATTTTTATAGATAAGAGCTCATATAAAAGTATGCACTGGATACTAATTTAATTTTGTGGATTTATAGCTGGTAGTTTGTTTCGGGGGGGGGTTAAGTCTAAAGGAAGTTGGATCATACATCTACGAAAAAGTAGGTTTCTAGTAGACTCTTTCCTATACCTGGTATTAACAATTCTCTTAATAACTTGAATAGTAACCTAGAAAGTCAATTACCTATGAATATTATTAGCATAGTATGGATGACAGGACCACAAATCAGCATCACTAGAGGAGAGCTAAGGTCTATTCCATTTCAAAACATAAGGAAATACTTAATACTTATTATTTTTCTCGAAGTTCTATGATTGAGTCTTCTTTCTTGGATTGCCTATTTCTGAACATGAAAATGAAAACTTAGGCCTTGTCTAATGAAATAGCTTTAAAAAAAGAAAACAAAAGTAGTTATCTACTGTTTTGAATGTTTGACTGTGATGCACCCTGTACTATGTGTTTTATATATTCGATCCTCACAATATTCCTTTATTTGTTCAAATAATTGTTTCTTCTTTTTTATTTTTTTATTTTTTTTGCAGTGCTGAGGATTGAAACTAGTCTCATAAACCTTAGTCAAGCTCTCAACCACTGATCACATTTCAAACCTGTTCAAAATTTATAGACTGCCTACTATGTGCCAAGCATTTTTATACTCCCAAATAAATTTAACAGTGAAAAATTATCTTTCCTTTTTACAATGGACAAACTATAGCTTAGAGAGATTAAGTAATCCACCTAAGTACTACAACTATGAAGACACAGCAGGTAAAATTCAAACTCATATCTGAGTAATGACTTTTGTTCCATACCAAAAGGAATGTAGGAAAAATTAAATTGCTAATTTATAATGAACCTAGAAAGTTCAATGACATTTTACTTTAGACTTCCCACAAGGGGGCAGTAATCCTTTACATTGAGTAATTTCATGGGGTAGATTCGGAAAACCTTCAAGAAATTAACATTTATATTCTGAATCTCAAGAAACATTAAAAATTAAACAACTTTCTAAACCACTTATCAACAAATGATAATTGCTAATACAGCAACAGTACAGGAAATTTTTATATTGATTTTTTCAAGGCTTTGTATTTATTCAGTTTATTAAAGTAAAATGCCAAGGTGGAAGACCTGTATAAATCAATATAGAACAAATTAAATGTTTAAGGTAAAATTGTGAATTATAAAATACCTTCTTCATCTTCCCACTCTAGATCTAAGGATGTGCTGTCATCATTTCCACTAGTTGATTTAGTTTTGGTCATTAAATCACAACTGCTTTCTGTATTTGGTGTCAATACCGTGGCATCTGATGAGAGTCCTAGAATACATATATACATATATATATATATATATATATATAATACAATTAAATGTTGCCACCTGTGCTCTTTTCCCACAATAGTTATTTTCTTTTGCAACAAATTTCTTTCTTTAAATAGTACTATTCCATCAAACTCAAAACAGACATTATTGAAAACATTACAATGGTAAGTTTATGCTAGGAATAATTTTTTTCTTTTTTTTTTTGCCATTTAAGCACTGCAAACATGCAAATCTAAATTAATCATAAACCTTAAATAGGATAAACAAACTGTATGTAATGTTTCTAATAGTCAGTTACAAAGTTGGACAAACAAAACAAAACAAAACAAAATGCTAAAACACATGAAAGGCAGCCTATACTCTCCAAAGGAACCACTCCTAAGTTCCTCAAGCTTCCCGGGAGTAGAAGCATAGGAGCTGACTTTAGAACTTTTTTCTTTTTTTGGTATAGGGGACTGAATCCAGGGATGATTTGTCACTGAGTTACAGTCTCAACTCTTTTTATTTTGAGACAGGGTCTCAATAAGTTGCTTAGGGTCTCACTATGTTGCTGAGGCTGGCCTCAAACTTGCAATCCTCCTGCCTCAGCCTCCCAAGTTGCTGGGATTACAGGTATGCACCACCATGACTAGATTACTTCTGAAGAAACATCAGTTTTAATTTTGAAACTTGAAGAAACATTTTAATCTTACAAATCAATTTGTAATATGTATAATAAGTACACTTTTCTATTATTTCTTCCCACTTTTCCTTTGTTTATGGGGAAGGGTAGGGGTAGGATCAAGATAGAAATGGAAAAAGCAGTGCTCCCTGTGAGGTTTACACAAAAGTAGTCTGAGATTTTCCTTTGCTCCAACTCCTTTTTAAAAAGGAAATAAAATATTGTATAATTAATAACTATTTAACTGATTTATCTGGAAAATTCAAATTGAAGGGTAGGAAGTTCTATAGAAAAAAAGTCAGGATTTCCAATTATCTGTTTAATGTACATAAACTGAAAATGAACAAAGAATATATGAAAAGACTTACTGCTGCTTCGATAAACTTCATATTGTGACTTTACATTTCTCATACAAGATTCAAAGTCATCTTCTGGTCCTGAACTGTAATAAAATTGATTTTTTTTTTTTTTTTTTAATAATGCATAGAAGGTACATAGCAGAAGCAACAGAAGAAATGGTTAAATGGATGGCATTTTGGTTTGAGTCCTATTTTAAAAATTCATAATTTCCATACAATCAGTATAATCTAATGAAAATGCATCTTAATTTTCTTAATGCTAGCATGAAACTGAAAACCTAAGATTCAGGTTAATTTTGAAGTCACATCTCCAAAGCTTGGTTATAAGTCCAGCTTTACAAATGATAACAAGGAATGATTGAAGGTCCTTGAATGAGTCGGACTACTTGTGAAAAGGTTAACTTTCTGAGAAAAGAGAGAGGCTAAGGAAAGCACAAAGAAGTAATGTTATAAACAACTCACCCAAAGGCATTCAGCTATTGTTATTGCTTTCAACATGAAAGATGTGATTACTCTTAAAAAATGCATAGAAGTCAATTTAAATAAATGGTACTTTCTGACTTAAATAAAACAAATTCTCTCAGTATTCTTCCAAGACAGAGTCTTAGAGAAGCAATGATACTTTTCTTTTTTTCTTTCTTTTTTTTTGGTGCTGGGGATTAAACCCCAGGGCCTTATGTATGTTATGCATATGTTCTAGCACTGAGCTACATTCTGAGCCTGGAGAAGCAAAAATTTTTAGGGATCGAATAAATGTGAAGACATTTACATACATCTTGGGGTAAACAATGCTCTCTTTGGAAATACCACTGTCTACCACAAAGGGAAAAAGAAATGCCAATATTTACCTTTGATAGTCTCCATTGCTGGAAGGATGATATCGCTGCACAACTCTCAGCCTTTCTTGCTTTGGAAACATAATATAATACAAAATCACTCTGTTGGAAAATTATATTTTTTAAAACCATGCATGCAATGCAGAAAAATATTTTTTTTCTAATTTTTAAAAACAAAAAAGTGATTCTCTTTAAGTCTTTTTCCTTCAATTCACCACTACTCACTTCTACATCCTCTTACTTGCAGGTGGAATTTTTCTGAATTTACCAGTGTGTAATCTCTAAGTGTTTAGAATATTCATGGTATTGTAAAAAGATAATTTTTTAAATGGATATGTACTAGTGTCCGTCCTTAATACACCTAAGTACTTCCTATTAACTGGAAAGATGAGGGGCAGGAAAGGAATAGTTTAATCAGTACCTGGAGTTCAATTCTGTCTGAAATAAGTAGTAATCCAACAAAGCATTTATAAGGTTTGGCTAAGTTGACTCAAATATTAAAGATGACTGATTATTTAGGGCTCGGACAGGATTTAGAAGACCTGTCAGAGCGTGGCTCTGATAGTTATTTGTAGTATGTCCCTGGCATGGCCTTTACCTTCTGCTTCTTCATCTGTGTATTACAGATGGCATGTTACTGTCCTAGCAAACATAGGGTTATTATGAAAATGAAGTGGTACGTGTCTGTGCATGTTTGTGTGTCAGTGTATGATGCACAGACCTATAGCAAATATTTAGGGAAGGAAAAACTCATAGAGCTCAGAAAATCACCCAAATGGATACTGCATATGGACTGCTTTTAGTCTCTAAAAGGCAAGCAGCAGAGGCTTAATTATTGTAAAGTAAATACCTACATTAACCCAAAGAACACTTATATTTTGCAGAAGGTAAAATTGTTAAACTTTTCCATTATTTAGGATGCACTGAAAAAAGCCCCCCAAAACAAAAAAGACACTTGCTCATATAATTAATCTGCTACAACCCTCTTCTCCCCCAGGAGAGTGGTGGGGGAAGTGGGGAGAAGGAGAAGGAGAGAGAGAAGGAGGGGAGGGGAGAGGGAGAGAGGGAAAGTGAAAGAGAGAGAGAGAGAGAGAAAGAGAAAGAGAGAGAGAGAGAGACAGAGAGAGAGAGAGAGAGACAGTCCACAAATGACATAAAAATACAATAGACATGACTTTTCAGTTCCTCTAAGTTTTAGTATGTGATGTGATCATGGTAGTGTTTCAATTAACACTATAGTAGTGAATACATACAGGCAAAATATGGAGGAAGATACTAAATAATCTGCTGACTAAGCACTGGTATGCTTGAACTCTGGCTCTGCCATGTATTAGCTATAGGATCTCAAGAAAGTTACTTAACCTCTGTCCCTTGGGTTCCTCATGGGGATAATAACACAACTTGTTCTTTAAAACTGCTGTGAGGATCAAACACAAATAAACTACTTAGAACAGTTCCTGACACTTAGCCAGGGCTTCATAAACGTCTGTATAGCTGTGAGGCATTATGATAATGCCTCATTGCCACATGGCATTTTAAGATATGGTACATTTGTTGCCTTCCTTATAATATGCCAATGATTTTTCAAGACCTAAACTCTCAATCTTTCAAAAACACAAGAGTATATATAAGGAGTAAACAATACTCTTTGGGGGAAAAATTGGTATGATTTTAAGAAGTTTAAAAAATTCTAGGAGTTCAAGAATTAAAAACAAACAACAACAACAACAAAAAACAACAAAACCCTCACAAAAACACACTATGAAATGCTTTGGAAATTGTATTGCAAGACTAGTTTTCCCTCTGAAAGTATATTTATTTTTCTAAAAGAATTCTGAATTTTAGAGCACTAAAATTCATCTTTAGGATAAACAGGAATTAGCTTCTGCTAATCTAAAGCTAAACAATATTCAGTATCAAGCCTGTTATTTCCAGCTTTTAAAGATTGAACAATTTGCCTTTATAATTCTTAAGAATATGCATAAGTACATCTGTTGTTAAACAAGAAGCCCTTGATTCTAGGGGAAAAAAGTCCCAATTAGGATTTGTCAGAGAAAATAAGGAGAAAAGCAACCCTAATATTCGCTGGGGTCTTTTCCCCTCACCTCCAAGAGCTTTCGCTGCTTTGCTGCCCTGGCTGCTTCACGCTGTGCAGCGTATAAAGCTTCTTCTTCTAGTCTTAACTTCTCTTCTTGTAAGGCTAACTGTACATGAACAAAACAATAAGGATTAACAAAAATCAGAACCTGTCTGACTGCTCTAAAAATAAAATGTTTCTATTTATAAAATAAAAAATAAATCATTAAAAATAAGTGATATACAAAACATATCAAAATTGATATTTTTGAGATTGCTCATTTAAATTTCTCCTTTTATAAAATAACCCTGATGATGTGAAAGACATCATGGAATTCTTTAGCAACTGAATTATGAAGCAGTAGCATCTAATTTATAAAAGTACCAATCTGTCCTTTTCTAGAATATGCAGTGATCTTCATTTTAACAATCATTCCAACACCTATCCCCCTGACTAGTTTAATGGTTCTGACCCTCCGAAGTCAAAGATCTTTAAAACTAAGGCTAATCATATCACTATCTATCAAAGTGAATTAAGCTTTCACAAAATCTATGTTTTTTCATCTAATCAACATCAATGCACTTGTTTTAATTTTATTACTATTAATCTTACTTTCAAATTTAGGTTCTTGCCTTTCATAATAACAAATGCTTCTTTAATGATAGCTAATGCATGTCAAATCTAAGTTAAAAATCAGATTTTTACACTAAAAAAAACTAGTATTAGTATCTCCTGAGTTGATTAAGTGAATGGGCTTGAAATCACTAATTGGTACAAAACAGTTAAGAACACTTAATAAATATATAAAGGAGTATGACTAATTCCATTTAGTTTACAGATAGCAAAACTATAATTATAGTCCACTTCAATGAATATATTAAGTAAACATTTATAGTTGTTAGAAGTACTTAGTTCACTGAAAACAAATAAACCCAAGACAAACAAAAACTTAAACACTACTTATTATGAAACAGAATAATTATTTTAAAAGTTTAAAAGGTAGATATTTTTGCTAACATTCTTATTTGTGAACTAATAGATTAGTTAAAAGAACGTACTGTTTTCATTTTTTGGTTCATATAAGCTGATAAATTGAACCAAACTAAAAAAATTATAACAGTCTGAAATAATGTTTTACTTTTATATAATTTTTATCTGTATATATCTAAATATATGTGCAGTGACTATATGTTATAAATTATTTAATGACAACTATCACCTATAAACAATAAGAGGTTTTTTGATAACATACATTTAAGCAAATAAAGCTTTTACCTCTTTTTGGATTTTCTTATCAAGATCTTTCTGTTTCTCAGCAATAGAATCATAATGCCGCTCTCGTAGGTCAACAATTTCCTCCTCCGTAAGAGGCCTACAGAAAAAGAGTGTAGGAGGGTGGCAGGGAAAGTGAAAACAAACAAACAAACAAAAAACACAAAAAAACCAAAAGCACACAAAACAATCCCAGTGAAATTCTGACTACTACTCTCAAAAAGTTATGAAGGCAATTTGGTACTATGATTTCAATTGTTAAGAGTAAAAAGTGTACATTCTAACATATTATCTTTTGGTATATAAACTGAATAAGATGATGAAGTATCTGAGTTTGGTTTTGCTGAACCTTTTAAGAAATGTGCGCTTACCTTACACAGGGCCCACTCTAGTCATCTGTCCTGTGGGTATATACCCTGGAGGGTACCCCAAAATGTTCATCATAAAATATAAAGATCAGTACATGAATTCTAATCCCAGCCCTCACACATTCTGAACTCTTAATTACCCTATTTATCCTGCTCAATCACTCAGGCCTTCCCAGGCCTTCAATCCTTCCCTTCCCTTCCAGTCTCTCTATCCAGGAAATCTCCTGGCCTCACTTCATTTACAACCAATGGGTGCCTAAGCTGAACTACTTTCCCACCAAAATACTTCCCTTCTTACACTTCTGACATTATACCACATTCACTCGGCTTACTCACGTTCTTGTCCTGGATCACTTCCATGACTAGTCCTTTCTGCAGTGTGATGCTACAGAAAATGTAACATCACTGGCCCTCAGTCCCAAGCAATAATTCATTTACTCATACAAGGTCAACTCCCTCTCACATCCTATGCTAACTATTTGAAAATCTTTGCATACTCTGTAAGTTTCTTTTCTTTTAAAAGATAAAGTTCTCTCCACTTCCATCCCTCCCCTTACTTCAGTGTGCCCTTTTTGTTCTTCCTTCCATCCTCTAAAAAGCTAGTGTTCCTTAACATGCTCAAGGTCAACCATCACTTTACACTCCTGACTGGTGTCACTTCTCTTCCTGCATTCCAGAGAATTCCATGGGACCTTGGTCCATTAATTAGCACTTCCCTATCTTTAACCTATCCCTTCTGTTTTTATTTCTTTTCCATATGAAGAAAGGGAGAACAGAAAGGGAGATAAAAATCCTTTGTCCTGTATCTACCTTTAGTTACTGCTTCCTTTTTCTTTCCTCCAAATTTCCTTAAATTAAACATGTGTTATAGATAGCATATCCAGCATTTACTAAGTGCCAGAATCTCCTCTAAATATTACACATATTAATTAATTATACATATTAACTAATATTACACATTAACTAATTTTAATCCTTTCAACAATCATATAAGGTATATAGAAAAATTATATATGAGGGAAATGCGATGAAGACAGATTAAAAGCATGTCTAAGAAAGTAACACCATATGGAACAAAGCCAGAATTTAAACCCAGGGGTCTACCTATCAACTTGCTCTCAACTACTGTGCTTCTCTGGCCTTCTTTTCCTTACCTCCATTTACTCACCAACTAACCATGGTCTACCTCTGTTCCCATCACTCCAATAACTCTAGCAAAGCTAATCTTTGGTTTCTATGTTGCTGAATACAATAGACAAATTGAAGTCCTTGTTTTATTACTGATGTTTCAGGTGACAGTGTTGACCTTCTCCCTTGGCTTCCCTTGCTCTCCTCATTCTTTTTGATGACTACTTGGTTACCTGCAGACTACTCTGACTGTCTATTCAATCCTCAGACCTCTTCCTTCTAGGCTCCGTAGATCCTACTCTATCTCTCCCTCAATCCTGAACTTAGGTAAGTGAACTAGATAACTATCATGGCTAACTAGCAATGTATATAAGGCAACATCTCCCACTTCCGTTAGTGTTCACCTCATAAAATTTTGACAATTGTGGACACTCATGTGGCCTCTACCCAAAGCAAGATTCAGAACATTTCCATCACCCCACATAGTTTCCTTGTGGCCCTTTCCAATCAATTCTCTCAATCTGTATTCAATTTCTCCAGTCAGACACATTCTCTTCTGGCTAGATAGTAACCACTAACCACTCCTTCAGGGATCAATGCAGGTATCATCACCTTAATGAAGTCATCTTGGACACACTTCTCCACATACATCTTGGGCAAGGGCCTCTCTCTAGGGTTTCCTAGTGTGTTCTGTAACTGCTGTTTCCTGGCTTTTCCTATCTCAAGCTGAAATGTCATTTACAAGATCCATTTTCTGGAGCAAAATATTCTTTTTTCTCATGTAGGGACCATGTGTGGTGTTTAAATCCCAGTATCTAACACAGTGCCTGGCATATGAGGACTGCTTAGTTAAATATTTGCTAAACTAAAAAAGGTAAAGAACATATATTAAAACATGAAATAGCATATGAAAATATTCTCTTGATATTAAGAACAATCTTGACTTAAATCCAGATGCTTCTTTCTCAAATAGTGCACGCAAATTTAACAGCATATTAAAAGGCTACTTCAATATAGTATTGAACTTTGGGTTACTGTTGAAAGATGTCAAATCTTTGGAGTAGAACAAGTTTAGAAAATCATAAGAAGAAAGGGGGATGAAATTGAAAAACTTAGGAATTTATCAATAGTAAATTTTTTTTTAAAGTCTAAAAAATACACAATGTAGGTTCAATAGGAAAGCACCTGGACATTGACAAATGTTAAACCTTAATGTTCAAAATAATCTACTGAGAAATATATTATTTGCCTCAAATTCTTGAAAAGAAAAAACTAAAGTTCTGAAATGTAAATTGTTCAATGTCTCAAAGCCAGTAAATAATAAAGCCTCAATTCGCAGAAAGCATCTTGTAGTTTACATAGAAGTTCTTATTGTTTTTTTTTTTTTTTTTTTTTAAAGGCTTACCTATGACTGCTTCCTGGGCTCTCTCCCTGTATAAAAATTAATTAGACAATTAAAGAAATTTCAATAGCTGAATTCTATTTAAGGTAAGCAAATAAAATTTTCATTTAATTAATATTTTCTACTTATACTTTTCATCACAAATTTAACTTATTTCATTGATTTTATTTTTTTAAAGTGAAATAAACAAATTTCACTTATTTAAAGTGTTTGAAACAAAGTCTTTAAATTTTACTATTTTTCAAAGGCAAAATTAAATTTTTTATTTAGTTTAATTATATTACAGCCATTTGCTTATTTCTTAATTTTTTTTCAACAAACATTTCTAAGATACCAAGTGAACTTCTGCAGTCAGGATATACTAAACAACATGTTCTCTATGTCCTCACCATTTATAGCTGATCCTCATTATTTCAATTCCAAATCTGTAAATTAACCTACTTCTAAAATGTATTTGTAACTCCAAAATCAATGCTCTATACTTTCTGGGTCATTCAGAGATATGTGCAGAGCAGCAAATTTGTGTGTGTGTGTGTGTGTGTGTGTGTGTGTAACAATGTGTATTCCTAGCAGAGGTAGAACATGACTTTGCACAGTATTCTTGTTGCAACTCTCAGGCTATGTAAAGTAGTCTTTACATAGCTAGTTAGTGCCAAGTAGCTTGCATTTTTGTGTTTTGTACATGGTTTCACTGTTTCAAAATGAACTCTAAGTGTAGTGCCTAAGCGCTGTCCTACCGTTCCTAAGTGCAAGAAGGCTGTGATGTACCTTACAGAGAGAAAAAAAAAAAGTTTGTTAGATAAGGTTCACTTAGGCATAAGTTTTTGCTAGTGGCAGTGAGTTCAAAGTTAATGAGTCAACAGTATATGCTTAATACGATGCTTTAAAGAGAAACACATATAACACTGTTATAAATTGGTTGATGAAAAAGTTGCATGTGACCAGACTCGGAGGACCTACCCATTATTCCTCTAGGAATGATGCTTCGGTATGCACTAATGCGGCATTCATGGACTTTAAGGAACAATGACAATAGATAACAAGCACTGACTTTTTGTTTTACTTTCCAAGGTTATAAAATGACCTATAGCTTTTTTTTTTCCAAAGCAAACCATAATTATTTTTAAGACTAAGTTGAGCTTATGAATATATCTTATACTTTTTTTTTTAGTACTGGGAATTGAACATAGGACAGCTTAACCACTGTGCCACATCCCCAACACTTTTTATTTTTTGTTTTGAGAACGGGTCTCACTAAGTTGCTTAGGGTTTTGCTAAGCTGCTCAGACTAGCTTTGAACTTGGATCCTCTTGCCTCAGTCTCTCAAGTCACTGAGATTACAAGTATGCACCACCATGCCTGGTTTATCCTACACTTTTAAACTAGTCATATTTGACAACTGAAACATATGACTAAGTAAAGAGTAGAAATAAAAATTCTAAATAGTTCAAATAAACTTAGAAAATACCAAAACAGGATGATTTTCAACCAAATAGAAAATGTGAAATGAGAGGAAAATTACAATTAGTTTAATGAAGCTGAAAATTAGCACAAAAATTAAAGTTCTTCTAACTATATTTATATATAAGAAATATACAAATTTTGTTGATTCTAAAGTGTACTTTTCATATTTTAACATTTCTGTACTTAACATGCATTGTTACTATTATATTAAACATTTGTGTTTCAAATAAGTAACTTAATAACCACTTGAAAGAAAAATATTTTATTGTTAATACTGTTTAGTTAAAGCAAACAAACGACAACAACAAAAAACCCTTAACCAACCAAATAAAAAGTACCTTAGGAGAACACATGAAACCATAAGTCCTTTTGAAAAGCAATATAATGCTGAGATGAACTACTGTGAAGGCTGAAAGAACTCTTATTTATTAGAAGCTTTAAAAATGTTATACTGTGTTTGCATAAACTTTTTAAAAGGGAAAGACATGGAGGTGAAAGTGACCTTTGAGAAGGTAAGGAAACTAGGTTCTATGAAACTTCAGATGTTATTTTATTGGCAAAACAAATGGAGGACAATTTTTCAAATCTGTCCTACCAGATGATAAATATGTATGATTTTAAGAAAGATTTATATCCAAATTAACTGGGGAAATTCTAAGTTAAACAGGTTTAAATAATTTTGTTTAACAACAGTTTTCAGAATCATTAATATGCCAATTTATATCTTGAGACTAGTATTTTATACACACTCTAGGAAATGCTGGGCTAAAAATTAATATAAAAACATAAAGAAAAGGTACAATTCATTTCATTTTCCTTTTCTTTAGAAAGTAAAAAGGACAAAAAGTCAGAGCTTGCTGTGCTCTTGTAGTTTAACCAAATTTAGAGATATGGGAAGTAGGTTCCAGGGAGGTTAAATAATTTGTAGAAACTCACACAATTAGTTTAGTAAAGCTGGTAATCAGCACACAACTATCTAAACCTGGATAAGAAATATATGTCACATTTTGCTGATTATACAGTATACTTTTTCTTGATATTTTAACATTTCTGTACTTATGATACATTTTAAGTTGAGTGTAGATAAAACAAAATGCAGAAGATCAATATAAAGAGTAACTGAAAAGGGGTAATGGTTAAAACCAGAAATTGTAGAGTGTTTTGTAGAAATTATAGAATTCTTTCCTCAGAAATTCATGAAAACTATTTTTAAAGAAAGGGTCCATTCTAGATTGCTGAAGTATTTTACATAAGTGAAGTGGTTAAAATTTTTGCTTTCTGAAGTTCCTTGAGTTCCATAAAATCTTTAAAACCTGTGTATGTGTAGTATTATATGTATTGTTATATAATAGAAAATGCTGAATTCTTTGCTGTCATAAATTAGTAAAAGAAGGAAATGATATAAAAGGGACAAAGTAAAAATAAAAATTCTAAAATAAAATTGAAAAAATAATTATTAGAACTAAAGAGATGATTCATGAGACAAACAAATATGCGTTTTATACTATTATGGAAATACTTACTTCATCACTTTCTACTAGATTCTCAAACTGAAAGAACAAGAAAGTAAGTATTAAGAGGGATTTTTGCCCAAGGTGCATATCTTACAAGAAATTGTCACTTTTCTCACCTTAAAAATAATATACTTTAATAAGATACTTCAGTCAATTGCCTTTTTTATACATCAGCTCATTTAATATATTAAAAAGTCCTACAAAATGGCCAAGCAAGCGTGTATTATTTTTATTTATGATTTCATATGAAAAAAGAATTATAGCAATATTAAACATAAAGCAGAAACTATATTATATACTATATCTCTACCTGAATTAAATATTTCATAAAGGTATTTTATTTTTATTTATTTATTATTATTTTTTGAGGCGAGGTTTTATCTTGTTGCACAGGTTGGCCTTGAACTCATGATTCTCCCCTCTCAGGTATTCCACCACATTCAGTTTTATGAAGGTATTTTAAATATATACTACCAGAATTTTTCACTCTACTTCAGAACAAATTATTCAATGTCATATAAAGAAAAATTACTAAAAAACCAGGTTTCAGTTTACATGTTTCCTTATTTAACACAGAAGACAGTAAAGAATAGTTTTCAAGTTTTGGAGCAAGATAGTTTTGGAATGGATTTTGTTCTCTGCAACTTCTAGGTAGTACACTACAGTCCAGTTTTTCCATCTGTCTAAGCCTCTGATTTCTCATCCATAAAACAGGATAACTATCACTTGTTTACAAAAGAGCTGCAGTAAGAATTCTGTGCAGTGGCATTCCTCAACCATATGGTAGAGTGATTGGTACGTAGTAGGTGATTGAGGAGGTTCTACTGATATCTTTTATATGCAAAGAAAAAATACTCAGTGTTTCTGCTGTGGAGTTGCTTAAAATCAATTCGCTACTTTGATCCTGCCTCATCTCTCTGATACGGCGGGCTAACAGCCATTAATACTGACAGGACAGCACCCTCTCTCTGAAATGTGTAGGGTGAAATGAAAACAAGCCTATTAGGAGAATAAACTTATCCCTATTCACTCTTCTCCCTAGTTGCTCAGTTCTTTCCCTCTTCACTAGAATTGACACTATTGCAACCTAAACAGTCTGTACTAAATTTGGGCCTACATTATTTCCCCTCAGTTGAAAGTTTCTTTTGCTCTTCTGAAGGTATTTTTAATCCAATCAAATTTATGATTCTACTTACCTCTATAGTTAAGTGCTCACCTCTTGAGCATGTTCTAAAATACTTGGATCTGGGAAGGAAAGCAGAAAAACAACTTTAAAAATCAAAATTGACCATAACACTGAATTAATATGATGGCATAAAAATATAGAGCAACTTTACATTCTCTAATATATAGTATCTTATATTTATAAAAGAAACAACCAAATTTACCTAACAATATAGTCTAAACTTTTTGTGAGTTTAAGTGTTTAGTCAACAGATATTTCTTTTTCCTGGCATTAATACTTACTAAACCTATTGTAATGAATTAGTTTACATCATTATTACAGAGAACAGATTACAATTACATTTAAAAAATTTATTTTTACTGTCTCGAGAAAAATATCTTGTTAAAAATAGTGTTAATCAGAATATCAAATAATCTAATAAATAAATGGCAAATGAGCTCAAAAGGCATTTCTCAAAAGAGGAAATATATATAGCCATCAATTATATGAAAAAAAAATACAACATCCTTAGCAATCAGAGAAATGAAAGTCAAAACTACACTGAGATTTCAATTCACTCCTGTTGGACTGGCAATCATCAAGGACACAAATAACAATAATTACTGAAGAGGACGAGGGAAAAAAGGTACACTTATACATTGTCGGTGAGAATGCAAATTAGTACAACCACTTTGGAAAGCAGTATGGAGAGTCCTTAAAAGTCTAGGAATGTAACCACCATAGGACCCAGCTATCCCACTCCTTGTTATTTACCTAAAAGAACAAATATCAGCATACTATAGTGATATACAATCACTAATATTTACAGCAGTAAAACTCACAATGGCCAATTATAGAACCAGCTATGGATAAAAATGTGATGTGTGTCTATACATTAAAGAAAATGTGTTATATATACAAATGGAGTTGTACTCGGTCATAAAGAATGAAATTATGTCATTTATTGATAAATGGATGAAGCTGCAAAGCATCATGCATGCTATATGAAATAAGCCAGACACAGAAAATCAAGGTTCAATGTTTTCTCCCATATGTGGAAGTTAGGAAGAGAAGGGAAAAAAGGAATTGAAAAAATGGGGGCAATTCATGAAAATGGGAGACCAATTCAGTAGAGAGAGAGGATTGAGAGGGAGGCAGGATGGGAGGGGATGGGGAAGTACTAGGGAATGAAATTAACAAAAATTATGCTATATCCAAATATGAATATATCACAATGAATCCCACTGATACATATACAATGCCTTAATTAAAGTAATAATAATAGTAGAATAGAGATCAGTAGAGCAGAGCAAGTAGATCATGGGGAGGAAGAGAAGGAAAAGGAAGATAATGGGGAAGAAGACTGATGAATATGGCATAATGAACCCCATTAATATGTATAATACAACAACAAAACCCCTCAAATTTAAAAAATATTGTGTATGTCCTCAAATTCTGTTAAACATATGTAAAACATCAAGAATCTAAAAAGATCCATCTGCAAATATGCTAAAAGTAGTTATCTCTAGATAATGGGGTCATATATCTTCATACAGGCATTTTGTTTTCTTCCAAAGCTCTCATAAATAAAAGAAGAAAAACAATGCCTATACATGTCAATCAAATAGTTCCTTACATTAATTTTCCAACTAGGGTCAAATATTAAATTTTACTTTAATCATTCTCTTCTGTTTCTATTATAGAAACTTACATATGGTCCAATAAACCTCTTTATTAGTATATTTGCTCCAACAATTTGTCTACACTGTAACTACTATAGTATCAAAGTTGGTTGAGAACAGTCATTCAAATTCTTTTATTACTGGAAGTGTTAGGAAATTAAGACTTTTACTCATGATATGGTTCCTTTTTTTAAAATATTTTTTTCAGTTGTCAATGGACCTTTATTTTATTCATTCATCTGTATGCAGTGCTGAAGATGGAACCCAGGGCCTCACACATGCCAGGCAAGCGCTCTACTACTTGAGCCACAACCCCGGCCCATATGGTTCCTTTTATAGCTACCAAAACTGAAGGAGAGAGATGCCCCCTATGGGGATCCACTATACACACAGGGTTGATGATGTGTCAGAAAATTTTGACAGAAAGCACTCCTTCGAGAAATGGGGAGAGCCCGGGTATGAGGACCACTATGAATGCTTTGTATTATGTATACATGGATCCATATCCACATATAGGATTCCTAATTTGTCAGGATTTTTTGGACAGAAAGCTCCCCTTCAAGAAATGTGGAGAAGGATGAGGATGAGGACTGGTCTGAATGCTTTGTATTATGTGTACATGTGGGGGGATAGCAGGTTCATATTATCATGACTAAAGAGTAAACATAGGCAGGCTGTAGGCCTGTAATCCCAACAGCTGTAGAGGCTGAGGCAGGAGGTTTGTGAGTTCAAAGCCAGACTCAGCAACAGCGAGGTGCTAAGCAACTCAGTGAGACCCTGTCTCTAAATAAAATACAAAATAGGGCTGGGGATGTAGTTTAGTGGTCGAGTGCCCCCGAGTTCAATCCCTGGCATGCACGCCGCCCACAAAAAAAAAAAGGATAAAAGTAGCAATGAAATTATAGTTTCTTATCTTTTCTTTTTTATTTTCTGGCTACAATCTTTATCTGCTGATACATGAAAACAGTTCTTTTTTGCTCAAAGATCACTGGTAAAAAGTAGAAGATTCTGTATTGTTGTGCCATTGATCTCCTGGAACATATCAACTACAAACACAGTATCCTTAATCTTCTTACCATTTGTGCTTCCACTCCCCTCTGTTTCATTCTCAAACAAAATCATGAATGAGTTGAACCTCCCAGTAGCCCTGTACGTTGGCACTAGGATTTCTGCTTCTGGTATATATATACTTCTCTCCCTGCAACCTTCACTTTCTTCCCTTGAATGAAGACTCTGTCTCTGATTAATCAATTTCCCCTTCCAGGCTTACCAACTGGTATAACTGAACAATGAAATGAAGTTCAGTAATACTAGGTAGCCCAAGCAATATAAACCATCAGTATGAAATAAAGTCGAAAAAAGTTTATGAAGAACACTATCCAAAGCCAAGGGAAGTAATTACTCAACTACATTTAGATGGCAGTATGCTATTCTGTTCAAATTTTAGATAGATAAAAGTTAACTTTAGTAGAAACCAAAGGTGTTAAGCACCCAGATGCTTAACCACTGAACCATATTCCCAGTTATTTTTATTTTTTAATAAGTTGCTGAGGCTGGCCTTAGACATTGTAACGTCTCCTTTGTCCAACTCCTGTAGCCACAACCAACACCAGTGAGGACAGTCATGTTACTACATGACTCTGACTCTCTGAATATCTGACCTAGCCAGCTCCCAGTTGTCCCCCAGACCTCATTTGATTGTCTCAGGGTTATTCAGAAACTGAGCAGAGATAGAGACAATGTGCTCCTAAAAGATCACAAGAGCTGCTGGGGATTATGATCCCTGTCAATCTGCAACATGAAGAATGAAACCAACTGAAAGAGTGCTCTGATAGCACTAAAGTCATCTCTAAAGAGCTGGTGCATACCTGCCCTGCTAGCAGTTTATTACCTGAGAAACAATATTTCTATAATAAACTCCTTTGCTTAAAACAGTTTGATCTGTCCCTACAAAGTCCTGACTAATGAATAAACAAACGTGAGTCTAAGAGATATAATGGCAAATAAACCAGAAAAAGCAATGTTAAAATGGAAGATAAGCAGAAGAACAGAGTACATTTGTAAAAAAAAAAACCTCAAACTTTCCTTTTAAAGTAGATTAGATTGAGACTTATTTCACCAAGAGGGATCTATTGACTCCTATTACCATAAATCCTAAGATTATATTGATAGGTTCAAGTAAATATTCAATTTGACAACCTGGGCAACATTTTAATGGAGAAACTTTATCTGGGATTTATTGGAAAATAAGTAGGTCAATATTATAATACTGATATGTATTTTTTTTTATGAATTATGGATGTCTGTTTTTATTTATTCAAACATTGCTGGCACCTGAATAGAACCCCCAAACATGCAGTATTAAAATTTACCACTGATAATTGGCCAAATTGGCTGATATTTTACCTCTTGGTGGTGTTTAACGTTTTTCTCTATCCCCAATATTTCTTGCAAATTGGTCATTTGATTTAAAAGTCTGATTATATTGAGTTCAATTTTTACAGGCAAGAAACTTTCATATGCAGTACTTACTACTGAGTCAGACCGGGAACTTTATTACACTTCTATTGATACTAAGATTGATGTGTAGGTTTAGGTAGTGCCAGCATCCATCATAAAATTCCATGTCAACTTTGTACAAAATGGTTTTATAGCATCCACTGATAATCACTGCTCAGCCCTGTTGTATCATTAGAGGGAACAAAAATCTTTATTTTGTAATTCTATTATTCTTTGGTAATTTATTAGCTCTATTAAGAATTTCACTGGTGGATCCTGAACAGATGATTTGACATATTTTAAGAGGCCAATGAGAGCCGTTAGTAGTACAGCAGAGAAATGATGGTGGGTTGGATCACAGTAATAATAATGCAGTAATAAGTAGTTTTGAAGACAAGGCTGATAGAATCTGCTAATGTATTAGGATAGGAGTGTTTGTAAAAAGGAAAAAACAAGGATGTCTCCTAAGTGATTGGACTGAATAATTAGAAGAATGAAGCTATCATTTAGAGAGATGAAAGCTAGAAAAGGAGGTATTTTGGATACCTTGAGCCTGACATTGTTGCAAAATTAAAGTTCAAATCTATAAATTAACATAAATATCAGCTCAAAAATCCTTAAGAATACTTTCAATTCCAGATCAATAAAAGTACTTCTCTTTTCCTCACTGCTTCAAACCCAGGAAATCAGGCTGGGGGGTGAATCTCAGTGGTAGAACACTTACACAGCATGTGGAAGGTACTGGGTTCAACCCTAGCAATATGCCAATAAATAAATAACTTCAAACCCAGGAAATTCATCTTTTTTTTTCTTTCCGTATCCCAAGGAATGCTGACTATAGACAGAGATGGTAATGTCAGCACTTTTTCCCCCGTCATACAGGTACTTCATGTTATCACCAATAAATACATAATGCTTACTATTTTTATGGATTTTACTTCTAATCACTATTGAAAATTTGAACGATAGTCTATTCCTGGGGGGACAGAAGAAGAGCTATTTCTCAGTATATTGGAAACATAAGAAACCAAAATTAAATCTAAACAATACTTAATGGATCAGTAATCTTGGCATGCTAAGTTAGCTTAAGAAAAAGGTTAAGAGTCCTAAGTTTTAAGACTTATAGAAGTTAATCTTTCTTAAAATTTTTATTAGGACGAGGAAATAGAAGAACGGCTTAAATAGGACTGCAAACTGGCTATGGGGTGTGTGGGGGTGGGTAGTCACAGGACTTTTCTTACTCAGTTCTCCCAGGTCTTCAATGAAAGCTGAGTTTTGGAAAAATAGGAAACAAAATGAGTAAAGTACAATATCTATTGCAAAAGCTTCACTCTTGATTATTGTTAGTTTAGAGAAATAACAAGAATATTTTGCTTTCTTCAACTTAAAGGAAAAAAAATCAGTATTTTAACTGACCTGATGTTTCCAGGTACATATGATGCTATAAAAATCAAATTAACAAGCTATTAATATAATGGAGAGCAAAGAGAGAATTACATTACTGAGTACCTACAATGGGCCAGAAACTAAAATGGTTTACATACATTTCTTTTCCAAAATACGTATGGAGTATTGTTATCCCATTAGATAGATCTACACTGTCCATTATGATAACCCCCAAGCCATGTAAGGTTTAAAGCACTTACAATGTGGCTAGTTTGAATTTTGAAGGCTATGAAGTTTCAAAAACACTGGATTTTGAAGACTTAGCCCAAAAAAATGTAAAATATCTAACTCCAACAGCTAAGCTCTTTTCAATATATTCCATAGTCAAACAGATAAATAACTTTTATATCTTCTTCAATTCATCCTCCTTCCATGTTTAATTGGTCACACTTTAGCAGCTGAAAACATTGCTGTACATGTTCCAATAAAAAGTGTTCAGTTTGGAATCTAAAAGTATGCTCATTTTATATGTAACATTGGTTACAACACATGCTTTTAGTACACTCTTATAAGAAAAAATCATTTTGTATTATCCACAAAACATTTATGATTTTTATTAATCATAAAATTACTATTATTTGTAAGGAGTTTTTCACAAAATATTAGCAGTAACTAATTTTGGTAACATTTCAAAAGAAAATGTGGTCTAATATTTTCAATCACAACTCTTTAGGATCTAAAAATAAAGGAGAATAGCCATCCTACTTTTTTAGAACTATTGTTAGCATATAAGTGGGTCATACTGTACAAAGCTCCCAAAATTTACTTTAAAAATTTATCAGCACAGAGCAATTTAAGATTTTTCTATTATGTAAACACTGCTTAAAAATAAAAATGGGAAGCTAAAAACCACTATTTTCTGCATTCATATTTGTAACATTTAACTAAAGTTACTGAATCTCTAATTTCATTTATTATGATAACACAACAATGCCTTTAGCAAACTCCCAAATTCATTACAACAGACATTCTTGGAGGTGTGAATGTTGTTAAGTATTGCAGGAAATAACATAAGAAAACGACAACAGTAAATCTAGGGATGCGTCCACCCCCCACTCTTGGGCAAAAATCAATAGTAAGTTATTATTACTGATAACTGGCAGGAAAAAAGGGAAAAAAAAGAGTAATGAGTCTCTGAACTAGATACAATATATGAAAATATCTCAACTAATAGATTTTTTTTAGTCTTAACAACTATCGTTTAGTAAAGAAGTCATTCTCATACTTAGGTAAGAAACAATCACCTTGTTAAAAATGAATATTATTGAGCTTCACCCTCAGGTTGACACAGAGTCTGGGGGCAATATTCTATTTTGCTTACCTATATGTTTATATTTGTGCCAATACTACAGGGTTTTAATTATTAGAACTTGTTGTCTGATAGGAAAATTTCACCTTCTTCAAAATCTGTGGAATCAGTTTGTTGAGTTCCAGGAAAATCCTGTTAGGACTTCATTGGAATTTCATTGAACTTCTAGTCAATAAAGAATACCTTAAGCACAGGGAGTCTTTCTAACTATGAACACTGTATTCCCCCCATTTATTTAATAGGATTTAAAGAATTGTTCTAGTCTATTGATTTATTCCTAGTTTGCTTGTTATCATAGAAGA
This sequence comes from Sciurus carolinensis, assembly GCF_902686445.1. NCBI lineage: Eukaryota > Metazoa > Chordata > Mammalia > Rodentia > Sciuridae > Sciurus > Sciurus carolinensis. Next base: position 44,451,352 of record NC_062222.1, read on the forward strand.
TAATTTAAAAATATGCATTATTTATTTGTTGCTAGTATATAGGAACGCAATAAAGTTTTAATGCAAATATGAGCTAGCATTTCACATTAATATGTTGGAAAAAAAATTCCCTGCCAATATCAAATGTTAGGGGAATGACAGAAATCTGTTGTTGGTAAAAATATAAACTGGTATAATTTGAAAAAGTTTGGCATTTTCTAGTATATCTGAAGATGTGTATAAGCTATGATTTTGCAATTCCACTTGTAGTTACATATACCTAAGAAGTCTAGTACAAATGTATCAGCCTACTTTTTTTGTTTATGCGGTGCTGGGGATTAAACCCAAGGCCCTATGCATGCAAGGCAAGCACTCTACCAACTGAGCTATATCCCCAGCCCTACAAATGTATTAGAATGTTAACTAAAAAAATAAAATAAAATAAAAAACAACCCTGGAAATAACAAAAATGCCCATCAATAGAAGAATGGATTAATTATGGCCTATTCATAATTATGTTATGAAACACTACACAGGAAGAGAAATAAGTGAATGAACCAGAACTACACACATGGAAATGAAAATTGTAAATTAACATTTCCAGTTAAGAATCACTATCCTTGATCAAAGACAAATCAATGTTTATTGTATTTGAAGTAAACTACAGAGAAACAGGAATACAATTCTTTTCTTTAACCTAGAAGAATAAACCAGTTTTAGAAGTTAGCTGCTCCTGCAAGTGCCAAGAACCACAAGAGTCCTAGAGAAATGAGTGGGCATAAATGCATAGTGAATGCATGAATAATGTATGCAGCCAAATTTGAGGCTAGGTAAGTAATGATGATAGCTTGGTTAGGGTGGTGTGAGATAAGTGGATGGATTAAAAAAATGAGAAGATGAACATCATGAGGTTTTTGCAGATGGGATGAAAATCAAGAGATGATGGGAAGTAGCGGCAGAACTCCAATAGAAATATAATATGAAAGCGAGTCTAGGATAGAGGTACAAGAGAAAAATAAATGTGGTAAGTCCAAGACATACCACTTCCAGAAATAAAAGAATAGGGTATATAAAGTGATGTGAGATGCTAGAGAGCCCTCCGGAAATAGAGCAGTATCACACAGAGTTGAGTTGTGAGGAAAATGGTTAATGTCACATCACATGCCTTGGTAGGGGGAAGTGAGAAATGATGTGGGCAACAACCGACCAGTCTATTCAAGAGCATATATATTTAGTTGTATCAATTAAGGTGAAAGCTGAGCAACTGAAACAAAAAGGCTTCCAAAAATGATTTAAGAAAAATAAAAGTGCATTTTCCTGCTTTATTAACAAATAGGAACTCTCCAAAATCATCCATTCATTTATACATAATCCTTATGTCCTCAAGAGCTGTCTCTAAATGAAGTGAAACAGGTTTCTGTATATCCATTTTGGTACTACTGAGATGTGAAAATGGACTCAAAATATTTCAAGGATTTTGGAGAGGCTGAAAAGAGGTCATGGTTGGTTCCTGGGACTTATACTCTAATAAGTGGTGGCACATAAAAGAATTTAGAAGAATTTGAAAGCAATATAGTACAGAAGTGGAGATTCTTATAAACATATTTACTTGTCAATGTTATCAAGGTGTCAAGATAATCTTTTATTAAGATTAAAATCTGTCTTGTTGAGAACAGACTGAAAGTGTAGTTTTTTTATGCTTCTCAAGTTATTTTCCATAGCAGGCAAACTAAAAATTTCTCAAAAATTTTACATTGCTATTGGCTCTTTCTCTTCATATTCTTCTATATTGCATCTGGGAAAATACAGGAATAAAGTCTTTCCCTATATCTTCTATTTGACAGTATAAATAAATGATGAAGAATCAGGGCAAATGGTTCCAAAGTTTATTAAAAATTAAAAGCTTCCCATGACTCTTCCCCACCCTCCCTACCGCGAACAAAAGACTGGAAAGGTTATAAATCAGTTGCCTGGCAAAAACTATTAGAAAGATGATGATGGACATATTGTTTTCAATTATTATTAAATATTTCAGTGGAGGTTTAATCATTCAAATTTTAAAAGGATAAAATCAATAGAGTTTTCCAGGTAGGGACAGCACCAACATTGGTGGTATTATGGTTAATTTTGTTAACCTGACTAGGCTACCAGATGCCCAGGTATCTAGTTAAAAATTATTTCTGTGTGCATTTGCAAGGGTGTTCTGGAACAGATTAGCATTTGAATTGGTGGATCCAGTAAAGCAGAAAGTCCTCTCTAATTTGGGTAGGCACTATCCAACCTGCTGAGGGTCTGAACAGAACAAAAAGGGTGGGGAAAGACTGAATTCTATTTCCTGCACTGCTTGAGCTGAGACCTTCCTTGGTTTTCTCCTGCCCATGAACTGGGACTTAGACCCAGAGGCTTTCCAGAGTCTTCAGCCTGCAAAGGGAAGACAATGGGACTTAGCCTCCACAACAGCATGAACCAATTCCTCATAATAAATCTCATTTTATATCCATGTAAAGGTACAGCTATTGGCAGATATACAGGTATCATCCTACTGGTTCTGGTTCCCTGGAAAACCCTAACATGAGTGGTAAGAGTAAAGTAACACTATTTACTGTTTAATAAGCTCCTCCTAATGAAGACAAACTTAGGAAGAACAGATATTCAGAAAATTAATTTTATGTCTTGGATGAGAGTAAACAAATCTCTCTGAACATATTAAAGACAGAAAATGAGCTTAAAAATTAGTCACTGCCTTTTAAGAGCCTGATTTACGGGAAACTATTAACTAGAAAGGACCTTAAAGGTCTTTTATTTCTCATTCACCATCTGCAATCTGTGTGTAGCACCTGAAATTATTCATCACCTTCTTCTTTTGGAAACTTGTTATTTATGCATCTATGATACTGAATTTTTAAAAAAAAATTTTTTTAGTTGTAGATGGATACAATACCTTTATTTATATATTTATCTACCTTTATTTATTTTTATGTGGTGCTGAGGATTGAACCCAGTGCCTCACACATGCGAGGCAAGTGCTCTACCACTGAGCTACAACTCCAGCCCCTATGATACTGAATGTTTAAATCTTATTTCTATTTTTCACTGGGTTACTGAATGACAGGTATAACTATGAGTTTGAAATATATAAACATGAATAAAAATTGATCCACGTGCCCAAGATGCTTATAGTCACACAGATACATTAACAACTACTGTGCTTTGAGAGGGAAATGTTTAGATGAAGGATATCAAAAAATCACCCTGAAGAAGAGTTTAGATAGGTCCCCAGAAAGGGAAAGAGGGGTTTGTGGAGAAAGGACTAAAAGGGGTAATAAAAAGAACATCACTTTTTGAGAAACTGTATTCATTAATTCAGTCAACAAATGTTTATTGAAAATGGACCACCAATAATGGATCTACCACTTAAGTAGGTGAGTGTTTAAAGGTAAGCAAAACACAGCATGAACTCCTTCCTTTACACTGAGAGCAGAAGACAGACATTAACCAAATAATCTTATCATTTGAGGGATAATTATAATCTAAGGAAGTACTCAGAAGGAAACATTCTATGATGATGTGAATTCTTATCACCTAAGGGGCTGGAGATGGAAAGAATTCTGTGGGGAATTATTCTTAAACTGGCATATAAAAGAAGAGTGAGTAAAAGTTATTTAAATGAAAAGAGAAAAAAATGGATTCAAGGCAGAGTGTGACATAGAAAACAACAACAACCAAAAGTAGGCAAGGAATAGATAATGTAGAGTTTTAGAAGTTACATTAAAGATTGTAAAGATTTCAGTCTTTAGACTTTAGTCTTTAGATAGCCTTAAAAATAATTTTCTGCTGTGTTTGTGTCACAGATTTGCATTTAAGATCACACGGGCGCTGAAGTGGCTCAGGGGTAGGGCGCTTGCCTAGCACGTGTGAGGTACTGGGTTGCAACCTTGGTACCATATAAAAAATAAATAAATAAAATAAAGGTATTGTGTCCATCTACAACTAAAAATATTTTTAAAATAAAAGATCACATGGATTCCAGGATGCAGGATAAATTGAAAAAAGTCTGGAATAGATGTGGATAGACCCACTCAGTAGTTTATTACCTCAGTTAATAAATATTTATTGAGGACCTATTATACGGCAAGCACTGCTGGAGTACTGCAGATATGGGAATAAACAAAGTCCCTGACCTCATGCAATTTATACTCTATTATAGGGAGCAATGGACAATAAGCAAATAAGTACTCAGTCTACAAAGTCATGGAGTGATAAATGCTATGAAGGAAAATAAAGTAGTGCCAGATAATGCTAAAGGAGGAAGAGTGCTATTTTAACACAGGATACTGGAAATCTAGGCAACATAAGATGACAGCTTGGATTAAGGTGGCAGCAGAAAGAGAAGTGGGTGGATTAAAAAGCTATTTAGGAAGTACAGAAAAACATCTGGTCCTGAAGACAGAATGCAAGTGTGGGACGATGCGAAGTAGCATCAAGACAACTCCTAGGTTAGCAGCTATGTGCATGCTATTCTCTGAGGAGTATAGACAATGAGAAGAATCTAATACATTTTGAGGGACTTCCAATATATAATGACTGAGAAGAAAATGGACATATATAGGGGACACAGATTTAAGGAAAGAGGTAGCAAGAAAGAGGAACATTAGCTACCTTGAAGATTACATGAGAAGGAAATGGAAACATGAAGACAAGACTAGACAAATCTTATGCTGTTAAGTGGAAGAATTAGTGGATAGGAAAACAGCTGGCAGGAGATTTGGGATCTAACTAAAGTCTTATGGTTCTTTCTCTTTGGTTTTTAGAGTAGAGAAACACAAGCTCAAAAGGTACCACCAAGAAGGCAAAACTACAATAGAGAAGACAGCAAGGTCTTTACTGAGGCAGAAAGGATGGAAAGATGTAGGCAACATTCAGAAGGAATTATCTGTAGGACTTGATAACCCAAGTGTGAATGAAAGGGAGGGGTTTAATATGATTATCAGGTTCACAGAATATTTTACCACTCAGGAGGGGAAACAAAGTCATAGTTAGGGTTTAAAAAGAGAAAACGGTTATGAGAAGGAAATAAAGATCAGTTTGGCTTTATAAAATGAATTTTAAAAGTTATATTTGGTAACCAAGTGGAAATATGCAGTAGGCAATCAGATATTTCAGAGCTCAGCATGAAAATGATTGAGCTCATTAGTATATGCGTAGTAGGTAAAGTCATATGTTTTCACACCATTACCCAAAAGGCACATTAGGGAGAAAAACACATTAAGGAAGAATATAGTAAGGTTCAGAACAGAGCCCTAGGGAGTCTTTAAGCTATAACACTGAATGTGCAAGATATTCATATCCATTTAAATCCACTACTTCTTTCTTTCCCAACTTATGAAATTTCAAGAGAAATGTCTTATATTTTCATATTTTTCAAAGCTAACAAACATGCAAAAAACCGACATGAATCTCTTACAAATAACACTATCAATTACTGTACTTTAGTGACATACATTATGATAAAATATTTTTAAAATTTTCATTGTGACTCTATATGGTCTCTTAAGGAGTCAACATAGTATTGCTGAATGTGTACTGAAGCATGAGTACATGGTGTTTTTGCCAAAGTTAGGGAGTTATCTTGAGACCCATAAAAGAAAATGAAGAAGAAATCACTATCTTATAGATCCTATAAGTTCACAAATAATACTATTCATTCAACAAACATTTGATATTGAGAATGGAAAGAGATAAAGATAAAAATGCAGTATTTGAATTTGAGGACTCTCAGTCAATATCATGCTACATACTAGGAGTTGGCAAACTATGGCACATGACCAAGTCTACTATCTATTTCTGTCAATAAGGTTTTATTGGAATATTGTTACTATGCATTTCTTGACACATTGCCTACAGCTGCTCTTGCACCAAAACAGCAAAGCTGAAAAGTTACAACAGAGACTGTACAGTCTGCCAAGCCTAAAATACATACTATCTGACCATTTACAGAAAAAGTTTGTCAACCCCTGATGTGGAACCTGAAGAAAATATTATTTCCTCAGGGAGAAAATGTCATCTTGGGGGGATGGAGCAAGTTTTATAGGAAAAGTAATAGTAAAAGATAAGTAAAAGCTCACCCAAACCAGGAAACAAGGAAGAAATATCACACATAAAGGCACAGGGTGAGAAAACACTGTATTTTAAGAGAACAGGAACAACCACAGTTCATCTGGTACAGAGGAGACTGCAAGATGCGGCAAGTGAGAGAATGGCAATGAATAAGGCCAGCAAAACAGGGTAAGGTTAAGTAACCTTCTCAGAAGTTTAAACGTGATACTACTCAATTCAAGGGTAATAATTAATCAAAAAAGTTAAAGTACTAAGATTCCTGAATGAGCTAAATTTCTTGGAATTAGAATAGCTTCAATGTTATTCTTTTAATTTTTTTCCTCACTCTGATTTGTATTGACATGATTTTTTTAAATGAGAGGATGAAAAGTAAGATTATAGATACCAAAATGCACAACTCCCATCATCCTGAGTATACCAACAAAAATTATGTTGCATATTTGAATGCTAGGCAATTCATCATGCTGTCACGGGAGGAAAAAAATTGAGAAATTTAACTGTAGGAAACAGGAAGTTGCAGGCAGTCATAAACAAGGGAATGGCATGATCCAGTTATGGGTTTTAGAAAACCTAACTCCAGTGATAGAAGAGCAAGATGGGCAGAGAAGCACTAATGGGGAAGCAGTCTGGAAGCTACTAACTAGTCAATAGGAAAGGCAATATTCAAGGCACAAGTGCAGAGGAAGGAAACAGGTTTTGAGGTATAAGAGGAGATCGAACAGAGTATCTGCAGGAGTATCTCTTCAGGAGCAACTGAAAATAGGTGCATGTAGAAGGTAAGATTTGGAAGTGGTAGTTGTTCAAAACTGTAGAAATGGATGAAATTTCTTCTGGGAATGTTAGCACTTGGGTTAAGGGAATTAATAAAGGGAAAAAAGACAGGAAAACTCCATATTATTAATAGGTAGATAGAGTAAGAATAACTAGGAAAGTATCAGAGGGAAAAAAAAAGATAAAAGTAATGCTACAGAGGTCAAGAGTACAATTTCAAGAAAACAGCTCATTACACAGAATAAAATCAGGTTGAGATATATTCAGGGATCTTCCAGTGACAAAGTACAAGATAGTGCATGGAGAGATAGCAACCAAATGATTATAGAATAAGAGTCATGAGATGTTTCTTAGAAAGGATAAGGGATCTGAATTCAGAGGGAACTGGGCTACAATTCCAGCTCTGTTATCTTGGAGAAGTTAAACTTTCTAAGCTTCAGTTTTTAACCTGTAATACTTGTATAGGTTGAAATCATTAACCCAAAAATCCCAAATCAGAAACTTTCTGAGCTCTGACATGATGTCATAAGTGGGAAATTCCACACCTGACTTTATGTGATAGGTAGCAGTCAAAATGCAGATGCACTAAAAATATTGTATAAAACTACATTCAGGTTGGGCACGGTGGAGTACGCCTGCAATTCTAGCAGCTTGCAAGGTTGAGGCAGGAAGATTTCGAGTTCAAAGCCGGTTTCAGCAAAATACAGGTGCTAAGCAACTCAGTGAGACCCTGTCTCTAAATAAAATACAAAATAGGGCTGGGGATATGGCTCAGAGGTTGAGTGCCCTTGAGTTCAATCCCCTGTACCAAAAAAAAAAAAAAAAAAAAAAAAGACTGAAGTTTAAAAACAAAAATCACCTTCAGGCTATCTGTACAAGGTATAAATAAAATATAAATGAGTTTTATATTTCCCATTGGGTCCCATCCCTAAATATCTCATTCTAAAATCCTAAAAAATTCAAAATCTGAAGCTCTTCTTGTTTCAAGCATTTTGGCTATGGGATACTCAATATATGATAATACTTATTTCTTCATAGGAGTGTGGTGAGGAATAAATGAGGAAATGTAAAGTACTTAGAGCCTGGCACATACAAAGTAACTGACTAAAATATTATTAACATTATTTTAGTTGGGAAAGGAAAACCATGAAATCATGGAAACTATTTCCTAAGGCAACTCTGCTGCTTGGAGCCAAAAAGGCCAACGACTGTTAAATATTGAGGATAAAAAACATGATCATACCCTTACGTTAAACTACAGAACATAAGAATTGGAATTATAAAGCAACATAAAGATGGAATTAAAACACAATACAACAAAACATAACTGGGTCCTCTGTCTGACAAAAAATAATACTAAGAAAGGGGCACAATAAAAGTCTCCATGAAAGATTTCTAGTACTGCAAAAAAGAAACAGAAGAACTGACCAGCAGGTGGAGCCCTCTACAACGTGTTGGTAGGCTAAATTTTAGTAAAGGATAACTCATTATATTTTATTTCTTAAATATATTTTTAAAAACCCTGTTTTATCACCAAATAACTTTATTAACAGTAAGATTTCCAATGTATACCTCAACACTGATACTAATATTTTGACTAATTAACAGACTACTATCATTCACTGATAAACTAATATTTTGACTAATGACTCTAGAATATTAAATACTACAATTCTGTAGTATTTTTGGTTAAATCTAGTTTTGAGATTGGATAACAGTGATCTGATTTTGAGTACTCCTGGGAAATCTGCAAGGGTAAGAAACCAGGCTTTGGATCATAAAGCACTCCTGTGAAGTCCAGCTTAAATCAGCCTACAAAAACCGTGGTCACTATCATCACATATAAAACCAAATCAAGTTTTTGTTAACTATGCCTAAAGGAAAATCAAAACTTACTAGATGGTTAAAAATAGCAACAAAACAGAGAGACAAAGTTTGACCTTATTGTGTAAATAATTATATCTATCTGTCTAAATGCTTACAAAAAGCTGCTAGAAAAATGTTAAGATTAATATTAAATGTACAAAATCAAAGTATTCAAGTAAGGGAACTGTCAAAACCTATGTTTATAGATTAAAAGAAACAGGATCAATATTGATTGTATGATTTCAGATGACAGCACCCACAACCCAGATAAAAACCCATGTTTTAATGACATCTATGGACGTTTAACACACTGACTCACTGATTTCTTCCAGCTACTTCCCCATGCTACCAAGCTCATGTGCTCAGGGAGCAGAATCTACACTTTTAATGCTATAAGGAAAACATAATTAGTTTGTAAAATCACTGTGATAAAACAAAATTCCACAGAATCTATATTATGTAGTCCAAAGGCAAACGTAAGTAATTTTTGCCTACCCATTTAGAATTAAGACCCACTCTCCTTTTTAAAAGTTAGAATTTAATCTCCTCAACACAAAGACAAATAATAAAAAAGGCAAATATCCTGCTATTGGGTGCATGTAGTCCTGAGGGAAGTTTATTTTAAACAACTTAACTCTATGGGTGCACACACGCACAAAAGTTAGAAGTAAATTTGATTCTGAATGACAAGACAGCTATCATGCCCCCCTGTAACAGTGACAGCACATAAGTCAGGGAAACCAGAAGATCAGATCAGGCAGAAAAATCTGTAAATCCTCATACTTCCATTCCAGGACAGTCACAGTAAACCCCTAACTACTTTGCATCAGAGAGATAACACAATGCCTGATTAATGTGAATCATATTTTATTTTATGAGACCTTCATTACCCAGTGATTCCAATTATAAATCATTTAGTTTCTGTCTGTTTATGCCGAACACCTTATTACTTAATACTATTGGCTAAGTGGGGCTGATGTGGAAAACTCAGCAATGTTTCAGAAAGTGCAAACTAGTTCATTCCCTACACAAAGTGGCTTGGTTCAGATTTTCCAATTGTAGGTTGGGATTCCTGGAAGATAGTTATTAACAACAAAGTCAACTTTAAAGGGATTTGCCCCAATTTTTTCAATACTCTATTAAATAAAACACAAAAATGGAATGACTATAATACTATATGGTGTGGATAGAAAAACCTTAGCATATCCCAGTTTTACTCAAGGAATGAGGTTCCGAAACACTTTGATTTACCTAGTGTGTGTGGGTAGCAGTCACTGCATGGCATTCCTCTCCAAATTTCAAAATAAAATAATGTGAAAAAAATGACATACTGCCTCACTTGTCATCAGTACCCAAAATATGAATGCCCAATGGAAACTCAGTAATTTAGCAACTCCTCCTATCAAAAAGTTCATCAGTGCCTGGAACCTTATTTTATTTCAACATCTTCTTAAAATCATCTGAGGCATCAACTTTGGAGCCAAATTCTCACCTGCTCTGTCAGGACTAAGGAGGAGATCAAATACAGATACCAACTTTGGCATTAAACCCAAACTCAACGTAGGGTGTGTCCAGGTGGCTGTAGAGCTGGTCCTACTGCCCATCAGCGTAAGAGTGCACCAGCTCCCTCGACATGATGCCTCCGGTGACTGCTTCCCCGGGTGACAAGGGGCCTAGCGGGAGTCTTGCTTGGGGCGGTAGAACGACACGCCGCCCCCTACTCAACCTCTTTCCCGAGGCCCAGAGACCGCCCCAGACCAGGGCCTCCACGACCATCATCCCGCTTGACGTCTGTTAAGCTATAAGGGTAGCAAGGCTCTCGGACCCTCCCAACAGTTGGGGCACAGTGAGAGGGTTCCCTGCCAGAGGCTGGAGAGGAGTCACCGGGGTGGGCCAGTCCCCTAGCGGGCTTACCCTCCGCCGCCTCCTACACGCTGCAGCCGCCCCGCTTCCTTGCGGAGCAGCCCGAAGCACTGCGTCCAGCAGCAGTTCCCCATCGCATGCCTCCCAGGCGCCGCTGCTGCTCCTCCTCCTCCGGCTCAAAGCCCAAACCCAGGCCCGGCAGCCGCATCCGCGCGGCACGAGCCGAAGGAGGGTTCGGGAACCTAGGGCGGGCTGGCCGGAGCGCGGCAGCGTGAGGGGCTGGGGCAACCGCAGGGACGAGGCGCTCGGAACAAAGGCAGCGGTTAGTCCAGAGACCTCCAGGCCGCGACCGCGCGGGAGAAGAGCGCGGGGCTGCGGGGTTTCGACTCCCTGGCGGGCCGCATGGCCTTGCCGCCTCGGCCGCCGGCCCAGAACGAGTGACCGCCTCCCGTCGCCGCAGTAGGCCAGTCCCTGGGAGTCTTTCGCCCAGGCCCCGCCTTCCCGCGAGCCCAGGCCCGAGCCCGGCTGCCGAGGCAGACACACCCCCGGCCTCTCCTGGGCCCCGATTGGGCCACTTCTTCGGAAGCCCCGCCTCCTCCGGCGAAAGGTCCTTGCGTCACTTCCGCCAACTACCGGTTCGGCAGCCTCAGCCTCCGACCTGGCTGGATTGCAGGGTGTGGGTGTTGTATTTTTTGGACCTTGATCAAACTAGAAAGTTTCCTTCTTTGCTTGAAGTTTCTGGGCTCATGGCCCCGAGCGCTCCAAGCGTCGTACGGTCAAGGCTCAGCCTTCGAACTTTGTACTAAAGCCGTGTGAGCGGCTTACCTAGAGCCTCAGGCCAGAAGGCAACGAATGTGAAAGGCATTGCTCTGCAGCATATGCTTAGTTTTTTGTTAATATTCAACCATCGTTGGGAATAGAAGCGGATTGAAATTACATTGAATTAAGAATTTTTTTGATCTCTCAGTATCACAGTTTCCATACAGTCAGTGTACTAGGGAAATATTATTAATGGTACACTACTGTCCACGTTTTGTTTTGTTTGAAATCATTGAAATCTTCAAGTTATTTCAGGTGGGGAAGTTGGGATCCAGAGGAAATCTGCAAGAGAGCTTTTCAGGGGCACCAGCCTTGTCAATTATCTGTTCAGAATTGTTGGGGGAGGGAGGGTAGAAAAAGCATCCTGACCTGTGGCATCCCTCTTAAAATAGGTTTTGGTTTTTTGTTTGTTTGTTTGTTATTGATACTGGGGTTTTAACCCAGGGGTGCGCTATCACTGGGCTACATCCCCAGCCTTTTTGATTTAAGACAGAATCTTGCTAATTGCGCAGGCTGGCCTTGAACTGGTGATCCTCCTGCCTCAGCTTCTCCAGGTGTTGAGATCACAGGCGTGAGCCATAGCTCTGTGCTTCAGATGCTACTTTAAAATCAGGTTTTTGTCAGCAGTTTGCCTTAAAATCAGACACAGGACGTGGCTTAGTAAATACGTAGTCCAGTGGGCAAGATGCTTTATTGACTAACCAGATACGTCAATTAATTAATATTTTAATTCTAATGAAATTGTTATATTTTAGAAAATTGTTATTAATGATAAAATGTTATTTGAGCTATTCACTTTCTTGTTTCTTGAAATCTAGACCACCTTGGATTTCAGTAGTAGCACCACTTAACTAATTTTATTTAGGACTTACTTGTTTTTTGTAATCAAGTACATGGGATAATATTGGCCCTGTGGTTTGCTCTCACTCCTTGAATGTTGGTGAAATGATTGAACGACTTCCTAAATAGTGACTATTCTCTTTGCCTTTTCTGGTCTCTGGAATCAAGCAAATATATTAGTGAAATAGTCTTTAAAGTTTATAAATGTTTAAGGAAACTGGTACATCTATGAAATATTACTCATTAATAAAAAGGAACACATTATTGGTGAACATATCTTGAATGAATCTGCAGGAAATTATGCAGAATGAAAATGCCAATCTGAAAGCCTGTATTTGGCTATGTCAATATCCTGGCTGTGACACTGCTATATATATTTTTTAAAGATATTACCTTTGAGGGAAACTAGATTAAGGTGATATCTATTATCTTTTAAAACTGCATGTAACACCACAGTTATTGCAAAATAATAAGTTCAATAAGCTGGGTGTGGTAGCAGAGCAGGCTAAGGGGAGGATTGCAAGTTCCAGGCTAGCCTTGTCAACTTAGTGAAACCTTGTCTAGCATGTACAAGGTCCTGGGTTCAAGGCTCAGTAATACACACACATGACTTTCAATTAAAAATTCACAGCTGTAGACTTAATAGAGCATTCTTCCTATAGGCATTATTATGAAACTTTATTAAAAAGTTAATAAAAAGTTTTTTAAAAAGTGAATCTGCTTTCTCAGTTGAGGATATGATATTCAATATCAATACAAATGACTAAAATTTTTTCAATGGATTCCACACAAGCAAAACAATGTAAATTCAAACAATGAGAAGTCATTATCAAGTTAAAAAAAATTTACAAATTAAATGTTAAGTCTTTGCAAGAGTACAGTGAAACTCTGAAAAATCATTTGGAAGTATTTTACAAAAGTCAAACTAAATACTTAATGATAGAAGGATGGCTAAATTTGCTGGTATGTTCTTTTTATGTAGTCTCATAAATGTTTTTTGAAGAATTGGTAATATGGAAAAAGTTTTCTGAATAATATGTGAGAAAAGTTAGGATAGGAAATCATATGTTACAAATCATGTTTAAAACAAAGCACATGCTTCTTTCTTACATATATTCCTAAGGAAACAAAGTTTTGATGGTAAATATCAGAATATAAACAAGAATGCAAATCAAAACTACACTAAGATTTCATCTCACTCCAGACAGAATGGCAATTATCAAGAACAGGAATAATAACAAATTCTGGTGAGGATATGGGTTAAAAGAAACCCTTTTATGTTGTGTGTGGGTCTGCAAATTAGTATGACCACTCTGGAAGGCATGTGGAGATTCCTCAAAAAACTAGGAATGGAACCACCATGTAATTCAGCTATCCCACTCCCTGGTATTTATTCAAAGCAATACAACCACCTCAATGTTTATAGCAGCACAATTCACAACAGCCAAATTATGGAATCAACCCAAATGCCTGTCAATAGATGAGTGGATTAAGAAAATGTGGCATATATATACAATGGAGTTCTACTCAGCCTTAAAGAAAAATGAAATAATTTTCCCATAATTGCATGGAAATGGAGAACACACTTGCCCATAAATGCATGGAAATGGAGAACACGCTTGCCCATAAATACATGGAAATGGAGAACATCATGGTAAGTGAAATAAGTCAGTCTCAGAAAATCAAAGTTTGAACGTTTTCTTTCATATGTGGAAGCTAGAGGAAAATAAGGGGAAAGAAAGTGGTTGGAGAAGGAATCAGATATCTTAAAGATAGAAGGAAGATCAGTGGAGTAGAAGAATGAATGATGGAGGAAGGAAGAGAACAGGGAAGATAAATGGAATGAATTTAACAAAATTATGTTATATTCATATGTAAAGTTACCAAAGGGAATTTCACCTTTATGTGTACATAGAAGAAAGGAAATTTAGTAGAGAAGAGAGAATAAGAGAGAAGAAAGGAAGAAAAGGAGGAATGGGGATTGAAATAAAATTTCTTACATGTATGATTTTGTCACAATGAACTCAAATGTATAATTATAATGCTTTAATAAAAATAATATTGAGTTATTTCAAGATTGTGAATTTGGGGAGATTTTTTCTAATTTTTTTCTCAGTTTAATGATCAATTACTATTTAATAAACTTTTAATGTGGTTCATCAAAAGAAAAGATTAGTGGATAACCAGTTAATTAAAGTTTGATAACAAATGCAGATGTTTAGAAACTGATGAGATCTTACTTCAATGTGGGTGAATAATAAATTGTGGAGAACTACTTAACATTTCAGTTTTAGAAATGTATTAGATAAATTACCAAACTAATATAAGGAGTTTTTGGAATTTATTGTCATGCACTTTTTGACGAAATTTGATATCAAGAATCTTATCTTCATTGTAATGTAGCTTTGAAAATTTGTAAACATTCAGTTAAGTGATGGTCTGCTATTAGTTAAGCAAAGTTGTCAGGAAGAAACCCCACAGTTGGAACAGATGTTTGGGAAGTAGATGAACTTGGTTTTACAAATGAGAAAGAGTCTCTAGAGGAATGAAATAATTTGCCCAAGTCATACAATAGATTAAAATTATAACATTAGGAATATCCAGTTCCGCCAGTAAGGCTCATATTCCTATAGTAGAGGTATAAAACCAGTAAAGATCATAGTCAAGAGTATTTCAAATTTTATGTTTTTAATTCATCACAACTTGAGAATTCGTTTATATCATAACTGGTCAAGGAGAATATTCAGTTTACCAATAAGAGACTATCTTAGCAGTAAGAGATTCTCTGCAGTGATTGCCCCTTAAAGTCCGTTTGCTAGAGAGACTTTGTGTACCCCAGCTTCCTTGTGTACACTTCTCTTCTGAAACTCCTTCAAAAATCCCTTCTCTAGTATTTTATTATTATGATGTCAAGGGAAAGGGTTTTTTGTCCCTTATAGACCCTCAGGAGTCAATCAGGATGCACCTCCACTATCTTTTGGCTTATGTGTTTCCAAATTTGATTCTCTTATTTGCTCAGAACTCTTTTTATTAACTATTAACCACATCTTCAGTTTGAGATCATCTGTTACTATCAGGTCAGTCTGATTTGATAGGTAGTCCCTGTAAGGGGAAGAATTCTGTGCTCTCTGTTACCACACTAGTAGACTGGAGACACAAACTCATCCTTTTTATTCACTCCATAGTTCAGATTACCAAAATTTACAGAGTGCTAGAATGACCACTGTAAAATAGAAGTAATAAGATAATAAAACTTACCTTTGTTTTTAGGATAAATGATTAAGCATATAATGTACTATATATACTTTTATCATAATTACAATACTACATATATAAATGTTAGTTATTATTATCCCCACTGAAGGAATTTTCAACAGCAAGTTATACTTTCCTTTATAGCTACATCCCTGGCATCCTGTGGGGAAAAAAATGCTAGATTTAAAAAAAATTCTGCTGCTCAGGCTTGCCCCCAGGCACACTCCACACCACCACTTGAAGTCAAGCTCTAAGACATGCAGCCTATAAAGAGGAAAAATTTCCTCAAATCTCAGGTCTTGTTTGTCCCATGATCTTCTTCTTTGCAGAATGACTGAATGTCAGAATATCCACTGAAAAAAAGAGGACACCTTGCCTCTTACCAATTATCAGTGTCTTGTCCTACTCAATGGAACAATCTTTATCTTAACCCAACAATGTGGTATCATTATCCTAAAGACTTATTTAATCTTAAATAATACCATGTGAAAGACCAATAATCCAGCCCAGGTTTAAAATGACCCAGCATTAGCTAATTCTTTTGTACATATTTACTTATATTATGAAGTGGAATTTGAGTGCACTAAACTAGTTTCAGCTCTTTAGCACTTAACAATGGCTTGAATAAGAGAGATTTTTATAAATCTAAGTAACAATTTCAGGCACATCACAAATTAAATAAGCTGTGTTTACAATAAAACCCCAAACATTACTCACAAAATGGTCTGAAAGAACCAACTCTGCCTATAATGCAAATAGCTTTTTCATTATCAGTGTTTTGACTTCCTAAAATTATTCCTCTCAAATTCCTTTGTTTTTCATGATGCTCTTTTACTTTACATTTGCATAACGTAATAGCTAAATAGACCATATGGGTGATTTTTTTTTCAAGAAAATAGAAACAAAGTGATGTGCTTAAAGGTACAAAGGGGAAATTACCTACCTCCTCACTCAATCACCATTCTTCTGGCTTTTGAGTGTGTGATGAGTTTCATTAGCTGGTCAATATTTCTCAATAGAAAAAACGATTTTCTTCCTTCTTTGATCACCCAACAATGACACTTCACAAAGAGAGAGATTAATAGGAACAGTTACACGATTGCTATGGTGTGTCTCCACTGCGCAGAGCATGTTCCAAATCTCTCGTGCCAATTCAAAACCCACTAAATTCAAACAGGGAAAACCTACTTACTGACTAGGTAGGTCAATGGTGAATAATACAAGAAGGAAACTCTAAGGTCAAACAGATATGGCTACTATAGGGAGCAGGTACCACCCCTGAAATGAGGAAAAGTGAACAATGAAGGAATTCAGAAATTTAGAGGAAGGTTCTCCTTTTCTGAGAAGACACATGGATACCATAAAAACACACCGGCTGCCACTGTGGTAATGGAACTCACCTGAGTGAGTTAGGGAGCACTTGCCACTAAAGCAGGAGGGTTTTAGTCACTTCTTCCAAGCCTGTAATTTCTCTGCAGGACCCTTTATTGGAAGATTCTAACATTGTGCCAGCCAGCTGAAGGAAGAGAATTCGCTGAGTCCAGTTCTAACATCAAAAATCAGAGCAAAGAAGGGTGGTAATAACTATCACAGGGTTTAACATCCTCCTGGGGACAAAACCATGGACCCATACAAGGATAGGAGTTGAGGAAGAACTCCATGTAGCTGGAACACTGGATGATTTCACTCACCTTTAAAGAAGTGATTGGTGGGGTAGGAGTAGAAGAAAGCCCCACACTACACTGGTAGAAAAAAAGGAAGTTTATAAACAATGATGTGATCTGGGTTAGAAAAAAAAAAACCCTATTTTCTTTCTAGTTATTGAGATAGAAATTGTATCATTTTCAGAGTCTTGCAACATAAGGTCAAAAAATTGGTTTGGGGGCAATGACATCATTGAGATTTCTTGGAAAGTAAAACAAATTCATTCTGAGTCGGGTACACACCTTTCACTCAGGTTGTACAGGATTCTCATGGGTATCAAACCACACTGATAATTAAACTGCAATTACATGTTACAAACAAAATGCCATGATTATTGGAAGACATTAAAAAATAGCAGCAAGAAAAAAAACCTTATGAATTTTATAGAATAAATATAGTAAAGCAATCAGATGGACACTATAAGTATGTTTATGATAGTGTCATTAAAAAGAAAGTGAGAAAATAAAAAAGAAATATTAATTAAAATATAACTAACAAATTAAAAATAAGAGCATTGAAATTAAATTAGAAATTTCTGCTTCCAGTTAATATGTAGAGGGACATGAAAGACACATGGTAATAATAAGAAAATCCCCAACACAATTAAAGTCATATTTTCTATGAGGTCAGCAAGGAGTGATGAACAAAAGTAAACCCAGATGAACTAATTTTCAAAGAGAAATGAGGTATTCATAATTGAATAGAAAGTCCCAGCAGCTTTCTTCTGAGTATTAGGTGCCTGGTCTAAATATGGGCAGATGGAGAGTTGACCTGTCAAAAAGGAGGACCAACATTGAGACAGCAGTGTGGATTCATGGGTTTCACTGGAATCTAGAAGAAGCCTGTAGTAGAATAAGATTTTCAAAATGGCCTCAACAATATCTCCCATCCTATATTCACTTCCCTACACTGTGACACTGACATTCTTCCTAATGAGTGGTAAGGTCCAAGATCATTCCCTTTTATCTGGTCAAGTTTGTGACAATGGCAGCAATAATGATATGGTAAATCTGAGACTAAGTCAAAAAGCTGCTAAAACTTCCACCTGGTCCTCTTGGGACACATGATTTTGCAAACCTGATTGCATGCCATGGTGAGGAGAGGACTTACTGAGGTGTTCTGAGTCATACCTAATCAACAGTCAACATCAGCCAGGAGGTGTGGGAGCTGCCTCTAGATGATTCCTGTTCCTTGTCATTGAGGCACCTTCAATCTAATCCACATAATCCTTGACCATAATGAAGTGTTCACTTTTATTTCAAATCTTAGTTTTGTTTTAATTTGAATGTTTTCATTTCAAATATTAAACTGCTAAATTTGGGGTAATGTGTGATAAAGCATTAAGTAACTAGAATAAACCCCAGATTTGAAAAGAAGTCCTTTTTTCCAAACACCAGTCACTCACCAGTATTGCCAAAAAAGTAATAGTGAAGGGCAGGTTGGAAAAAAGATAAAATACATATTCCAGCATATCCTCAAAGTGCTTGGATTCTTGAATCTGACAAAGTTGAACCTAAAAATGAGTCAAAAAAATCTGAAATTATAACACAACTGTCTATCAGTTGAAATAAAAAAGAAATAAAATGATATTTAATTTATTGAGGTTAATTACATGTGAATTCAAATTTAAAAAAAAAAGTATGGCTTGACTCCATGACTCCAAAATGAATGAAAGAAAAATCTGAAAAGTTACCCTCACCATCATAGAGAAAAGAGCATGTATTCTTTGGAGATAACACTGCTTTATAGAAAATGTCTATACATTAACTTTTAAATGGGCATGAAAATAAACGTAAGTATGGGACCCATAATCAAGAGAAAATATAGTCAATTAAAGTAGACTCAGAGATGTAGACAGAGGTATTTGACTCAGTAGGAAACTTAACAGAACTACTATAAATGTGTGAAAGAAAAAAAACAAGAAAACATGAATCTAATAGGTAAAGATATATGATATTTCAGTAAAGAAGCATAAAAAATTTAGAATTAAAAATTTTCTTGTAAAATGCAAGCAATAAAGAAATTTATCAGATGGACTTAATAGCAGCTTGCAGAATGCAAACAAAAGGATTAGTGAACTTGAAAATAATTCAATATAAATTAACTAACCCAGAGATAAGAAGTTTGGGAAAAATATTACTATTTAAGTAGCCTTTGAGAGTATATCAAGTAGTACAAAATACTTGTGCTTGAGTCCAGAAGGGGAGGAAAGAAAGAACTGGATAGGAAAAAAGTCTTTGAAAATAGAGGCAAAAGAATTATTTACATTTGGTATAAAACTTCACACTATAGATCCCCCCAAAAACTAAACAAACCCTAAAAGGATAAATATAAAGAATCTGCATCACATCATATTATAGTCAAATTGTTGAAAACAAAAGATAAAGAAGAATCTATAAAAAATACAAAAAACTGCATCTGGCAAAACCCCCAAAGATCCATTATGGGAGAACAATGATAAGAATGCTATTTGTGAGGTAGTGGTGAGCCTTTGCCTAGTATGTGTGAAGACTTAGGTTTGATCCTTAGCCATGCTAATAAATACTATCTGACTGATCCTCAGAAAGAGTGGAAACCACAATGCAACAATATCTCTAAAGGAATATAACCTTTAAAGGAAAAAAGAGAAACCTTGTCGACTAGAATCTAGGGAACATGGCTTTCAAAAATCAAGGCAAAATAAGGACATTGTCTGATAAACACAAGCTGAAAGAATTCAATGCAACAGATTTTTACTACAAAAAAAAAATGCTACAGGACACTCATCAGGCTGCAGGAAAACAATACCAGATGGACACCCAGATTTATAAGAAAGAATGAAGAGCACTAGAAATGTGTATAAATACAAAACACTTTTTTTCTCTAAAAATTTGAAAAGAAAATTGACCTTATAATGCAAAAATAACAAAAAATGTATTGTAGGAGTTGCAGAAGTAAAACATATGGTGATAACAGCATAAAGGAAGGAGGAGGTTAAATAAAAATATGCAATTGTGAGATTTTTCTATTAGTAGGGAAGTGGTTTAATGTAATTTCAAGATATTATATGATAAATTAGGAATACATCTTACTCCCTAGAGCAGGATTTCTTACTCTTAGCAAATTCACATTTTGGGCCAGATAATTCTTGGTCTTGTGTATGTGTGCGGGCAGGGGGGGTTGTCTATCATGCTCATTACAGGATTTTCAGTAGCATTCTGATCTCTTCTCACTAGATTACAGTTGCATCTGCCTTTTCTAGTGTGACAACCCAAAATTTCTCCAGATATTGCCAAATGTTCTTTGGCGTTCAATATTGCCTCTGTTGAGGACTACTGCCCTCGAGCAATCACTAAAAGACACAAAGGAAATTCATACTTTCACACACAGACACACACACACACACACATTACAGTTATACATCCAATAGAATATGTAAAAAGAAATATTAAAAGCAACGAAGTAAATAAATAATAAATTAACCTAAAGGAAAGAAATAAACAAAAACAATAAAAAGGCCTTATGGGACAAATAAAAGACAAATTACAAGATGATAGACTTCTAAACCAGCCATATAATTACCTTAAATGTAAATGGACTAAACACAATAATTAAAAGATAAGGATTTTTTTTCAGACTAGATAAAAAAAGCAGGACCCAACTATACATTGTTCATAAGAGATTCACATTCCATATAAAGATATAGATAGATTCAAAGGACTGAAAATAATATAACCATACAAACATGAATCATACATAATCACAGAGCTGATATGATTTGCTAACATCAAATCAATTAGATATCAATCCAAGGAGCATTACCAGTGAAAAATGCTAGTTTTTTTCTTTTTAATTGTGGCTTGCGAGACCCAGGGCCCAGGGTTACCCACATGCATCCAAAGATGGCAACTGGCAGAGAGCCAAAGGGTTTGCTGAATGCGCCTTGAGAAAAACAGGAAGCGCTTACCATTGGCTGTATGATAATTAGTTCAGCGGCCTAGCGCGTGGACAGATATATCTTACATGTATGCTTGAGCTCGTGATCGCTTGACCTTTAATAGGATTGGATGGACATATCTGGTTACAATTGCTTATGCATGAGACCGCTTATATATTGAGGGTGTTATCCGAATAAAGCGGAAGCTGCTTCATGAACTTCTGAAGTGTACCTGTCGTTTGTCCTGCTGGTCGGCGGCAAGCGGCATTTAATTTTTATTTGTTCTTTGTAGTTACATATGACAGTAAAGTCTATTTTGATATATTTATACAAACATGGAGTATATCTTATTCTAATTAGGATCCCAGTTTTGTGGATATACACAATGTTGAGATTCGCTGTGGTGTGTTCATAACATGTACTTGTGTCGGATTCATTCCACTGTCTTTCTATTCCTGTCCCCTCTCCCTTCCCTTTACTTCCCTTTGTCTAATCCACTGAACTTCTATTCTTCCCCTCCCCACTCCTTGTTGTGTGTTAGCATCCACATATCAGAGAGAACATTCAACTTCACTTTTTTGGGATTTGATTATTTCACTTAGCATGATAGATTCTAGAAAAATTATCATGTTTTAAGGTAAATGATAATGTTTCAGTGGTATTGTTTTATTATGATAAGAAGGTACAATACTCAAGAAGACATAGCAATCCTAAATTTTTACCTAATAATTGACTTTGAGTATGCAATTGCCTTCCTAAAGAGACTGTGAAGGAGAACCAAGGGGGTCTGGCTGACAGCTCCAGCTGAGCTCACGCTGGCAGCCAGGACAAACTGTCACCCATGTAAGTGAGGTCACAGGGGCTTTCAGTATCCAGAGTTTTAACTAATACAATATGAAGCAGAAGAAGCAGTTGTTAGTTTTCAGAACAGTGAGGAAAAAATATATGCTTTTTAAGCCACTAAATTTTTTAGTATATAACAATAGGAAATGAACGTAATATCTAAGTGTGAAAAATAACAACTATCAACAAAAGCATGTTACTTAGTGATACAAAAATCATAACTAAAGGAACCAGTAAAAATAATTAAATTGGTTGAGATATATATATATATATATACATATATACATATACACACACTCACACACACACACACACACACACACACGCACACAAGTACTGCCTTGATACAAGTAAAAAAAAAATTTTTTTTGGTACCGGGAGTTTATCTCAGGGGCACTTAACCATGGAGCAACACCCCCAGTCCTTTTAATATTTTGCTTAAAGACAGAGTCTCATTAAATTGCTTAGGGTCTCGCTAAGTTGCTGAGACTGGCTTTGAACTCAGGATCCTCCTGATTCAAGTAAAAAAAATTAAAAGATAAAAAGAACTTATGAACTAAAAAGAATTCATGAAGAAGTTAGCCAAGACTTAGTATATAAAGACGAAAATATGAAAGAATGGTTAATAGACTGGGATATAGAATGGGAAGGTGTAATAGTAATTCCAGAAGGAAAAGCAAGAAAGAATGTGATTGAACATATTCATAGTGATAACATCTGACGTCTCATAGATACTTGATGAGATACGGATTCTCAGAGGAAAATAAATAAAAAGAAATCCATGTGAAAAAGCATCATATGAAAATTATTAAAACATCCAATTCAGATTAAAGATCTCAAAAAGAACCAGAGAGAACAAATATACTTTTAGAAATAAGGGACTCTCGACGGACATCTCAAGAGCAACAGTAAAACCTAGAAGACTGTGAAGTAATGTATTCAAAGTACTGAAAAAAATAAATCAACTCCCAACTAAAATATTGTTCAACAGGGAAAGCAAGAAAAATGTATCTTACTCTGCCATTTAGGTACAACTATGGCATTTACTACAGTTAGATCTTAAAATACTTTCACATTGGTTGGTAGATATTTGGGACCCTAAGCTCTCTGGGTGTCCCCATCTTAGTGTCACCATTTTGCCATTCCCTTAGGACCTTCCCTTCCATCTCTCTAAAATTCAGCAGCTAAAAGGTTAATATTTGGCATATAGAGAGCATCCAGGATCTAGACCCAGCTCTATGAATGCCGTCTCTTTTGCTTGATTGGTCTTTGCCCATCTGCCAAATACTGCCTCCTGGGCACTGCCACCAGCGGTCCTGGGGAACATCCAAAAGACTGACCTATTTCTTGCCAGAGTTTGTCATCTGGTTGGGGTGGATGTTAGGGCATCATCGGGAGTTTGTGCAGGTGCCTGCTCACCCACAGGCCCGTAAGCCAGTTTGCTGTGAACCCAGTGTGCCACCTCCAGTCACTGTCTTATTAATAAGCCAACATGGTTTTCTGACTAGTAGCAGTGCTTGCATCCTGTTAGACAAATGCTCAGTACCAGTCTGGCCCCTGACTTAATGCTATGGCCACTTACTGTAGTCTGATACTCCTTTGGATACATTTTTGAATGACATCTTGTGGGAACTGTTATATTCTTAGGACTTTGACTTGAGAGGGCCATGGAGAAACAGAAATTAGTTAGCAGATAGTCATAGAGACCATATTTGGCCCTGGTCAGAGGTTACAAGTTTTTCCAGCACAGAAGACATTAGATGTCAGGAGGATGTGGAGGATGAGTGGTTTAGGGCCAGAGGATGCCTTTTTATTACCCTTATTGATTTCTCAGTTTTTAAAAATAGAATGACTATGTTGTGATCCATCTTATTCCCTCCATCACAGGCATACAATTTCATTTTGCTATTAAAAATAAAAGTTATATTATATAGTGCTTTCTCTGTTCCAAGCATCATTGTAAATGTATATTAACTTAGTTTTGTAATAGAATTATCAACTCACTCTTATATTACAAGCAGTGATATTAAAATATGATAAAGAAGATCTTCATTTATTTGTGTATTTATTCTAGTACTGGGGATTGAAAACAAAACCTTGCACAATGCAAGCAATCTACCACTGAATTACATCCCCAACACTTTTTATTTTATTTTAAGACAGGGTCTTGCTAATTTTCCCAGGATGGCCTTGAACTTGTGACCCTTCTACCTCAGCCTCCTGGGTAGCTGAAATGACAGATGTGTTTGCCACTGCACCCAGCATAAAGAGAATTTTTAAAACTTGAGTTGAAGAGTTGGAATTTGAACCCTGGAAGCCAGTCATAATCATTACAATACTATGGTCTTTTTCTTCTGTGTTGTGGGATTAGGTTCAACCTAATTAAATGTGGTTATTTAAATATGGTTATTTAAAATTTAAACATGATATTTTAGTAAGGAAAACTAGAGATAGTTACTATGTGAACATCTCAGACAGTAATATGGGGATTGGTAAAAACATAAAATGTCAGTCAATATTTTAACAAGTAAAATTATTAATTTTAGGAGAAATTCTGTATGTTTTGAGACCACAAACCACCTAAATACTATTAATTGATTAGTGAATTCATGGAAATAGTTTCACACACTTACTGTTTTAGTCAACTTTTTCACTGTTGTGACTGAAAGGCCAGACCAGAACAACTGTAGAGGAGGAAAGGTTTATTTAGGGGCTCCCGGCTTCAGAGGTCTCAGTCCATAAGTGTCTGGCTCCATTCCTTGGGGTTCAAGGTGAAGTAAGACATCAGGGAGGAAGAGTGTGGCAGAGGGAACCAGCTCACATGATGATCAAGAAGTAGAGAGACAGAGAGAGATTCCACTTTACAGATTCAAAATATATACCCCATTGCAATGCCCCCAATGAACCGCTTTCTCCAGCCAAACCCCACCAGCCCTCAGTTACCACTCAGTTAATCTCATTAGGGATTAATTCACTGATTAGGTGAAGGTTATAATCCAATCACTTCTCCAAACCTTCTTGCATTTTCTCACAGGTGAGTTTTTGGAGGACATTACATCTAAACTATAACACTTCCATACATCAAATCATGGTAAAGAAGGGCATCATTTAGCTAGGGTCACCTATGTTAAATCAAAGATTGCAACAACAGTTACAAAATTTGGTAAGTGATTTGAAAGTTACTAGAATTTTTAATGAATCATATACATTATAATGTATAAATATAAATTAATATTTGATTTAATTAACATTATTACTGCTTTCTAGTAATTTATATTACAGAAACAAATTAGTACATAGATTATTAAAAAGTAGTTTTATATTGCTATATAATACAGTTTAGCTTACTTAGAAGACAACATGAAATACATTTTTAATCTTCAAATCTGTGTATTGATTTCTGTATTAGTGTAGGTCACTATCAATTGTAAAATGTTCTTCATAGCACCTTGGAAGTTCTTGAGAAAAAGAAATTGTAAAAACTTGATCTGTATTACGATTCACCTTTGGTTTTGATTTAGTTAATCTGGTCTTGGGATCCAGTGTTGGTATTTTTAAAAAGTACCCTAGGTGATACTAACGTGCTCAGGCTTGAAAATCACTGTTTCACAGCAGAGGTTGGCAAAGTTCCACAACTTCCTATTTCTGTAAATAAAGTTTTATTGGAATGTCATTATTCTCATTTGTTTGTGTTATCTATGTCTACTTCAGTGCTGCAAGAGTTTAAGATATTTTCTGTCTGGACTTGATAGACCAAGTTTGCCAGTTCTTTCTGTATAGCAATGACAATGCATGAACTAGTATTATATTCACATTCTCAGATCTCCAATAAGATTTTGATGAAAAAATCATGCTGCAGAAATATAAAATTCCAAAACATGCAACACATCCATACAGGTAATGATTTATGTAGCAAATGTTAACACACACACACATACACATACTGAACTGACAAACACAACATTCAGGATAGTAGTTATGATTAGGGAAGAGGAAGGAAAATAAGATGGGGAAGAAGTAGAGAGAAAGGTGAGTTTAAACAGAAAGGGAAAATAGTAATTAGAGCTGAAGGACAGTTACCTACAGGCTTGCTATGTCATTCTCCAAGCTGCTTTGATTGCATAGTTGAAAAATTAAGTATCATTGGCACTGTAAAAATTCTACCTTTAGTTCATTATAACAAAATACTTTCAAGTACATTAACCTTTTGGATTCTCACAATAATTCAGTGAAACAGGATTTTGTGTTCCACATTTGCTCACAACTGAATCCCTAACTACCAATTCAGTGCTTGGCAAGTATATGATCAATAAATATTTGCAGAATGAACAAACTAATGAATAGTGAATGCATTTGCTACTTGCAGGAGCCCAGTCAGGTAAAGTGGCTTATTCAAAATGAAACTATTCACTTATGTAAGAGCTAGCATGTGAATGCAGGTTACCGATAAGTAGTCTAGTGTCATTTATAATATTTCAAGTTAACCTCTTCTCTCCTCCTTCCCTATGATCTGTTATTCATTTAACTAAAGTCTTTGATGGAAATCATTAACAAGGAGAAAGGAATTAACTATTGTCTAGCATTTTTGTAATTATCAGAAATAATCTTGAAAATACCAAATTAATGCTTTTCTATTTTTTATTGTTGTTGTTTGGTATATTTGAGAATGGACATATTGTTTAATTGTTTCCTATGAGACAGACATGTTTTATGTATCAAAAATCTGGGAAGAAGGGCTAGGCTTACTGGCTAAATAGGATGGCTGACTAGAAGGTGGAATGATTTGGTAATCTATCCCAATATTAACATTTCTAGCATAATTACCTAATGTAATTATGCTTATCTAGTCACTGATTGAATAGATGCTAGTGAGCCTCTTTTTCATGTCACTGTTCTAGCACTCTTTTTCTTCTAATGTCTTGACCTTGATGATTGTGGATAAGGTGATAACACCCTCATTCTTCCCATCAATACAACCCACCATGAACAAAAAGACACTGCATAGCCCTTCAGGATCCTAAAGTAGTTTCACATGATACATTTAATTTTTATTTCTCAAGGAGCTAAGTTAGATTTGTGGATGAGAAAGCTGAAGTGAAGAGAGGTGCCATCCCAGTTAAAACCGACATATGGCAATGTTTAGATTTAGGACCAAATCTTATTCCAAATTATATATTATGTAATAGCTCTGGGGGCTAACTTCAAACTGGACATGAGAAATTGAAGAGCAAGTCTGAACTAGTGCTAGTGTTCTTCCTGATTGGGTTGATTTGGGTTAACTGGAGTGGTTATTTTTTGTTCACTATGTCGAGTGAGCTCCAAAATTATGTTGGGGCCAAGGCTGGATTTCCAGATGAAGTACAATGTCTGTCACGTAGCAGCACTGCACACACTTCCAGTTGAATGACAGTGGACTTTTTTCCAATCATGGACCTGTGGTACATTAGGTCTTTGCTGCTAGGCCTGGCTCCAAACCAAATGGCTCAGTGATTTATGGGAACTTCTGCCCATGTTTGCCAGTTTATCTACTTTTCTTTGCCATATAAGACCTCATTTTTGTAGGATACATACAAATGCAACATAAATTTTTTTTTTTACTCTTTCTTTCTTTTTTGGTATCTTCAATTGAACTCAGAAGCACTCAACCACTGAGACACATTCCCAGTCCTATTTTGTATTTTATTTAGAAACAGAGTCTCACTGAGTTGCTTAGGACCTCGCTAAATTGCTGAGGTTAGCTTTGAACTCATGATCCTGTCTCAGCCTCGTGAGCTGCTAGGATTACAGGTGTGTGCCACCTAGCCCTGCTCATTTTTCTAAAGACATAATAGGAAAGTTATTCAAAAATAGGATACGACATGAACACATGCATTCATGGAGCTACAAAACAATAAGTATTACAATATTAATATTCTAAATGAAATAATGGATAAAAATATATATTCAATTGGAAAGTCAGAGTCTGTTTAGGTTTTTATCAATAAGGAAGAATGCTGGACCTTTCCATGCTTTTTAAAATTTTTTTCAGAGCATGGGAACCATGTTGAGTACCTGACAGCTAACAGAACAAAAGATGCAGCATTTTTTCCTAAAGTCAAATTATCGGTTGACTTCTGTTTTTTATTTCTTAGAATTTCTAATTGGTATGAATAGTATTTCTTGTAACTGAATTAAAAAAATTTTAGGATTACCCAACCAAATACCTTATTTCATAGATAAGGAAATGAACATCAGAAGAAGTTGAAATGTAGAGATAGGACTAAATACAAAAGTCCAGATTAATAATGTTAACCTTGACTTCCCTGAATAGTTTAGTTGCTAATGTTTATGGAAATTTGTTTCAAAGTGTTGAATCAGTCTAGTTCTTTTGAAGTTCCTAAAACAAGCATTTATTTTAATACTTTTAGATATCTATAGTATTTTAAGTGGATTTCATGCTTCCAGTTTTTATTCCATCTTGTTTGTTTCCCTTTTTCCTGTGAATTTATTTACTACTTGGGAAGTGCCCTAAATTATCTTAAAATGTAAAAAATATATTATCTTTATAAAATAATATTATCTTATATCAGAAAAACATACTCTAGGAGGAAGAGTTAAGCTCAGGGAGTTCATTGGAGCATCTGTGGGGCATGTTCTCCGGATCAACACCTCTAGAGGGAAGGAGTTGAGCTACTCGGCAGGCCAGGACTTTATGGTCCTACAGCTACCACTGGATGCAGGCAGGTCCTGGGGAAGGGGCGCGAGACTTTGGGTGAGATTACTCTCTTTGGTTAAAGACCGTTCCTGGAGTGAGTCTCTAATCTAGGAATTGTCAGCTGCCCATATTCTGAGAAGTCAGGAGATTTGAGTGCCCTAAGCCTGAAGTGGGATCATGTGGCACCCCTCTGGGTCCACTATGAATGTATATAATGTCTAAATAAGACATACGGAATAAAACAAACACTCATTGTAGTAGAAGGAATAATGCCCCCACCCCAAGATGTACATGTCCCAATTCCTGGAACCCCATGGCTTTCTTACCTTACATAGCAAAAGGGATGGCATACATGTGATTCAATAAGATCTTGAGATGGGGAGATTATTATGGATTATGGGGTGAGAATAAGGGAAAGAAATGTGATTATGGAATCAGAGGTTGGACTGCTGGGTCCCTAAGCCAAGAAGCATGGCAGCCTCTAGACATTGGGAGAGGCCAGGAATGGATTCTCCCCTGGAACCTCCAGAAGGTTCTGCTAACACTTTTATTTTTGCTCCAAAAGGCCCATTTCAGTTGTCTCATCTTCAGAACTGCAAGTTAATATATTAATGCTGGTTTAAGATGCTAAACTTGTGTTAATTTGTTATAGTAATGCCCTCTTTGATCACATTTCCTCTCCTTCCCACCAAGGGGAAGTAGAATTCTAAATATTGGTTTTGTCATTTCCTCATTTTTTCATTATAGTTTGATTCTTTCTCCTTCCCCCCTTCTCCTTTTTTCCTTCTTTCTTTCTGTGGTAACTGGGGAATTGAACGTGGGGGTGGTCTACCACTGAGCTACATCCTCTTTTTAGAGCTAGTCTTACTACATCACCCATGCTAGTCTTAAATTTGCCATTCTCCTGCCTCAGGTTCCAGAATTGCTGGGATTATAGGTATATTGTTGAATTCTACATGACTTTGTAATCTTCTGAAACTGCTTTGTGGCTTAACATTGTTTTATTTGGTTGTGCCTGGGGATTGAACCAAGGGCCTTGTGCATGTTAGGCAAGTATTTTACCAACTGAGCTATGTCCTCATCACTGCTTGATGTTGTGTTTTTAAGAGTCATAAATGTGATTGTGTAAAGTTGTGACTTGCTCATTTTTGCTGCTGTTGGTATTCTAGTTTTGTGAGTATTCAGCAATCTGATTGTCTTCCTGTGGACATTATTCTGCCTTGTAACTGAGGTAATCTGGCACAATTTCAGCAGATTTTCTTCTGAAAGAATGAGGAAAAGGTATGAGGAAAACTTCAAAGAGTTGAGTGTAGTATCACAATATTTCCTTTTCTATTCACTTTACCTTTTCTAGAAAATAAATGTCTTTCTCATTTTTAAGAGCTGCAAGGCAGGAATTGTGATGGTAATGTATGTTTTATGTTGTACAATACTTTTGTACGATGTGTTGCTGATGCTAGATAATTGAATATCAATAGCAACACATTTTATGTGCTACCCCTATGGAGAGTTCAGGATCTTTTGGTGGCAAATAACAGAAACTCAACTCACAGCACTTTGACAGGAAACATGTTTTTTTTTTTTTTTTTTTTTTTTTTGTCTTGGACTTACCCATATGGGAATTTCCATGGAAAGGGAGCTGGGGCTGTCAGGTACAGCTTAGGTTTCCTGTCTCTCTGCCTGACCTCACACTCAGAAAGAGAAGACTATGGTGGAAATGTGATTATTGTTGGCTCCAAATCTACTTCATCTTACAAATCATTTTTCTGGAAAAAGAGAATATCTCACTTCTTCTTAGTGCCCATGTACAGAATGTGTGATGGTCAAGAGACATTTTTGATTATTTATTTATTTATTTATTTATTTATTTATTTTTGAATTGTGACAGTCCTACCTGCTTCACATGACCTGGAAATTTTCATAAGGAATATGAAAATTCCTCATGAGGAATATGCTGTGAAAATTCCTATGATAAAATTTATTTTACTTTCAATTCAGTGCTTCTCTAACTGACAAGATCTGCCTCTGTATGAGTGCGTGTGTGTGCTCGTGCGCATGTGTGAGTGCGTGCATGTGTGTGTGTTGGATTTATGTAAGCACAACCTTTCAGAGTATATCCATCCCCTTCAATATTGGCCGGTCTCTAATTATAACAGAATTTAGGAAAATATTTTTTAGTCGTACCATAAGATATTCTATTTCCAGTTTGCCTTACTTTCTAGACTTTATCATTCCATTGACTATGCAAGCTGACTTTAATCACAACTTCCGTGTAACAGATTAATGTTATTGTAACATGAACTCACCAAGCCCCACTAGCTACTAATTTTCTTATAATCAATAATAATGTAGTTGCTTCAAATAAAATTTTGCATCACTGTTTGCCTGAATATACTTATGATGCCCTATGCTCAGCAGTTCATAAAATACTCGACCCCTACCGATAGAAATCCTCTTGACAAGTAGCTTTTTTGGTAAGATATATATATATATATCTGTGTATTTTTGGTAAGACATTATATACACACAGATATTATATATTTTACCAAAGATACACAAACACACATAGTGTGTATATATACATGTGTATGTATGTAGATATGTGTATATTCTGTGTGTATGTATAATATGTTACACACACACACACACACACACACACACACACACACATTTTTGCATTCCTCTCTTCTTTCCCTTAGCACATGTAATATTCCCAAACAAGTAACTGCTTTCATAGATTTTACTTCCATGTCCAAGTAAAGGAATAGCTCTAATTTATTTTATTTAAATTATAAAAATTATGTTGTGAGATTGATTTTATCATTTCTTCACAGTCTCACTTCAAGTTAGGATTAGTAGCAAGGCTATGATTTAGTACTTGTCAAGTTTCTTCTTGAACACATTTTATTTCCAATTGTAGGTTCTCATATGTATTAGGACTTCCCCAAGTTAGATACTTTAGAAGCAAATTAAGCAGGTTTATTTTAAGCCATGAAAATATTTGCTCAAGAAAAGTGGATAAAATGAGAAGAAAAATCAATAGTATTATGTGTATAAATAACCAACTAGGAAGTTTCAAAGGTAGAGACAATTAAACCCCATATGGGACATTACTAAAATTTTATGAAGAGGTAGTATAGGTAAGAAGACTACATTGCTCAACACAGGTTGGACACTATTTAACTACCTAGGGAGAGAGAGTGAAGCAAGTCACTGAGGGCCAAAGGAATATCATGCAACATGAAAGGAAGCTCAGGGAAAAACTTTAATATGGGCAAGTCATTCATTTACTTAGTGTTAACTGTGTAGGTTATGTAGGTGATGGGTGAATGAGTTGTCCCTGAGCTCAAGGAGCTTATCGCGGGCTGGCGTTGTTGCTCGGTAGTAGAGTGCTTGCCTACTGGGTTCGATCCTTAGTGCCATGTAAAAGATAAATAAATAAAATAAAAGTATTGTGTTCATCTACATCTTAAAAAAAAAAAGCAGCAGCAGCTTATGCACGGGAGACTGGAGAATGGTTCTCAGATACTCTTGGGCAACTTAGGGTTTTTCTCCTTTTTATTGCCCATAGTTTTCAGAATAGTTAGCATGCACTGGACATGCAATGTCTGAAACAGGGACGAACTACCCGAAATAGCCCAGGCTCTTTCTATTCCTCCAAGAGCGGTCTGCCTACAATACTTTATCCCAGGGATTCACCTAGTATAAAACCCAGAGTGAAGTGCTTTCAGGATTCCTTTGCCACAGTGCAGCATGGGGCATGTGAAGATGAAATTCTGTCTACCCTGAGTAGCTTTCCTGATCCTTCTGGGACTGGTTTATTATTAATCTTAGGATTCTGTAGTCCCTTGCTGCTTATCTGCAAGTAATAAACCTATTTCATTATGAATTGCTGTGCATCCATGTTCTATCTCACTGGATTGTGGTGAGTAATAGAGTGTGGTTCAAGATGCAGCAAGCTAAAATGTTTGGACTCTTATTCCTGGTGGTTGTCAGAGTTGATGGTCGTTGCTATTTTTCCATCTAATGGTGCCCTCCTTGGGGCTGGTAATTAGTGAACCTGTTTCACAGAGACTGTTGAGGAAGTTATACTCCAGACCTGTATGTATAGCTGCCTGTTGACATCTCAGTTTGGATATTTCAGTCTCAACACATCCAAAACTGAACACATGTTCTTGTCCCTTACGATTATCTTTTTCTTTGGTGGCAGTAGGTGGTTCCAATTGTTTGTAAGCATAGAAGTCATAGAAGCCAATCCTCCTCTGATCATGTCCTCTTCTAAAAAATGTAAACACATAATATAGACTCTACCATTAATACAATCCTATCAGTACCTTAAATCTGGAATAAGTATGGAGGGATGGTTAGAAGTAATATGCAGTGATACTGGCATCAACCAGCAGTAGTACCAGCAATGCCAATGGCATCAACCTGTGGTAGCAGTATTATCCTTCGGAGGCTGGGCTCACTTATCAGACTTTTGCTAACAGAAATAAATTGTAGCAGTTATTGTTTCTTGTGCTTCTGGAATGGCCTTGGTTTTTGTCTTTTTTCAAGTCTGGTCATATAATCTTACATCCTGCTATTCTCTGAATGTTTATGACCTCCCTAAATTCATTTTTTGAAAGCTTCCCTCCAATTTGATGGTTTGAGATGGTGGAGTTTGGGCAGGTAATTTAGACATGACAGTGCAGCTCTCAAAAATGGAATTAGTGCTTCAGAAAAGACCCACCCCAGTAAACTCTCTTACCCTCCCCCAACATATGAGGGCACAGTGAGAAGATAACCATGACAGGAAGTGAGCCATCATCAGACACAGAATCCGTCAGCTCCTTGATCTTGGACTTTCCAATCTCCAGAACTGTGAGAAAATGGATTTTACAAATGTTATTTGTGAGCTACCTGGTCCATATTTTGTTATAGCAGCCTGAACAGACTAAGACACTCCATTCTGTGAATTCCCAAAATCTTTCTCTTTATTTTTATTGTTTATTTTTTTTTGCAGTAAACATTCTTACCATTTTACAGATTTTAAACTGTAGAATTCAGTATAGTTGTCTATAGACACAATACTGTATGGTAGAACTCTAGAACTTATTCATCTTGTAGAACCGAAATTGTGATTAGCAACTTCCATTATCCATGCCCCCATTTCCCTGCCCCCAGCTCCTGGCAACCATCATTCTATACCTCTATGAGTTCCATTATTTTCATTATATTAGTGGGATCACTCAGTATTTGTCCTATTGGACCAGATTATTTTACTTAGTGTTCTCAATGTTCATGTCTCATGTTGCATATTGAAAAAAGTCCTTATATTTTAAAGTTGAATGATATCCCATTGTATGAATAGAAAACATTTTTTAATCCATTCATTCATCCATGGATGTATAGGTTATTTTTACATCTTGGGTATTGTGAATGATGTCACCATGACTATGAGAGTGCTAATATCTCCTCAAAATCCTAATTTTATTTGAATAAATGCCTAGGTCTGTGATTACTGGATTATGGAGTAATTTTATTTTTAACTTTTTGAGGAACTGTCAGACTGTTTTCCACAGCAAATATACCCTTTTCCCTTCTAACAGCATACAATTATTCCAATTTCTGCACATTCTTGCCAACTTTTTTTGTCTTTTTATGTTTTTGATAATAGCCATTCTAACAGGTGTAAAGTGATGTCATTGTTGTTTTTATTTACACTTCCCTGATTAATGATGATTAATGATGTTGAATATCTTTTCATTTTTCTGTTGGCCATTTGTATGAACCTCTTTGGAGGTGCACTGTCTATGCAAGTACTTTACTTTTCAGTCAGGTTATTAGAATTTGTTTTGTTTTGTTTGATATTAAGTTATAGAAGTTCCTTATATATTTTGGAAATTAAGTCCTTATCAGATACATGGTTTGAAAACATTTTCATTCCATAGGTTGTTTTTACTCTCTTGTTTCCTTTGCAGTGTAGTAGGTTTTTAGTTTTATGTAATTCCACTTGCCCATTTTTGACCTTGGTTTTGGTAATCATATCTATGAAATTATTGCCAAGGTTAATGTAATGAAGATTTTCCCCTATGTTTTCTAGAAGCTTTATAGTTTCTGGTCTTATATTTAAGTCTTAACTCATCATGAGTTAATTATTGTACATCATGTAAGATAAGGATCCAACTTTATACTTTTGTTTGTGGCTATCCAGTTTACCCAACACCACTTGTTGAAGAGACCATTCTTTCCTGATGGTGTTTTCTTGGCTCTTATGTTGAAGATCAGAATTTATTTCTGGGCTCTTTAGTTTGTTCCATTGGTTATATTTCTGAGTTTATAACAGTACCATACTGTTTAAATTATTGTACTTTGTAATATATTTTGCAGTCAATTTTGATGCCTCCAGATTTGTTCTTTTAAAGACTATTTTAGCTATTTAGGATATTTTGTGGTCCCATGTGTATTTAAGAATTAAAATTTTTTTTGTTAAAAAATGCATTGAGATTTCAAAAGGGATTACATAAAATTTAAATATTGGTTTGGGTGGTATGAACATTTTAACAATATTGTCTTTCATGAACATGGGATGCCTTTCAATTTGTTTATATCTTCTTTAATTTCTTTCATCAATATTTTGTCATTTTCAGTGTATAATTCTTTTAATTCCTCAATTAAGTTCACTCCTATTTTATTACTTTTGATGCTATTGTAAAGGGGATTCTTTTTCCCTAGTGGTAATTTTTCTTCAGAAAATACAGGTATCCCATATCACATCATCTTAACCCATCTTCGATGTCAGCTTCAGGCAAGGTGAGCATTTCTTTGCTAGTACGTATTCTCTTTATGACATTCTTCAAGGAGGAGTCACTTGTTTCATAATTTTCTATCACAAGACCTTTTCTGATGTTGCTAGAACCTATTTGCTCACACACAGAATGACCTAAAAGTGTGGGGTTATTGCCTCTAGGGGAAACCCTCAATCAAAGGGGTAAGATAGCAGATTAATATTTCTCCCTCCTGACATTCAGGCAGATATTTCTGAGAGTAATTCTTCCACAAACTTTTCAGAAGTTCCTGGTGCAAACATTTCCACAAAGAAGACTTAGTAGTACGCCTTTATTCTTGTTTTTTTGTGGGGAGGAGATGGTGGTTCTGGGCATTGCACTCAAGATCCAGGGCCTCATTCATACTAAGCTTTTTAATCTTCTCCATCACATTTTGCACCCTCTTATCAATCCTGCTTTATAGTATCAACTCCAAAATAAATTTACACAATTAATCTCAGGTTATGCTTTCAGGGAAACCTAAACTAACACAGATAGCTAAAACCAGTTTGTTTTTTGCAACCAAATACACTGATACACTTCACACCTGTTTTCCAGTGGTTCATTTCTTGATAAATGATACCACTTCTTACTGCCTAAGAGAACTTAGGCAAGAAACGAAACTATTCTGGGCTTCAATTTTGCAACATATAAAATGGGGATAATAAAAGAAAAAAACATGAGGTACTATTATGAGGGTTAAATGGGTTAATGCATGTAAAACATATAAGATAGCTTTAATGCCACATAGCATTACTGTGTAAGTGTTGGCTTTTAATATTATTAGTCAATTGCTCAGATTAGGTGCCACTTTTTCAGGAAAGGCTTCCCTAACTTCCCCAAGTCAAATATTTTGATTCTAGACATCCCCTCCTTTTTTTTTCATAGTACTAGTCACATTGTTTTAGGTTTATTTATGCAACTTTCCTCCCTAAACTTAGTTATCGACTATACAGGTGTTCATTTTATTCTTTAAAAGAATGGTTCACTATCAAAATTTTTGCACATTTTATTGGTATATAATTGATATATTATAAACTGTTCAGGTTTGAAGCAACTTTTTAAGATTTGACATATGTACACATCTGTAAAAATATTAGCCCTGAAGCCTATCAGAGTTTATGTAACTATTTCCTATAGATCTCAAAGCCACTGGAAATATTTTTCTTGTTGGAGTATTGCTTTCAGTAGAATTTTTGGGAAGTTCTGTGCATGGTAAATATTGTGATGGCATACATGTCAGTGTGTTTTTATTTCAGTCACATACTTAGATTATAGTTTAATTTTATGTGAAATTCTAGATTTAAAGTTCTTCCAATTATTTGAAAGGATTACTTCATGTTATTCTTGCCTGCCAGTTTTATTCTTATATCTTATATTATTTAACTAATGCATTTTTTCAAAGTATAGAATCAATGAAGACAGAGGTCATGTTGTTTTTGCTCATGATCATATCAGAGTATCTAGCATAGTGCCTAATAATGTTCATTAAATGTTGGTTGAATGAGGTTTAAAAAAAGGCAAGACTAGAAACATAAGTGAGATAATGTTTTGGATGGTCTTGACTGTTGATGGGAAGAATTTGTACTCAATTTGGTAAGCAATAGAGTTATGGAAAAGTTTTAAAATAATATAGAGATATAATTAGAATAGTATTTTAGGAATCTACTCTGATAGCAGTATCAGGATGACAGCAGTGTTAGAGAACAGCTGTGCTGGAGATATTGGAATAGGGAAACCAATTACAGGGCCACAGCAACAAGGTAGGCTAGAGAATGAAGGTCTAAACTCAGATGCTAGGGGTGGGGATTGAAAGTGAAGACATATGTGAAGCAGGATAGAACTTGACAAGGGTACTGAGTCAGTCTACAATGAATTCTAAATTTCAGGTCTAGATGACTGGAAGATGATGTGCCATGAACAGAAATAGTGGATTTCAGACAAGCAGGCAGATGGTCTGGATGAGGCATATGTTCTGAGTTAGGTTTTAAATGGCTTTAGTTTAAGGTGCTTTGGGGATATTCATAATAGGATAACTAGAGAAAAACTGAAAATGTGGCTGTAGAGCTCAGGACACAGGTCAACACTAGAGATATTGTCTCAAATAGACTAGTTAACTGTGGCCATGGCTATCTAGCCCACTGCCCACTTGTGGTTGGCTCACAAGTGAAGACTGATTTTTGTATTTTGAATGATGGAGAGAAAAAGAATGTTTCCTGATCCATTAAAATTAAATGAAATTTAAATTTCAGTGTTCACAAATAATTTTATTAGAGCAAAGCAATGACCATTCATTCCACATTGGCTGCTTTTATACTGTAACAGAAAAATCAAGAAGTTGCATTAAAGACATGTGCAAAGTCTACAAAGCCTAGAATATTTACTATCAGCCCTTTATAGAATGTACATCATTGCTGAGTTGTCAACTGTTGTCATTCTTTGGTAAGGCAATTTTGCCAGAAGGGAAGACAAAAAGTGTTATAGCTACATTAAAATAACAAAGCAACAGATTTTTTCCTTCTTGTCCAAGTTCAAGTATTTAGATAAGGCAATGATATGAATTTCTTAAAATGTTTAAAAATTTTTTAATTAAAAGAACTATTCAAGTATTTCAGGCAAAATCAAATGTATTTACCTTATGAATGGAGAATAAAATATAATACAAATTGGAATAGATCATTAGGTCATACAAGCAAAATCGTACACAAAGCAAGCTGACATAAGATGTAGAGAGTGAGAAATTAGATGCTGTATTCAGCCATAGGGAGGAGCTGTGTCATAACTCAGACACATCTGGTTACAGGCCCAGGTCTCATCTTCTGAGGCACAGAGATTCAACTGTGTTATCCAGAAGTTGACTTTTGAACAGAACTCTTCCCAATAAGAAAAGTCACTTGGTTTATCAAAAGTTGCTTAGTATATATGAAGAGTAAGTAAGTTAGGTTGTGGATAGTTGTCGTTAAACTAGGATAACTTTGGGCTAGAGATGTAGCTCAGGGGTGATGTGCATGTGGCTTTGGGCTCCATGCCCAGTATAGCAAAACAAACAGAAACAAATTAAAAAAAAAAACCCAAATTCAACTAGAAAGCTTGCTAAGAATAAAGAAAATAAATATTGACAAACATTGCTCACTGGTTCTCTTGTTTCATATCCCATATTGATCATTATTGTTTAGTTATATAGCATTTCACTATTGTAGATAGTAATAAGAATTTTTCTGAAAGTTCTTATTTACTCTTTTTGATAAAATTAAGGAGTAACTATGCTCTTTTAAATTGAGTTAGGAGAACACCCCAATATTATCAGTAACATTTAAAGAATTAACTCAGAAATTATTTACTCCCCATCCTAGTTCATTTTTCTTAGGTATTGTATTATCCTATTTTTAGCTTTCAGAGGGTAATATTATACATATATCAACATTTGTATAAATATATATTGTTGCATATTTGTACACACACACAATACAACAATATAATTTGTCCAATGTCATAAGTATTATATTGTGATGATTCTTTAACCACTTTTGCTCAAAGGTGATAGTTTGTTTTCCTAGCATGGTCAGTGACAAAGGTAAGGAATGTCACATAAAAATACACAATTTTATATGGTATGAGGCATATGGATTTTTTTTTCAGTGTTCTGAGTATATTACTTTTTGTGGTAATTTTCTAGCATGTATTTTCTGGTGTGACAAAAGATGAGAACTGGGTTGACATAAATGGTATTCTTTGCTTTTCAAACATATTGAGGGACAAATGAAAAACAACATGACAACATGAAAAAGTCCAGGAAGTTATTGGAGACATAAAACTAGACCATGGATAAGGTGAGGCCTAAACACCCTAGAAGTGAGAGTGAGGGCAGAGCAGAAAATTAGGCTAATAAGAGAACTTGTGGAAACACAAAAGAAGTTGTGTGGTGTAAAGGGAATTGTATTAGTCAACTTTTTGTTACTAGAATGAAATAAATTGAACCAGATAATATATAAAGAGAAAAGGTTTATTTAGTTTACATTTTTGTAGGTTCAAGGGCACGGTGCTAGCATTGGCAACATTCTTGGCTGTGTAATATCATGGTGGATAGCAATGGTGGGAGTGAGTATAGGAGCAGGCAAGAGACAACATTTCAAACTAGGAGCACAGGGGACTAGGAGCACAGAACTACCTTCTGGAGGACAGATCCTCAATGACCCAAAGACCTCCCACTAGGACCCACCTCCAAAAGATTCCCCAGAACTTCCTAATAGTGCCATCCTGGGGACCAAAACTTTAATCAGAATGGACCTCAGGAGAACACTTAGACCATACCCAAAACATAGCAAGAATTTACATAAAATATCTGTCATCAGGCTTGGCACACATTGTACACCTTAAATATGGAAAATGCTAAGAATGAATCAGAAATTGAAAAAACACTGGAATTATGCAAAGAAAAGGTCAATGAAAGAGACTTTAAAAAGCAAGAGAATCTTTTTTATTAAGGACAGGGAATATATATAACATTCCTTCATCATTTGAATTCTTTTTTTTTAAATTGGATTGAAATCTACAGAAGTATCTACAATAGCTGGCAATGAAAAAGATAATAATAAAATGGTGGCAATAAATGTTCATTTGATAAGAAAATTAACTTCTATACACCGAGGGAAGCTAACAATATTTGTAAACAAGAAGACTGCTCAATGGTAGAGGTCATGGGATTGAAGTGCAATAATCACAGCTTGTCAGTTAATTCTTAGGACATGTCATTCACCATTGTTTCCAATATATTTTGCTTTCAGAGGTGAAATTCTTTACTTTGTAAATTCAGTTTGTCATAGACCATTCCATTTGAGAATCAACATTAATTTAAAGTAATCTCTGGAATATGAAGCCTAATACCTAAAGTGTTCTGATCTTGAGGGAATTGTTATAAACATTTTTATTCTGAAAATTGCTACACATATGCAAATTTAGAAAAGAATGTAATAAATTTCTATCTGTCCCTCACTCAGATTTATCAATTATCCATACTTTGCTCATCTTATTTCATTCATCTTCTAAGACACTCCACACCACAAAAATTGTTGCTCCCTTTCTAACAAGACAAATCCAGATAATCTAAAGAAATCATAACTCTTATTGAGGCATTAGAGAACTGAAAATGCAAAGCAATGAATGAAATAAATTCTAAAGGACAGCAAGTCCCTTCAAAGAGAAATGGCACCTACAATCTGTTCCATGTTTGACAGAGCACAGAAGGGGTTACAGCTCTAAGAAGAGGAAGAAGAAAATAGCTAAAATTTTAACAAGTTCTTAAAGGCTGAATGTGGATTAGCATGATAGTTTGGGATCCTTGGGAGTGCTAGACACAAATGCAGTACTCACTTGTTTGTCAATGATTTTCTATTGAGCTCCACTGAATGTTCACAAGAAAGATTGGGTTCAGACCAGGCGTTCTGAGAGTACACCCCTTGGTGGCATACAAAGAAAATCTGTCCACTTTCTAGACTTTTCTTACATGCAAAGCAGAATCTGTAAACCTCTGGAGGAGTTAGAAAAGTATTCTGCCCCCAATCAAAGATCTACTGCCTCAGTGGAAAGATTCAAAGCAAAATTCGTCTGCTGCTGGAAGAGAGGAGGAAGTCCTCTTACCCTCGGCCCAGGCAAAGATACAATGCTACTGCATGATGGGTAGAAGCAAAAGTCATCTGCCTGAGAGAGGAATGGAAATTCCCCATGCTTCTTGCATTGAGTAATTAGAAGAGCAATGCTGCTAGAGAGAGTAGAAAACTCTCCTGCCCAAGACTCCCAAGATTTTGATTCCTGAAATGTGGTGGGACAGAAACAACTGAGAAAACCTGCCTAAGGCTGAAAATGGAAGAGGAAAAAAGAGAACCCTCTCCATCCCACCCTAATCTACCTACCTAGTAACAAGCAATGGCAGTCTACTGCTAGGGGATGGAAAACAAATAGCAAAGTGGTAGATTTAAGTCCAATTCTAAAATAACTATGTTAAATATAAATGAATTAGATATCCCATTTGGAAGACAAACATTGACAAACTGGATGCAAAAATGATAAAAGTATGTGAAGCCCACTTCAAATTTGAATATATAGACCTGTTAAGAGAAAAATGCTAACATAAAGAGAAACCATGCATTAGTTAATTAAAAGTAAGCTTTTACTAACCATACTCACAGCAGAGAAAGTAGACTTTAGTACAAGAACTACTGCCATGGATAAATGAGAGAGATATAGAAGGGCTTAGGCAGCCAGGGCAAGATGGCCAGGAAGGTCAGGGGCAGAACCAGAACAAAGGAGCATGAGGAGGGTCAACTTCCTGCTTGACTAAAGTGCTTGTGGACACAAGCAGGGGCCCCAATCAGAGAGACACTTCCTTACTCCTAAGCAGGGGATCCAAAAGAAAAACAAAACAGATGATTGAACAGAGTCGGCACTAAACAATAATAGTGAGGAGCATGTAGACAGGGGTGGAGATAAGGAAAAGAGGAATTTCCAGAGACCATAAAGAGAATAGGCCAAAACTCCCACACTGGATTTCCAGCAATGGGGTCCCTTCTCTTCAGAGAAGTCTATCTCTATATCTGTGTTGCCTTTGCAATAAAACTATTTCTTGCTTGCCATCTCTGTATCCTGTTCTTCAATTCCTTGCTGAATGGAGACAACAAACCCAGCACCCCTAGACTAACATACAGAGAAACATAATAAAAGGATCAATGAATAAAAGACATAACAATTCTAAATGTATACACATTTCACAACAGAATTTGAAAATACTGAAGCAAAAACTGATAGAACTGAAAGGAGAAATAGACAAATACACAGATATAATTGGAATTGGAATTTCAACATTCCTATTTAAGTAATTGATAAAAACAGTAGAACA
Organism: Sciurus carolinensis; assembly: GCF_902686445.1. Classification (NCBI taxonomy): domain Eukaryota; kingdom Metazoa; phylum Chordata; class Mammalia; order Rodentia; family Sciuridae; genus Sciurus; species Sciurus carolinensis. Next base: position 44,493,720 of record NC_062222.1, read on the forward strand.
AAAGTCAGAAAGAATCATTACAGATCTCACAGACATTGAACGTAAGAAAATATTGTGAACATTGCCAATGTATTTGTTATAGCCATGAAAAACTCCAGGAGGTATTTCTGACCAAAAACAAAAACAAAAACAAATCAAGTGAAATGAGGAAAGTGTCTCTACAATTTCATTTTTACAAAACCATGACATACCACCATATATGCATATATTAGTATATGTATGTAATGTTTATGTATGTTTAAACATGATGATATGAGCCTTCATCACAGGATCTGAGCTGAATAAATTGACTCCTATTCGTTGAGTTTCCCATTTCCTTTTTCTATGTTCTTATATAAGTGCACACTTGACGCACAAAACAAAACAACAAAAAGACCATCAACCAACTCCATCTAGTAACTTCAGATTAAACTATTGTTGTTGCTGCTTTTTAATTTATTGAGAACTTCAATAAAATCTGTCCACAAATTTTCTTTACTCAAGGTAAGATACTTGAGTAGCACTATAACTTAATTAAAAAACTTTACCACAAAGAAAACTTGTTTCAGATACTTCACCAATGAATTGCACCCAATATTTAAGAAAGAAATGTAACAATTCTCTCAAGTTCTTTTGGAAAATAGAAGAGGAATCAGCATTACTCTGATTTCAAGATTGGACAGACATTTTAAGAAAAGACAATCCAAGACCAATGTAACACATAAACATAGTTGCAAATATTTTCAGCAAAATATTTGCTAAACGAATCCAATATATAAAGAGGATAATACATTATGTCAAGTTAATAATCGATTGGTATAATGTACCAATTTAGTAGATTAAAAAAGGAGAAAATCATGATGCTATCAATAAATAAAGAAAAGAACATTCAAGAAATTTGACATACATGCATTTTAAAAATGTTGTGGCGTTTCAAGATGGCGGACTAGAGAGTGGCTGCATTTCATGTTGCTCCAGGACTTAGGATTCAAGAAGAGGAGATATTGAGAGACTTGGGACCAACTCAAAGCTACCGGGTGAGTCTCTCCTGCTGGGGAGGGGTCCTGGATGGGGTGGTAGTCCCGGAACACAGGGAACTTTGTGAAGTAGAGTTGCCCAACGAGACACCCCTCCCCCTGCTGGAGCAGTGAACTCGGACAACTGGGAGCATCATAGAGGAGGCCGCTCAGCACAGCGCTAGGACTCAGAGCAACCCACTGGGGCTCTGGGGGGCTACCCAGAGGAGGAGCTGCGCGGTGAGCTGTTTGGACTCAGAGCGACCGCTCCTGAACACCTGGGGGCTGCCCAGAGGAGGAGCATGGCGGGTCACTTGGACTCGGAGCGGCCGCACCAGAGCTCTGGGCTGCTGCCTAGAGGAGGAGGTGTGTGGCAAGCTGTTTGGACTCAGAGTGACCACTCTGAACACTGGGGGACTGCCCGGAGGAGGAGGAGGAGTGTGGCGGATCGCTTGGACTCGGAGTGACTGCACCAGGACTCCGGGCAGCTGCCCAGAGGAGGAGGCGCGTGGTGAGTTGTTTGGACTCAAAGCGACCGCTCCTGAACACCCAGGGGGCTTCCTGGAGGAGGAGAAGCACGGTGGATCACTTGGACTCGGAGTGACTGCACTAGGGCTATGGGCAGTTGTCGGGAGGAGGAGGTGCGCAGTGAGTTGCTTGGACTCCTAGCGACCACACCGGAACACCGGGTGGCTGCCCGGAGGAAGAGGAGTGCGGCGGGTCACTGGGACTCGGAGCGACTGTATGGGGCTCCAGGTGGCTGCTTAGAGGAGGGGCTACATAGCCAGGTGATTAGGTGCAGAGCAGGGTCCCAGGACCTAGGAGGCTTATTGGTGGAAGAGCTGCACAGAGACAAGCTGAGGGGCGGAGCAAAGGTTCCAGGACTGTGGGCAGATTCTCTGAGGAGAGGCAGCCTAAGGAGAATTGTCTGCAAAGGGTGAGGCTCCCAGGCCCAGCAGGTAGGTCCGGGCCCCTGGGAACTTTGCAGAGGAAGGCAGCCCAGCCCAGGTGGTAGTTGTGGATTGAGGGGAACCTCTAGGAGGGGAACTGACCAGCAAGACCTCCCCACCGGGTGAGTCTTCCCCGCTGGGTAAGGTTTTCCCACAAGGATGATAAAACCAGAGACACAGGCCCAAACAGGCCTTGCCTCAGCCCGCAGCCTAGTTCCCCTTTGGATGACCATTGGTCAACAAGTGGAGGCACCTTTGCCCACTAGCAGGGAATATACCCCACCTGAAGGCCACCACTCCTAGAGAGGCAGCTTCCTTGGGGAGCACCGCACTATCAACTTCCTCCAAGATTTCAGGCTACTGAAGGATAAGAGGGGATATACTAGAAATCTTCAGGGACATTATAAGTCAATAGAGGAAATCTGCAATATCTCAGCAGTCCACTAAGACCTGAACAATATGAGAAAACAAGGGAAGAAAATGCCCCAAACAAATCTAGATGTTACATCAATAAAATCCAATGACAGCATGGCAGAAGAAATGACAGAAAGGGAGTTCAGAATGTACATAATTAAAATGATCAGGGAAGCAACGATGAGATGAAAGAGCAAATGCAGGCACTAAATGATGAGATGAAAGAGCAAATGCAGGCATTGAATGATAGCACCAATTGACAGTTAAAAGAGCAAATACAGGAAGCAAAAGATCATTTCAATAAAGAGTTAGAGATATTGAAAAAAAAACCAAACAGAAATCCTTGAAATGAAGGAAACAATAAATCAAATTAAGAACTCCATAGAAAGCATATCCAATAGGTTAGAATACCTGGAAGACAGAACCTCAGACATTGAAGAAAAAATATTTAACCTTGAAAACAAAGCTAACAAACAGAGAAGATGGTAAGAAATCATGAACAGAATCTCAAAGAACTATGGGATATCATGAAAAGTCCAAATTTGAGAATTATTGGGATTGAGGAAGGCTTAGAGAAACAAACCAAAGGAATGAACAATCTATTCAATGAAATAATATCAGAAAATTTCCCAAATCTGAAGAATGAAATGGAAAATCAAGTTCAAGAGGCTTATAGGACTCCAAATACACAAAATTACAACAGATCCACACCAAGGCACATTATAATGAAAATACCTAACATACAAAATATAGACAGAATTTTAAAGGCTGTGAGAGAAAAGAACCAAATTACATTCAGGGGGAAACCAATACGGATATCAGCAGATTTTTCAATCCAGACCCTAAAAGCTAGAAGGGCCTAGAACAACATTTTTCAAGCCCTGAAAGAAAATGAATGCCAACCAAGAATCTTATACCCAGCAAAACTTACCTTCAAATTTGACGATGAAATAAAATCCTTCCATGATAAACAAAAGCTAAAAGAATTTACAAAAGAATGCCAGCATTACAGAACATTCTCAGCAAAATATTCCATGAGGAAGAGATGAAAAACAAAGAAACAAATCAGCAAAGGGAGGAATTATCCGAAAGGAATTGTCAAATAAAGGAGGAACAAGTCGTGTCAAAAAAAAAAATAAATAAATAAAATAAAATAAATGAGCCAAATAACCGGGAATACAAATCATATCTCAATAATAATCCTGAATGTTAATGGCCTGAACTCATCAATCAAAAGACACAGACTGGCAGATTGGATTAAAAAGAAAGATCCAACAATATGTTGCCTGCAAGAGACTCACCTCATAGAAAGAGATACCCATAGACTAAAGGTGAAAGGATGGGGAAAAATATACCATGCACATGGACTCAGCAAAAAAGCTGGAGTATCCATCCTCATTTCAGATAATGTGAACTTCAAGCCAAAATTAGTCAGAAGGGATAAAGAAGGACATTTCATTCTGCTTAAGGGAAGCATAAATCAGCAAGATATAACAATCATAAACATCTATGCCCCAAACAGTGGCTCATCCATGTATGTCAAACAAATCCTTCTCAATTTCAGAAACCAAATAGACCATAACACAATAATACTAGGTGATTTTAACATGCCTCTCTCACCACTGGACAGATCTTCCAAACCAAAATTGAACAAAGAAACCATAGATCTCAATAACACAATCAATAATTTAGACTTCACAGACATTTATAGAATATACCATCCAACCAAGAGCGAATACACTTTCTTCTCAGCAGCACATGGATCCTTCTCTAAAATAGACCATATATTATGCCACAAAGCTAATGTTAGCAAATACAAGAAGATAGAGACACTACCTTGTATTCTATCAGATCATAATGAATTGAAATTAGAAATAAACGAAAGAGTAAAAAACAGAAACTACTCCAACACCTGGAGATTAAACAATATGCTATTATATGATGAATGGATAACAGAAGATAGTAGGAAGGAAATTAAAAAATTCTTAGAGGTAAACGAGAACAAAGAAACATCATATCAAAATCTCTGGGACACTATGAAAGCAGTACTTAGAGGAAAATTTATTTCATGGAGTGCATTCAATAAAAGAAGTAAAACTCAACAAATAAACGACCTAACACTACAGCTCAAAGCCCGAGAAAAAGAAGAACAGACCAACACCAAAAGTAGTAGAAGACAGGAAATAGTTAAACTCAGAGCTGAAATCAACGAAATTGAAACAAAAGAAACAATACAAAAAATTGACAAAATAAATAGTTGGTTCTTCGAAAAAATAAACAAAATTGATAAACCTTTAGCCACACTAACAAAGAGAAGACAAGAGAAAACCCAAATCACTAAAATTCGGAATGAACAAGGAAATATCACAACAGACATGAGTGAAATACAAAACATAATTAGAAGCTATTTTGAAAATCTATACTCCAACAAAATAGAAAATTTCGAAGACATCAACAGGTTTCTAGAGACATATGAATTGCCTAAACTGAACGAGGAGGACATACACAATTTAAATAGACCAATTTCAAGTAATGAAATAGAAGAAGTCATCAAAAGCCTACCAACAAAGAAAAGTCCGGGACCAGATGGGTTCTCAGCCAAGTTCTACAAAACCTTTAAAGAAGAACTCATTCCAATACTCCTCAAAGTATTCCAGGAAATAGAAGAGGAGGGAACCCTCCCAAACTCATTCTATGAAGCCAATATTACCCTGATACCTAAACCAGACAGAGACACATCAAGGAAAGAAAATTTCAGACCCATATCCTTAATGAACATCGATGCAAAAATTCTCAACAAAATTTTAGCAAATCGCATACAAAAACATATTAAAAAGATAGTGCACCATGATCAAGTGGGTTTCATCCCAGGGATGCAAGGTTGGTTCAACATCAGGAAATCAAAAAATGTAATTCACCATATCAATAGACTTAAAGTCAAGAATCACATGATTATTTCAATAGATGCAGAAAAAGCATTTGATAACATACAGCATCCCTTCATGCTCAAAACACTAGAAAAAATTGGGATAGTGGGAACATTCCTTAACATTGTAAAGGCCATCTATGCTAAACCCATGGCTAATATCATTCTAAATGGTGAAAAACTGAAAGCATTCCCCCTAAAAACTGGAACAAGGCAGGGATGCCCTCTTTCACCACTTCTATTCAATATGGTCCTTGAAACTCTAGCCAGAGCAATTAGACAGACCAAAGAAATTAAAGGGATATGAACAGGAAAGGAAAAACTCAAACTATCCCTATTTGCTGATGATATGATTATATACTTAGAGGAACCAGGAAATTCCACCAGAAAACTTTTAGAACTCATAAGTGAATTCAGTAAAGTAGCGGGATATAAGATCAATGCACATAAATCTAATGCATTTTTATACATAAGTGATGAATCTTTGGAAAGAATAATTGGGAAAACTACCCCATTCACAATAGACTCGAAAGAAATAAAATACTTGGGAATCAATCTCACAAAAGAGGTGAAAGACCTCTACAATGAGAACTACAGAACACTAAAGGAAGAAATTAAAGAACACCTTAGAAGATGGAAAGATCTCCCATGTTTTTGGATAGGCAGAATTAATATTGTCAAAATGGCCATACTATCGAAAGTGCTATACAGATTCAATGCAATTCCAATTAAAATCCCAATGATGTACCTCACAGAAATAGAGCAAGCAATTATGAAATTCATCTGGAAGAATAAGAAACCCAGAATAGCTAAAGCAATCCTTAGCAGAAAGAGCAAAGCAGGGGATATCGCAATACCAGATCTTCAACTCTACTACAAAGCAATAGTAACAAAACGGCATGGTATTGGTGCCAAAATAGAAAGGTAGATCAATGGTACAGAATAGAGGACACGGACACAAACCCTAATAAATACAATTTTCTCATACTAGACAAAGTGACCAAAAATAGGCAATGGAGAAAAGATAGCCTCTTCAACAAATGGTGCTAGGAAAACTGGAAATCCATATGCAACAGAATGAAACTAAACCCCTATCTCTCACCGTGCACGAAACTAAACTCAAAATGGATTAAGGACCTCAGAATCAGACCAGAGACCCTGCAGATTATAGAAGAAAAAAGTAGGTCCAGAACTTCAACATGTCAGCTTCGGACCAGACTTCCTCAACAGGACTCCCATAGCACAAGAAATAAAAGCAAGAATCAACAACTGGGATAGATTCAAACTAAAAAGCTTTCTCTCAGCAAAGGAAACTATCAGCAACGTGAAGAAAGAGCCTACAGAGTAGGAGAATATCTTTCCCAATCATACTTCAGAGAGAGCGCTCATTTCCAGAATCTATAAAGAACTCAAAAAACTCTACACCAAGAATGCAAATAACCCAGTCGACAAATGGGCTAAGGAAATGAACAGACACTTCACAGAAGAAGATCTACAAGCAATCAACAAACATATGGAAAAATGTTCAACATCTCTAGTAAAAAGAGAAATGCAAATCAAAACCACCCTAAGATTCCATCTCACCCCAATTAGAATGGCGATTATCAAAAATACAAGCAACAACAGGTGTTGACAAGGATGTGGGGAGAAAGGTACATTCATACATTGCTGGTGGGGCTGCAAATTAGTGCAGCCACTCTGGAAAGCAGTGTGGAGATTCCTTAGAAAACTTGGAATGGAACCACCATTTGACCCAGCTATCCCACTCCTTGGCTTATACTCAAAGGACTTAAGATCAGCATACTACAGAGATACAGCCACATCAATGTTCATATCTGCTCAATTCACAATAGCCAGATTGTGGAACCAAGCTAGATGTCCTTCAATTGATGAATGGATAAAGAAACTGTGGTATATATATATATACAATGGAATATTACTCAACCATAAAGAATGATAAAATTATGGCATTTTCAGGCAAATGGATGAAATTGGAGACTATCATGCTAAGTGAGATAAGCCAATCTCAAAAAACCAAAGGACGAATGATCTTGCTGATAAGTGGATGATGACACATAATGGGGGAGGGAGGGGTTAGCGTTAGGGTTAGAGTTAGGGTTAGGGAGGGGGGCAAGAATGGAGGAAGGACTGTATAGAGGGAAAAGAGGGGTGGGAGGGATGGGGGGGAAGGGAAAAAAATAACAGAATGACTCAAACAACATTACCCTATGTAAATTTATGATTACACAAATGGTATGCCTTTACTCCAGTACAAACAGAGAAACAACATGTATCCCATTTGTTTACAATAAAAAAAAATGTTTAGTGATTGAGGAGTAAAAGGGAACATTCTCAACCTGAGAAAGGGAGTTTATAAAATACATACAGTTATACTTAGTGATGGAAGAGTGATTACTTTCCTGTTAAGATTAAGAAACAGCCAAAGATGTCTGCTCTCCAAACTTCTATTAAACTAGAAATTGTAGACAGTGACATAAGGCAAGAAAAATTAAAAAGAAAACAAGTATGTAGATTGGGTATGTACATTTTTATCTTTATATAAAAATGACATGATCATTTACATAGAAAATCCCAGGAAATCCACAAAAATTCTACTAAGTAAATAGCAAAATTTCAGGATACAAGGTCAATATACTAAAATTAATCATATTTCTGTAAGCTAAGAACAAGTACTAAAAATTGAACTATAATACTATTTACAAAAACAATTAAACCATAACATAGTTGAAATAAATCTAAATGTACTTCACTATTTTTCTTTTCATCTTCTATTTCTATTCCCATTTCTTCTCTGCAACAGACTCTAGAATTAATGCAGGTAATGAACATCCTTCCAATACACTATCCTGATACTGATTTGGAGATACATATGTTTTTGAAAAAATCCACAATAATCTTTGTGTATGTTAAATATTATTTATATAATTAGTATAATTCTTGGTCCCATCCATCCAATTCTAGCCTTTTATCATCTGGCCAATAAGATGGTACAATTAAAAATTTACGAAAACAATAAAATAGATCAAAACAAGGCACAACCCTAAAAAGTTCAAAAAGTTAACTTAAAAGTGTTATGTTGCTATGTTGGAAGAAATATATATGTGTGTGTGTGTGTGTGTGTGTGTGTGTGTGTTATTTTTTTCTGTTGTACCCCTGGAAAGTATTAGTTTTATTTTTTTATTTTTGGAATTAAAGTTACTTTGAAAAATTTCTACTTTAGTACCATATTAAGAAATGTCTAAATTATAACTTTGGCATTTTTTTTTCTTCCCCTAGGTGAGAATTCTCTGAATTGCCTATGCCAGGAAGGTACAGAAATAGGAACATCACCCTTATGAAGTACCTTTAGCAGGAGCTGCCACCTGCAGGTAGAAAGGGAAAATAACAAATCCACTAGGCCTCCTCCCCGCCCCAAATCCCATCAAAGACTGGAATTCCTTATCACTACTTATTTTTATTTATGTAAAATAATGTTGTTCCCTGTTTCTGCCAACTTTATGTGTCTTTTCTGCCATGAGTCTTTTCTGTTTTTCCTGTGTTCTAAGCTTGCTTAATTCCCAAGTCTTTGACTTATTATTTTGAACAACACCATCCTCTTCACTTCCCCCATTCAGTCTTTCAGAACACCAAAGACATAGGTGACGAGTTGTTGGAAAAATAAAGAATAGATCTAGGAATTTAATTATGGAATATTTGGTATATAAATAGCCCTAGATCCTGTCACAGATTCAATTTAATCTTAGATTTCAGCTTCCAGAGGTTAGGCATATGTTTACTTGGTTTTCTTCTTTCTTTCTTGAATTACTTTTTAAACCTTAGAGTTAGTTTTCACAACTGTGACTTAGAGTGAATTCAACACAAGGTCATGAACTTCTTTACCATTAATTCTTCCTTAAAATTTCTTTGTGCCAGAGGCTGTTTTTCTTTTGGTCTACATTTTGATCAGAGCTATTTAGATTTCAGAATGAGGCTCCACTAACTGGATTTAAATATTCTCATCTCAGTTGCTATTATTTATTCTTGATTGGGACAATCTTAATTTCTAATAAGGATAACAATATTTGTTTAGGACATAAGAGAGTTCTACTTTTAAACACTTAACTACAGTGTAGCAGTAATAATTAGTAACCTTCTGCTATATGCCAGGCTGCATGGAACATTAATCTCCAGTTTTAGAGGTTTAACAGAATAAACTTACTTCTCACTCACAACACAGTCTACCAATGACCCAGCACCCTCATTTTTCTTGTAGCTCCACCAACTGGAATATGCATTGTTCAGGGTTGCCAATGGAGGGGAAAGGGACGATGGAAAGACAACACAGCTCCTGTTTCAGCATGGGTGAAACACTCCACTTACATTTTATTGGCTAAAACTTCCTAACGGGACCCAACCTGACTGTAGGAAGACCATGAAATATACAAAAGCACATCAATATCAGATGAGAACTAATAGTCTCTGTCCTATTGCTTTAATTGTTAATCCTTAGTTTTTTCTTTTAGAGAGAAAAAAGATGCATGAAGTAGAGAACACACTCCCAGACAAAAGAATTTAAATCTTATCATGGAGTTTCTAAGTGAAAGTTGAAACTAAATTAATACATACCTGAGATTAATATTTTAAGTACTGACTGTACTCATGGTGACCAACTGTTTTTGTTTTTGAAGGGTTTGTGGAGATTTTTAAATATGTCCACACATTTGTTGTCATTCTTCTTTTCTACAGGGAAAGATATTCCTCTAATCCTTCCCCCTTTTTGAGTGTGGGCAGCACTTAAAAACACGTCTAACAAATAGGACGTGGTGGAGGGATGACATGAGGGATGATTTGAGGCCTCCAAGACCCGATCGAAGAACGCATCCTCCCGGCTTCCTCCTTCTTTTGGATCACTGGCTCTGGGGGAAGCCAGTTTGGGAGGAATCATCAAATAGCTCTGTGCGGTGTGGGTAACTGAGGACTTCTCCTGAAGGACCAGAATCAAAGGATGGCCATCTTGGAGCCATGGTAGAAGGGTTTCTCCAGTGTCAGTCAAGCCTGGAAACCGCGGGAGGGTTCCTGAGCCTAAGTCATCCAGCCACACTGATTTTTAACACCAACCACAGAAACTGTGAGATAACAAATGCTTTTCTTTTAAGTCACTGTGACTTGGAGTAATTTTTTAGGCAGCAGCAGATAACTGATTCAGGGTTATAAGATAAAGCTTACTTTACTGGCAAAAAAATTCCCTATTGAAATGCTAAAGAAAAACTTTTTTGTGGGGCTGGTACTGAGTTTGAACCCAGGGAAGTTTTTATTTTTTATTTTGATTTGGGGTCTTATTCAGTTGCCCAGGTTGGCCTCCAACTTGCAATCCTCCTGCCTTGGGCCTTCTGAGTTGTTGGGATTATAGTTATGTGCCATTGTGTCCTCCTAAAGAAAAACATTTAAAATAATACTTTAAATAAAACTATGAGTACCCCCTGTGTCTAGAGAAGGAAGAGGGAAACAAGGGTTGAGAACTATTATTCAATCGTTTTTCTTGCACTCTCACCATATTAACAAATAACCAAAAAATTCAGAAGAAAAACTCAGAGAATTTAGATGTTTATTGGCCTCTGTCAGTAATACTTTTAAATAATTTATTAATTATTATTTAATTTATTATTTAATAACTAGTTATTTTAATAATTAATTATTTAATAACTATATGCTCAACAGTAAAAAGATTTTTTGTTTTAAAATTAGTCATAATAATGTTTGGTATAAATAGTAACTAAAATACAGATTGCATAATCTGTGTTTAACATACAGGAGATGAGTTGATGGATATTAGAAGTCAGCCTTTGGCCATATTCATATAAGGAGCTAATCACTTATTATAAAGAATGTAATTGGATATTCAAGGCCATCTTGTCAGTTTTCACTGTGTGGTAATTCAAGTTTGGTGATAAAAATTCTAAAAATAACCAGACTGCGCTATGCTATTATAATGAAAGTCTATGAAAAAAAGCAAAATTGTTTTTATTTGTGTGCCATGTTCCCTTTCTTTTGGTGATAGAATAAGCATAAGAATTAGCATATTCCTAAGAGATTTTAAATGTGGTCTAGATGGCATTAATCTTCATATGCTATTTAATGGATAGTAATAACATTAGGGTCTCCCATGATTCTTATGCCCATGGGTCCATAAATGAGAACAGGTTGATGCCCTGACTTTAGAAATTCCCCTCTCAATGAATTCTTAAAAAAAATCATTGATATATAATTCACATAACATAAAATGACTCCTTTTTTTTCCTTCAAACATTTTTATTAACACACATTGATTGTACATAATACTGGGATTTTGTGAGACATTTCTATATATGTTTATAACATTCACTGCTCAAAGGCACCCCCTCCTTTCCAACTTTCACTATTCCCCCTTCCCAATCTCTACAAATCACTGTTCTACTTTCATCTTGACTTTTTAAAACTTCCACATCTGAGAAATTCACCCCTTTAAAGTGTACAATTCAGTAGTTTTTAGCAAATGTAGAAGATTGTGAAACTATCACTATTATCTAATTTTGTAATATGAATCATCACCCCCAAAAGAAACCCAGTGCCCATTTGCAGTGACTTTTCATTCTTTCCTTGTCTCAGTTCCTGACAGTCACTAATCAACCCTCTGAATCTGGACACTTCATGTAAATGAAATCATCAGATATGTGAATTTTTGTGTGTGGCTTTTTTCATGTAACAATGTTTTCAATGTTTGTCTATGTTGTAGCACATGTGAGTGCTTCATTCCTTTGTAAGGATGAAGAACATCCCTTTGTTTAGCCATTCATTGGCTGATGGCCATTTGGGTTGTTTCTAGTTTGGGGCTATCATGAATGACATTGTTAATATCCTTATGCAACTTTTTTTTTTTTTTAGTTGTCAATGAATCTTTTATTTATTTATATGTGGTGCTGAGAATCAAACCCAGGGTCTCACACATGCCAGGCAAGTGCTCTACCACTGAGCCATAGCCCCACTGAGTTGCCCTTTGTGCAACTTTTTGTATGGTTGTGTTTTCATTTCTTTTGTGTATTTAAGTAGAAGTACAACTGCTGGGTCACATGGAAATTCTGTGTTTAACTTTTTGAGGAATGACCAAAGGTTTTTCATAGCAGTTGCATGATTTCACATTCCCATCAGCAATGTATCAAGATTCTAATTTTGCCACACATCAGCACCTGTTATTGTCTATTACTGATTATAGCCACCTACTGGGTGTGAACTAGTATCTTGTGATTTTCATTTCATCTTTTAACAACTAATGATGGTGAGTGTCATTTAAGGTACTTATTGACCATTTACATGTTTTCTACAATAAAAGATTTAAAACTGTCTCCTGTCATCTATTAATTCAAACAGCTATAGTTATAAATATGAATGTTTTAAAGATATTTGGCATATGAACTTATAATTTATCTATTATTCTTATATAAGTTGCATAACTAAGTCAAGTTCTGTAGGTCCAGCTTTGAGTACATAATATGTAGAAATTAGTCATGTGGAAGCATGTTAAGAGTGTGTTTTATCTAATTTTGTTCTTCCTAGACACCAAATATCCAGGGATTAGAGCCACTTATTCAAATATCTGTAACAATACTCATGTGGCCTCCTTAAGATGTGTAATTAAAAAAAAAAACAAAAGATGTTAGTTGGCAATGAATTGTTTAATGAGAACTATATTTAGTTTTCCATATTGTTAACTTAAGTAAAATCATATATAATAAGTAATAACATACAATGGGAATACTGGTATTATTAATTTAATTTAATTTAATTTTACTTTTTAAAATTCATTGGTTTCTATTTTTTCCATGTTGTTAGAGAAATTTAAAAATATGTATTTTTGTGATCATAAGATTAACATGCATTTATTATAGAAATTTTAAAACTATAAAAATACAAAAGGGAAAAACAAGAGTCTTGACTCTTTCAGAGATAACCTCTATTAACATGTTGGTATGAGTCTTTTCAGATTTCATATCCATGCATTTTAAAATAATTTACTTTTTTTTAGCTAGTTCACACACAGAACAAAATTAAAAGATTTGAAAGGACATACAGACTCTTTCCCCTGTATTCCAGTTTTCCTATCAGAAGCAACCTCTGTTATCAGCATCTACTAGTCTTTGAGCAACACACACACACACACGCATGAGACCGTGTGTTTAAAATTCCTCTTCTTTAAGGTATTGGTGAAAAATACAAATTGTGGATTTAAGATGATGCTTTATTTTCTTTTCCAACATGGTTTCCTTTTCTTTGTGTGTTGTTTCACTTCTATTGATCCTACTCTTTGCCTAATATCAATCTCTTGGTATGTTTCCAAATTCACTGAAAGTATGGAGTTTTTATAGATGGTATTCCTGAGAAAGTTTTCTTCCGTAATATGCTCTATGAAATTCCCCTAATAGTTACATAAAAGAAAGTTGTACCTTTCATGGTTCCCTTGCGCTTGGCTCTTCTATTTTGGATCTCTGTCAGGAGTGGAGACATAGTGAAATTCTATTTCTTTTGGTAGAAGGAGTAATTTTTTGATTAAGTCTTAGCTAATAATGGATTTCTCTGTCAGGCAGAACCATGGGCCTCATTATTCTGATTGTGAAATACTATTAACACTTCTGAGGGCTAAGATTTTAATATTTCACTCTCAATATCTTACATTCTCAAAATACTGAAAATAAGTTTGACTTTCTGGAATTTGTTGCTACTTTACTGTGAAACCTTTCTAAGGAAGAGTTAGTGAAATCAGTAAGAATTTTCTTTCTTTTTTTTCTCTCTCTCAACAGTTGACAATTTCATCTTTTCAAAAAGGACTTTTCCCACAAAACTAATTTTCTCAATGTCAGTACTGTACATAATTTCTCTAATATCTGATCATCTGTTGTAGTATCATGTAAAGTGATATTTCTTGAGTAAATTACTGAATACTCTCTGGATTAAAAGAAAAAAAACTAGAGCATTTAAATAAGTAGTGCAATTTTTAAAATATTTGTATTCATAGTGTTTTATTAACAAAATATTCTGTTAAAATGCATAATCATGTTTAATGTGTGCTTATTTTTTATCATTATATTAAAGAATTTCAGAAATTTAAATGAGTTCCAAAAGCATATCATTGAGTTGTAAACATTTTTCTTCAGTGATTTAATTCAGCTGTAATGTGGTGGCACCAGAGATGCCTGAGTCCCTGGACATGGATAGGAGCACTGAGACCTGGGTGGTAATATTGTGTCCAGAGCGATGAAGCTGGGTTCACTAGGGCAAGTGATTTTAGTAATCTGAGCTATGGTTTTTAAAATGACATAGCTGGACTCCCCTGACTCCAAAATCCCACTCAACTTGTTAAGACCAAGATTTTAGGTCAGAAAGACTGATAGAATGAGAAAGAAAACTCTGTGGAGGAGAAACACAATGACTAATTCTAAAGTAAAGCAAAAGTCTAAATTAAACAGGCAGACAAGGACCAAAGACAAATTCTAGCTCACCATATCCCCTAACCCACCTTTGCTGGCTCTGTTGGATGTAGCACAATCATAGTGCCCCAGTGAGTTTCTGCCTAACAGTGACTCTGAAGGGGAAGGAACTGTGGCTCTTCATTTTCCTCCCTGCGACTCATCAGGGCAGGTTGGTCAGGGTTCAAGACTGGGGCCTCCTGAGCTGTAAAGAGCTAGAAAACATCACATCTGGTCAAGTCCAGGTAATATGGACATAAGTAAAAAAGTCAAGGAGTTAGAAAATAATAACCATCATAAATAAGCATTTATATTAATCCAGGCTCATTGTCTTTAATCCTCAGAACCCTTCAACAAGGCATTATAATTAAGGAAATCAAAAAGCTTGACTTTAGGAGTTAGGGACACTGAGACTGAAACTGAGGACTTTTGTTCTAGAGTCTATGCTCTACCCTGATTTATGCAGCTCTCTGAACATGAGTAGTTGTGAGCTCACACAGAAACCAGATGCAGAAGTTTTACACCCTGAATCTCTAGTCCAAGTGAGGAGAGCAAAGAGAGTGCAGAGAGAACATCTAAAACTCTGATTTTTAATAGTAGGGGGAGAAGGACAGTGTTTCCAAGGAGGTCAAGTAACGACTCAGCTGGGGGGACCCTTCAAGTTTAATCTGTTTCCAAAGCTTCTGTCTTTGCACAGCCTAAAGTTCTGTGCTGCTCTCCCTGTGCTATGGGAGTGGTGGTAACCAGGTTCTAGACAGTGGCTTGGTTATTACTTTCTAGGAAACAGAGAGGGACATGAAGGCACTTAGATGAGAAGTAAATGTTCTTCATGGGAAGCAACCATTTTCTTGGGGGTCATCTTCTGCTGCTAAATCCTCCTCTCTAAGTCTTCTGCAGGAGGCTGGATACCATTATCTCCCCAAGTGAATGTGGAAACTTAATGCTTGAGGTGCTGTACTTCCTGCCTTAAACTCTGGGTGGTGCCATCTTTATAGATGGTTCATTGCCATAATGAGGTGGAAGCAGTGGAGATGGCCGTGTAAGCAATAGGGTGGAGGTGACCTTAATGGTTTCCACAGAATTTCCTTCATATGTCTCCAGAAAAGTGTAGAGAAGTGATCAAGAAAGAAAAATTATCTGAGCAAGGGCCTGTGGACTGTCAGGAAGACTATCAGGAAGAGGGAAAGGTGGGAAATGGTAGTGGTGTTCATCACCATCTTGTAGGCTATGGGGAGGCACAGAAGCCTTGGAATACATTTTATTTTCCTTGGAAAAGAAATAGAAAATAATCACAGGTAGATAAAATGCCCACTAAAATTAACACTTACTTAATAAATATTTTTATACCACTTGATGCTCAACATTTATTTATTTACTTAACATTATTTACTATATTCAGAATGGGACTTATAACTTACTTTTATCTCTTGCTGCTACTGTTAAAAATTTTATGCTTACAACTGATTTCTTCAGTTAGATTATAAACTCTGTAATAGGAAGAACTAGGTCTTATATCTTGTATTTCTTACAGAACTTAATGCCTGCACTGTTTTGTAGGTAGCAGGTATTTAGTATTGTGTGGATTGAATGATTCAATAGAAAAAATCAGACTTTTACAACCTTGCCAAAACCCAAAACTTGAAACCAAAACAAAAAATAACAGTATAGGAAATGAATAGCAAGTCAAGTCACAAACTGCTTCTCAAGAGGTTCTTCCTTATGCAAATATCTGGATTAAAAAAATCAGTGAGACATTTTACTTTGACTATTATCAAATACTGAAAAAAAGCAATAAAAATTTTTAAATCTGAATTTAAACTTAAAAAAAAACTCTTTCATATTGTTTAAATAAATTTCATGCAAAAGGAAATGAAGAAAGCAGTGATGGGGCTGGGTGGACAATTACCCTTAGACTCGAGCAAATTCCTTGAGGGAAGGGCCAAATTCTTTAGTTTCAGTCACTGCATCCAGTTCCCAGGCTACCCAGGATGTGGCAAAGCCCAGTTGAGCAGGATTGCAAGGCACTTTGACTTATAGAACAACTATTTTCATTTGCTACAATAAAAACTGCATGAGTGGTCAGGGCCTGATCACAGATGGGGAAAGAAAGCACTAAAATGAAAAATAAACAAATAAAAAATAATTTATTTAAATTAAGATTTTAGACTTTGCTGTTTATTTAGATTAAAATAGGCATTCTTGCCAATTTGAGGTTCGGAAAAAATAGGATTGCTCAGCAGGTTTCCCAAAGGGTTTTGAATGGCACTCATCTTGACCTTGGTTTGGGACTGTCCCTTTCCTTCTTGGCTTTCTGTTAATGGTGGTAGTGGAAGAGCATCAGAGGCAAAAAACTTTCTGAAAAAATGTTTTCAGGCATTCCAGAATTTAAACTTTAATAAGTGATTGCTGATATGCAAACAACTGAGCAAATAACTGTATAAAAAATAGGCTCAAAGGAATCCACAGTGATAAGAAGTTCTCCCTTCGAACAGTTTTCAGGTTTACAACTGAACTTTCCGTGACATCAAGCTTACTTTCCTAACAACAAGTAACGACACAGGCTTGGGAGCCCTCCAGGCCCCTGTAGACCAGGTGCAATCTGAAGAAAAACAGCTCAACATCTGGGTCTTGTTATCTTTTGTCATCCGGGCATCACTAAGTTTCCCCATCTGTGATCAGGCCTGACCACTTATGCAATTTTTACCCTAGCAAATGAAAATAGTTTGGAAATTTCCATCGGAAAGGTCAACCCCTTATGAAAAACTTTAAGAAGCATTTTATTTACTAATAGAAACTCAGTCTATTCACATTGTTCTTATATATTTTTCAGGTCTTTTATATTTAATTAATAGAAAATTCTCTTTAAAAACTCTCTTATGCCAGGCAGGTAACAAGTCGAAAGTAGAGAAATTTAATGCATGAATGCATAAATTAGCATATATTAAAAACAATGACCTTTTATTGTTATAGTGTGTATGTGTTGCACTCTAGAAAATAAATTAAGCAAAAATGATGAATAAAAATATATGTCAGGTTACCACTGTTAACAACTTACTAAATCTCCTGGAAAATGTATCTAAAAATTAAAAATATGTAAATATTATAAAAATTCAGAATACATATACATAAATATTCAACCAAAGTCCAGTTATGTTTTAAACATCATTCAATAATATTTTCCCTCTCAGAATTAGATTAAATTGGTATTCACAAATAGGGGAAGCAAGGCACGGTGCAATTTCTAGAGGGCAGGGGTCAAGAATAGACTGCAAGTGCTATTTCTTTTCCTCCATTTTGTCTTCTGTTCCATGTGCACATATCTTTCACAATCACAGCTGGATAGGTAGGAAAACTGGACTTCAAAAAATGATAGAACATATTGTAAATATTCAGGAAGAAGTGTTTTTAAATTCTAGCAAACCAGAAGATCTCTTAATGAGGAGAAAACAGGTGCTGTTCTCAGAAGCAGTTATCAAAGTTTGTGAAGCCTTACACTCCAGAGAGTACTGGGCACCTGCTGTTTTCCCCTGAGGAGGGCTTCTTAATGATAAGCTGATATATGAGGAGATCCTGTGGTTGGGTATGAATACAAATGGAGGTTGCCAGGCTGCAGGACACATCCCTATATGCTTCCTCGCTAGGGTTCTCTAAGGCCACTGGGATATCTTGACATCCACTTGGGAAGCTGTCCTGGAAAGACTTAGAAGTTTCTAACCTAGGAGCTCTCATATAGGTAGACTGGTTCTGAGACTAAGACTATTTGGGGATTGGTGTGGAAAAGAAAGCATTCCAGTCTGTTCTGTTGTGAGTATATCAGAAAACTCAGCCATTGTGAGGCTCTTGAGGACTTCTGAGCCAGTAGACTCTGTTGTGCTTACACCTTGCCAACTTCCAGTGTTTGGAGGCACCATGGAAGGTTCCCCAGGATCTCTAGATGAGCCAATGACCCCATTCCCAGCAGGTGTGGAAATACATGTCAAACCCAAAAACACTAGAAAAATATGTCAAACTCAGAGACTCTCTTGGGCATGAGTTAATTGTTTTGTATTAGGATATTTAGATTCTTATTCTTTCCCCCTCCCCTGGAAATATTATTAAACATTAATGAAATGCTCACATGAAAGTTATAGATCAATATTTTTTGAAGAGTGTGAATTAATGTGAATTTTATATGCTGCTATAAAATAATGTTTAAAAAGAAAAAGGGGGTCATTAGAAGCTCATGTTGTCTGATAACAAAATTACATTTATAGAAAAGGGGATAGATAATATGGTTACTGATGTGACTACAGGTTCAGGTGAAATTTGTTAAAACAATATTTTAGAAAAACAAAGTTTTAATTTTATAATAGTTTTAGATTTGCAGAAAAGTTGCAAGGATTATACAGATTTCTGTACATCCAGCATCCAGTTTCTCCTGTTAACTTCTTATGTTTACATTCATACTTATGATATATGTTAAAAATGATGAATAGATATCGATACATAATTATTAACTACTCTATACTTTATTCAGAGTGCCTTAGTTTTCTGTGTCAGGATCCTGTCTAGGCTTGGGCTTATGGTTTCTCAAGGGGCACATGTAAAGTGGCATTCTCCTCCACCCTGTCAAGGGCACATACCATCACCCTGACCTACACACTGAGGCTATGAAGCTTGATAACCTGGCTTCTTCACTGTCAACCTTCTTCACTGCCAAGTTGCTCCCCCTACTCCCTTTCATACTGTAATTTTTTGAAAAGTAAAAGTCCATCCTCAGAGGGTGGGAGTTTTGTTCTATCTCCTTGATGGGGTACTGTCTCTGTAAATTATTTGGAATTCTTCTATACAGGCAATTTGTCTATTTCCCCCTATTAATTTATTTATGCAATCATTTATTTCCATCAGGATAAACTCGTGAATACTTATTTCATATTCTGTGTTTAATACTACTTCATATGTTCTGCTGCTTTGATTGTTTCAGCTTTTGGTTCTTCTTTTTTTCTTTTTTCTTTCTTTCATTTTTTGGTACCAGGGCTGGAACCCAGGGACACTAAACCACTGAGCCACATCCCCAGTCCTTTTTCTGTACTTTGTTTTGAAACAGGGTCTTGCTGAGTTGCTTAGGGCCTCACTAAGTTGCTGAGGTTGGCTTTGAATTCTCAATCTTCCTGCCTCAGCCTCTGGAATCTCTGGGATTACAGGTGTGCACCTGGTTTTGGGAGCTTTTTCAGTTGGCTCTTATACCTGTCCCCCACCCCCATCATCATGTATTTGTTAGTGCGTCTGTGTGTGTGTGTGTGTGTGTGTGTGTGTGTGTGATTTTAACACTTCTTCACTTCCTGGTACTACAAGATGTTTCAGTATATGTTTCTTGTATATTCCCTGCCAAAAACTAGAATCAGTCATTTCTCCAGGGAGCCTTGCATCCTTTATTGGAGAGTGGCCTTAGAAACAAAGATCTGGGGGCTGGTATGCTGGTTGCTACTGGGATGTTGTTGCTTCTAGGACCTCTCAATTTGGAAAGGCATGAATGTATACCAACTTCCAGTACACATATATATCTGTAATTATTTCTGTATTGATTCATCTGTGTCTATATTAAGCTAAAGATGAGTTCATACTAATGTCCCTTGCTCTGCATTTTAAATAAAAAAATTAGTAACAGATGGTGTCTCACAGCAAATTCTATTTCAGTTTGCTCTGATTATATGTCCAAATCTACTAGAAAAAAAAAATCAGTGTCTTAAGTCCATTCTCTAGGCCTCCTCTGAGGATTAGATGGTATTGACATCACAGATCTGGAAACACAGCCCTGCCTGGAACAGAAAAACAGTAATTATCAGGAGAAAGAGAAAGTTTGGCAGGAGTTGCAATCATCTTGCTCTTTGACTAGATGGCAAAGGAGACATGTAATAGGAAGTGTGGATGTTCTCTGAGAATTCACTAGTTCCATTTTCCTGCTATGAGCATTTCTGGCAGTCTTTAACAAAGAGACATGAATCATTTGGTAAAGAGAGCAGTTTCAGTAGCACTCTGTCTTACTCAATTTGGCAGAAATGAGGGTGCACCACCCTGTATCAGGAAATGGTGCTAGAAAAGCATCTGTAACCTAAAACAAGTATTAAAGTGCAGGTCTTTTTGTTTCTAAGTCTTTCTGCCATTGCAGAAATAATGTCTTTGTTAGCTTAGTGCTTTTGCAATCCAGACTGGTGGAAGAAAGCCTACATCATGGACTTGGGTACCAATGATATGATCAAAGAAAGAAAAAGTCAGTTTGTTTCTATTGCAGAGAGAGGTGATTGTGAAGATCAGGTAGCCAGGCATGGAGTTTTCAAGAAATTACTCTTTCAACTCAAATGAGGGAGAAATGCCTAAGGAGAACTCTATTTAGCCAAGATCAGCTCTATTTGAGCATCTTATGAAAACTGAAGGATATGGAAAATGTTCCCAGGAAACATTTTGGGGTGGGAAATGACAGCCACCCCAAACTGTCTGACCTGGAAGAAGAGGAAGGAGGAAGGCAATCATTAATTCTCAGTAAATCCTTTCCCAGTAACAATGGGCCCCAGGGAAAAATCGAGCTTTCATCCCTTCCCAACCACAATGGGTCCTGAAGGGAGGAGGCGGATGCTGAAACACTGGGCCCTGGACTTTTACCCTTACCCCCTGCCCGGGAGTCCTAGAAGGAGAAAAAGCAAATAGTGAAGCTGTGGGAGACAATGAATCCCAAAGAAAGACGATAAGCAATGAGTTCTGGGCTTTCCCAGTGACAATGAGTTTCTGGCTTTTTATAGGTTTTTTCCTGATTGCCCAAACCAAACAACATGTTCTGCTTCAGTCTCCAATAATTAAACCACCCTCATTGTAAACTATGAAACTCAGCGTCCTTCTGTAACCAGGGGCCATCTTTCTACCCAGAAAGTAAGCCCCTCCATTGCCTGATTGATTGATTTTGTTGCAGAATAAAGGAAGCTTGCTGATCTGTTTGAGGTCTGTTTGATTTGTGCTTCTATAACAGTGCCGAAACTGTGTTGGTTTCTTTTTGCTTACAAAAATACCTGCAAACATAACCTGACAGTTAAGGAAAATGTGGAAGAACCAGTTTGGAAATGCAATAAGAGATGGCACTAAAGATATGCCATAGCTTTTCATAAAATTCATATCCATAAACATCATAAAAATTCATATCCATAAACATCTGATTTGAGAAACTTCTATTTTTATGGCAAGGAGAATTACTTGAAAGGAAAGGAGATAGGAAAGGGGAGTCCAGAATGGAAAAACTTAATTGAAGGTTTGCTGCAACAGAGAAAGGCTAACATCAAAATCTGTATTTGGCAGTGTTTTCACAGACTAAAAAGATAAGACCTTGTGAAAATCTTAACAATACTCTTCTTAATACTACATATTAATACCTTTCTTGGCTTATACTATATCTTCTTATATACAGAATGTATCATTTGTATTGGCATGGGTTGGATTTTTTAGGTGAGAATACTGGTGTAGGCTATATATTTTGAGTAGAGATTATACTGGATATAATTATTTGTAAATTGGCCAAACATTTTTAAGTGTTATTAAAAATATGGACCAGTGGATTAATTAAAAATTTTACTTTGAAACAAAGCAAGACACTGTGATTGTATAAACATATCATAATAATCTTGGCATATGCAATGGAGTAAAAATACTATTTTCAGAATTGATTTCATTTCGTAAATGTCTAAACTCACAGCAGAATTTTATGTGCTTTGCTGAATGTGGTTTTGCACCTAAGTTTACTAAGAAAAGGGCAACAGAAAATGCATGGTATTGTGGTAAGCGTTTGAAGAAAACGAAGCATCTTGTTGAAGAAGGTGTGTTTGCACAGAGCACATACCATTTTTGTCCATCAACTGTTTGGGTTCTTTATTCCTTGTTTTTATGATCATTTTAATTCATGAAGCACTAACAGTTAAAGTTAATATGAGAGTTCACAAAGATTTCAATAATGAAAGAATTGGAAACAGGATATCACTATAGAATTCCCTCATATTTCTCTATCTTTTGACAGCAACAAAACTAAACCTTTAACGACTCAGCATATGAGCTCTCCATGGATAGTGAAAGTCATTACCTTTCTTCGTTTGAATGTTTATATTTAATAATAATGACTAGCATTTATGGAAAGTTTGCAGTATGCAAGGCACTGTGATAACATATGTGATAATTTATTCAGTTATAATAATTACCCCATTTAACAGATGAGGGATTTAAGTTTAAAGAGGTATAGGTATGATACTCACAAATTCTACTGTTAGTAAATAGCAGAACCAAGTCTTAAAATTCAAGCCTGACATAAAAAGATCTTTTAATCTAAATGTTTGTTTGGACATTGCTGTACTATGTTTAAGCAAGGGGAAAATCATTGCTGTAGTTTTAGCACAAAACTGGCTTGGAGCCATTGTCTTGCTTGATCTTGCCACTCTAAGGATTCCAAGGATAAAAATAGTAGATAAAATTACTCTTACGGGTCTCCCAAACGGTATGGATTAAGATTGGAGGAAGCTCTTTTAAGTAATGCCTACTGCATTACTAAATTTGGCTGTTGAGATCCTTTGTGCTAAAAATAAATAGGAAAGTCATGATTAGGGCCAAATTTCCAAGTCATAAATCAGTTGCAATGGCATGTTAGGGTGGAGGTGGGGGACAAGGATATGGTTTCTTTATAAATGAGTTCTTCTCTCTCATTGAAAAATCTCATTGCAAACATGCTTCAAAAGTTTGAGAATTAAAACTGTATTGGGAACTTGGCAAAGGAGTCAGAAAGCACAAATCAGTGTTGGAAACACCTCATCTAGACTTGAACCTGTTTCCCTAGATATGCTCTGGTGGATATTCCTGGTGTCTTGTGAGGTGCCATTTGAAGGACTTATTACCTTAAGTGTATAAAATCTCATGGATTTCCTACTTTAAGTAGTGGCCTTTTCTGTCAGTCATTTTTTCACCTATTCCAAACACTATCAGGTCTTTGTTGGACCTTAGACATACTATTGAATCATCTAGAGTTTATCATAATTGAAGAACTGACCCTCAAAAGAGAAGCTAGGCAACACAGTAGAAAAGCTGTAGCCCTCAATTTATTTTTAGTCATCTTGAATGAGTTAATGGTTTAAATTAGTCACTTTCATATTGCACTCTGAAGAGTAGGGTTTATGGAAAGGACTCAGGTACCACAGAGAGTGAGATGAGAAAAGTATAGAGATTAGAGTAGATGCTGTGTTGTGCTGCTCAGATCCTCCCTTCTGAATTGAAGTCTTTACTTTGATAGCCGCTGGGAGGTGGTGGCTAGGTGACAACCTCCAGCTGTTGGCCCTTTTTGAAAATTGCTTCTGGCTGAGGAGAGCTGCCTTCTCCCAGCATGCAACAACCTTGAAGGACCAGGGGCGTTTCAGAGCATTTCATAGGGTCTCAGAGGCCTGCTGTGACTGGATGTTTAACTCCCTTTGCCCAACTCTGCCTTCACTGTCTTCATCTGCTGATTCCAGAGCACTCCCCAATAAGATTCCTGCATGCTAATTTCTTGAGTCTGCTTCCCAGAGAACTTGACCTACTGCAAATTCAAAGTTCTACTTTTATCATTTATGTGAATATACGTGGTCTCTGACTTAACATGATCAACATATTTTTCAACTTTACAATTGTGCAAGAGCAATATGAATTCAGTAGAAATAGTATTTTAATTGTGATCTTTTCCTGGGCTAGTGATACGCAGCAAGACACTCTCATGAGATGTTAGGCGCTGGCAGTGAGCCACAGTTCTTAGTCACGCAATTATGAGGGTGAACAATCAACTCTACAGTGTACTGTGTTGCTAAACTATGATGTTCTGTAGGGTAAGTATACTAAGTCATTTTTCTCTTGCATAGAATATTTTGAATTTACATTGAATTTGTTAGGATATACCATGGTAAGTTGAGAAGCACCTATCAGGTATTCACGTAAGAATTCATTTAAAGTATACAAACAAAAAACCTTTGAAAGCCACTGGTTCCACAAGTAAACAACTGCTTTGCCTAATATGAAAAGTTATCATATTAACCGTGTTTTATGCAAGAACAATTCATTTTAGTTCATCTTTTAAACCAATATCCAGGGAGCGTGTTTCCCTTTTGTAATTGTTTCATCTTAACCTTTATGTCACATTTATAAGCATAATCTGTTCCTCTTAAAATAGAAAAGTGCATCAAATAATAAAATCATTGCTATTTTTAATATTGCATATTACATTTTTAATATTCCTGTTAGTTGCAAAAACAACTAACAGAAGCAATTATGACATACCAGAGAAGGGCATTCAGTAGACAGCACACATTCTCAAATATGAATAAACCTCTACTCCTAGAAAAATAATTAAGATTTTATGTCAATTATAGTGTTAAGTAATACTGCATATAAATGTTTAATTTCTTCCATTTAAAGACATTTCACATTAAAACTATATAATCAACTAAACTCTTGTAATATAGGGATAAGTCAATAATAAAAAGGCTTAGTCTGAGGATGAACATCACTATTTTCTGTGGTAGTTTGGACAATTGTCAGGGAAATTTTCAACTAATTAAGCTGATGAAAGATTAAGTGGTAAAACTTTAATTGCTGGAAAGATAATTTGAATTTTGTAGGTATATCAATGTTATGGATTTTAGCATGTTTCCTCAGAGTTCACTCAATAATTCTAACTTACACAATGGTCAAGGCAACATAAAGCTTGGAGGCAGATGCTGATCTTGATCTTTCTTGATTTTCCTAATTCTCTGTTGCCTAAGAAGTCATCTACACACATCAGGCCTTGGCTTTCTACTTTAGCAGTGGAGATGAGGAAAGTACACATATCTAGTCAACCTCAGGTGTGCTGTTGTTTTGACCATTTCAAACTTGATGTGACAGCAATTAACAGATTAGGACACGCTATAAGTAGTCAGAAGAGATACTCAGAATGCAGGCTTGTAAAAGAGTCTTATTTATTAGGAAGAATAACAAAGTACTTTATATATATGTTATTTAACATATATGGTCTGGGCTATTAGGCTATAGTGTAACAGTGTATTCTGGAACCTAAAATACCAAGTTTAAATACTTAAGAATCCCTGCTTACAGCTTAAGAGTTTTTTTTTTTTTAATTAAAATTTAGTAGATAAAGGTCTACTGAAAAATACTGCAAAAATAGAAATTGTAGTAGCATCAGTGATCACATGTATTGTAAAACACTCTTTCTGAGAAATAGTAACTTGACCTAGTCCAACAATGACAATATGTTTTCTCCTAAAAAATGCAAGTGTATAGTATGCAAATAGTAATATTCTTCCGTCAAAAGTGAATAAACTTTAAAACATTATAATGTATACATCAGACCACTCTATGCACAAAAACTATATTTTGGAGTCAAAGAACTCTAAAGTACAACCAACTATAGATCTTCTTTGTTATAATGGACAATGGGAAGAACATGAAAACATGGGTGAACAAAGTTGGTTTATTTATTTGACAAATATTTTGAGCACATTTTATATGCCAAGTGTTGTGCTGGGCACTCACAATGTAATTAAGGACATGACAGATGTGTTCTCTGCCCTCATGAAGCCTATTGCCTAATGGAGGAAGTACTGGATTCTGCATAATGAGGAAGCAAATGCATAGAGAGAAACTAAAACTAGATTTAAGGAGTCGGAATTTTCCTGGAGGACATGATGTCCAAGTTGAGGCTGTGCAGGTGTAGGTCAGTCTGGTGAGGAGAGGTTAAAGATAGAAGGTAAAGTATGTACAAAAATTGGGAAGTAAGAAAGCATGTCTCTTTCAAAAAATAAACATTTCATGAAGGGTCTGTAAAATAAATTAATGAATAAGAAGTTTATCATAATGGCAACAAGATGCCATTAAAACATTTAGATTAAGAAGATAAGTTATATTTTAGAAATATTACTGTAATTATACAATGGAAAATGAAGGCAGGAAGCCCAATTCGGATTCTAAAATAGCATTCCAGGTAAGATGCTGGTGGTATGGATGAGGATAGTGATGCTGGGAATGATATAGAAAGGTTAAATCATTTTTTAGAAATAAAGTAGAGAAGACTTGGTAATATGTGGGGAGTGTAGAAGAAACAGGAGTTAAATGCCAGCTATAATTCCTATCTGAACACGGAGGAGAGGAATATGCCATTTGCTGAGAAAGGAATCATAAGCAGAAAAGATTTAGAAGGATGCTGAGCTCCTTGTTTGGACATGCTTAATTTCAGATATTATGGGATAACCAGGTGCAAATATTGGGCAAACAATTGAATAGATGAATTTTTAAATTCTGTCCAATGCTCTGAATTAGAGATACAGATCAAGAATTGTTAGTATGTAAATGGCAACTGAAATCATGGGAGTGGTGACATTGTTCTAGGTGATGTGTGGAGTGATGAGAGAGAGAGAAGGCTGTTGACTGACCCCCCAGGAACACCAAAAATTAAGTGTTGGGCATATAAATATGCCCATAAAAATAGGAGTTATGAAAGACCCCATATCCACCAATAATTCTGAAGCCTTAATTTATAAATTAGCTTATATTCCTCTTGGCTAAATTTATTACTAGAGGTTCTAACAGGTATGAAAGTTTTACTTGACTTTTTTTCCCTTCTTCCTTTACCTTGTAAAGACGTAAACCAATAATGAAATAATTTTAAATAACCTGAAATAAAGATTTGTAAATTAACTTAAAATATAACCTATGCACCAAACATCCCTTGATTGATCAATGCCTAGTTCTATTTTGAATTTATATCACAACAGAACTTTACTTACTCCGTGGTTTGTGCTCCAACTGTTCTGTAGCTTATCTTTTTCTGATTGCCTGGATAGTCTTTCATGGATTTGCAGTGACAACCCAGATATTCTCTGATTGAAATGTGATTAATAGAAATGTGTTTCAGAAGATAACTATGGCCCCTAATCCTCACATGGGAAAGATCTAGATACAGTTTTGGATGGGTCATTGGGGCTTTACCTATGCACTCTCTTTTGTTTCATAAAACATATCTTTTTTCTTTCCTTTCTTGTGTGAAGGAGAGGAAATGGGAATATGGCCTCCAAGGGTGACTAATCAGTGGTATGCTGATGTATTTTTAACAACTGACTTCTCAGAAGAAAAAAGCCTTGATTTGTAGTGTTTGCCAATTTTTATGATATAAATACTCCCACCACAGCCAATTTAAGCTACCAACTTGATGTCATTGAAGGCAGAAAAGAAAAAATATACACTTTGCTCCTGCAAGCTAGTACAAGCTGGCTCCAGCACACACCTGGACTAAGAATGATGTAACTGGTGAACAGATACAGGAAATACCTTGTATAATACAGCACGATATGAAAGGACTGAATTCTACAAAATATTAATCTCTTACTTTAAGGATAATTGCTTTACTCTTGTATATAGTCATAGTTATTTGTGGATTTTGACCTTTTCTTTGAATTGAGGTCTGACAGTATAGTGATGTATACATTAATAATCTAATGGCCTTAGCATTGTAACTTCTATTTCTTTATTCATAAGCAATAAAAGTTTCTATAAATGCCTTATATTTGCCATTGAAATCACTGAGAATAATTTTCAATCTACTTTTTTATACCATGAACCAAAGAAATTTTACCAGTTTCATTTTAGGATATCAGCACAATCTACATTCTAATATTTCACAAAAGAAAATATTTTATCTCCATCAAATAAGTAGTTTTTTTCCCATATCAAACCAAAAGACTTGATGGCATACTACCCTAACCAATAACATATGAAGAAAGAAGAGCAGCAAAATAGTCCTTATTTCTTTATATAATTTAATAATACCCTATTAACACCAGTATGCAGATGCATAGTATTGACAGTATACTAAATAATAACTATTAGAACTTCCTTTTATATATTTTCAACAGTAGGTACTGGTGGAACCATATCTGTTATTATGTAGACTATGTCTTTTTGTATTCTAAACAGAAATTAAAATCCCTGGTAATATTAGAAAAGATTACTTATTAATATTTTATGCAGATATACAAAATCCCCTACCTTTTATTAGAAAATCTTACAATTCTACTGTACACAAATGAAAACACCTTTTCAAACAACTTGCACTTACACTGAGTTCATAAAGGTTACTATAAAAATATTGCAAACCCAATAAAAACACAATGAAATATACAAAGTCTTCTGTTTTTTAAAAGTCAGTTTTAAAAGGCCTGTATTTATACAAATGTACAATACACTTTAGTGCCCCTGACAGGTATTTTTGTTTAGTATTATCTGACTTAAGAAATCTAAGTTAAATGTTTTTCATTATTTTCTGTTTCAGAATGGAAGACACTGAGAATTCACAGAATCGTTTTAAAAACTGGATTGGGTAAAAACTTTACAAAATGGAATATTAAACACTCTACATGCTTTAGTTATTGCCCTACCAAAGATAAAAATGTCCCCAAGTCCTGTTTTCCTTCTTAACTGGAATTCCTAAATAATTATCTTAACTACCTCTCCCTTGTTCAAATAGTCTTTGAGATGAAAGCATATTAGATTCTAGGAAAGTATTTTAGGTTCTCTAACAAAATCCAAAATACCATCAGTCATTTCCACTTCCAAAATGTACTTAAAGAAATGCTTATTTAAATATCACACCCCACAGTGCTGAATTAAGACACACTAATAACATGGGTAGCCAAGTACTGACGTGGCTTTAGCCTTGTAAGAATATTAGAATTGGTTGTTAATTTCCCAATTTAAGCATCTGATTTTAATATGATACTTTCTAATATAGACATCAAGGAAAATTGATCCGACTTTTTTTCTTAGAACAATAGTAAAATATAGAACCATCTTCTGGGGGAGAAAATTCATGCCAAGTTAGGAAACACATTGTTTTAAATCTTAGAATAATTATTATAAAAGAACTATAAAATTATAAATTATTGAAAAAAATGCACTGAAAATGTCTCTCTAGGAAAAATATGCAACTTGTTGTTATATACAAGAAAATATGCTTTACCATAGGGTATAGCCAACTATAGGCCTGGTTTGTGAAACACTTAAAAAAACTCACAAAAAGTAATTAGCACCAAAATAGTCTAAAACTTCAAATGATATACTGGAGAAATTCCAGGCGCAACTGTTGCATTATAAAAAACTTCTATTTATACTGAGGACTTTCCCCAGGAACAATAAACATATACTTTTTAGTTTTCAGAAAATGTGCTAGCTTTATGCATTTTCATCACAATATTCAGGTAGTGTAGGATACCTATCATTTACTTGGTTTGGGCCAACCAGGGACAATAGAAATACAACTAATTCCCAATATGAGATTATTTGATAGAGGTGGGGGTAAAGCAGTTTTCCAATTAAAACTTATATTTAGCTTGTTTATTCCTTTTTCCTTTAAATGTTTTATTGGAACTCTTTATAGTAACTATATTGCTTGATTTGAACTCCATATCCTGTTATTTTCCCTGCTCACTGGTGGTGTTATTTAAAATTTGGCATGGGGCTAGAGGTGTCTAAATATGGGAACAGATCACAGTCATGAAAAAAGAGTTTTGAATAAGCTAATTTATATTCAAAATATATATTTAACCTTGTTAAAATCAAGAGTTGAGGTTAGCTTTAAACAACATACTTACAGATTTAATTACAAAACAGCCAGCACACAACCTGAACAAGCCAAACCTTTTTGGCTTCCAAATGTATAACTTCATCAATTACATACATGGCTACCAAAATGTCACTAACAATTCATTTGGCCAAGTTTTACTGCTGCACATAAATAATGACAAGGCAAAGAACAGCAACTAGTCCAAGGGCTTGTAGGCCAAGGAACCACAGCATAAGCCAAAAGAAAATGACTATTACTGGTTCCACAATTCGTTCTCCAAAATACATCCTTGTGAAGCCCATGTTGAGGAGGCTTTTGTTCAATTCACCAAAAAGTGTTCCCATCTTTTTGTAGTCATCTCCAACAGAATCACCAGTGTGGTTTTGTGATTCTTCAATATCCTTAAAAAAAAAAAAAAAAGACAAAACAAAACATGAACATAAAATGGGAACTACATAAATGACTTTAAAGAATAACAACTATTTCATAGTTCTTTACCTCTCAAAAATAGTAGGCATAGTCTGATAATCATTCTATAAATACACATTAATTCAATACAATGGGAATGTTCCTTTTAATTGACATATACAATGCTGTGTCTATACTCACCTTTCAAGAACATAGAAGATACTAATTCATTGATTTCTGTGGAATAATCACAAACTGAATCCCCAACTACCACAACACTGATTTACAAAACTAAGTAAAAGGATGACTCATTTCCATTCATTTTTTTAGTTTCCTGGAACTACACAAAGATGATTGCATAAATGATGAATCTTGTTTGTATTTCTTTTGTTAGTAATCATACTTTCATAACAACCTCTTCAGTTACTCCCTGTTTTATGAGGGAGGGGGTTCCTAATTACTTTGTGTTGTTAAGCTTCTTTTTAGTACATTCCTTTGACATCGACTGGAACTCAGCTGACAGGAGCTATCCTCAGTCATTATTGCTGTGATCTTTCAGTCTTAGTTTCCGCTAGGCAGACTTTGGAGTAAGCCCTTGCATAGTTTCCTCTCCAAATGTTAAAAAGGTCCTCAATGCTTTTCATTAATCTCATTGGGAGAAACAACTAGTTTTAAAATAGGATTAATTTTGTACAATGAGGCCAAAAGTCTATCTAGAAGTCAGTGTCCCAGAAAATGTTCAGGTATATTCAATTATACATACACAAATACTGTTTCTATTATTTCCCAATTTCATTACAATTAAGGCCATCATGCCAGTTTAAACTACTGTCTCTTTTAGCTTCAAATCTACTTCAAGGTTTGCACATTGTCACCTCAAAGGTTCATGTTGAGAGCATGGTCTTCAGTGTAATGTTGGGAAGAGAAACTTTTAACATGGGGTCCAGTGGAGGTCATATGTCAGCTAGGGGTATGCCCTCAAAAGGAATTACAGTACTTCTTGTGGGATCCTGGTTAGTTCTTACAAGAGGACTGTTAAAAAAAGCCTGAGTCTGTCCCCAAACAGGTTTCTCTGGCTTCCTGCTCCCCCTTAATTTCTTCTTCCAGAACGTGCTCCTGTGAAGCAATCCACCATGAGATGATGGAGTCAAGTGGAAGCCCTCACCAGATCCTGAACCATGCCATTTAGCATCTAAAAATGTGAGCAAAACTTCTTTTCTTTATAAAGTTAGCCTGTCTTAGGCATTTTCTTATGGTAATGAAAAACTGACTAATATACCCGCCCTTGGAATTTTGCAAAAAATTTCTGGTTCCCTGTTAGGCTCCACCAATAACAGGAACTGAAGCAACACTGCAAAGGTGATGAAGAAAAAAGAGATTTCCTCTCTTGTTTGCTTTGGATGGGTCTCTTGATCCTGTTAGTCTCTTTCTAGTGACAGTTCTCAGCTCTGGCAGTGGTGAATCCTTTTCGTAGCAGCAACTGATTGCAATTTGGAAGTTTCTCAGTAATTAAAGAATCTATGCCAATGTGCATTCTTTAGATATCAGTTCCAACGCATCGTTACCTCTTCCTCAGATATCTGGTCCCTATATCTATGGTATCCCTTTTCTGAACTCATAGACACTGTTGTCTGGTTAAGCAATGACCTGTTTTCAGAAGTCTGAGTTTTAGCTTCATGGAGGTCTTTCCTCAATCTTCTCAGTTTTAGTAATTTTATCTCTTTTCTTCACTGCTCCAGTTCTAGGAGTGGTGGTTGCTTCTGACTGCTGTTGCTATCACTATGAACTTTAGTGCAGTGGTTTTTAAACTTTAGCATTCATTAGAGTCCCTTGGATGGCTTGTTAAAGCACAGACTACTGGGCACCCGATCAGGGTTTTTGATTCAGGAAGTTGGGGGTGAGGCCTGGAGTCTAAGAATTTGCACTTCAAACAAATTTCCAGGTGATACTTAAGATGTGGTGTGGTGACCATTCTTTGAAGATCATTACCTTGGTGTTTTCTTTCTGGTTTTTCTTTTTCTTGAACACCTATTTAAAAATCACTTATTATCTTTGTTAAAATAATTGGTATGCTTTCAATCTCCTCAGTAGACTCTAGTGCAATCATAAAAGAAAAACCATGTCATGTAGGTGATGTAATAATAACATTAAAGCTAAGATTTTGAGGAGGCATGATTCAAATTATTACTGAACACTGTTTGTAGAATTCACAGTAGATGTAAAATGGAGAATTACTCATATTTTAAAAAACCTGTAGGCACAGCGTTTCACTTACAAACAAGGAAGGTTTCTCATAAATATTCTGTGCAGGTCAAATGAAAGTAAAGTTAACTATTAAAACAAGAAGGTGTTTTAGGTATTTTCTTAGGTAGTGAAAAACTGACTAATATACCTACCCTTCAGAATTCTGCAAAAATTTCTGGTTCCCTGTTAAAAGCAGCTCTGCTAATAGAGGAACCAAGTCAACACTGTATAGGCGGAGAAGGAAGAAGGGATTTGCTATGGGAAAAACTGGTTATTGCAGTTTGCTTCTTTTTTTAATTAAAAAAATCTTCAAGTACACACAAAATTAGAGAAAAGGGCACAATGAATTCCTACATACATATCAATCAGATTATTATTATTATTATTTTTTGCGGGGGGTGCTGGGGATTGAACCCAGGCCCTTGTGCTTGACAGGCAAGCACTTTATGAACTGAGCTATATCCCCAGTCCCAAATCAGATTTAATAATTCCTAAAATTTGCCACCTTACTGTAGTACTTCTTAACTTGGACAAGAAGCTGCCATAAAGTGCTATTGAATTTGAGGAAGTCTTAAGGTGTTTTTCACACCTGCATCAAATTTACATTCCTTTATTTTGATCATTTTAGTCTTCTATCCATAAATAACTAAAAATATTTATTTTCATTTTAAACATGAGGGCTTGCTGAGCACACGCCTGTAATCCCAGTGGCTTGGGAGGCTGAGGTAGGAGGATCTTGAGTTCAAAGCCAGCCTCAGCAACTTAGCAGGGCCCTTTTTCAAAATAAATAAATAAATAAATAAAAATAAAAAGGGCTGGGGATGTGGTTCAGTTGTTAAGTACCCTGGGTTTAATTCCTGGCACCAAAAATGAATAAATAAATAAGTAAAGGCTTTATAATGTCTTATTTTCTATTCTATATTAAAGTTTAAAAATATATCTTTAGGGAAGGCGTGGTGGTGTATGCCTGTATTCCAGAGGCTCGGGAGGCTGAGGCACTAGGATCTCGAGTTTCAAAGCCAGTCTCAGCAATGGCGGGGTACTAAGAAACTTAGTGAGACCCTGTCTCTAAATAAAATACAAAATAGGGTTGGGGATGAGGGTCAGTGGTTGAGTGCCCTTGGGTTCAACCCCCAGTACCGAAAAAAAAAAAAAAATCTTTAAGGGAAGAGAGAATGGAAAAATTTTTTGTTAGAAGTAGTCTGACAAAGTGATTTTCAATATGACTTAAGAAGTGGGCTTTTCCCATATACTAGTAAGTTTTGTAAAATGCAAAGCACTACAGGAATTGATTTTAATTTTCATTAGAAAGAGAGTGGGAAAAACAATGTGCTATAAAATTACCCAAAGGACTTAAAATCAGCATACTACAGAGACACAACCAAATCAATGTTTACAGCAGCTCAATTCACAATAGGTAAGCTATGGAACCAACCTAGGTGACCTTCAACAGATGAATGGATAAACAAAATGTGATATATATATATATATATATATATATATAATGGGAATATTACTCAGCCTTAAAGAAAAAAATAAAACCAGGTTAAAAAACTTAATTTGAGTGACCATGTGCTGATTATTTTACTTTCCTGAGTTTCAGTTTTCTAATCCATAAAATGGATTTATATGATTTTTTAAATTCTTATCATTTTCTTTGGAGTTATAATTTATGTGTTCATCTGTCCTTTATTAAAAAAACTTGACTTTTACATTATTTTTTCCTTTGTCAATTAAGCTATGATTGGGTTAATTTTTGTTTCTCATCTTCCTGTACTTTTTTTTTCTTTAAGGCTGAGTAATATTCCCATATATATATATATATACACACACACACCACATTTTGTTTATCCATTCATCTGTTGAAGCTCACCTAGGTTGGTTCCATAACTTACCTATTATGAATATATATATATATATATATATATATATATATTTTTTTTTTTTTTTTAGATGTAGGAGGATACAACACCTTTATTTTATTTTTATGTGGTACTGAGGATCAAACCCAGGGCCTCACCCATGCCAGGTGAGTGCACTACCACTGAATCACAACCCCAGCCCCTTTCTGTACTTTTATGTGCTCCATGATAATATACTACAATAAGATAATTTGTACTTTCCTGATATTAAGACTTTCTTTTCTTTAGGGGAGAATCTGAAGAGTTTTTAGTTTGTAATTCTTTTGGTCCCTCATCTTTCTCTCAACTCCTCAAGTATTTAGCATTATTGATATTGTTTCTGGCTTCTTTTTTATTTACTTTTCAATTAAAGTTCCTTTTTTTTTTAAACTCTTTTGATTTCTTGTAATCTACCTGCACATTGTACAGGGTTTTTTTTTTTTTTTTTTGGTTGTTACTGAAGTTCTTTAAGACTTTTTTTTCCAGTATTTTTGCGGTTTTAGTACAAAGAAAGTACTCTCATCTGATATGATAGGTATTCTTTGAAGATTTACTTTAAATTCTCTGTAAAACAAATTAAATGAACAGATGTTTGTGCATTTTTTTTTTCAGGAGAGGAAGTAGGTGTTTCAACACTTAAATCAAAGCAGGGGGTGGTTAACACCTAGAAGCCAGGTGAGGAGACAGCTCTTATAAAAACATTTGGTGGTGCACCTCAGATAGAGCATTAATCTCCAGGATATTTAAAAAACTCAAAAAATTTAACACCAAGTAATCCAATTAATAAACGGGCAAAAGAACTGAACAGGCACTTTACAGAAGAAATATGCTCAGTCAACAAATTTATTAAAAAATGTTCAACAAAGGGAAATACGAATTAAAACTACACTGAAATTTTATCTCATGCCAATCAGAATGGCAATTATCAAGAACACAAGTAACAATAAATGTTGGTGAGAATGTGAAGAAAAGGGTACACTCATACATTGCTGGTGGGACTGCAAATTGGTACACGCACTCTAGAAGTGGTATGGGGATTCCTCAGAAAACTTAAAATCAGACCTCCCTTTGATCCAGTTATCCCATTCCTTGGTATACACCCAAAGGACTTAAAATCAGCATACTACAGAGACACAGCCAAATCAATGTTTATAGCAGCTCAATTCACAATAGGTAAGCTATGGAACCAACCTAGGTGACCTTCAACAGATGAATGGATAAACAAAATGTGGTATATATATAATGGGAATATTACTCAGCCTTAAAGAAGAATGAAATTATGGCATTTGCCAGTGAATGGATAGAACTGGAGAATATCATGTGAAGTGAAATAAGCCAGTCCCCCAAAACCAAAGGCCAAATGTTTTCTCTGATATGTGGATGCTAAACCATAATATGTGTAATGGTTAATTTGAATTGTCAACTTGATTGGATTAAGAGATACTGATGATTAAGAGGCTTCTGGGTGTGTCGATGAGGGCGTGTCTAGGAATGACTGGAATGTGGGATAGTGAACTGAAGTGGAGATCCTCCCCCGGAGTGGGCAGCACTGTCCAATAGGATGGTGGCTAGGATGGAATAAAAGTTGGAAGAACAAGGAAGCAGATGCAGATGCAAGCTCGCCTCTTCTTGAACAGGTTCTTGATCACTGCTTTAATCCTCTAAGGATATCTGACTCTCGCTTCTTCACTCTTCCAAAGTGAACTCTGCCGATGATTCTCCAGGTAGTTTCCAGAAACCTTGGTCTCGGACTAGAGTAGCACTACTAATCCTTCTTGTTCTGGGGCTTCTGCCTCTTGAACTGTGCAGCTACTGGTTTTTCCAGCTCTCTAGCCTGTAGACAGCCACTGTGGACTACCCAGCTTCTGGTTGTATAAGTCAGTCTAGTGAATCCCTTTTTTATAATCATACTTCCTGTTGATTCTGCTCCTCTATAGAGAATCCTGACTAATACAACACAGGAAGATAGGGAGGGGAAGTATAGAAGTTCACTGGATAAGACAAAGGGGAATGAAGGGAAGGGAGGGGGACAGAAATAGGAAATGCAGTGGTATAAATTTGACTTAATTTTCCTACATACATATATGAATATACCACAGTGAATTTCCAAATCAGGTACAATCACAAGACTGTAATATGTATTACATGTTTGTATGAATATGTCAAAATACATTTCATTGTCATATATAAGTAAAAAGAACAAATTAAAAAAAGAATATTAAAAAAACTTGTTGGAATTAAGACTAGAAGTAGAAGACCCAGTAAGGACAAATTTGGACAAGTTCTGGCTATTGTAGCTGCTGCTGCTACTGCTGCTGCTGCTTCTTCTAATTATAAAAAATATTCAAGTACACACAAAATTAGAGAAAACAGCACAATGAACTCCAGATTAAATAATTACTTAAAATTTGCCACCTTACTGTAGCACTTCTTCTTCATTTGGACAATCTAATGGAGAAGGGTAAAATTAGAATTTATAATGCTAAAAGTAATGCATCTTTACAAATGAAGTTCTATAGAAACATCAAAAGATCCAGCAATAAATCTGAACAGTTACATTCCTGGTGGAGTTGCAAATTGGTGCAGTCACTCTGGAAAGCAGTGTGGAGAATCTTCGAAAACTTGGAATGGACCCACCTTTTGACTCAGTTATCCCACTCCTTGGTCTATACCCAAAGAAATTAAAATTGACATACTACAGTAAAACAGCCACATCAATGTTTATAGCAGATCAATTCACAATAGCTAGACTGTGGAGCCAATCTAGATGCCCTTCAACAGATGAATGAATAAATAAACTGTGGTACATATACACAATGGAATATTATTGAGTCATAAAGAATAATAATATTATGGCATTTGCAGATAAATGAATGGAACTGAAGAATATCATGCTAAGTAAAATAAGCCAATCCCAAAAAACCAAAGGCCAAATGTTTTCCCCATAAGTGGGTGATGATATATAATGGGGGTGGGGGGTGAGAGAAGAATGGAGGAACTTTATATTATGTAGAGGGAAATGAGAGGGAGGAGGGGGTGGGAATGTGAAAGATGGTGGAATGAGACAGACATCATTACCCTATGTACATGTATGATTACATGAATGGTATGAATCTACATCATGCACAACCATAGAAATGAAAAGTTGTACCCCATTTGTGTATAATGAATCAAAATGCAGTCTGTAAAAATTAAAAAAAAAAACAAAAAAGAAAAATAAATGAATCTGAACAGGTGGTTTGATTCCAAGATGACACTGGAAAACATGGGCAAGAAAATGGGTAGTATACTGACATCTATGAGACTACAGTCAATCTCAATACTACTATTATTATTATTTTTTTTGTACCAAGCTATCCCTTCACACATCAATTTTACAATACACAAACACTTGTGTGCTGGTAAATGTTTAACAATAGGCTTTGTTGGGAGAGGGAGGAGGTATGTAAAATTTGCCATTTCTACAGTGTTTTCCAATTTCTGTGTAAGTACTCTCTCTCACTGTGGCCAATTTCAAGTTATTAACAATTTGTAAAGTTACTGAAAAATAAACAATTGGTTTTCATAAGCTTTGCTAGCACCTAGTACCAGCATTCCACTCAAAATAATAATTGAGATAAAGACCTGCAAGGTTCTGATCACTTAAGTTTGATCCTCCTTTCTTTCCATCAGTTGGTACATTTTTATATTTCTTAAACATTTATAAAAATGACAAATTGGTATAGTTTAGTAGAATAATTACAAAGATAAGAAATCAAGAACATTGTGTTAAAAAATTATCACTTGAGTAGTGGATATGGTCAGACAGAATGAAATGCCTATAGTGACATAAAACTACTCCAACAAGTATCAGTTTTTACTAGTCTGTCTTATGCAGATATCAGAAGAGCATATAATAGAAGTTCCTATTTCTTCTCTAAGTTCCACATCCTGCTCATCACCATCTTTTTTTTTTAACCTTCTAAATATCCCTAAAATATATGGACTATTCCATCTACTGTTATAATCCTGAAACAATCTACTACCTTGATTATTTCAATAGTTTTCTAATGCTGCTCTAGCACACATCCATTAGCTCCCTCATAACATGTAAATCACACGGCAGTCAGAATGATCGCGTCAAACTGTAAATCCAATCATGTACCTCCACCTGCTTTTAAGATAAGGCCAAAAATCTTTAACATGATCTATGAGGCCATGCTTACTCTGGCTCTTATCTGAGGGTCTGGCCACATTCTGACATCAGTCTCCCTGTCTTCTGTTCCACTCACAGGGCCCTTCTTTGAGCTTCTTGGGTAGGCCATACTGTTGCCTGTCATGTGGATTTGCACAAGCTGTTTTCTCTGCTTAGCGCACTCTTTACTTTCTTCTTTGCTTAATTAAGGCATGTTCTTCTTTTATTCTCAGTTTAAGCTTTACCTCTATCTCACAGCATTATATAATGCTCTTTCAATGAATTATCATTTAATGCAAATTTGTGTGATTATTTGATGAATGTTTTTCTAATTGTATTATAAGCTCCATGAGGTAGGGGCATATCAATCTTTGTTGACTACTGATTTCCTTTGAAATCAGTAAATTATTAACAAACTTAGTGGTTTAAAACTACAAAAATGTATTATTTTATAGTTCTGTATTTTAGATGTCATGTTAGCAGAACTGAGTTTCTCACTGGAGGCTCTAGGAAAGAACATATTTATCTATCTTTTCTAGCTGCTAGAGGCTACCTGCATTCCTTGGTTCCTGACCCCTCTCTACAAATTTAAAGCCAGCAATGCAGCATCTGACTTCTTTTGCAACTGACATTTCCTTGTGACTACCACAGGGAAAGGTTCTCTGTTTTTAAGAACCCATGTGATTAGGTTTGGTGCATGTGGATAATCCAGGACACTTTCCCTATCTCAAGGTCCTTCAACTTAGTCACACAAGTAAAAGTCCCCTTGCCATGTTAAGGTATCATATTCATAGGTTCAGAGGATTAGGGTTTGGACATCTTTGGGGAGACCATTATTCTGTCTACCACAGTATTTAATTATAAATAAATAAATTAATAAATAAATAAATTAATTATTATTTACCATCTCTAGTTTTGAATTTATTAAGGTCATTAAAGGCAGGAGCCATGTTTTATATATATTATATATTTTAACATGAGAACTTAGTACACTGTGCACAGCCTGTGTAGGATTGTAATAACCAGGTGCTGAATGAAAAACAGAAATATTCTACAATAAAAACTTTAAGCAAAAATAAAGTCAAAACTTAAATGTAACATCAATATTCACTTTACTTTCTCATGAGCCAGTTATAAGTTTTTTCAAGTACTTAGAAATTCTAGACTAAATTACAAGATAAAATTGCAGGTAGCTAAAATGTACATGCTCAGT
Source organism: Sciurus carolinensis (assembly GCF_902686445.1). Lineage (NCBI taxonomy): Eukaryota > Metazoa > Chordata > Mammalia > Rodentia > Sciuridae > Sciurus > Sciurus carolinensis. The sequence continues at coordinate 44,534,082 of NC_062222.1, forward strand.
TTCATTCCCATATCACTATATCTTAAGAACAGTGACTAACAGAAACAGAAGGATTTTGGAGTCCCTTAATCTTTCTCAGATGTTTGTAACTGAATAATATTAGTAGAGGTAGTATTATTAATGGTATAGTTGAAATGCAAACACTGAGTACCTACTAGGTACCAGGTATAGCACTTTACATGCATTATCTTGTTTACATGCATTATCCACATAATAATCCCAAGGCATTATTATTTCTATTTATAGATAAGAAAATTGTAAAGTTTCAAAGAAATAAAAGGTATGGACATTGACTTATACTAACTGAATCTGTAATATGAATAGAGATATTCTTACTCTAGGCCCACACCATGAATTCCCACACTGTACTCCCTCCAGTTGTTATTATATTATTAATAGGTAATATCTGCTTAATGCTGTTCAGTTTTCAGATAAATTTTACATATTTCATTTCTGAAAAAAGAAAACTATGGTAACACATTCTCTATTTTTTCACATTTTGATTTCATACAGAATGAGTACATTTAACACAGCAAATTGAATATCAGTATCATTTTTGCTTTATATTTTTATTCAGTTTAAAAGTAAGTTTATCAAACAGAAAAACTCCAATTTTTATTTTGAACTTGTATATAATTTAAATGAGGTAAGCTAATTGTAGCAGATAAGTACATTTTCATAGCTTAAGTATTTATAAGAATTTAGATTGAATGTTAAGTTAAAAAAAAAAAAAAGACTCCAAGAAAGATGAGCTATGCTTGGCACAATTGCAATAAGGCAACACACACACACACACACACACACACACTCACACACACACACACACACACACACAAATATACAAATCCATAACATTTCACACATAAAATAGTACCCTAGAGCTGAAATGCAGATGGAGCTTTCTTCTCCTGTTCTAACATTAATTACTTTGTGTCTCTGCCAAATTTTATTCTTTGTGAGACCCCAGTGGAAGAACATTTGTCAATTGGACAGCTTCCTTCATGGTTATACAGAGTACTGACTGTGACATGCACATTTAAAAGTGTTCTCACCAAAAGAGTGGTATTCTTTTTTTTTTTTTTTTTTTGTCCATGATTGAAAACAGACATAAAAATAAAAGGTATTCTAACTGATTAGAAATAGTTCTTAACAGACATTTAAAAATTAAAGATGACAAATTAAAGGTGAGCCCTTAAATAATCATGGGATTTTTGAGAAGAATGCTTAGATACAATTAAATCAAAGTCTCTTACTTTAGAAACATGAAATAAAGATTAAGTCACACAGCCCTTTAACAAACCACCTGCTTTGGAAGCAAACAGGACTGAATGAAATCCTGCAGTTATCAGCTGTGTTATACAGGACAAATATAAATAACCACTGCCCCTCAGGTTCCTCATTTATTAAAAGAGCATAGTATTATCGACCTCATAGAGTTACTATGACAGTAAACATCAGAAAATATATACCAGATACCACAAGTACTTATTGCGTGAATACTCTTATTACTATATTTGGTAGAATTAATGTCTTGTGATTTTTATTTCTATTGTTTCTATTGTACCACCCTGCCTGAAATAATTAATACCTTAGCCATACTTTTTTTTCTCATGATAATTAAATTCAGTTGTATTTTTCTTCAAGTATTATAACTATTTAATTATATAGAAATTGAGATGGTATACTTTTTATGCAACATCCTTACCAACAGAACAATCTGTGTACATTAATATGGTAGAACATTTGTTTATTCACTTATAGAAGAACACAAACTACTGCTTTTCTTGAGTGGATGACAATTTAAGATTCACTTTCAACTGTTTTCCTGTGGGCAAAATCACAACATTTTTTGTATTACTATATGGTACCACATAGGCAATGTTGGGAATCTGCTGCTTTGGCTTGCCTATTATTTATTCCACCTTCCTCTACAAATAATACCTTGATTTTCCTTTGGGGAAATCATTTTCTTACTCACTGTGGGTAGATGTGTTGGATGAAGATATTCTCATATGCCAGGTGAAGGCCTGGACAATCAGAAAATTTCATTTTCCTGGACACATGGTTAGTTAAGGACCATGTAACCCATGAAAGACAAGTGAAAACTACCTGAAACTTTTCTGCAGCTATTGAAAAAGATACACTTTTAAAAAATCATAGTTAGTTAGCTAGTAAGATATAGGACATTTTATTACCACGAGGGGAAAGCTGGGAGCATGAAGTCAATATATAAAAAAAAGCCAAGGAACGAATAGAGACAAGAGTCCTGTTGAAATAGTTTGGTATACTTAGATTCAGTTAGCACATCTATTTCTGGTCTTTTTAATAACATGAGCCAATAACTTCCTATTTTGTAAGCTCTAGTAGTAGATAAATTTTTGTCACTTGAATCTAAGTCTGACTATGGAAGATGATAATGATGATAAAAATATTAGGTTACCATTAATCTAATACTTATTATTAGGTAATGTTTTAAATATTTTACATTCATTATGTCAGTTAATCTTCATTTATTACAATGAGTATTGTTAGTTAATTCCAAAGCTCATGTGCTTAACTGTAGTGTTCACTACTTCCTCATTAATTTGGTTACTAGTAGTAATGAATTTGAAGAATGTATTAATATTAAATAATTAATGGTAGCTAGGCAAGTGGAAATTTTTAGGTATGACTTTGTAAATGTTGTTCTTAAAAACTACACAATAATAACCTAGGTAAATGGCTGTTGTAAATTCAGACAAGACAAAAGAATGCAGAATAGAAATACGTTTGATTTTCCTTGTAACTTCTGGTTGGCTTTCCTTATACAGCAATGCCAGCCTTAATTAGGTGAGCCTATAAGTCATGATAAGGAAGGTGAATTTGTTATAGTAAAAATTCCAAGATGCATACTAAATAAAAGGGAAATAATCTGTGGATAGCATAGCAACTTGTAGGCTTACTGAATGAATAAATGAACAACTCAAAATCTTCTTGCTGCATTTTCAATTTGTTTATTCAACTACTCCTGTTGAACATTTTTCAACTTCACTGGGATTGTAGTTTACTGACTTCTGTTTTTTCTCAATCTCTTTTTTTACTTCCCCCTCATTCATTCTGATGAGAAGTCAGCTATTAATCTTATTGGGATTCCCTTACATGTGATGAGCTGTTTTTCCCTTGCTGCTTTCAAGATTTTCGGTCTATCAACATTCTAACTAGGATGTGTTTGGGTGTGGATATCCTCACATTTTTCCTTCTTGGATTTTGTTGAATTACTTGGTTGTATAAAATTTTTCATCAAATTTGAGAAATTTTCAACTATTATATCCTTTCTGCATCTTTCTCTCTCCTTTTGATGGTTCCCTTATTCCACTATTTATATGTTGATGTACTTAAGTCAAGTCTCATATTTCTCTATTTTTCCCTTTCCTTTTTTTTGAGGGGGATGGGGGTCTTGCTATGTTGACCAGGCTGGTCTTGAATTCATGATTCTCCCTGCCACAGTCTCCTGCAATGTTAGGATTATAGGCTTGGGTCATTGTGCCTGGCTCTATTTCTCTGTTGTTAAGATTGTGTACCTCTATTGACTTATTTTCAACGTCACTGATTTCTTTTTCTTCTGCCAACTGAAATAATTTCATTTGAGTTACTTTCAATTCTAAAATTTTCACTTAATTTAAAAGATCAAGTAGAGTAATATAGTAGCTTTTTTTTATGATTTGACTGGAATAATTCTGTAAAGTCTATTTCTCCTGCAGTATGCAGTCTCTGATGATATCCCTTACATCTGTCTCACATCCATCTTAGTTTCATCTTTTTGCCTCATTTACCCATAGGGAGTGAGTAGATGTAGTTACCTTTGGCCATTTGTTTGCTGGTTAAAGGATATGTGTAGAACCCTTTAGTCAGTTATATTTTTATTCTTTTATCACTGGATGTATGGGGTGGCTTGAAGACTGCTATCACAGTTGAGATATTTTACTTGTTTGCCCCACACTCATCCAGGGTACAAATACCATGAAGGTTCTCACTCTGACTGCTCCTGAGAGGGTACTGCTTTGGGCATGCACACAGTTTTTCAGACTGCCAGAAATGACTGTGATGTTATTTTAAACTCTGGTTTCCTAATACTTATCCCTGGGTCAGAGTAGCTTATTGTTCAATCTATGTCAGAGGTTGAATTTAAGCCCCTGTGCCACTGAGGCTTTTGTTCTGTTTAGGGGTCTATATGCAGCATGCAGAAAGCTTTCAAGTTTATCCCACATCCTGCTATGATTGCTCCTGAGTGGGTGCAGCCTAGCACATGAACCCTGCTTTCCCCAGTCTGAGTTGCTCTGACCCAAGAGGGGTTTTCTTGGCTGACTCCACCTGGTTCTCTCTCTAAAATTTCTTGCTGCTCTGTTATTTTGACATAATAAAGTTATCAGCCTCTTTTTAATTGTTTTTCACAAGGATCTGTATTGTTTGCAACAAAATGAGGCATGGATTTCTCCAATCCCATTTCCAAGTGAAGCCAGGAAGGTCTATGAGGTTCTTCACCTCTTTTACCTGCTCTTCCTCCTGGGCAGAGCTCCTGCACCATTTGCATTGGTTGAGGGCAGTAATGCACTTGCCCTACAATGACAACACTGTGAGTATTAGGTACTGGAGTTGGAGAGCAGAGCAGTTCTTGCTCTTCTTGGCCTGCTTTCTGGTATGGAAACTCTGCTGTATAGTGAGTTGTAGCAGGGAACACTGGGATTGAGTGTTCCCGGCTAGCTGTGCCTAAAGTGGAGGCAGGTTGGGTAAAGAAAGATGGTCCTTTTGGTCATGCCTACTGGAACAGAACTTCTGTAAATGGAGCTGGGAGGGAAGGAAGGGATGAGACATATAAGTGGCCTACCTCTCCACTGTAGCCCTAGATGGCGAGTTGGGAGCAGAGTAGACCCCATATTTCTTGGAATGGACCTTCTATAACATAGCACTATGAGGGCAAGTAATGGAGTGGGTTGTGGCTCAAATACCCAATACTCACTGTTCTTATATTTAATAGTTTTTGTATGCATGCGTCTCCATTTGCTGTATGCCCTTAGAATGATTCCAGAGACTTTAGAAGACTGTTTTACTTAAAAGTTTTTATCACTTAATCATTGCTTTGCTGGGTTGAGAGTTTGCTGAATTCCTTACTTTACTATTCTGGAAGTCCTGTTTTGGTTATTTCTGGACATTATTTTTAATGTGAACTAAAGATAGATTTTTAAGGCTGAACCAGAGGATGCTAGAAGACTGACAGTTTTCTGGAATCAGTTCTGCAACTTCAAGTTCTTTGAAGATTATTATTCTTTATATGTCCTATGGTCATCAACCTCTGGGTATTAAAGTTGACTTTTGAGGACCCATTTAATTAGATGTTCTAACATTTTAAAAAGTGGCTTTAAATATTGAATTATGCTTAAAGTTTAAATGAATAAAAACCAATGGTTTCCTTTTTCTCCTTCCTTATTATTTCCCCATTAAGTAAGCAATCTTGCTTCTTTGTTCAGCAGTCTTCCAAATACTTAAGGTTGTAATTAACTCATTTTTTTTTCATTAAGCCTAAGGAAAGTTAATAAGAAATTCAAATCTCAGAGAAGCCCTATTTTTCCTTTAATTGTGGCCAGTACATTAAATATTATAACCAAATCTATCTTTTAAAAACAATCAGCATAATTATAATACTTTCTGTAAGCATTTATAACCCTCCAGAAAAGTTATAAAAATGTGTAACAGTTAGAAGTAAATCAAGAGTGCTCTGTATTAAAAAGATCTCCTTTCCACTCTCCACATTAAATCTTTTGTAGCCCAGAAGATAAAAATAAAAAATATGCATACTGACATACACAAGCACAAATAAAAACATTTAAACAAATAAAATCACTTATACTCAGCACAACATATATAACTCTTTTGCTTTAAAGACACTTCTATTTTATAGAACCAATTAAACTCAACTTTCCTCCTGCCAATAATGTATTAGATAAATGACTACATCCTTCACAGTCAACCTTTATATATAATTAAATATATTTCAAATCAAAATGTAATAAGTGTTTAAGAGCCACAAAATGCTTTGGCATTTTGGTTCAATTTGACCAAAAATTAATCTAGGAGAGCTAGCAAAAACATTAATGCTATGCTTTCAAATATTTAGTGAGATGATGTTTTGAAAAAATAATATGGATAGTACTATGTATTCAACTGCTTTTGTATTGTTATAATAGGACAGCTGTTTACAGTACTGATATACCACAAACTGAATTTGTGGTTGTCAAAAACATTTTTACTTCAGCATTTAGTCACTTGAAAAGACTCATTTCTCTCTTCCTATTCCTCTTCATCTCAAAAGTTGGCCCTTTGTAGATAGGCTTTGAAATATGTAAACCTTAAATCAATAAATAATGTTTAAATGAAGTGTTTAATTTTGTAATATTAACAAAAAGTTAATATTTGTTAAATAATATGTACTAGGTAATGTTTTATGTACATTGATCTTCAAAACAAAAGAAACTGATTACAGTGTGATCTGAGGATATAATATGTAATTTAGTCAAGATTACCTCATAATCTGTGGAGGGAAGACATACATTTGGGAAATCTGTTCTAAACCCCATATTCTAAAGCCCTATGCTATATGCTTTCTTATAAATAAGAAACTAATCTTGTGATTATTCACATTGTTTGCTTTAAAATATCAATTTTTAACAGCAGTTCAGTTATACTTGTCTTGTTTTATTTTATTTAGCTAAAATAATTTAAAAAATGGTCCTGTGGTTTGTATTTGGCTTGCCATACAGTATAGCACCTAGTCTCAATTGTGATACTCAGATTTGAATGGGATTTAAAATTTTCCGTATTTTCTTAAAAATAAAAATAAAAAAAATCAACTTCTAAACTTTAATCCCATCCCTGCTTCTCAGAAGCAAAGCAAAGCAACAGAAGTTTGAAAAAGACTAAGCACACAGAAACTTCAGAGGTGGATTTCCCTCAATAGTTTTCTAGTTATATCCACTAGAGAGAGAAAATATATTTTATTTTTGGGCCAGAAAATAACCACCTCCCCCAAATTTTCTTGCCTTTGGAGTAATATGTTTAATAATGACAAAGAACAAAGAACAAAGAACTTCTAACATGAGCAGAATGTACTCCAAGGCTGCTTTTATAGATAACATAGTTTTAAAATGAATATAGTTATGAAGAAACAAAAAGGAAGAGGAAGAATAAAAGAACTAAGTTGGGTGGCAGTCAACAAGGAATTTTATACTTAAGTCTCCAAAAAAAAAAAAAAAATGGAATTTTGTTCCATCATCCTACTCAACTTCTCAAAAGACGGGTTTTTTTGAAAAAGGTCTTGTGTACCGTCTTTAAAAAGGGCAAGAATCTCATATTTGGGAAACACCAATAAGACACAGTATTATATAGAAAGGGAATATATGAAAATATATACTACAGTGAATCTCAATATCGTGTACGTCCACAAGACTGGGATCCTAATTAGAGTTAAGATATATATTCCACGTTTGTATAAATATATCAAAATAGATTCTACCATCAGGTATAACTATAAAGAACAAATAAAAATTTAAAGAGTCACACTGTATCCTATAGAAAAGAAAATATATACTAAGAAAGAAGCTGTTGTGAATTTTGAAAGCTTCTAGGTTGGTTATGTACTTAGCTCTTTTGTCTTTTATTTTCTCCTTGAAATTTAGATCCCATAGTCCATCATTTCAACTATGAGTTCACAGCCCCATGTTCTTCCCCATTTCCTTTCAACAGCTTCCAATTTCCCTGCTTCTTTTTTTAGAATACTATATATCATTGGTAAAAATTGAGCTTAGATGCCTTGTTGTAAATTTTGTCTTATGTTCCTGATTCTCTTTTCAATTCCCAATTCTTTCAGTTGCCTCTCAATAACAGTCTATCCAATTCCTCATGTTTATTGTTCCAAACCTCTTTTACTCTCTTATCTTCTCCTTCCTGGAAGTGTTGCTATTTCTTTTTAAGGTTTATTTATAATACTAAGTCACTCTCTCCTGCCACCCCCTACACACACACACACACACACACACACACACACACACATTTAAGAATAAAAATGGATCTTATACTGGATTTTATACCTTTTAATTCCTGAAGCAAAAGAAGAAAAGAGATCCTGATTGGAACTGGAAAACTTGTATATTAGGCAAGCCAAACTTCCTTTTAGGACAAAAATCAAAAAAAGCAAAGATGCTGTAAAATCAGAGGTATCAGACTGAGGAATAGCCCCTAAATGCAGTGAATCTAACACTGCTACAGTTGTTCTAGATGTTATACCCTAATTAACTGAAAAATATCATCAATGTTTAGATTTTGTGAACACCCTTCTTTTAAATTAAATTCTAAGATAGGAGTTTTAAGTTTGTACTGAAAGCAAGGAAGTATATAGCTTTATGAAACTTTAAAAGAACTATTTGTTTATGCTGTTATATATCTTTTCTATAATATATTTGAAGAATTAAACATGTTGGTATGTCTAATTGAAGTATGCAAATATACAAAATATGCTTGTAAAATTGCTTTCTTTAAAATTAATTTCTCATCACTTTCTTTTTAAAATTTTTTCCTCACCAATATCTTACTAAGATCTATAAGTGTGATTTTGTCTCAAAGAAAAGTTAACAGTACTTATGAATCTAACAATTTTTCAAATCTAACATTCAGTTAGATGTTTGGGAGTTGTTTATTGTGTCCTGTACAATCAAAGCTTCTTGTATTGTATACTGGTCTTTTTGTTAAATTTAGTGACTTGGCTGATTTTTTTTCTTGCCAGTTCTAAAATAACCACTGCTGTGCAATTCTTATTAAATGAAATGTCTATTAAATTATCAATCATTTGGACTAAGTGAGGAAAAGAGTTTAATAGTTTTTCATTATTTATAGAACCAAATAATCTGCAGGAATCTGGTCATGTAGACACAGAAAAATAAGAGGGTTTATGACATATTTTACAGAAGAAATTCTTTGAAAAATAGTATATCTTACAGAAAGCCACATAATTTTATAACAGAGTCCATTAGTTTTAATTTCAGGTGAATGATGATGTAGTGAAAATGATTAAGTGTTCTGCTTACTATGGTAAAGTCTAAAACAGTTACTTACATTCCAAATTTATGATCCTCTACTCTAAGCAAGTTTTGCACCTTCATTTTATGCAAGCATGTTGTGCCCTAATTGTGGCAAGTCTGCAGAGATCTGACTGATTGATGACTCCTTAGTTTCAGGAAACCGCACTATGGTTCTTGGTGTATGTCACGTTCCTCTCCAAGCACCACTAGTCTTTAATTACTAAACTCTAAATTTGATAATTCATAATTCTTGATTCACAGAACATGCAGTCTTGCAAAAATAAATCCTTTAATTTAGTTCAATTCAAAAAATAATAATTGATTACCTACCACAAGCAAGGTAAGTCTTTTAGTGTACACAAAAGAAAAAAATCTATACTCCTTGCCACTGAGCTGCTTAATATGAAAGATATGTGCACAATCTCCGTATTTAAACACTGCTGCACTATTTCTTTCTAATCAAATGGAACCATACTTATGACATGTGGATGTCTTATAGAAACCTTAAATTCAGTATGCCCAGTACTGAATTCAAATCATTTGCCCTAAATTTATGTTTCGTCCAGGATTCCCTGCTTCAGTGAATGGTACCACCTGAAGTGCAACTGACTTTTTAGTCATTCTGGATGTCTTCAGATCTCTCATCCTCTTTGTTCTACTTTTTCTGGTTAATTCCCTTTTCAGACTATGTGTGAGAACTGAGGGGTTAATTTGCAGCTGATCTTATCTGTTTATACTTTCTTTTGATGCAAATTTCATTTCTTTCTTTTTTTTTTTTTTAAACATTTTCCAACATCATTTTTGTGGTGCTGGGGATTGAACCAGGGCCTCATGCATGTATGTGAGGCAAGCACTCTACCAACTGAGCTATATCCCCAGCCCAATTTCTGTTCTAATGATTTTATTAATACTTATATAGTTTATATGCTGACGATGCTCAAATTTTAAATCATACCCTGGCCAAGAGAAAATTACTGTTGAAATATTTTTAATCTCTTTGGATAAAATTGTTATAGTTTTAATTTGATCCTTGTAGTTTAACTTGTCCCACCTTTCTTTGCTTATTAGCTATTTGATAAATAAACTCATTAATCCCATATATTCCAAAAAATTGCTCCTCCCAAAGATGCAGTAAGTTGGGTGATATTAGATTCTAGAGGTCTAATAGCCTATAGAAGACTTCCTCAGAACCAGTCAGCTAACCAGCCAGGATTTGAAAGCAGTAGCATTTGACAACAAATCCTGATCTCATTCCAATAAACTGTAAGACTGCCTTACAGTTTATTGGAAAATGTCTTTTTTGGAAATGTCCGTCACTCTAAATAACTTACATTCTCTTTCTCATTCTCACTCCCTTACACCAAAAACTCAAACCTCTAAATCCCTCAGCACCAAAAAAAAAAAAAAAAAAAAAAAGCTGAACCAGGTATTAAAAACAAAGAAAAGTATTTAATCCTCCTTAAGAAACAAAACTTTTTGAAAGATGAAATTTGCTACTACAATAAGTCCATAATTTACTTTTTCCTTTGATCTTTCCATGAAGGATTTTAATTTGTTTACAGTAGGAACAAATGAATAAAAAAGCAATAAAATATACGGAACTGGAAGCTGGGTGCAGTGGTTCATGCCTGTAATCCCAGTGGTTCAGGAGGTTAAAACCAAAGGATAGCAAATCAAGGCAAGCCTCAGCAACTAAGTGAGGGCCTATGCAATTTATTAGTGAGACCCTGGTTCAAAATAAAAAATAAAAAAGGGCTAGGGTGGCTTAGTGCCTCTGGGTTCAATCTCTAGTAACAAAAAAATCCTAAAACCAAAACCCAAACAAACAAAAATGCCCCCCTTCCCAAATGAACAAACAAACAAACAAAAAACCTTAGAGATAAATATGGAATTTGGAGGGCAGTAATGTTATTCTAATCAAAATTTGTTTTGTAGGACTATTTAGTGATATAAACTCAATGGAAAGAACGTAAAAATGAAATGAATCTTTGCTTTTCTTGTACATATAAATAATGCATTTCACAATTACACAGAATGTGCATATTCAATAGTAACATGGGAAAAAGTCAGAATAGAATTGAATTTTACAGCAGCCCAAACACAACATACGGGGAGAGATCAAATATCCTTGCTATTCACAAATTAATTTACAATGTAAAGCAAATTTTGTAAATTATCTTTCTCCATTACTTGATTTGGAATAAGCAAAAAAGAAAAAAAAATTACTGGGTGCCTCTATGTCAAACTGTATCTGTGCTATTTTAAAAATCTGCAAATTACAGAAAATTGATAGCAATGCAAAATTATTCTTATCTATAGACATGCAAATAAATTGTTACAGTGGAAGTTCAGTTGACTTCCCTCCTTCTGCCTGTAGAAAAATCCAGTTTCATGTCCATTTGAAAACACACTTCAATATATCTTTGTTTTGTTTTTGGTACTGGGGATTGAACCCAGGGGCGCTTAATCACTGAGTGACATTCCCCAGTCCCTTTTTATTTCGAAACAGGGTCTTGCTAAGTTACTTAGTGTCTTACTAAGTTGCTGAGGCTGGTTTTGAACCTGCCACCCTCCTGCCTCAGCCTCACCAGCTGCTGGGATTACAGGTGCACACCATTGTGCCCAGCTCAACCTATCTTTTCTTCATAAATGTTTTTGGTTCTTTGATTTTATCTTTAAAATGACTAATATTTGCTGGCTTCATTTAATGATGAGTTACATAAAATCTTTTATATGTATTCATTTTATATTTAAAGAGAACCATAATTTAAATCTCTTTTTGAAAATTATGCTTCAACATTGCCACAAATGATATGGCTGATCTGAATTTTAACTTTTGTTAGCTATAGATTTTATTTCCTATCTTTCTACTAACTGTGGGTCTCATATACTGTTTGAGTTTCTTATTATTCTATGCTCAAGAAAAATAAAATCTCAAACCTAGGCCAATTATATACTAATTAATATTTCCAGCTCTTATACTAGTTTTTACCTTTTTATTGTGGTGGTTTTTAAACACAGCATATCAAGGACTATAATATACATATATACATACATATATACTTTTTTTTTAACAAATATTTTACAGGGATCACTTAAGTTCAGTGCACAACACCACTAGTCTCATCTCTGTTGATTCTGATAAGATATTATGTTTCTATTACACCTGCAGTCCAAGTTTCTCCCTCTTTAAAACAAATTTGTCTGGGTAATTTTGTCTAGGAAGAGACACTGTTTTGGCAAGAACATTAATTCAGTTTTTAACAGAAGTATTTTTTTGGATAGAAGTTTTGACAGACTGCATACTATCTTAGAGATGCCAAAATAATTTTCTGAAGTATTTGCCATATAATGTAATCTCTGTTCTCATGGAGATTGTCTTATGAGTGTGCCTGTAGAGGGGAGGTGGGGAGTGGCAGAGAATAAACAAGCTAAGAACAAACAAGATAATTTCAAATAGTGAGAAAATAAAACAGGGCTGCGGAATGGAGGAATTTAAGGTTCTTTTTACAGAATAGTCAGACCTGGGATATCTGAGAAACTGTTAGGCTGATAATGTGAAGATCTGCTAAGGAAAGATCTAAGGAAGAATTACAGGCAGAGGTTCTGAGAGAGAATCAAGCTGGTAGGGCTAGTGCATGACTGTGATCCATGATAAGAAATTTATTTTAGACAGGTGTGCCTGTAATCCCAGTGGTTCAGGAGGCTGAGGCAGGAAGATCTCAAGTTCAAAGCCAGCCTCAGCAACTGAGCAAGGTCCTGTCCAAAATAAAAATTAAAAAGGGCTGGGGATGTGGCTTAGTAGTTAAGTGCTCCTAGATTTAATGCCCAGTACCAAAAAAAAAAAAAAAAAAAAAAAAAAGCTATTTGTAGTGCACTGTAATTTCTGTTCTATTCTGTTCTATCCTACCCTATCCTCTCTCCTGTTGCACTAAATTATTTAATGGTATCCCTTATCCAACATGCTTGGGACCAGAACCTTTTTGGATTTCAGATTTTGGAGTATTTGCATATATATACATATATATATATAAAGAGACATCATAGGGATGGGGGCCAACGATAAATACAAAATTCACTTATTATTCATATATATCTTATAAACATTAGTAATGTTTATATAGTATTTTTAGTGTACTTGTGTTTCAACTACAACCTATCACTTTGGGTCAGTTGTAGAATTTTCCATGTTCAGCATGTCAGATCTCAAAAAGTTTTAGATTTTGGAGGATTTCAGAGTTTCAGATTATGGATGTGTTTTCACTATGTTACTTAACCTCCTTGTGCTGTAGTTTGTACATTTTAAAGTCTGGGCAATAATAGTTCCTCATCACAAGATTTGACACCAAATTTGCCTCCAGAAAGAATGAACCCTTTTATATTTTTAACTTTTAACATATACTTATCATATACCTTATTTCTCTAAACCTACACAATTTATCTTTTTAATCTTGTCAGTTTTATAGGTGAAAACTCGTTTGTAATTGTTTTAATTACATTCCTTTTATTTCTAGTAAGGATGGACACCTTTTCTTGCTCATTGGACACTACCTTTTGGTAGTTTTCACTTTTACAAAATGTAAAATATGAATTAATTATATATATATATAAATTTACTAACTATATAAAACTTTATATATTCATAGCACCAACTATAAGTAGTTTATCATATATACAACCTGTTATTTTTCATTAAGTTAGAGCATTCTCTTAAACTTATTTCACACTAAACTACATAGACCAATAAAGGAAAAAAAGATTTTTTGAGGGGATTCATAAAAATCAATGAGAATAACATCCAGATCTTAGTTTTTGAAATTAGTATAAACTGAAAAATACAAAGCTTTATTCATTTTTCATTTTAATTAATAGTTTTCAATATTTTAAAAATCATCACAGATTGTAAAACATACAGAAATGAACAACCAGGTATTCACAAAGATGTGCCTAATTTGGGTGACATCTATCAAATATATTAACACAGCTGCCTATTATAGTGGAAGGGAATGGTTATGTGACAAAGAAATTAGAGAAAGTTTTTGCACGAACTAATGATAGATAATGCTAAGCCATGAAGTGAAGAATATGACTAATTTAAGCCTCTTTATTAAATCAAGTTGCAGGTTAAAAATTTATACATTTTGTACTTTTCCTAAAATTGACTTCTTTTTTGTAAAATAATATCTGGTGACATTACTGACTACCTTGTATGTGCAGATAGTATGCTAGATGCTACCCTCAAGATGAGGGAGAGGGCTTGTCTATTGAAAGTAGTCAAAATCAAATGCCTTTGCTGAAAAATGACATTCCTTTTCAATTCTCAATTTGTAGTAGTGAAAATTTAGTTTCTGCTACATGCTGTTATCTCTGAAAACCATAGAATAAGGAATTCTAAATCAGTTAGACCAATGGAATTTGCAAACTTACATCCTGTGTACATATCTAAGTAAAATTTCGATGAGGATAGAAAACAAAAATCATTTTGTTTGTTATAGATGGACACAATACCTTTGTTTTATTTATTTATTTATTTTTATGTGATGCTAAGGATCGAACCAAGTACCTCACATGTGATAGGTAAGCACTCTACCACTGAGCCACAACCCCAGCCCCAAATATCATTTTTTGATTAATTGGATGAGAATAAAAAAATTCTCCAACACATATACCAGAAAAAATTGTCAAAGGAATGAATTTCCTAAGTGGAAATTAATTAACATTATGTTTAGTTAGTACTACTAATAATTTTATCCTTCATTTCCATGAAGTTCAAAACTTGTGCACTATGCTTTCTTTTTGATTATATCTCTGATAAGCTGAAGCTGTTGTTATTAGAAAACAGGAACAAATAAGGTCAATCATTTCCTCTTCCTATGCCAAGAATAGGTACACGTGCCAATGAGGTTAAGTGGAAAAAGAAAGAAAGAAAAGAAAAGCCATTGGACATACGGAAAAAATTAAATCAGGTAATAGAAACTACGTTTTGTATCAAGTTAATTGGAAGCTCAGTTTCTTTGCTCAGATGAAACTACTTTTCAAATGTTTTATCAATTTCTTTAAATGCACACAAATATACTTAATTAACCAAAAAAATAACTGGTAGGAACTCTTAAGGTATTTGAACATAGGAGGCCAGAATCATAAGACTGTGACTCCAGAGAAAAAGAAAAAAACAAAACAAAAAAAATAAGGCTTAGAAAAGGTTCAAATAAGAATTGTTTCTACTTATACCTCCTAGGGCAAGACTAATATCATGGTACTTTTAGGTTTTCCCTTTGATTTTGCTTTATCACTTCTCTTGAATGGGAAATGGAGAAAAATTACACAGAAGTAGGAGGGTATACTTTTAGGATCAGTGACCCCAAAGGGGGGAAAATCACCAAAAGGTCTACATAAGAAACAACATTAACTTAGGTCGACAGGTTTATTTTTTTTTTCTTAGAGAATTAGGAAATACTTAAATTTATCTAATTTTTAGATTCAATGGTGGGATTCACTGTTACATATTCATACATGCACACAATATAATAATATAATTTGGCCAATATCACTCCTCAATACTTCCCTTTTCACTTCCTTCCTTCCTCTCCCAGTTCCTTTCTTCCCTTCTACTGATCTTCCTTAGATTTTCATGAGAAGTTCACCCCCACAATCTTTCTTTTCCTTTTTTCTCTCTAGCTTCCACATACTGACCCCTAACCTTCTAAGTTTGGCTTATTTTGCTTAACATAATATTCTCAAGTTCCATTCATCTTCCTGCAAATGACATAATTTTATTTTTCTTTATGGCTTAATAAAACTTTTTTTTTTTTGCACCAGGGATTGAACCCAGGGTGTTTAAAACAGCCACATCTCCAGTCCTTTTTAAAAAATATTATTTAGACAGGTTTTGACCATGTTGCTTGGGGCTTTGAATTCATAATCCTCCTGCCCCAGCCTCCAGAGCCACTGGGATTACAGGTGTGCATCACCGCACCCGGCTAAACTCCATTGTTTATATACACCACATTTTCCTTTTCCTTTGATGGACACCTAGGCTGGTTTCATAGTTTGGCTATTGTGAATTGTTCTGTTATAAACACGACAACTCAAGGCATTCTAACACATATTTTGAGTAGTTTCACAACTTTGGTACCTACTGACACTTTGAGTCAGACATACTTTGTTGTAAAGGACTATTCTGTGCATTATAGAATGTTTAACAGTATCTCTGAACTTCTATTAGATGACAGTAGCACCCCCTAAAGTCTCAACAATAAAAAAATTTCCCAGACATTACCAATTGTCCCTTGGAGGCAAAATCACCCTCATTTGAGAACTACTGATTTAGAGATTACATTCTAAATAATGATATAAAAATGAACAAAAGATGCCTATTATGCAAAATTATTTCCTGTATCACTAAGTGACTAGATGTCCTCAAGAACAAGAGGAAATTAAATTAGTGTAGAACTTATCTTAAGTTCATAGCACTTTTATAGTATTATTTAAAATCACTTTAAAAGGATGTGAAAGGAATTAGGTTTAAGCAAATATTTAGTTTTGAACCACACAATCTAAGGAAGAGCAACAGATTTCAGAAACTGGTTTCCTATTGACTCTTTGCACATAAGATCTGGCTTTGGAGTTTAGAGACCTAGGTTCTGGTCTGCTCTGGTACACATTAGTTGTAGGACCTAGATCAAATCACTTGTCCTGTTGGAGTCTTATACCTTACAAAGAGTTCAAATACATACTTCTGAAAAAAATTAAATAACTTCCTTAAATATATCTAATACTGATAGTATGCTGATAGGAAAATGTGGTGAATACTGATTGGTTTGCTTATCTATCCTCTAAAGTATGGTCTGTGGGCACAGCACTGGGATGACTTGGGAGTTTGTTAGAGATGCAAAATTTCAGAACTTAGACCAACAGCACCAAAATCTGTATTTAACAAGAGACGATACCGATAAACTTAAAGGAGCAAGTGTTACATTTTGCCTTTCTCCCAGGGTTCTTTTTTAACTGTAGAGGCTGGATATATTAAAGACAATCTTTGTTGGATTTCTTTTCAGTTACGGTTCTGCTTAAAGATTAGGTCCAACAGTTAATACTTGTTGCTAGCCAACATAAATTTTAGAGACTGCTCTACCATAAATTTTTATAAATTATTAACTCATGAGATCCTCCCAATAATCTTATGAGGTTGATATAATTATGATTCTCTTTATGCATACAAAAAATCAAGCTCAAAGAAGAGGGTTATTAACTCATCTAAAGTTAGTAAGTATAAACCTAGATTTTTGGATATAAAATTGGTATAGTTAGTCATATTTCTAATGACACATAAACAGAACACACAGGCTGTCTCTCATTTTGGAATGGTCATCTAATTGAAAACTTGATTAAATGCTTTTACAGAGGTGTCTTCATTTATTTACTTAAATATCTATGAAACAACATTGTTCTTTGGAAAATTCCAAGCATAGCAAAAGGCAAAAAATAGAAATAGGACAGTATCATTCGAAAGGAAGCAAAATCATTCATACCTATAGACAAGATGATTATATAACTAGAAGATGCGAGTCAAGTCTAAAAGTTATTAGTATTTTTAGTGTTAGAATTAATAAAAGAATTCAGAAATAATCCTTCTTATAATACCAACAAAAATAAAAAAGCTTATAAGGCTTTAGTATATATGTACGAATGAAATGTATACATGTATATATGTGTGTGAATATATATATATTACTATATATAAATGTATATTACTATAAATATAAATACATATGCACATTTATTATTATAAAGAATAGTAAAGCAAGGGAGAAAATGGATTATTCAATGATTAGAAAAAATTTGCTCTAAACCTTACACAATACATAAAATAATTCTAAAGAGATCAAATATAAAGAGCAAAAAACCCCACAAATGTACACATATAGAAGAAAATATAGGTGGCTATTTAATTCATTGTAGTATTAGAAAGAATTTCTAAACAAAATATTTCAATAGATTGGTGCATACATGTATAATGTGTATGTGTATATGTATGGGAAATTACCAAAATAAGGAAATACCTTTGACTAACAAAAATCTGAAGCATTTCTAAATTTAAAAAATCATCATAAAAATACAAAGTAAATATCAATCAAGGAAGATATTTATAATCAATGTGAAATAAGATATTAATATCCTTATAATAATGGCAAAAGAAAAAATGATCAAAGAACATGATTAAAAAAGGAATACAAATGCATAATAAACATATGAATGGTTTAGCAAATCTCTCTGGTAATATCTTACAACAATAAGAATTTGTGCTTACTAAAATAGCAAAGATGAATTCATATTATATTATTCATTGCTGGCACATATGCATTCCAAGGGTACTCTCATGTAGCAGTGCTGGAAGTACACATTGGCACATATACTCTTAAATGCTGTTCTTTAGGGTGTTTCAAAAGGCTTCAGTGCATTTTACGTAAAACTGACCTAGTTCTTTCTTCTAGGAATCTGTTTCAAGATAGAGGTGTGAGGATTTATAAGAGAAGATTTTCATACACGTTGTTTGTACAAGAAATAATTATTTATAAAGGAAACTATATGAAGTGTACACTGTTAAGAGAACATACTATCAGATAGCCCTAAAAATAGTTTTTACACAATTTTTATAACATGTAACATTTATCTTCATTAAAGATAAAACATTCTACTTATATTAAAACATGTTAAAATACATGTGCAAATACACTGATATATGAATATAGTAATACCGAATATTTGATATCAAAATATTACCCAGAATGGGATTTCAAATACTTTTCTCCTTTATATATTTCTGATTTTTATTTTCTAAAGTACATCTTACTTTTATCTTAAAGACCCTAAAACTAGAGTTAGTGATTCTAAAGTCAATCTAGGGATGATGGGATGCCCCATGCTCTATGTCAGTATGGACAGCTTAGGTTTTTCAAGTCTTGAACTGTACTCTGTGCCACATCTAAACAAATACTATAGACATAATAAAAATCCTGGAGATGTTTAGCATTCCAGCTATGCAGAAGGTCACAGGCCCTCTTACATGAAGTCACCCTGGCATTGACTGTCATGAACATACTTGGGTTATCTCTCATGTACATGATATCAACACACAGAATAGCTATGACCTATTCCCTCAACATCCACTGAAATTGCTCCTTTTTCTCTCTTAGAGGTGGGACCTCTACTTTAAACCTGACACAGCCCCTTTCTTGCAAAGTCTCCTTTCTTAGGATACTTGATTTTCACTAGATCTCCTTTGTCAATCATCCTACCTCTAGGATTCAGGCCAGGAGAACAGAGGAAATTTACTTAGTTTTTTTCTCAAATGGAGTAGCAGCTAAGGAGTGAGGCTGATAATATATTAGTTATTAATAAATCACTGATATTAATGCCAGTATTTCAGTAATTACATGAAATAAGTTCCAAAATACAATAACTTTTGAACTGGTATTATAATAACAATGAGACAAAGGTAGGTTTTGTATAGTCAAAGCATATGCAAAAGACTTCCCAGTTGAGAGAAGAGAATGAGACTTTCAGAAAGGAGTGGAAAGAAAATCAGTGAAGGAAAAAGGATGTAGGCAGAGGAGCCTTTAGTCTGGGAAATAAGCCCAAGGAAGAAATCTGCTTCATCAAATTATTAGGAAAGGAAACTCTGTGAAGGAAACAGAAACAGAAAGGGATTTAACACAGAAAATTAGGTGCTGACAAAGACTGAAGGAGCACAAGTCAGGTGCCTCTGGGGTTACTGAATTCAAGAGCACACCACCATGGCATTGATCAAGATAAGGAGAAGCCTCTGCAGGCTGCTGCCTTCAATTTCCTCTTAATATCCATAAGGATAATAAGACTCTGGAACACCAAGTGAGCGTGCTAAGCAGAAAGAACAAGCAGGAAGATGGCCTCTGTTTAATTTCTAGCTAATTAGTTTTGGTTCTGTTTCTGTTTATATCATTGTTTTTATGGAAAAGTTCAGTGTAAGTTCTAAATCACTAGCTTAGGAACCAATTTTTCAAAAGTATTACATTTATACTTTGGGGTCCTTGTGTCTATAAAACAATCAACAAAACAAACAAATAAAATGAACAAGAAAACATCTCCCTAAAGAAAAACTAAAATTTCTCCTTGGGATGTTTTATAGTTGTAAACTTCATTTAATTCTCCCTCAAATATCTTAATGTATGTAAAATTATCTCTCCCATAATTACATGGCAGTGTAAAAATTTTTAAATTTCATTTGTAGGATGTGAAAAAAGCTAGAAAACAAGGCTTCATGATAATAATTTATCACAAAAGCTTGCTTCTTACATCAATGGGTTGGGCTGTACTTTTTTTTTGCTTGCTTTTGGTTTATTGATAAGAAGTTCTTTGATGCTGATGTAGTAAGAAATGCATATTTTCAATTATTCTGTACTTAGGCTTGGAGTACATAAATAATGAAGTAAAATGATAAAAGTAACAATTCTGAAGCAGTACAAGAAAATGAAATTTCATTTTGTGCAATGAAGGAAGCTGGTATACAAAGGAATATTTGTTTTCTAGTACAAATGTTTCATTCTTTTTTTGTTGTGGTGGTTTGTTTGTTTCCTCCTTTTTCTTTTTACCATAAGTAATTTTGGTAACATCAGAGTTAGTGATAAAGTTCATAGAAGCTTAAGTGAATTATTTTATATACTTTCTTCAAGTCATTTGAAAATTTACTTTGGAATCTCTCTCAAATGCACCCCTTTTCCCAAGAGAGTACTTATAGCTGTTTTCTTCACCTTTCCAGTTGAGCAACTAAGGTAAGAGGAAATCAAGACCTTTATCTATTGAGTCATGCATGGTACAGTTAATGGGAAAACTAACAGGAAGGGAATCAGGAAGATCTAGCAACCAATTATTTGCTTTAGTCACCATCTCCTATATTGTCACACATATAAACAATTAAAATCCACATGGTGATGAAACCCACTAAGGCTTATTTTATGTGCCACATACTGTTTCCTAAGTAACATACTGAAATAATAGAAGTTATACTTTAGATATTAATGCATTTAGTGATGGTATTGGAGTTTGTGAAATGTAACAAAAAGGACAAATGGAAAGGGATGAGAAGCGACAGGTATTAGACCCAACAGTACAGCTACAGTAAAGGTCAATGATCAATTGAATTCCTGCCTCTTAATGTGATTCTGAAGACCAGCTTATCTCAAGTATTTCTGAAGGTCTAATTATTGTATTTGCCAGTGAAAATTCTTCTGACATGTAATTCAATTTCTTAAACTTCTCGACTAAGGTATTTGATATTAAAATGTCCCTGATCACACTCTATTTAATAAGATCCAACTCTGAAAGCTCATTCTCCTTTCCCTTATGTCTGGCCTCTTCGGTACCCAGTGAAAGCAATTTTGCTGCTTTTTCATTTTTGAAATGAAGTTTAGATGTCATCTGTGTTCTTATAAAGAACTTGGTCTGGGAGAGTCCCTGTCAAGACATCTATTGTAATAGTGGCTCCTACACATGCCTTCATACACTGACGGCCTATGGTGAGAACTACACCCACACCTCAACCAGACGTTAGGTGTGTGTTCAGAAATGCAAGATGGAGGGCAGGAGGGGAGCAGTCCCCTAAGCCAGGCTCAGGGGCACCGACTCCAAGTTGAAGACTGTCCACAGACAGGGCTTTTAGGCAAGTGGCAGCCCGGGAGGGCATTTCCGCAAGGCGCCGGACAAACCGTCCGCCCGACGGCAGCGGGAGGGCCGAGCGGCCCCGCCAGACACGCGCCCGGTGGCCGGCACTTGCAGCCGCACACGCGCGAGCCCGCAGCCCCGCCCCGCGCGCCGTCCAACCGCTCCTCCGCCGGCTTCCCGGGACGCCGCGGCCCCCAGCGCCCCGCGCGGGGAGAGCCCAGGCGCCGCCCGCCTGCCGGGCCACTTCCCTGCGCCGCCGGGTGCAGCTCGGGGCCCGGCCGCGCCGCCCCTCTCCGCGCTCACCTGCTCGCTCTCCTCCTGGGGCTGCCGCCCGCGCCGCCGCGGGCTCGCTCCGGGCTCCCGCTCCGTCCCAGCCGCCGCCCGCTCCGCCAGCGCGTCCCCGTCCTCGTCGCGCTCCCCGCTGCCGCCGCCCCGCAGCAGTTCCCCGGCCGAGCACATCCCGCCGCCAACTCCCGCCGCCCGGGACGGCAGCCGGAGGGCCACGCCGCGTCGCACGAGGCGGTGGCTGCCGCCCCAGGGTCGCCCTAATCGGCAGCGCTTGCCGCTGACAGGAGACTGCGAAGCGCGCCTGCCGGCCTGGGCGCCCAAAGTACAGTAACAGCCCGGCCCCTCCTGTCACCGGCTCGCCCCGCCCCGCCGCCGGGAGGAGCCCTCCGGGGCGGGGCCAAGGCGGGGGCGGGGCCAAGGCGGCGCGTGTGCGTGAGTGTGTGTGTGATAGTATGAGACTATGAGAGGGTTTGAGTGTGTGAGACTATAACAGTATGTAACAGATTGAGGGAAATTGTATATTATGAGAGTCGGTGAGTGTATGAGAGAGATTGTGTCTGAGACAAATTGTGTGTATGTGAGCCTGCGTGTGATTTTGTGTATGCGAATGAGAGAC